>NC_139900.1:27706723-28306723 GCF_905171665.1 Trachurus trachurus
TCTCTGAGTTACAGCGGGGCTCCGTGCAGCACTGCATGTCCATATGACGGTTGCGAACGGAGCTCACTTTTCTTCGTCTAAAAAGACACACCAAAAAACATCCAAATACCTCCATAGTGCTCGAGATTTGGACGGACCAGGAAGAGCAGTGCTGGGAGCTTCCGCTACAAACAAGCTTAAAATATAGACTTATTTAATTTTTTTCGGAACAATTTCTCATGTTGGGGCTTCAATACAAGAGGGACAATTACAGACGAGCACTATGGAGGTATTTGGATCTGAACTATTCTGAACTACAGTAGGGATTTGGAGTTCTCGGGTTGTAGTCCCTCCGCTTCGCGTTGGGCCGAACAACACCCCTTACCACAGCCTGTCGTGATATATTGCTTAAATATATATCAGGGGTCGCGTTAACCAAATATTTTCCGGAAAAATTTTGAGGCCATCCGTCATTTTGACAGATTGCAATTCACACCCATGGCGGTCTGGCCATGTGCATTTATTTACAATGAAGCCAGCAGATAATGGTGGATAACGATATATAACATATACAATGTCACGAAGTCACTACGGTGAGAATTAGATAAAAAAAAAACCTCACAGCTGGCTGGTGTGCTTTCAGTCGAAAACGCTGTAGTACATCCTCCAGGCCTGTGTGGAGCGTGTGTGGCGCTGTAGCGCTGCCACACATAAACACCAACAACAGAGAAGAAGACAGAAAGCTTCCCCGCAGTATTCAAATATGACGACCGATAATTAACGGCCGAGATTCAGCTGCAGTGTCTGAGGGAGCGACAGTCAGCTGTTGTTAAGTTACGTAGACCAGAGCGGCATTTTTATGCAAATGAGAATGACTGATGCATCCTGGGTAATTTAGGGGCAGCACCCGGCATTTTTACATTGCACTCAGTGGCCTTTTGTGTTTTGATGGAGCGTAGACTAACTAACAATCAATTTGAATGTTTTATTTTTTGTTTCTTTTGTAGCACTATGTCTCAATTATTTTGACACCCTCTTTGAAACCCACCGTTCACGCTATCTTGAAAAATGACAATTAATTAATCTACTGGTATGCTCATTTAGCCTCTCACAATGATCAACGACTCCACACAGTGGCCAGAAATGTCTGACCCAGACATCTACACGTATTTGGTCGAATCACCGGGTAGGTTTTGGCTAAGTGTTGTCTGTAATGTTAATAGCCAACTTTTTGTTAGTTAGTTTGTCAAGCCAGTTAGGCTGAACTTTTCAATGGAGGGATGCCGGGCGCTGCCCCTAAATTACCCAGGATGCATCAGTCATTCTCATTTGCATAAAAATGCTGTAACTTTCAGACACCGCCAGTGCACTATGCGGTGTCTATGTGAAAGGTATAACACATGGATTAGCATGTTGATTGTTGACAGAAAACTGATGTCATCATCACATACGTTGTATTCAGATGTTGAGTGGCAGAAAGTGACCCAGTGCCCCACGGTTAGATGTGCTCTGACGCCGACTCTGCTCCGGAGCATTCTCTGTTCAATTTGTTTGACTTGATATGAATTAAAATTGAATGCTATTGAATATGTCATTATTATCATAAAAAATAATAATACAGTGACCGGTAAAAATAGATTATGACGGAATTTTTATGACCCTGTCAGTCAAAATGACCCGCAACGAAAAAGTCTATATAGGCTATTGTGTATTTTCACTCAAATTGTAATGTTTTGCTAATGATCTGTTGGCTAACTTGCAATCCCTGTCTACAGGTTGGTTATAGTTTAAACATTCTAATTAGTGGTAAACTTTCAGTAGGCTACAGTTAATACCACACAAATTAACCCAGCTGTATCAGATTGAATTCATCCATACGTTTTGAGATATTTCAGTCTGAACCAAAGTGGTGGCCTGAACAATGTGAAGAATCAGTTTGGCTAAAACTCAGAAACCTTCGAAGTAAAACTTAGTTTCAGTGAGAAAACAAACATTTCCACCTCCTCCAGCTCATGTCATGTGCTGAGCAGTGAGAGCTGACAGTTTGCGGCTGGTGTTTGAGTTTCTGTGATATCTCCATTTCTCCATCCTGTCAATTAACTCACCGTTACATAAATAGAGGTGAGAACCACATCACAGTGGCAGGGTTGTCATCAGCTTCAAAGGGAGAGAGAATTTACAGCAAACGTAATTAAGCAGCTCCCATGCCCCTAACTATGCGGATATGCAAACACCTTTGAGATAATGTTATGTGGATTAGTCTGAGTATAACCGATGAAAACGAAACTGTTAGACGTGTCAGCGTATGACAGTGCTTATACTTTTCCCCCGTCGAGTGACATTTCTCACTCAGTGTTTCTCTCTTTCCCAGCTTGTTTCTACTTGATGTAATCAACTGCGTACCGCTGTTGTTCAGCTTGGCCATTACCCGTGCTTTGCTTTAGTTTCTTTTGGGACTCACACACCTCAATTTTCTCGCTCAAATCAAAGTCTGAAAACTGGGCTGTCAAAAGCTTCCAGAGAAAATCATTTGGTTGCTGAAACAATATGTCAGTACGCCACACAGATGATATGACATTTCATCAAGCCTGTATTATACGGAGGAAAAGTGTTTTTAGCTTGTTATCAAAGACCAAGTAGGCAAAAATGTTTGTATTTTTTTCCCCAGTAAAAAACTGTTCATTTGAGTCTCACTAAGTGCAATGTTTGGGAAATGAGCTGTGGAAAGTCAGTGTGAGGCTCATTGCTTTCCTCATCGGGCACAAACACAGCCCCGGGCTCCGTCTCAGAGAGAAAGATAATAAGAAGACGTGATGTGATGGTGCATCATGTGTTCTCTACAGTGTGCAGGTAGCATCACCACAACAGCCCCCTCTCACTGTCACCCTCATGTAGCGCTTCAGTCATTTTGTAGCAGAACAACAGTTTTAGTTTTAGCGTCCTGTTTCTCTCGAAGAATCGTGCTCGGCTGTTCCTCCCTCAACCTGTGTCTCTCGCTGTAATAAAACATTCCTTTTGACAACGTTTAATCACAGTGAAATATTTCCTGTGTTACCCCCTTGGGAACAACACGGCAAAAAAAAAGAAAAAAAAAGTCAACAGCAGACACACAGCAACAATCACAGTCCAGACTGTTCTCGTCTGTGGCTCCCTGATGATGGAACAAGCTGCCGAGTGTTATCAGAGCAGGGGCGTCCCTCTCTGTCTGCAGGAATCTCATGAGGACTCACCTCTTATGAGAGCACCTCCCCTCTTAACACCTCTAACAAACCCAACTATTTACTTTGCACTTTCACTGCACGTCTCTACCTGATCCCTTTGCCCTTATTGGATATGGAGCATACAGCAAGGTATCCAGCTGAACTGAAAATGTGAATATAGAGTTATAGAGCGATGTGAAGATGTGATGTGATGACATCTAATTGGTTTTGGATAGAAGCATCTCCCAAATGAGTAATATAAACATTAGCATTAACACATTATTAATTCAAGCTGAACATCATCTTACTGTTGTTTTTCTCCACCAACTACTGAGAAAAAGACAATTTCTTAAAGGGATTAGTTCACCCAAAATTCAAATTTCACTCATTATCTACTCACCCTCATGTCGACTAAGGGCTGGGAGAAGAGTCCTCTGTGCCTTCTCTGAGTTACAGCGGGGCTCCGTGCAGCACTGCATGTCCATATGACGGTTGAGAACGGAGCCCACTTTTCTTCGTCCAAAAAGACACACCAAAAAACATCCAAATGCCCCGACATGAGAAATTGTTCCGAAAAAAATTAAATAAGTCTATATTTCAAGCTTGTTTGTAGCGGAAGCTCCCAGCACTGCTCTTCCTGGTCCGTCCAAATCTCGCGAGATTTGCGGAGCCGTGAACTGGGTGTCAATGCAAATCGCGCGAGATTCCGGCAGAGCAACACTGGGAGCTTCCGCTACAAACAAGCTTACAACCAGAGGTGGGTAGAGTATAGCCAAAAATTGTACTCAAGTAAGAATATAGTTACTTTAGAATAATATTACTCAAGTAAAAGTAAAAAGTAGCCATTCAAATATTTACTTGAGTAAGAGTAGAAAGTACTTTGTGAAAAAGCTACTCAAGTACTGAGTAACTGCTGAGTAACCTCTGATTTGTTTGTTTAATGATCAGTGCGTAAATGTAGGCCTAATCAAATACACAGAAATATAATAGCAATGAAAAAATTCAGATATTGCCAAAGAACAACATTTAACAACTAAGACAATAGCCTAAATTACTTTTTTTTTTTTTTTTTTTTTTTACAAAGTTACATAATTTAAGACAAATTCAGCCACAATAACTTACATAGGTCTATGGACTGACTGAGACTAATGCCAGAACCAGGTATTTAAACCCAGAGTGGGTGGTCCTATGATTGGTTTCTAGTGAAACCAAAGTCACATGACCACACCCCCCGAGACTCGAGTCACATGACCACACCCCCGAAACTGGAGGGGGTGGTCATGTGACTAGGAGTCACATGTCTCCAGGTGTGTAGGCTATGGGGTTTAACTTCCTGGGGAGGAAGAAAAATAAGATGACCTGGATGACTGAGAACCTTCACCAAAGACGGTTTATATTGAATATCTTTGCCTTGTCGGACATTATCCACGACATACCAGGGCTGACGTCATCCTAATCATTTACTAGCCGCAGTTTCTCAAATTTGAGGTGGAGTGGCCGTCCTGTTTACCGTGGAGATTTTGTGTGCGGTCATGTGACTGCCTGGCTCTGTCTGATTGGTTACACGCAGAGCGATAGATATAACAGAGTGGCGACACTCCCATAGGACTCCGTTGTAAAAAATGGCGGGCCGACTTCCGGGTCATGGAGCCCTCAATAGTTCCAAACATTCCTCCCGCGGCGCTGGACCACGTCTGTTTCTATGGCTGCACAGCAAGAAACTACTGAGCTACGTTGATGAAATACCGACCAATTTTAAGTTATAAGTGGTAATAATTGTTCCCAAGTACAGTAACCATGTTGACTTAACAAAATAAAAATTATTAGACTGATCGGTTCATTGAAAAACATTTATTTATTTACGTAACTGTGGTGATTTCAGTCCGTAGCCCAGAAGCAGCCCTGCTCACTTTTCATTCAAACAAACTAATACCACAGCCACAGTTGTTAAATTTAATCAATGAGACCAACATTAATCTCTTTAAAATAATTTAACCAGCCAGCAGTAAACCTCTAAAAGCATGCGGATACGTTACTTGGCTCGTTTCCTCCTCCGGGAGGAGGACGGTCGGCCCGCCGGCAGATCAGCTCAGTAGAGCGGCTGCTGCTGCTGCGGACAGCCGCTGCCCCTGGTCCCCGGTCGGGGCTCACACAGACTCTGCACTTCTCCCAGAACAACATCGGTGCAAGTTCCCAACAAACGTTATGAACTGACCACAGACTCTGGATTAAACGGTGACTTTCTTGCATGAAAAAAATATTAAAACTGTGACTTGTTGACAGCGCTAAAGCCAGGTTTTGGCAGCTTTACTGCTATGGCTTGGTTGCCGCGAAATGGCGATATCGATGCTAATTTCTGTTAGCCCGTCTATGAGGTTTTGCATTATACGTTAGCATTAAGCTAACGGGCTTTATGTTTAGTTGTGATACTGGCTGTGTGTGTTTTGAACGTTGTTTCAAACTGTGTGGGTTTGATTGAACATCTTTGATGCTTAAATGTATATATTCCCACTTAATATATTGCTTTACTCCTCTTCTTATGCCATTTTTACTGTAGGGCAGGCTAATCTTCACTTTAGAGTGACAAATAAATCCTTGAAGCAAGAAGATTTTGCCTTTTGTTTGAAAACTGATGTGACAGTTGAGGTTCCTGTCACTATGCCTCCAATTGATCATGCGCCCTGGCTACTTGGCCAAAGGGATGTCCCTTTGGGTGACTGGCAAGCGCGCATGACTCTTACCCGGGAGGTGTGGGTTCAATCCCCGCCCGGGCCCTCTTCACCTTGCCACACTGACATTGATGTACATACAGTAATTCAGTAACAGTTGTAAATACACCTTTGTAGGGTTTATTTTTTAATATTTACCGTCCAAAAGCAAGCTCAGTGCTGTCTGTCCCATAGCAGAACATGACAGCGGCAGCCTCGTTTGGAACTATTGGGAGCTACATGAACCACGTGACCGCGCTGGCGGCGACATCAAAGGCTGTCGCCACTCTGTTATATCTATCGCTCTGGTTACACGGAGGCAAACGTCGCGAGTGGCTACATCTGATTGGTGAAAGGCAGTCATGTGACAGAGGCTCGGAAGTATCTCATTAAAACAAAACAATTTTCACATTAGATCTATAAGAAAAAGTAGCGAGTAGCAACCGGAATGAAGCTCAATGTAACGGAGTAAAAGTACCGCTTCTTCTGAAGAAATATACTCAAGTAAAAGTAACAAGTATGCTGCATTGAAACTACTCTTAGAAGTACAATTTATCCAAAAAGTTACTCAAGTAAATGTAACGGAGTAATTGTAGCGCGTTACTACCCACCTCTGCTTACAACATATACTTATTTAATTTTTTTCGGAACAATTTCTCATGTCGGGGCTTCAATACAAGAGGGACATTACAGACGAGCACTATGGAGGTATTTGGATGTTTTTTGGTGTGTCTTTTTGGACGAAGAAAAGTGGGCTCCATTCTCAACCGTCATATGGACATGCAGTGCTGCACGTAGCCCCTCTGTAACTCAGAGAAGGCACGGAGGACTCTGAAACTTCTCCCAGCCCTTAGTCCACATGAGGGGGAGTAGATAATGAGTGAAATTTGAATTTTGGGTGAACTATCCCTTTAATTTGCATGTAGCTCCTTAACGCCCACTCACTAGTTAACATCTGACTTGTGTGAATCTGCCTAAAAACATGTTGGTCTGTCAGGATCTCAGACACACTAACATGTATTTCAAAAGTCTGCTAAAGGAGATTCTCAGAGTTGGACTAACACATCCAGATGCTGTTGAAAGTCGATTTATTCCAACATCTCCACAGTTCCCACCCTGGGCTTTGACTGGGAAGTCGACAAAAATGTGCAACAGAAGAAGAATCTGGTATTAAGCCAGAGTACATACGAAATGTACAGAGCTGTAAAGTTGTCCAAGTTTTCGCCATTCAACATGCTTGCACCAGTTTTCTGCCAGCTAACTTGTTTGTCGGTCGATTTCCCTCCTGTGCTTGTGTTCTGGGACAAGGACAGTGGAACTGACCCTCTGACTGCCAGACTTTGTGTTTGCAGCAGCCAGGCCCACCCACAGCTATGCCATTAACCCTTAGTTGGATTCGTTGACCAGGAGGAGCAGCTGCTTGTTACCATCACCACTGGTACAGGTGGACAGCCAGGGCTCCACAACAGACCAAGGCCCAATCCCAATTCTCCTCCCTTAACCTTACCCCTTGGTTTCAAGTGCACTCGCTTGATAGATTCCCCTCACTGACGAAGGGCTAGTGTTGAGGGGTAGGGAATTTTACCTACAAATTGGGACACCACTTTATACAAATTAGCGTAACAGACGTCTTCAACTACGTCATGCATATTGTTGACATAGGCCTACGCTTCTTGCCCTCATTTCCAAAATGCCAGCTCCAGTGGTGGCGTTACCAATTTCCTTGGCTGTTTTTATTCCCCTTCGTCTGACAAATCAACGGATGTCGATCAAAAACAAAAACTGTCAGGCAGTGTCATCAGCTGTTGTTGTTGTTGTTGTTACATGCACATGTTTTTATTCCCAATAAGAACTTAAAAATTCCTTGTGGAAACGTCGAAATTTGATTAAATGTCATGATACAAAGTTTATGAAACAAATGCAGATGGAAACAGTTCTTTGCCGGATAAATGTGAGTTGCGATCATGTTTCATGTCAATTCTGCTACGTATTCCAGCTGTTCAAAGACACAGCGGGAGTAAAGGAGTAAAAAAAAAAGATGCAGGTGTGCAGGCGGACAGACCGGCGTCACGTCAAGTGTCACAATCTCATCTCGCAGAACTGTTTGGAGCGCTGCCGTTCACAAACCATCTTTTTCTTTTAATACTCATGCATCTCAATCGCATTATAACCACCTCCCTATATAATTTGTATAATATTTACCAACTTGACTTGGCTCTCTGCGTACTGTATGGCTCAGTGGTTTCCAAGACTCCTGTGTGCAGCCCTCGATTTTCTTCCCCTCAATTCGTAGTGTGCATCACACGGCTCTTCAAATGAAGTGGGTATTTTAAGGGCTGAACAGCACTTCTCTTACTTGTCTTGACGTTTGGGACACCCTACCCCTCCGCCGGAGCGTGCAAAACCAAGGGCTAGGGCTGATTTTGAGGGGAAGTGCGAATATTGGGACCCAGCCCAACTTTTGTCTTGGGCATCGATGGACGCTGCCCAGGGCTGGCTGTGATAGGCTATTTATTACAGTAAAAGAACGTGTAGGCGACCCTCCAGAGACATTAATATCATCAGCATGTTTAATGATAATTTCCGTTTTTTACAACCTGGACCTTATTTCTAGCATAAAATACGATCATTTACTCACCCAGACAACTTTGGTGTCATTTGGAGTTGTTTTGACGAAATTAGCCCCAGTGGAGCGGCGCGTATATCCGTATAATGCGAGAACACGGGGCACGCAATGCAGCTAGTGCTGACAAGTCAGAAACACGCAGAAACGAACCGTAGCATTAGCAGTAGCAAGTTAGCCGCGCTGCACCGCGGTCGGAGATGACATCATCCAGATCAGAGGTTAGTAGTCAACCTACAGGCGCAGGATGTTGATAACATGCCACCACAGGCTCGGAGGGGAATAGTACCAGCATGTCATAACAAAATATTGGTGAAATGAACGAGTTTCGCCGCAGATAATGTGTTGGCCTATATAGAGGCTGCGCTTGGGTGCCCCGAGTACTCGCATTATACGGTTATACGCGCCGCTCCACTGGGGGTAATTTCGTCAAAACGACTCCAAATGACACCAAAGTTATCTGGGTGAGTAAATGATCGTATTTCATGCTAGAAATAAGGTCCAGGTTGTAAAAAATGGAAATTATCCTTAAAGACTGTAGATGGTCTATACTGTGCAGTAGGGCTGGGACGATATGCTTTTCTCTCGATTTGATTCTTCTACGATTTTTTGGATGGCGATTCGATTTAAATTGCGATTCTACGATATTGCCGATTCTCTCGATTTTTAGTCTGCATTTTTAACATTTATCTGCACACAAATACTGAGCCTATAAATTAACATACTCCATTATAAAGTGAACTTAAACCCTTTTCAAAACCTGTACTCTCTGTATGTAAAAAAGGCTAACAAATGCAAATTGCACAATATTCATTTTTTTTAACAAAAATAAAAAAAATCGATTTTTGAAAAAAAAATCGATTTAAAAATCGTCAAAAAAATACATTGCGATATTTATGTGAATCGATTTTTTCTCCCACCCCTACTGTGCAGTAGGTCTGTGTGTCAGCTATACAACATTTAAAACAGTCATTGGTGTTGCTGGTTGTTTTCCCCCTCAGCCATGTTTTTTGTCGCCTCATTAACCCCGACATGGAGCAGCTAATCAGGGGGTTTTTGGAAGAGTCCCTGTGGGCTAGCTTGTTTTTTGGGTTGCAAGGGCCTGTGCCAGGGTCTGTAAACACAGTCGTCTTAGAAATAGATCATGTAGGCCATCCCGTTAGCTCCTTTAAATAAACACCAACGACCACTGTGAGCACATAGATGACTCGCAGTCAACATCAACTTCACATGGCAGCTATTAGCAGTAAGCTAATGAGCTGGTGGCTCATTAGAAGATGGCCGCTGACTTGTTTTACATGCTAATGCTTTACACAAATAAGAGTTTGAAAAAAAAACTGTGGCCAAAAAGCTCAGAAAATAAGAATTTCTAATCTAAATGCTTAGCTGTGCCGGACAGGAACAGAGCAGCAACGTTCAGAGTTCTGCTCTTGTTTCATCAGAAATTCTTATGCGCTGAATTATGTAGGCTTCTGGTGTGTGATCAGCTCAAATCTACAGGATTTTATTACAGAAAGAGCCACTGAGGGGAGAAAACCACTCAAATTAAAACATGTTTGGTGTTGTATTTCCTGCTGTGCTGTACTCTCTGGATTCTCATCTCACACTCTGCCAATTTTTTAAAATCATATATCAACACCAATTTTACAGCGTGTAACCTTCAGATGTTACTAATTATGTTCTGGCTGACGCACTGTAGGTTCATGGACCAAACTTCACTTTCTGATGTTTGAAGTCAATTTTTTGGGGAGTGCTAGCAAAAGTTTTGGTAGTGGAAGCAAAACAATCCTCAAGATGCTAAATAAAGATGCTAATATGGTCTATGGAGGATGTCTATGACTACACTATTCTATTTGAGCCATTGTTATTACACTGCAAAAACTCAAATATCTTACCAAGAATATTTGTCTTATTTCTAGTCAAAACAAATCTCATTACTTAAAATAAGAAACATCACATAAAACATAGCTTGTTTTTAAACACTTTTTACTTCTTTAAAGCACTTGAAATAAGTAGAAAAATCTGATAGTGGAACAGGTTTTTCTTCCTTATTACAAGCACAAAAAACTTGCTTTCACTGGCAGATTATTCTACTTATTTCAAATGAATATTTGTTTGAAACAAGTGAAAATGATCTAAAAACAAGTACATTTTTAGGTGATGAGTCTTATTTTAAGTGGAAAGAGATTAGTTTTGACTAGAAATGAGATATTTTGACAAGAAAAAGGACAAATATTCTTGGAAAGATTTTGAGTTTTTGCAGTGTATAAAACATAGGCTATTGATAAAGTCGTCAAGTTAACTTAGACAAAAAGTTTGACATTGTTGTAATTATTTAAAGCAGTACTAAAGAACGGTTACACCCCGCCTTTTCGTATTTCTTTTACTGTGTGGGAGATCTCCAACAACGGAGTCTGGGAGAAAGCTAGTGGGACAGATCTGCCCAGTCTCGCAGCGCACGTTTCACAGACAAGCCACAATGCAGAATGTAAACAACGTCACGCGGTTCAGCACCTTGGACAGCTGCGGGGGGGGGGGGGGGGGGGGGGGGGGGGGGGGGTCGTAACAGTGGTGTTTCGAAGTGGGGGTGTTTCAGACCAGCGGGGTGTCGAAGTGGAGGTGTGTCGGAATGGAGAGCTGTCCCCCTAAAGAACTTTCAGTTTTGGTTGAGTTGGCCCAAAGTGGCCCAAAGCGGTAGTGTTTTGCCTGAAGGAAGACTCCATTTCCCATGAGCACCAGCGTGTAGCGCCTTAAACATCCTGATCATCATTCAACCTGTTGTAAGTCGATGTATCATCACAAAAGTTCTGAAAATATTATGGTTGAAAAGTTCCTTAGTGTTGGTTTAACTAGGAGTTGTGGTGTAAAATTTGCTGTTATGTTGAACATTGTTCTGTTGAGACACAAGAATGAAGATGAGGAGCTTCTTCTTCTTCTTCTTCTTCTTCTTCTTCTTCTTCTTCTTCTTCTTCTTCTTCTTCTTCTTCTTCTTCTTCTTCTTCTTCTTCTTCTCCTTCTTCTTCTCCTCCTCCTCTGTCTGTGTCCTGGTCTGCCCAGATACAGTGAGGCTGGTGAGGAAGGTAGGATGTGTCACCATGAACCAAATACAAGACTTCATGCATTATGGATAGTCAGTCGTAGGGGAAGCATCTTACATAAGGAGCGACTGCTTATATAATTAGATGAGGATCTGAGAATGATTACTGTGGGTGATTTGTGACTGGATGCATCTGAGAAGGTTTTTGAGTTTTTTTTTTCTCCCTTTGTTTGTACTTTATAAATCTAAGTAGGCATCAGTGAGAGTGCAATGTGTTTACATATGCATGCCTGTGTGTGTGTGTGTGTGTGTTTTCTCTCTGCCTGGTCCTGTGAAACGTGCCGCTGGAGATAAAGGGCTTCAAAGGCAGAGCTCTGCTAATGAGTGTAAACTGCTGTGACAGCCAAGTAGGGTTAGCCCCTCTGTCTCTGCTCCATCAGCCACAACTTCCTCTTCTTGCTGCTGCTCTTTTCCACACTCCGCTCTCTGTTTCCATGGCTATTCAAACTCCCCCAAATTCCCCTCCATCCTCTTTATCTTTGGCTATTACCCCTCTCTTTATCGCTCTCACACTATTCCCCTCCTTTTCTAACACCTTATCCCTCTCTCCATTCTCCTGAAGCCAATTAACTCCTCTGAGAAAAGACAAACCAGAAATTATCCCACCATCTGTCAACGTGTCATTCTCAGCTTTTGCCAGTCTAACCCATTAAATCATCATATCAAGTGGCCAAGGCATAAATGAGAAAAACGTGTCACTTTTATTACAGCTTTATATGCTACAGCTGCATCCTCATCTGCATAAACTGGTGACCTTACTTGTACTCGCTGCACCTTCTTCCAGCTCCACACACCTGATTTATGGATTTACCTCACTGCAGACACGGACAGCACAGTCCGACTACGAGAGAGCAAGGATGCCATTATTTTCATCCTGCAGCTGAGCTACTGTTTTATAGTGATGTGAGAGTCCCTCTCATCTGAAAAATTAATCACCTGGACACATGTGGGCCTTCTCTGCTCTGCTGCTGGAAACCAGACCAACTCTCTGGGCTGGGGAAAAAAGGGACATAAGTATAAATATCTGTTATTGCCTTACTGTGTGTTTTTTCCCACTTCTTATCATCTCTGGCACATTGCAGAGAAAGAGGATTTGAGCTTCAGAAGTCTTAAAGTCAGTATAAATACTGTATAGACAGAAAGGGATACCCAGCTAAATAAGACATTGTGTAGCAGCAAAGGATATTTAGATAAAAGGAATATCCTGGATTGGAGTTTCTTCTTCGGCGTGTCAAGCTGTATTTGTCGGGAAAGCAGACACTCACTCAGATCTGTTTTTACCTGCCTTATCTTCAGCAGGTAAAAAAAAAAAGGGTGACTTGAGGAGCGGAGGAGACGGGGAAAAAACCCTGTCTTTTCCCGTTTCTTTCTCCTCTTTCTGTTTTGTTCTGCCAGAGGCTCTCTGTCTTTCCTCGGGGGAATTTGAGGCTGTAGAGCGAGAGCTGGGCTGAAATGTTTCAAGACTTCCAGCTTCTATACACCAGTTGGCAATGCATGTGTGTTTATTTTCTTCTCCCTTTTTTTTTCCAACATCAAAGACACCATTAGCTTTTGCATTCAAAGCCACGTTTCTAAAAAGTTCAACCCGAGGTAAAATCAACCCTCGGTTTAATGAACGAGCGTTACTGTACAGCTGTGGAAATGTAAGAAGCTTTCTGTACAACTCCACATTCAAATATGCATTTCTCTGCCATGGGCTGCAGAGAACATACAGAACAGAGCGTGAATTGACAGGCATGTCCCCGACCGTATCATCAAAGCACGTATGGCTTTCTGAACGATCCTCCATAGCTGTAGAGGGAAGAGGTTTCTTTCCAAATGGGCCCACTCATGCAAAACTTGTATCCCACTGCAAGGTGTTTAATATGAAAGCATTCAGAAGAAGCAAGCTGTAAGTTATGTTATGATTTATCATCCATCCCTTTTATTTTCTTTCTTTCTTTTGTGTGAATCAGGATTGTTCTCTGGGTGTGCAGACTGTGGAGAGAAGGTGTTAAATAGGAACTGAAGCAGAGTCCGTTTAAGCAAATGCATCATCATTTGGAAAACCAAACCATTTCAGAGAGGCAAACGTATTGTCTGCAGTTGTAATGAAAGCTGATTAGCTGCTTTACTCACATTGTTCACCACCGGGATTTTATTGTGGGGCCTTTGAATGAAAATCATATCAAGAAAACAAGTCCACACACCACATTATTATTAAAGTGTTCAAAATAGCTACTTTTACTCAACACGGGTCACTGACCATGAACATTTTATATTAAAAAGGTTGTTTTTTTTGCAATATCCGTCCATTCTCCTCCATTCCATTCTTTAATAAAACGTTCGGTGGTAACGTTCACAAAGGTCTCAGCTGTCGGGCTTTTTAATCTCAGTAAATCACTCAAAGTTTACAGGCTCAGACCTACAGTAACAGCAATCTCCTCAGTCGCCACGCCATGTTTTGGAAACCACAACACTGTCTTTATAAATAGTTTTTCTTTTCTTAGAGGAGAGGTTATTGATTTGATTTTGAATGTGAAACTGCGTCACCGCCTCATGAATAACAATCAGGTGAATAACAACCTATTTTGAATGACATGAATCATTTGTGATCTCGAAATTCAAATGAAATTTTAAAGGAAACTCATCAATTTAACAGACTGAGATCAGTTTATTAGTCATAGGCTGCGCAGCAACTAAACCAACAGTTGAGTTGTCTCATTCCCAAATCATGGCACGTGGGCCGTAGTCACTTTTTAAAGCACTTTGTGTCCCTCCACATTGTGTTCACACTGAAAATCTCATTTGTGATCTGCCCCGTGTCTCGGCCTCATATTTTCCATAATATATAAGTTATAGTCATTTTTTTTTTTTTTTTTGCTCCAAGTCTTTTTAATTATATTTGTACATACAAATATAATGTACAAAGTACATACATTCAAAAGTATAAATGATCAGGAGTAATACAAATATAAACAACAACCCCCACTCCATCCCTGCAACAATATTACTGCACCATTCGACAGTCTTGTATTGAGTTGGTATGCAATTACTTGTATTACATGAGTCACATACATATCTATATTTATATAAATAAAAAGTGACACAATTAGAATAATAAGAAAAATAGTAGTTAATTAAACCAAAACAGCACAATAAACAAGTAAATAAAAAATAAATTAAAAAAATCAACAAGTGGTTGAGAGTGGTCCTTATGGGTTTCAAATTATACAGTATCAGTCATATAAAACACCAAAATTAGTGACATCTTATTTCTCTATATAACTTAAAAACGGTCTCCATGTAGTATGACATTTTTGAATACATCCTCTTGTAGAGTAACAAATCTTCTCTAGTACCAAATGGTGTATAGTCATAGTTTAAAAGTCAATGATGAGATTGAAATGACTCTATCAAGCTGCATTAAGTCAGTAAGATTCAGTATTTTTGGACATCCTTATTCAATCATTTTTGTCTCGGTTGTTCTGTATCAGCTGCAGCATGAGCCTCCCCCCCAAGTTAAGTTCATCTTGGCAAACACCTCACAGCTCGACGCCAGCTTGTCTTTCGGCGTTCCAGCTTTTCTCTTGCCTGGAGGAGACCATCTCACTGCAACCTTTGGTTTATGATCTGCCGCTGTTGGAAACACATGGCACAGCCATCGCTAACCTCTCTCTCCCTTATTTTGGTGATGATGCTCTTGTTTTTGGCCTTTCTGTATAACTCCAAGGAGATAATCTAGTGAGGCTAGATACATGTTCACGTTAGAGTTGCTTTCGTGCCAGGATTCACAACCACACAACATGGATTTGAAGCTGCTTTCAAGGTTGTGTTGCTTGGATGTCCAGATGTTGCAGCATCAGGAAAAAACACTTTTAGCTATACCCAAATTTAGCCGCCAAGCCCTGTTGTGTCCCATAGAACAAGCAGTGCTGGAGGTATTGTAGTTTTGGAGCTTAACCCAATACCTAAAACACGGAATAACAAGTTATGAAATTACTACAAAACAAATGTAATAAACCACTCACATTGCTGAAGTACCTCTTTAATACAGTTCACCCTGGACACTTGCTATTACGTAATCCAAACAATAAGCAGTACAGTTATACACATAGCTTAAAGGAGAATTCCGGTCATTTTTGACCCCTAAATCGTTGTCCTGATGGTCACCCGGGCGGAGCAAAAAACGCCACTAAAATTGATGCAGGCAAACCAGAGTTACACCATGGCTATTTGATTGTTAATGTATTGTTATATTTGATTGCTTTCTGAGTGTTTGTTGTAGTTGAAAGAATTGCCCCCATAGGTTAGCGTTGTCACTATCCCTAGTGCCGTGTAGCCATGGTGTAACTCTGGTTTGCCTGCATCAATTTTAGTCGCGTTTTTTGCTCCTCCCAACACTGGGTGACCATCAGGACAACGATTTAGGGGTCAGAAATGACCGGAATTCTCCTTTAATCCACACAATAAGCAGTACAGTTATACACAATGCTTAAGATATTTGCAGTGTGCTTTCATAAAACTGTAGGTAGCACTCCTCTGCTGTGCAGTTACATTCTGGCAAGTCCAGCACATTTCTTTGATCTTTAACTAGGCTGATGACGCATGCACGATAGCATGCCGAACGGAAGGCGAGCAGAAGGACAAGGATGCATATAGGATGGGTACGAGGATGAGACGGGGGGGGGGGTGAGGAGTGACAGCAGAGAGGGACAGTCGTCAGAGAGAATTCATCCTCCACAGAGAAACACCATTCACTCTCTAATCTGTTGCCTGCAGCTCAGCGGCTGCCACAGCAAAATGTAAGAGGCTGTCAAGTCGGCAGCAGCAGTTGGATCTTAATTGAGTGAGGCCTCCCAGTCGAGTCCATGCAGGGAGCTGGAGACCACCCACCCAGATGTCTGTGTGGGGAAACTGAGGGTTCATCTCATAAGTCTTAAAATGCCGAGTGAGACTCCCATTTCACTTCTGACACATTTCCTGAGGCTGCAAACCCAATCGGCGGGAACATTTCAAACATTTTGTCCTCTTAAGAAAATTGAATATAAATCAGAGCTCTGAATTTGTGAATGGACAATCTCGTGGCCTCAGCTGACGTCCTGTAAGGATACAAGGGAAGCGACAGCGGCACTCAGCTGCGCCCCAACCCGGTGACTCCCTCTTTAGTCACGGCACTGTAAACCACAACAAGCCACCAATCGATAAGCAGCCATATGGAGAAACTCCAGACAGGCTTCAGTCCAAGGTCTCGTCTCCTCAGACATCCACTGTTTCAGTCGTTGGTCGTCTCGTGAAACAGCAGCAGGCAGATTCCCTAACCCAAGGGACGGAGTAATTGTAATGCTTTTAGGGTTTAATGCTTTCAGTGTATTTATAGATCTCTGAGGGATGCAGAGTGCTCTCTCTCTCTCTCTCCTCTCTTGCCAACTACCATCTTGGTGTTGTGTTCGCAGCTTTTTATCAAATTACACGGTGAGGAAACTGAAACAGGTACGACAGGCTGCAGTCCAAACATGGGGGGGGGGGACTGAAAGTTACAGAGAATTGATTTTTAGGTTGAAGCCACTGCAGACTGTGGGGGGATTTTTTTTTCATGAACATGTGAAGTATACTTTACACTGTGTGATATTATCAATTGATATTGTCATGTGGTGTTCTGTTGAGGGCTGTGCTAAAACCTGTGATTGTGTAGCCTACTTGTAAGGCAGATGAACAGGCCGTAGCTGGGCTTCACTGAACTGTTTATGTTATGATGTTGTTTTTATTTTAAAAAGGAGAAAGGACTCGCCACACTGTAGGAGCTCCCAAATATACAGAAATGTATTAGAGGACTATAAAAAGGACAACGTTTCGAGCAGTGCGCTCTTCGTCAGGTCAATTAAGACAAATGCTTTCAGGTGTTCATTAAGTAGATACACAGGATCCACCCATGGGTCTGTCAGTAAGTGACGACATGGTCATTAAATCAACAATAAAAATACAGTGTAAAGTTATACATAGACGCATGTCGGCCATTTTAAAATGAAAATAAGCAAAGATATGCAAAATAATATAAATCAGGAAGAAAAATAACTTAAATAAACAAAACACACCTCATATCTATTCCCACAAAAGGGAAAAGGAAGGGGTAATGTATATACAGAGAGGTTCCCTGCTTCAAATAATACATCTATGAATATTAGGGGGTCTGGGGTGCCCGGAGTAAAACTATATAAATCAACAAAGGGGTTCCCCTTCCCTATGTAAGAAGGGAAAAAATGTCAGTACAGGAATAAACATATTCTATAAGCATAATGGCCCAAACAAAATCGAAAATCAAATACAGAAGAATAATAGTGTGCTGATAAAGCTATACAGAAGGTTTCTAAAAAATATAATATGGAGAGGGCCGTGAAAATACAGTATTTTTTAAATTTTATTTTACACATCGGTGTGTTTTAGTGGTGAATGGACGGCACTCATGATGTCGCACTTCTCTCGGCCCTACAGTACAGTAGTTGCCAAATTCAACCATTCACTCACACATACTGTATACTAATACTCACAGTGATGAAACAGCCTTAGAGGCTCAGTATCTGTGTCCAAGGACACTTCAGCATGTGGGCAGGAGGAGCCGGGATCCCATTACACGTCCTGGGGAGTGTTACTGCACATGTGAATTTATATATAAGGCTCAGACCTCTCAATGCTGCGTGAGGCTGTTAGCAAACACACCTACAGTACATGTCTGACAGAACTGGCATTGGTTGGCTATAAGTGCAATTATAAGAGTACAGTGCTTGATTAGTGAATATTAAAGGGATAGTTCACCCAAAATTGAAATGTCACTCATCTACTCACCCTCATGTCGACTAAGGGCTGGGAGAAGTTTCAGAGTCCTCTGTGGCTTCTCTGAGTTACAGGGGGTCTCGGCGTAGCAGTGCATGTCCATATAACGGTTGCAAATGGATACCAACTGTCTTCGTAAAACAAAAAGACACACCAAAAAACATCCTGCTCGTATGTAATGTCCGTCTTGTATTGAAGCCCCGAAATGCGAAATTGTCCTGAAAAAAATTAAATAAGTCTATATTTCAAGCTTGTTTGTAGCGGAAGCTCCTCTTTCAAATTTGGACGAACCAGGGTCTGTCCTCTTCCCGGTTCGTCCAAATTTGACGAACCGGGAAGAGGAGCTTCGAGAAGCTTCTGCTACAAAACAACCTTGAAATATAGACTTATTTAATTTTTTCGGGACAATTTCGCATTTCTGTGGTTCAATACAAGACGGACATTACATACGAGCAGCATGGAGACATGAGGGTGAGTAGATAATGAGTGAAATTTCAATTTTGGGTGAACTATCCCTTTAATCGTAATTACAATAGGGTGGCCTTCTACTCTGTTTCACCTGTGCAGGCTCTTTAGGATCACCTTTGCCTCCACATTTTTTTTCCCAACAATATACAGTACTGTGCAAAAGTTTTAGGCAGGCGTGAAAAAATTGCTGTTAAGTCAGAATGCTTATCCATCATGCAGTACCATCGGTGAGGCGTCTGATTGGACCCAAATGTATTCACAACAACCCCAAACATTCAGCCAGTGACTTTTAGAACTATCATCAGCATAAAGAAGAACAACAAGTCCTGGAAGTGATGGTGGTGGTGTCTATTTCAAATTTGGGAGAAATTTTGTCAGTAGGTTATAGAATGAAACAAAAGTGTTTATTTTACTTAAACACATACCTATGAACATTAAAACCAGAGGAACTGATCATTTTGAAGTGGTCTCTTAATTTTTTCCAGAGCTGTGGCTCATCCCCAGGTGTTTCCATTACAAGAGACGAGTCTTTATTCTAAAGGAGCCCAGATGTTATCAAAAATCGGTCACTTACCCCTGGTTGCATACGTGATCTTTTCTAAGGGCTGAGTTGCTGTTAATTCTGAAAAGCCATTTACAGTACAGAACCTATCCTTGGTCTATCCACCTCCTTCGTCTCAGAGTTTAACCCTGCTGCAGACACATCACACGCTGTTGCACTTTGACACTTGAGAAAATACTGAACTGCCATTACTGCGAATGAAAGCAAGACTGGCGAATGAGAAGTAGTTTGATAATGGATTGAATAACATGTGCTTTTCCAGATACAGAATGAACACATCAGGTGTCTACAGCTGATATTCTTAGGCCTATGAAAAGGCTGCACCGAGAAAAAAGAGTAGCAAACAGATAAGAGGCTGAAACGACATTAGACAGAATGCAAACAGCCTGCGACACAGCCCACCTGTACATTATGTCCTCAAGTGGCTGTTTCTGTTTCCAGCTCAGCCGCAATGGACTTTCATTACCACAACTGAAACATGACATTGTGTTAATCTTCAAATGAACAATGGCTTCTTTCCTACAACATTCATCTATTATGCAGAGAGACTCAGATCAGTCACATCATGTCTGTGTTACACTTTTTTTTTTTAACTAGAGGGGTGAGCTAGCTCTTATTATTTGCTCATACAGTATATGCTTGTTTGCAAGCTGTCAGCTTCTTAGAGCACTATCTTTGTACTGCCACAAAGCCGGCGAATGCAGCTGCAAAGCAGTTTTCACCTCAGCGTGTTGTGATATCGTTAGGTGTTGCGAGCAAATGCTACTGCACTGCACATGATAGTGAGAGAATAAATCCTCTCCTAAACAGAGTGGCTGACATTTACAGTCTTTTCTCAGTCGCTTTGTTGCCGTTCTCACATCAGAAACATCTCTCTCACAACTCTTTATTCTGTTCTCAGAAGTGTTTCCCACACACAGATTAGTATTTCTCATTGTCTGTACAGACTTCATTATATTCACATGTTTCACCACTACATTGACACTTTTTCAACAGTTTTTTTTATTAGATACATTTAAATCTGAAACTCTTCTGTCTCGTATAGACTTACATGCATTTGCATAGTGACAGAGTGATCTGCTCAGAGGAGATTATTCCCAATTGTTACAGTACTCATACTTATTTTTTCTGAAGTTCTCTTTTTCTAAATTCACGAGACAAGACATTAGAGTCCTGCAGCTCTGCTGAAAAGGTTTAATTCTTAATAATTTAAGTGATTGGTCTTTGCAGGTTTTGATTCATGTGTTAGATTGTTTAACAGGTTTTTGCACAGATGATTTGAGAAGTGCGTTAACTGAGAATTGCACTGAGAGTTGTGAGAATGATGATTCGTATAATGATAGGGCTAAAGGAAAATAAAATGGTGATAAGTTTGATTTCCAAAGGTTTTTATTTAGTTTCCCAGTTTCAGAGAAATAGTGAGGGAGTGAGAGTTTGGTCAATATCTTCAAGAGCACTGCTATAATGGATGAATCACTACAAACAACAGCAGCTTCGTGAGAGTATTCTTTTTTTCTTGAAATTGTGTCTTATGCAAGGACCAGGTCACAGCTCTGAAGTAAAACCCCCCTCGCCTCAGGGCGCACCGCCTTTAAAGGTACCTTTTTCCATGATTGACAAGGCAGCCTTGAAGACAAGTGTTATAAAAAAAAAAAAAAAAAGAATTTGAATTAAAAAAACGGCCCACTGCATCAAAAGTAAGGTGCAATTATAAAATCCTTTCTCGCGTTCAGCCTGCGGTCTGATGAAGGCGATCCATCAAAGTGAGACAAGTCAAACGACTATTTCATTGCACTTTCATCGTGGCTGAGGAAAAATGAGGCTGGCCTTTGCACTGTTGAGTGAGTGTGTGAGTGAGTGAGTGAGTGAGTGAGTGAGTGAGTGAGTGAGTGAGTGAGTGAGTGAGTGAGTGAGTGAGTGAGTGAGTGAGTGAGTGAGTGAGTGTGTGTGTGTGTGTGTGTCCTGCTGCATGAGCGTTGTTGAAAAAAGCAGCACTGGCCATAGACAACATATGTAGCAATTCTTCTGAGGCAGTGGCAGCTCCGTGGCGCTGGGTGACGTTCATGGTTAACATCAAAATGATATGGGACACATGTTTCCTGTGCTATTACTTGTGGGATCTGTGCTGGAAGTGTTCCAGAGAGATCCATTAGCAGGTGATGTAGGTAGATTGGTAACATGTCTCCTCTCACACAAGTCTGGAATCAGTGAGAATATTCAAACCAGATACTTGTGTATCTTCATGTGTTTATTTTTACACTCTAACTGGCTTGTTTGCTCTAAAACGCAGTTGGGAGCCACAAAGTGCTTGCACTGTAATAGTACAGAGCCAGGTATAATAAATGCAACAATTCTGATGCACAGAGCTCAATAAAGGCCAGAAATAAGCATCATGTTTCATCCTTGTCGACTTCGGTGTCCCTGGGTATGTCTTATCTTAATGAGTCTCCACTTCCTTGGAGTAAGCAGAAAATGGGCTCATAACAAATGCGGCTCATGTCTGTCTGTACTGGAGAGAGTGGAGAGTAGCTGTGGTATAATATCTATCTATCTATCTATCTATCTATCTATCTATCTATCTATCTATCTATCTATCTATCTATCTATCTATCTATCTATCTATCTATCTATCTATCTATCTATCTATCTATCTATCTATCTATCTATCTATCTATCACTCGCTCTCTCTCCATCTCATCTTTTCTGCTCAGCAGATGTTCAAAGTTCCAAAGTTGGACAAAGTCCAGCTGTACTGTGTGGCCTCAGGGAGACTGAGTCCTGTACTCACCACCTGCACCAGAAGGATCCGGATCCTGAGCCAAACCTCAGGTTCATTTTGGATGAATAGAATAATCTGAAAGAAAAGCTTCAGCTCAAATCAGTGCCTCCTCCTGTGTTTTGCAGACTTTTATTTCACAGATAAGCTTATCGCCAGAGAGCGAGGACGCAAAAACAAATTCTAGCATTCAAAGACTGGCTCCAGCAGTATGTGCTGCAGCTTGCTGACGCTCATTCTGTATTGTTTTTTCATTCATTCATGTGTTTTTTTGTGCACATTGTGATATTCAGTAACAAATGCGAGAGCTTGCTTGCACAAACAATACAGACCTTTACTGTGTATAGATGGAAATTCAAACCCTGTAAGTTAAAGCTGAATGTTGGTTGTTTTAGCAGCAACTCTGATTATTTATGATCATTTTTGAGATTTTTAAAGATCCCATGACACTTATTTGTGTCTAGATTTGTTTGGAGAACACATTTGCTTCCTTTTTTTCTGTTGCAGGTTTGAATTTTGCTCTTTTCATCCAGGACTTCTTATTGATGGATCGGGTGCTATTGTGTGTGCAATGTGAGAGTTTTTTCATTTGCATAAATGTGGTGAATATGCTCAGCCTATTTTTAGATGCGGCTCTGTGGCTCCAGCAGTGTTTGTTCTTTTGTCCACTGTTTTGGTCCAGACTAAGATTTCTCAATGAGTGTTACACATGAATTGCAACAGTTGTAAAGATACTCCTGATCCCCAAAATGATGAGTCCTACTGACATTTATGATCCAATAATGTTTTCCCTTAAACCTCCATGTGCAGCGTCACTGTGGGGGTTAGCATGGTAACAAACTAAACCTTTGGTGAACATTTTACAGATGCATTGCTAATATATGTCACATTACGTAAATTAATGATCCAAATAAATTATTCGTATAATTATATAATACAGTATATAATAAAATACTGCATTACAGTAAATCATGATGAACCTCTAAATAAGCCTGTACTAGTTTAGAATGGGCTCTGTTCTGGACATGGAAACTTACCAAACATAAAATCCAATACATTGCAGTTGTCCTCACATATAGACTTTTCCTTTATGGTGTGCATAATTGAGTTCATACAAATGGAGATGTTTTTCAGTGCTTCAATGGCTGTGTGTGAATGCACAACATCATCAGGGACATTGAATCATTCTAACGGAGGTCACTGATGATATTTATTCAGGTAAAGGCCATTATCCTTGGATTTCCTTCATTACATACTGTATATAGTAGGAGATGAAAGAAGAGGCTGAGACATTTGGGAAGGATCTTTGATTCAAAGAGGCTACAAAAGGCTGAAAAGTTAGATATCTTGTACATTCAGTTTATGCCTGTGTTTTCTTTCTCAGCTTTTGGCTGTTAAATTTTTTAGAGGTAAACTCAACATAGCTTTAAGGATGCTGTTGGACACAGTTCACATTTCAGAGCAGTACCTGCAAACTTCAGTCAGCCAATACTTCATAAAAATAATATAAAAAAACAAAACAAAACAAGAGGTGAAGTCTCCAAGGTGTGAAACATTCTTTCCTCCAAGAAGTGGAAACACGTTTCATAACTCCCCAGAGCTGCTCGTCTTCAGTGGTGCAACACTGAAGCAGTTATTTACTGTATCTGTTTATTCTGTCAGCCATTTGCACTTCAGTTCAGACATTTGTATCCTCTGCAGCCCGTCCTTCCTGCTGCTGCTTCCCACTGGAGAGATTTGGGGCTGTTTGTCAGCTAAAATCAACTATATCTGCAGAAGTTTAGCCAGCAGTTTTAGCATGCCAAGCTCTTCCACTTAAAACAAAAAACGATGAAGACTAAAATAGATGTTATCCAAAATGACATGTTGGTCAACAGGAGTACCAATGAAATACCAAAATCAGAAATACCTTACTGTACATTGGATTTTAGAATGTTATTTTGTTACAGTGAAATGAACTTCATAGCAAAGCCTGGCTCAACAGATAATAGCAAAAGTTGACTTTACATGCCAAAAATGGAGAATTGACAGAGGAGGGGGGGGGGGGGGGGGGTTGTCAATTCAGATCACAAACATTTTCTGTCGCAAAAAAAGAATCATAAAAAGCACTTCCACTCTGCTTTATATTATTTTGCTATTTATTTTCCACCTTTTGAGGCATAATACATTATCTCAATAAGCATCAGTCTATTTCAACCCTCTTGGCGTATTGCCTTCCAAAACCAACAACACTTTTATCTCTACATTCTCTCTGACGTAATCATGTTACCATTCGTGGCTGAGCATCAGGGTTTGCAAACATTATGTTGTAATGAATGCCAACCCAGCATTAGAAATGAAAGGATGCACTACTAGCTAACTAATATTAGCCTTCATACTTCACACAATCTAATGCAGAAACTCAGATGGTAAGAAAATACTTATACATCAAGCTCTAGTGGAGAAATTAGGACAGAGACTTGATGACTGCTTATAGCAGATTATTTCTAGTAACTAATTGTAACATTTAGGTGATACAGAAATGGCCGTTTGTCCTGTTTGTCGCGCCAAGTTGTCACGAGCTGCAACACGAGTTTACCCAAGTAGCCTAAGGAAAACGAATTTGATTGGTCGTTATCGAGTGGGCGGGACATTCAAAGCTTGGGGCGAGCCCGAGCTCCGTGTGTGTGTGTTGTCTCAGACGTTTGAATGACGGATGACGGATCCAATATCAGTGGCTGATGAATCGTGAGCAGGCTGACGTATAATCCGTGCGCCTGCATTATCCAATGCGGAAAAAAAAAATACCACACTTTCATCCCGGATTTAATCAAAAATAGAATTTTGCACAAAGTTTGGCCTACATCGTCTGAAAGATGAGTTAGCTATTAGACTCATTTTATGACCCAGAGTGGGCTCAAATTCAATTTTCTTTTCTGTACACTAGGGGTAACGGTATATGTATTCGTCCCGTGCCGTCACGGTACGGGGGTCACGGTTTGGTGCACACAGTCACACGACAAATACGTCTGAATGAGAGGAGGAGTCGAGTCCTCACTCCAATCTAGGTGGCGGTAATGAGCCTCGAAGCTGCCTGCAACTGTCATAACAGACGAAGAAGAGAAGTGATGAGAGTGTGAAGTTAGAGGAGCTGCCTGCTTCATTTATGTCACCGTGTGGTTTTTCAAACCACTGCAGCGGCTACTTTTCACCTCTTATTCTTGTCATTCATGTTTTAATTATAGGAACAATGCACAGACGTTTGGACTTTATGTAGCTAAATAACTTTGTCTCAGTCCGTGGCTGTGCTCGCTTCATATGGACAGCTGTTACACACCACTCGGGCCAGCTGTGGTCACATGAGTTATTACAATGTTTCCATTTTGTTGTTTTCGCGCATTTCTTCTTTTTCTCACAAGTTGTGGTTTTTACTGGCAAAACGAGCCAGTTAGAAATTAATAAAGGAAAAGAAAAAATAATATCCAGGAGACTTTATCCCGTCCTCAGGACGTGAGCGAGGGAGGATCAGCTGGTCATGGTTTAGTGATGTCATGGCTGTCAGCTGCACATCTGTCAGCAGGTCCGCTGGACCGCTCCAATAATAAGCGGAGGGAGGACGACGGAAGCTGGAGAAGCTCCGCTCAGCTGTGCATTCACGTGGGCACCATATGGCCGGAGAGACTTGAATTGGGACTACTGGGCTACACTACAGGCAGAGTAGCATTAGATTTGTTTTAAAATGAAAGATTCTTCTAGCCTATGTTTTATTGGTTTATTTCATTTGATGTGGGTGGGACCGGGGGAATTATTGAAACCGGGACAGCGGCTTATGGTGATCAGCGACCGGTAGAGCATGGCAGGGGCATAAAGTGGGGGGGCCAATGGCCCCTTGGCCCCCCGCCATTGGTCGGCGCTATTTCATGGATGCGCGCTGCGTTGCTAGAAACGCATCAAACATGTAGCGCATGTTGACATGTGTGATTCCACAACTTTAAATAAAGTTGAGGAAAAACAAAAGACATATGTGTGATTCCTAACGACATGCACCATCATTTTGTTGTCTGGTCTAATCTGAGGTTATCGTGTTGAATTTAGTCAGCTTTAGTTGCACCTTGCAGACAAACATTATTGTGAGTGAGACAATAAAAACTCACACTTGTGTAATTCCCACACAAACAGGATTGTGAAAACAGACGAACCAACTGAGAAACATTAATGAGCCTCGGAGCTGCAGATAGTTTTAGTTGAACCCTTAAAGAGAGCGAGGCTAGCTCTCCATATGCTAAGCTAAGCTAATTGCCTCCTGGGTGTGGTTTCATACTCAGACAAGAGAGTCGTTAATTGTTAATTTTTTCTCATCCAACTCTCAGCAGGAAGGTAAATAAGGATATTTCCCCAAAAGTGGAATTATTCCCTCAACATAGGTTGTATTTTTAATAATAGAGAAATAAAAAGACTTTATCAGTGACTACTGATTCATGAAGTAGGTAAATATAGCCCCGCTGTTCCCTGCAGCAGAGAGGATATACTGTTTTTACAGTAGCTAAGCATGCAATGTAATGCACTATTTATGAATGCTCATGTCAAATTTATTGCAGCTGTATTTTAGTACAAGGATATGTGCGTTCACATGTGTGTGTCCATACTGGTGCATTTTATTGAGCGTGTTTTTTTTTGTTTTTGTTTTACCCCAGATGGTCGCTAAGCCCATGTAGCTCCCACAGTTATCAATGCAAGCTGGAATTATGCAGGCGCTCTTAAATTCTGCAAACAACCCTTAATTCTTAATTTAGATATTAATTAGTCTCCCTGTTACTTGGCAAAGCCCCGTGATTTCCCCTGACACCAGGCATGTTCATAACTGGGGCGTCTGCTGCCTCACGCTGCAGAGGAGCATGTCGACGATGTAGGAGACTCAATAACATGATTGAAACAAGTTCATTAACTGAGACCAGACACTGCAGTGGGCCTGAGAAGGAACGTCATCATCAGCTGGAAGCGAAAACACATAGAAACTGTAGTCATTCAGTCTGTGAGATCTGTGTTAACTGCTGGGACCCTGGGTAATATTATAATATAATTTGATTGCACTAATGGTCTGTGAAACACTGCAGCCTATATGCAGTATTGTATTATGAATGTAATAGCCCTCTCTATTGGTTAGCTGCACTAACCAAGACATTTACATGATAAATACTATCACTTTAACTATTTTCTTCATGAATTCATCCGAGGATTATTTTCTTGATGATTGCTTGTTCTGATGCCTAATGTGACATCATCTACATTTTATTTAGGCTACTATAGCAAATCTTACAACCACTGAATGTTGCATATTTGCTTGAGAACCTATTTAACGCTACACCATGTAAGTTCAGCTGTGAGCTCCCATCACTGTCTTTGGCTTGAATGTGGGTCACAGCAGCCTTTAACAGCACAATGAAATATGACCATATAATTCAATAAAAATATATATTTAAACATGGTATACTGCGGTTCTAAATCAATAAATGCTTATCAAAATGGTTGCAGATTAAACTTTCCTCAATCAGTTAATCAATTACTTGATCGTTCCAGCTCCACACACCACTTATATCACTTGGTATTATCATGGCGGATGTCTGTGTTTGGTCAGCTTTAAATGTGTGACAGTATGCGAAAAGCTAATTATCTGATTATGTATCTGTCAAATTGTGTTGTTGCTGTGTCATATGATATTTCAGCCTGATATGTTATAATTTTACTCCCACTTGCTGTTGGATTCAAGCAGCACAGAGCTGCGTTGGCTGAGTCATCCTCCTCCGTCCTGTTGTCGTCATTTCCTCCACAACTTCTCACTTTTGCCTCCGTGCAAAAACTTCCTGTGATACTCTTGTTGATTACAACCAAAACACTGTAGTTCTTTTATTATTATTATTATGATTAATTTCCACCTGTCTTTTTCTTTGTTCTTACAGTGCACTCCTATCGTTGGCCATGGCTTTGTGTTGGACAAATACAAGTGCCAGTGCAGGAGAGGATTCTACCATCCACGCCGTGTGGCACTCAATGGCTTTAAAAGTAGGTTACAAATCCCTCTGTGATATAAAAATACATATTGCAGCAAGCTGTCAGATCAGAACTTTGAATCTTCAAAAGCAAGCTTTGAGGTTTTATAAAAAATATATATATATAAATAACATCTCCTTTTCTTCAGCTGACAGCCACACATTTTGTTTGAGATAGCTGTAATGTCTTTGAGTGGGTATCCTGGGGCTTGTGAGGTTATGAAACCTACAGCGTCAGTCAGAGGACTTTGACTGTTCTGAGTGTGGAAGTGTTTCTATTCTGAGCCACAGGTGGCGACTGAATCACAGACCTGTTGGATCGGGAGGAGACGTCTTGTTAGAATAAACTTGAATGGAGGTTTAGTGACACATTAATTGACTGTTTGATAAGCGTCATCTCCCCATAGCTACTGTAGGTACTCTCATGACGACATGTGCCATTGTTGAAAGAGTAGGTCTTTGATCTGAAACAGACTTGTACCAAAGCAGGTTTCTCATTTTTGAATGACATTCATAGATCTGTCAACTGAAATGACAACCGTCACCTGCAGATTTGAGGTAACGATGCTATCACTCAGAAACACTTCTGACTGAAACTCTGTCTCCTACGGTGGCCCCGAGAGCTCAGCTAACTGCAGCGTATGAAAATACAAAAAGACAAGTGTTTCCAGGGGACATTAAAGAGTGATGAACCTGGTTTGGAGCCTAATGTACTTTCAAAATTAAAAGCGTAGAATAACAAATATGCCCTACTATGGTTTGGCTTCAGACCCAGTCCACTGTGGTCATGATTACACCTTCATGCATTGTCATGTTGTGTTCAGGGCTGTTGCTAGGAATTCTGGGCCCCCTGAAAGAATACTAAAGTGGGCCCCTGCCCTCTAACTTTTCCACTTTTTTTCTTAGACTACGTATGTTATCATTTTTATTTAGCTTTGTTTGCTTTGCTTTGTTTTGATGCTAATGCAGCATTAGTCTAGCCTGATGCATCAGCCGCTTACTTCATTACATTTCATATAGCGGTCTGAACACGAGCCATAGGGATTCGTTTGCTTCCGGGAGGCGGTTGCTTACATTTGCTTCAACTAATCGCTGCTGCTTGGTGGTCACGTGTGCTATACACCGGTTAAGCTCATAGGTTAATCTTGAGCGCTTGAGTTCAACGTCATCGCCTTCACTTACCCGTCTGTTCGCTGATTGGTCCGTCCGCTCTGGCGGACGGAGCAAACCGAAACGCATTGCTAGTTCCCTGACTATATGGTTGAGGCAAATTAAATTTGCCGGAACCAGTAGGCGGCGCTAGCCTGGCTAGCATTAGTCAGGGTCTAAGCAGAATAATTCAGTCATACAAAGATTAGACTACTGGGTTTTTTGTAGGGGTGGGAGAAAAAATCGATTCACATAAATATCGCAAATCTATTTGTTTTTCAAAAAATTTGTTTAAAAAAAAAAAAATTTTGTTGATTTTTTAAAAATATTGTGCAATGTGCATTTGTTAGCCTTTTTTTTTACATACAGAGAGTACAGGTTTTGAAAAGGGTTTAAGTTCACTTTATAATGGAGTATGTTAATTTATAGGCTCCTACAGTATTTGTGTGCAGATAAATATTACAAATGCAGACTAAAAATCGAGAGAATTGGCAATATCGTAGAATTGCAATTTAAATCGAATTGCCATCCAAAAAATCTTAGAAGAATCGAACTGGGAGAAAAGCATATCGTCCCAGCCCTAGTTTTTTGTGGGCCCCACTGGGTGCTGGGCCCCTAGAATTATCATCACCTTTCTCCCCTATACAACGGCCCTGGTTGTGTCCTACAGAACTCATATAACAGATAATATTCCTCATTATGTAGTCAGCTGTGATAGTTTGATGAAAAATTAGAATTCCAAACTAAAGTCTGAACATGTGCGCACAACTTTGAACCTGCATGGCCTCCACTGAGTTTCCTCCCTTCACCCTTGTGAATTTCAAGTACAGCTGTAGCCTCACTTCCCTGGTGCTCGTGCTCTGGATCTGAATGCCTGTATCCTGACACCTTGACTGAGAGCGCTGCAGTGTCCTCGGGCAGAAAGCTTGGCCCTGATGACTGAGATAATCAGGCAACTGCGGTGGTTTTCATCGCTGACTCCGACAATACAGCAGCACCCCAGGGGGGGGGGGGGGGGGGGGGGGGGTATGCTAAGCTGGAGCTTTATTGTAATGCCCTGCAATGAGGCCTGTAGTCTGTGAAGAGACTGGTCCTCCTCCTCACCCCGTGCAGACCCCGCCATTAAAAATCCCTGCGGCTCAGGTTGGGTCATGGTAACCGGCGCCCCCCCCACCAATCACCCCTCCCCTTCCCCCCTCTCCTGGAACCTGTCTGTTATTCCTTGTGCATCGGCCTGAAAACAGACCAGGCTGCAAACAGATTTTCTATTGTTCCCTAGCAACAGGCCAAAAGGACAGATATCAAAGGGGAGAGAAGATGGGGGGGGGGGGGGGGGGGACAGCCTGCTATAACAAATTATTTTGGAAATGTTGGAATGAATTATGTGCAGTCAAACGTGAATTTGACTTGTTACCATGTGCTGTTAGCTGGTGGCCTCGGACATTTTACCTTGATATCTCAGATAGATAGATAGATAGATAGATAGATAGATAGATAGATAGATAGATAGATAGATAGATAGATAGATAGATAGATAGATAGATAGATAGATAGATAGATAGATAGATAGATAGATGAAAGTGAAAACAGAGGATTTATTTTTTTCTTTACATGTAGCTGATTAACTTCACGTTTCACAGGTGCCTCCGGAGGAACACATCCAGTTGCATGAACTGCAAAACACTCAAAAGTAATCTGGGGGGGAAACCACAACCAAGTGTACCAACAATTACACTGACTGAAATGATAAAAGGCAGGAGTGTCACAATATTTTCTCCCCGATCCTTCATTATTCCCCCCTCTGCTTAATTAAACGCTGTATTCTTGTAATTATGGCCCCCAAGGCTTTGTGATCTATTGGTTTGATGATTGCTACTCCTTCAAGTTGATTAACTGAGCATTTAATGAGAAGTCGGTATGTGACAGCCAAATGCAAATTAATTACAGTGATAATCCTCACAAACATGACAGTAAATCAGATCTGTGTTCCGAGTGCTGATTAGATCCAATTTTTTTTCCGAATGGCTGTTTTTCCATTGCACAATATACCCACCGAGAGTGTCATCTCAATGTCCTCAGGTAAGGAGCAGGGCTCTCACAGAGACGACACCTCTGACGTGTCAAGCAAGTGCCTGCCGTGCCGCGAGGGCTGCCCCTACTGCCGCGACGACACGCCCTGTCTGGTGCAGGAGGACGGCGCTCTGCGGCTGGTCGCGGCCTCCTTCCAGGGCCTGTGCATGGTGCTGGACCTGGCCGGCATGGTGCTGGTCTACCACTTCAGGAGGAACAAGGTGAGGGGGGCGTCAGGGGGTCAACGTGGTGGAGGGTTAGATTTAGATTTCACACATTGTACAAAATGATCTGCTAATCACTGAGCCTGAGAGAACAGTTACATAATGTGCTGCTGCAGCTCTGGAGGGAACTTAGTCAAGTGTATCAGGGTTGATCCGAGTCTGAGATCAGGGGAAACAATCTTGAAACGGAAAGTCTGCGTTTGAACCAGAGTTTGAAAGATTTGGCATCTACCAAGTAAAGATGAACTAGAAGTACAATCACATTAGATTTAAGGTTGCATGTCCTAGTTTGGTGCAATCTCCTCCTCAGAGTCCACCGTTCTCCAGCTTAAAGGTATAGTATGTAGGAATTCCCCCCATCTAGCGGTGCGGTTGCATATCTGAACATATTCTTGATGTTGCATTCAGGTGAAATGGGGCAGACATCAGACAGACAACAGACGCTGCATGTAACAGGATAAACTAGTGGTCCGCCAGCACGAGGCAAAACAATACAGGCGAGACAATATGTTGTCATGGTGATGTCGTATTGTTTACCTGACCCACGTTTTACCGTCTTTCTCTCGTGGAGTAAAATGACATCCGGTTGGTTTGCCGACGGCCGTCTGCCTGACTGCACCTGAATGCAACATCAGTGCCTCCGTCCTTCCTCACACTACACAGTGGTGACAGTTTAAACAGGCCGAGCCCACAGCTCCGCTGAGTTTCCGTGGTTACCTACGGTCACGCTGCCACTCGACGTAAAAAATGGCGATGCAACATGGCCGCCTCGGTTCGGTGCGTCGCCCACTTATGTATTTGTAACGACTTGTAACAACTCATTCTAAGGTACGAGAAAGCTTTCATTTGTATGCGGGTGTGATTCCACTTCAGTGAAATACGTATTTATGAAAGCAATATTTGATTTTTGTTAATAAAAAGCCAAATAAGTTACATACTGGGGCTTTAAAGTCCATTATTCCCTCCCATAGAGCTACGTCTCACTGCTGTATTTCTGTTCTCCCTTGTTAATTTGCAGTATGGAAACTGAGGAATCCAGTATTTTCATTGCCATAAATCCTTATGGGCAAATCTCACTCATTTAACCAAACATTATTAGAGATGGAAGTAAATGATACTTGAAGACACTGGCTCACACAGTAATTTAAGTACTCAGATAATTGTCCCAGATTAAGTAGCTCAAGTTTAATACTGCACTTGATTTCAGTCTGTAGCTCACAGGAGTAAAGAGTCTGTTAATTGCTCTAAATGAATATTCATTTTCTGCACATCCTCCCATCAAAACTCCTACATGCGTTTTATTGAGGACATATTTATTGATGTGAGGAAAGTTTGTTTGATTTCTTTAATGTACGTCAGACTTGACTAACATCCTTCCCACATTTACCTGAGCCCTCCTCGAATCCTCAAAGACGCAGAGCAAAGTCGTTGCATAATGCACGCTCTGCTAATAGAATAAAGTGAAATAAATATGAGCTCCTCGCTGTGGAGGATAATTACAACCAGTCCTCGGGCAAAGTTGAGTTGAATCTTTGCCTGTGTGCTATTTATAGACATTTGTGTTGTTGCTTCAGAATCTCTCAGATTTTTCTCAGTTCACAAGAAATGTCCCTGGAACCCTTTGAATTAACATAAAGACATAAAATAAATCTTCTTCAAGGTAAAGTGGGTAATTAACTCCAACTCTGAAAAGTGCTGCGATAAAAAAATATATACCCCCCCCTTTTGTTTGTTGTGGTTTGAAAGATGCACAAGTTTATTCTTTGCCTTTGCTGTCATCCCCCTTTCTGTATGTGATAGAAATAAATCAGCCGCTCCCTGTCACCGACTGATTGATTGATTGATGGTTTGTTTGCCGTTTCTTTTTCAGAGCATCCGCACATCTGGTCTCATTCTGCTGGAAGCCATCTTGTCTGGAGCTTTGTTGTTATACTTCCCGGTAAGTAACTCCTCTGATTTTACACCCACAGTTCACTCAGTCTGTCTGTTGATCCATCAGCTTCTGTTTTCTCACATTCAAGTTATCTGTTCTATATTTTATAAAAGACCAAAGCAGCTCGTGAGGCGTAAGCCAGATGTTACAGGCAAAAAGCAACAGATTATACGGGATAATACAGATCATTGCATCACAGTATCACTATACAGTAACAGGTCCTCTGTGGTCTACGTACAAGATTCAGGTTTCTATTCGTTGCACTGGCTTTGCATCTTCGAGTTAAACCACCTCCGCTCCGACTGTCTCTTGTTTCAGTCTTTTATAAGAGTCCACGGTCCAACTAAGTCATTATCACTGTGAACTCCCTGAACGCCTGAGGCTGCACAGTCCATCTTTATCATTACCTATTACTGTAGGTCCTTGTGTTATGCACTTTACATCCCACCACACACACTTCTGCTCATAGACTCACATTCATATTTAACACTGAGGACATGACAGATTTTAGACTTTGATCTCAAATTGAATTTCTTTTTTACTTCCTGGTATAAGAGTTGTGTTCATTGTCCTCTGTGTTCACAGCTGTGCCAACAGAGGTGACACATTAGGATTCACTCTATTCATTTTGAACATGACCTTTGCCAAATTGTGGTGTTGTTGATGTGGCGGCCGTTCACGTGCTGATTGAATAATTATGATGTCATTACATTACACTGTAAGAACAGGAGTCAATACATCTGGAAAACATTTATATTTGTATAAAATCTGCGTTCGTCTGCACCAATGGTGAACACATACTACTTTAACCTTAACCTTAAACAATGATTCATTTGCTTTTGATATAACTTGGGACTAACTTTTTGTCATCTTATTCAAGATATTTCCTTAAATACTTCCTTAAATACTGTTTAAGTAACACAGTCCCTTAATATGTGATCCATACATTTCCGGGAACCCCGACAGTGGCTTATGGAGGTCAAACCAAATCAATAAATAGATGAGTGATTGTTAGGTTTCTTTGTATCTTTCAAGCTTTATAAGTTTAACTATTAAAGTTTTCTTTGACTTATCTCTTGTTAAGAATCAAACTAATTGTCCATTCCTGACGAAAGGCCCTCAGTGCATGCCATATTGTCTGTGTGGATGATACTCAATCCATATTAAATGCAAAATGCTCCTGTATTTTGGTCCGAGTTAAGGAGATTCTTTTTTACATGTTTCAGGAGTGAGTAATCTTCATTGTTTTATTTACTTTTGAACGGGGAAAAAAAACTTACAGAAATGGGGGCAAGATCTGACTTTATCATGAATTTCAGAATTAACTACATCAATCACCGAGTTAGAGTAAAATGTATATTAAATAAATGTGAATTTTAAAATGTTTAACTAAATGACAGGCAGTCCCATCTTTCCAGTGATACATTTTACCTATGTGATCAAAATCATTTCAGCCCATCTCTCTCTAATGATCCACAACACAAACAGATCACCATAAGGGATAAACGACAGGGAACCATGAGCCAACCAGACCCTGTAGTTATTGTATTCTGTCTGGAATATAACTAAGTAAATTACCACAGAATTAGGTCATGTTTGTCCAGCATTCATAATGAGCCATCAACCTCAAATTATAAAATTGACACTCACAAATCAGATTCATTTACTGGCCATAGTCCTGATTGTTGTTATTGTTATTGTTGTTGTTGTTGTTGTGAGCCAAAATGTGGCTTGATGCCTCCTCAGGAGTTTATGTACAGTATTTCCCCCACTTGCCCTCACCAAGAGTCACGGCTGCCGGGCGCACGGAGCAAGTAAACTATTTGATAGTATAATTATGTTGAAATACATAATTAATTTATGTTTAATTTATGAGTTGCCTCTCTCCTCTGGATAACTGAAAGGAAGCAGTGCCTCAGCACCGCTCTGGTTTGAACATCAGTCCAGACCGGAGGATTCATCAGGCCACCATGTTGGTCCCTCTCTCTGTCCTGCTCCTGCTTCATTCTTATACATTCACTGTGTCATGAGACTCTTGCGACAACACACCACTGTGGATATAAGGAAGTTGAGATCAGGGATGATGGGTACTAAGGGTGCAATTTATGTTATGTGGAAATTGAGCATCGTGGGAGTGGGCTGCCAGACTGTGTAAGACCTGACTTACCGCTCTCCGCCTGCAGCCTCCATCCAACCGCTCTTCAGGGGTTTGGTCCCAACTTCAGTGGCATCATTTGCTTGTTTGTTGACCCAAGTCCGTCAGCCTGGTCCGCCTTTTGGTCAGTTCATTTGACAAGACAATAACTTAACAAAACAGTTCACTTAGGAGGGTGACGGTGCTTCCAGTTCTTTTCAGATGACTTCCTTTTAACAAGAACCAGGAGATCTCCCTTCAACAAGGGCTTGGCTTTTTCCCACACTTCTCCCTGCCCACATAACGTTACTAGGTTACCAGCCAGAAGAAGAAGAAGTTCTCATCAACCCTGCTATGTAAAAAGCTGTTGATGCTAATGTTGGCTACATGCATATAGTAAATAGTGAAACTTACTACCAGCTCCACTAGATGTAAAATGTGGCTCTTTTGACCTATTCATATTTCATCTCTATGCCCACTCATATACGGATGTCTTCACAATAAAGTTCTCTTATGGGTTTCTTTCTCTGCAATAACCGCTCTTTGAGTTCACATTCAGTAATTTCCTCTCTATATAGTACGCTATGGTTCAAATTGCCTTCAAAGCACAGGGGATTGGAGGGCAATTTGAAAGTGAACACTACTATACAGTGAGGAAATCATTGAATGTAAAATGAATAGTCATTGCAGATAAATGCTGACCATAGATGGTACAAAATAGTGTGATGTTATAAAAATCTACATGATGACAACTTTAAGATATGGTCATTTTGACATTTCGATGTTTTAAAAGAATCTACATTTTAGCAGGAAAATCAAGTCACTATTTTTTAAAGTTGTTGTTGTTGCCTGCGTAAATAAGGCAATAAACTCTGCCTACTACTGTTTTGGGTGTTATTAACTTATTCTACTGATCATTGTCTGGACAATAAGAGAGAGTCGGACATCACAGTGCGTGTGCATACAGTACAGCATTAGTTTGCCTCATTGTGTGCGTATGTGCCTTCGCCAGCTTTTGTGTCGTCTCTATGTGTGAGTGGGTCCATGTGGGTGGACGCCAGTGTGCGTTGTATATGTGTGTATTTACACTTGTGCACACAGCCCACAGTGCACCTGGAGTGGCGCGTCAGAAGCCCATCTTTAGCAGGGAAACAGATGGAAGGAACCTGAGCGCCATGGAACAGGGAGATCTGATGTAACTCGGGAATTGACTGCCTTCAAACACTGGCACAGACTGCCAACAGTGAGCCTCTGCTCTGCTCAAACACAAAGTCTGATGGCTGGACGATAGCCATTTTGAAAGAGAATAAAAAGGAAAAAAAAGGGAACAAAAAACTAAATCTGTTGAGAAGAAAGAGCTTCAGAGCGCCCGACTGGACTGGACTGTTGGGATGAAGGTTTTGTTCTGATTCTGAAGTTACTCAAGACATTAGCACCAGAATGGAGAGCCTGGTAGTTTTTTTGGTGTTGTGGGCTCGTCCTTGTGTGACTTTGTGTACATATCTGCTGTGATGCTCAGAATGGATTTGATTTTGCATCTGTCCATCCACCCTCTCCCCTATTCACCCCAAGGATCACTCAAGTACCAAAAATAGTTCCCCCCCAAAATACCCTGCCACTCTCACACACTCATGGGTCCTTTCTTCCCTTTGCTCTGCTGCGTCTCAGGATTTGTTTTTTCTGCATTTCTTAGCACCTTTTCCTGCCTGTCTCTACCTCCGCTCACCCCATGTTTTCCTTTTATTACCCCCTCTGCGTGTTCTCTCTTTCTCCGTCTCACCTTTGTGTCTGTCTCCTCTCCTGCAGTCTTATCGTTTGTTGCTGCCGCTGTTTCTTTTTCGCTGCCACCACAAGCCTCCTCAGCTGCTGCGAGCCTGGCGAAGCTGCTCCTCCTCTGGTGCTCGATGCATTTTTAAACAGTCCATCAAGTTCTAGCACAACTTGTTTTAAAAATACATCTGCTGATTAATTGATGGAGGAGGCACTGGAGGTTGGATGCAAACCAGGAGGGCTACCTTCTCTTTCTGAGCGATATAAACATGTGGCTTTTTTATCGCACAGTCCCCGGTGACTTTGTAGTCCACATGGGTAGCACTGCAGAAAGGGCGTGACACTGTTTGTGTGGGTCTGTGTGCTGGTATGCGCGCACACACAGGCCGGATGGGAGATGGATTATGAGTGTGTTTTTTAAGTGGATTTGTAGCTTCCCATTTTCCTGCGATTGTGTGCATGTGCATTTGTGCATGGATTTGCATTCCTGCATTTGTGTACGTGGGTGTAAGAAACAGCGTGGCCTACTTATACATCTTATTTGCAGAGGTGATTTATTATTTTGGTCTGTCTTGTAGACCGGAGAGCTGGAAGGATGGATGTTTGCTCAGGAGGCGAAGAGATGAAGGTGCCAGGCAGGATGCTAATCCTAACCACGGGTTAGCATGAGAGGCAGCAGGACAAAAGGAGGATAGAGACTGAAACAAGAAGAGTTTGCAAGAAAAAAGAAAGTGTCTGGGGAATTGCTGCACTCCTATGGGTTGTTGAAATTTGAGATCTCCGATCTACAGTATCATTTGATTGAGCTGTATGAGTTAATCTTCTGACTCAATCTGCTTTACAGGAGCGCACAGGAAGAATATTGTAATTACATAAATTAGACTATTGTGTTAAATACAAAGTGTTAGGCCTCATCATGAATATAAATAGCTTAGGATAAAGTCATTTGTCTTCCAGAAACACAAAGACCTGGGAGAGTTAGAGAAAAAGAAAACAGTGCTAAGAAGAGAGTGTTAGTCAGGTGCAAGGACGCAGGTTTGGTTTTATCTTTGGTGGCCTAAATAATATGTGCATTTGTTTTCTGCCTCATTTATATGCACACACACATATACACACACACACACACACACACACACACACACACACACACACACACACACACACACACACACACACACACACACACACACACACACACACAGACCCAGACTCTGCAGACAGTTCACTTGAACTAAATATGTTCACTAATATAAATGCCTGAAACGGGTTTTATATCATTTTTTTCCCTCTAATTTGAATCAGATACTCTGGTTTTTTTTTTTTTTTTCAATTAATTGAAATCTTAACATGATGGATTTTCAAGAAATAAATGTGTAAACCCCTTGAGGGATGTGCTCCTCTGTTGGAACCATCTGCTGTGACTGTGAGACATTTTCTAATCTCACCTGCAGATTCTGTGGCTCTGGCTTTTTGTTTTGTTGATGCAGGAACCACAGAGACGAGGTTGGTCACAGACACAGTGACGCTAAATCTCATCTTTTTAAATCAAAAGACTCCCGCTTGTATTATCTTTCATTTCCTTGAATCTTTGTAGGCTAAAGATCTCTCCCTTACATCAAAGCTCACCTTTTGTCAGGATTTTCAGAATAAAATGATGCATGACAATAACAAACAAGCATCACGTCTCATGTCCACGTGCTCAATGAAGTCATGGGAAAAGGCAGGGAGGGATGAAATAGTAAATATTTCCCCAATTAATTTCAACAAAGGTGCAAGTCTCCTCCCTAATTTGCCCGCATGCTTTTTTGATATGTCAGTAAGCCGCTTTTGCTAAGACCATAATAATTTCATGAGGTGTTATTTGACACGGCCAGGCTTACAGCTTGTTGTCCTGTGAAAATCAATCAACGCAGATAAAAAGAAACAGTTTCGTTTTTAAGAAATTCTCTAATCGACTGTTTTTGTATGCAAGTAATGACATTTCCACGAATGTTTAATTATTCCTTTAAAAACTTGATTTAAAAATTCTTTTTTTTCAGTGAAGTTATTGCCGTTGGAGTTCTGCATCATGTTCAGAGGATGCTCTGCAAAATCTGGGATTCAGTTTGTTTCAAATTGGATGTGTAAAGTAAAACTCCTGCTCTGTTTTTCTTTCATCCATACCTGTCTACCATTCACCAGCTAATTTATCAGATCCTGAGCTGCAACGGTGACTTAAAGCCGGCAGTGGAGCATTAAGGGGGAACAGCTATAATTCCTGTTCTTGGGTATAATATGGACTCGGCTTCCCGCGCTCTCACGACCAGCATACCAATGACAGACTTTGACGCGCCGAGGTTTTGATGAGGATTGTGGATGGAGGGAAAAGTGGGCTCGGTGCTTTGACTCTGTGTGTCACATTGTTAATCAGGAGGTGAGAGAGACGTCTGCACTCACAGAGCTGAGGTGAGAGAGGACGGGCAGAAGGCTGAGAATCCACATATTGGAACTCTTAACTCCGGACCAATACCAGTGGGTGAAATACATTTTTTGATCGTTTTGAGACTGTGTGTGATTATAAACCACATGCAGCAGGATTGTGATGATTAAAGCCAGTAACATGCAGTAGAGTAGCGCAGCCCTGGTTTCCCTGTGATACATCTTCACTGTGTGTCATCGCTCCACTTTGTTTTTTTATATTAACTCTCTGAATCGCTGTGTGAGGTGTTGTCAGATTTGATATTTTCTGTCATTTCATCAGTCTGTTTTTATTCTTCTTGGTTAAAAAAAAAAGGAACACTTTTATTCTTTTAACGCATCTCACAGCCAGGCTCCTGCAGCCTCAGGGTTTGGCGAAGAGTTTTTACTTGAGTTTGCCACAGATGTTCTGCTTCTTTTCTGGGGGGAAAGAAGTTGCAGGTGCTGCTGTTTCTCAAGCTTAAAGGGATAGTTCAACATTTTTGAAAATTGGCCCATCGCCATGATCCCCCTAGTAATAGCAGTAGGTTCGTTACCTTTAATTGTTGGTCCAAGCTGCTTTTAGATCGGGGGAGAAGAATACCGAGCGGCGCAGCTACACTACGGAGGCTAATGGAATTTCTTGGTTTTGCTCATCAAACTCAGCAAATACACAACCAAAAAACTCAAAAACGCTGTGGTGGACAAGTTGTGACCTGCACATTCACCACGCTATGAGATAATAGCGGAAAGTTGCGAGATGGAGTTGTTTTAGAGGCAAAGTCGGACTTTACACTCTAGACGGCTGCTCGGCGGAGTGATTTCAAAAGCGCCTGTTTACTGCAGATACGTCCGTATACTACGGCACTGGCTGAGGTGCGCACACTGTGTCCCTCCGACCAGTGGTTCACTGAAGAAAGTAGTTCCGAGTATTTGCTTCACTTCTCTTAACTTTCCGCTATTATCTCATAGCGTGGTAAATGTGCAGGTCACATCTTGTCCACCACAGCGTTTTTGAGTTTTTTGGTTGTGTATTTGCTGAGTTTGATGAGCAAAACCAAGAAATTCCATTAGCCTCCGTAGTGTAGCTGCGCCGCTCGGTATTCTTCTCCCCCGATCTAAAAGCAGCTTGGACCAACAATTAAAGGTAACGAACCTACTGCTATTACTAGGGGGATCATGGCGATGGGCCAATTTTCAAAAATGTTGAACTATCCCTTTAATTACACCAGAGAGCCGCTGCCTCTTGAATGCCAAGGCGTCGTAAGGATAAGAGCGGAGATAAATCACTGGCTAGACTCCTCATGGGATGTACTTATACTACATCTGTAAACTGACTGCACCATCCGCCCACAGCTGGACACTGCTCATTCACTAATTCACCTCTGTGCACCTGCAATTATGTATGTAATCATGTGCAGTTGTGTTTTACTGTATGTCTGAGTCATACTTTGCAATTCAGCAATTCAGTTTTTACACTGACTGCATCACAGTCTTGTAAAGGTTAAAGCCACCACAAGGACAGAGTCAAGTCCTGTTACAGGACTTACAGGTCCAGATGTAAATTCAAACTCTTCCTGGCAGCTGTGGTTGTTCCTGCTGTCCACACCAGAGCAGGGACAAAATCCACATTCATCATACGGAGAGTTACAGAGGTTCAGCTGCAGTTAATTTGAGATTTCAGCAGTCTGAGTTCGTTAAATCAAGCTTCCAAAATTACAGTCCTCTGGTACCAAGGTCCTTCTTTGTGTTTCTGTTTTTTTCACTGCGGCTCAGCTAAGAAACTCAGGAGGTGGAAAGTCCTCCTGACTGTAAGGTTGGAATAAAATCATTTGACTGATTCAGCTCAGGCTGCAAGGCCTCTTATTAACTTTAAATGTATTTTTGATAGAACATTTCATCACCATCTCTTCTATTGACTCTGAGTCAGGATAAGTTTCTGTCCTGTATTGACTTCAGGAGCAATTATAGCAAACAATAAGCCATGGATTGTGGCCTATATACTGTACAGGCACGTCTGTGCTGCTTTAAGGTGAACGTAAAAATGGGAGTCTATTCTTTGCAGCAGCTCTAATTGGCGTTTTTATATAAACAATGAATCAGATGAATAAAATCAAAGGAGTCTCTCATAGTGCTGAATGCACAAAGAATAATCACCAACTCTGCAGCTTCCTTGTGCCTTTTGCCTCATTATTTCCGTTTTACAGCTTGTAACTCTCATCTTGGTTCAGTTGTTATTATGCTCCTCTAAAAGTCTTCTGCACTTCAGGTCCCGGACCTGAGGGCAGACTGGAAAAGTAACTGACTGGTGAATGTAGTCAAACATTTAGCAGCAACATTTTTTTCTAATTCTAATAACTAAAAGTCAGTGTCTTAAGACCTGAACCGCCTCCGAGCCAGACAGAGAAGCAGCCTGGATGTTCATGTTGGAGGACTCATGAACTTTAACACAATAAAACGGGAACTAAGGACACACCATGACAGGCTTTTTTAACATCTACTGTATGTACATAGACCATATTAAATTTCCATATATGAAAAAAGTGCACATATGAAATTAACATTATGTGACACAATTGCATGTATATGAAACCTGAAATGAATTCATAAAATATATGAGTTTCACTATTGAATTGAACTACTGAAATAAATTAACTTTTCCATGATATTCTAATTTATTGAGATCCGGCAGGGTCCAATGTCTGTGACAACTTTCCCAGATTGTGAAGACAGAATTGCTTAAAATTAAGAAATCAGTATTATTAGAATTTGTATATGTACATGCTATCAACTTGTATATATAAATTGTACATATTGTTAACTTATAGGGCAGTGGTTCCCAAACGGTGTGCCGCGGCACACTGGTGTGCCGTGAGGCAAGTCCAGGTGTGCCGTGGGATTTTGTGACAACCATACATTATTATTGCACTATACAACTACACAAAAAATAATTATTTTTAATTTACTATCAGTACTTTGTATGCGTTCATTTCATAATACAGAGGCAAACTCTATACCTAAAAACAATTCTTAAAAAAAAATCCTCAAAGAGAACCCCATATTTCACACAATATGTTTCAATGCTGATCAATCTGTAGGACCATGGACGGTTATTGTGACCTGTCTGGTTTAAATGGTTGTATTGCTGCTTTGATGAAGCCTAATTTGATAAAGTTTCAAATTAATCTTTGAAATATTTCGTTAATAAATATGATTTTGTGAGTAATGTAGCCTAGTTTTCTTTGTCACATTTCATTTGGCATTATTAAATAATTATGCACATTTACAGATATTTTACATGATATAAGTGATAACACGTGTTATGAAGGCTATTTTGAACAACAGATGTGCCTTGAGATTTTTACTTGTCCTTTGGTGTGCCTTGGCCACAAAAGGTTTGGGAACCACTGTTATAGGGTATGGTTAATCAATAGATATACTGTATTTGATAGACAGTAGCTACAAATACTTTCTCAGTAAAGTGAATGTCACTTCACATATCCAAAGCATGTGTATATGATAAGATAAGTATACTGTACATATCTTATCATAAGTATATGATAAGATATTCTTGCGTATATGGCAACATCATCATACATCATGTGTTACATTTCAGTATGGGCATTTTGATTATGATCAGTGCACCTGTTCCATTATACATCTGTATTGAATAATGTATCATTGTTCATCAGGCGAGAGCTGTGCTGATTAAACGTGGCTTCAACAGGCTGTAATCACCAGAGTTAAGACTTGAGTACCTCTGATGCTTCCTGCACATTAATGCAGACACATTTAAACAGCAGCACTCAGGAAGGAGCCGCGCTCAGCAGCATGGAGGAGGATGTGTATCCCCCCCACCAGGTGAGTGAAGCAGGTATTCACCGCCCGGGATCTTCAGCTTCACTCGAGGCCGCGCTGGAGATTTGACATGTGTCGTCCTGCTGAGATAGGTGCTGATGAAATGAAACCAAGCCGTAACAGACGTGCAAATGGAAGCTCTGATCTTTGCACGCCTTCTCCTCCGTCTCTGTCGCTGCCTCGTCTTTAACAGTAATATGTGCGAATAAATCTCCCACCAAGCAGAAAATGATAGGCTGACATTTTATCAGCCACCGGCAAATTCTCTGTTCTGAGACAGATCAGGCACAGAGTCAGAAAGCTCATCTGCACATGCACACTGAGACACATGTCCATGTCCATGCATAGAGAAACACAGATCAACATGCAAATGCACAAACTCAGATTTAGTCACACACACAGGCACGTATAGAAAAACAAGGTTGTTAAACATCACCACATGACATTATAGAGAATAACCCTGTCAGCCTCTCTTTGCTAATGCGTTCTGGCAGCTGACATATGAACAACATACAGCTAGGAGATGTCAGTGGGAGCTGTGGAGGTGTGAGATATCTGCATGGCCAAATCAGCCTCCAGCTCCGGTTCTCACAGGCTGTCAGACTTTCATCATTTTCATTTCCGACTCCTTTCTGTGTGAATATGGGAGGACAGTTCAGTTCAGTTCAAGTTTATTTATATAGCATGTTTAAAAACAACCATTGTTGACCAAAGTGCTGCACAAGTCATATCGGACACATTATATCAAACACATTCAGACTCAGATCCATACGCATGCACAAATAAACAGTTCCACAGTATACATAGTAAACATAGTTTCCCAGCCTGGGTGCTGCCACCGCAAAAGCTCTGTTACCTCTAGTTTTGCATCTTATTCTAGGGACCCCCAGGACTGTGAGTGATTCACCGCTGCTGACCAGAAAACAAAGTAGCTATCACCCAGAGTCCCAGACTGTGTGATCTGACACCGCTGCACCTCCCTCTCCGCAGGTGATGATCCTGTACTTCCATCCCAGTGTGTTTCGCTGTATCCTCTTGAGGTGGGTCCGCCTCCTGGGTTTCGCCACCATGTACGGCACCATCGTCCTCAAACTGTACAGGTAAACTACAACCACACTGGGAGCAGAGCAGCAGTCGTTTCTGCACTTTGTGTGACCTTCCTTTGAATTAGTCCTCTCTGTCTCTCTCACACCCTCCTATAACCCCCTCACCTTGTCTCAATCCCTGCTTTGCCTCTGTATCTTTTCTCTCCTCATCCTATTTCCTTGTCTTTCCTCCTCTTGTCTCCTCTCCTCTCTCCTGTCCTCTCTTCTGTCCTCTCCTCTCCTCCTTTTTCTCCTCTCCTCTCCTCTCCTCTCCTCTCCTCTCCTCTCCTCTCCTCTCCTCTCCTCTCCTCTCCTCTCCTCTCCTCTCCTCTCCTCTCCTCTCTTCTGTCCTCTCCTCTCCTCCTTTCTCCTCTCCTCTCCTCTCCTCTCCTCTCCTCTCCTCTCCTCTCCTCTCCTCTCCTCTCCTCTCCTCTCCTCTCCTCTCTCCTGTCCTCTCTCCTGACCTCTCCTCTCCTCTCCTCTCCTCTCCTCTCCTCTCCTCTCCTCTCCTCTCCTCTCCTCTCCTCTCTCCTGTCCTCTCTCCTGACCTCTCCTCTCCTCTCCTCTCCTCTCCTCTCCTCTCCTCTCCTCTCCTCTCCTCTCCTCTCCTCTCCTGTTAACCTGCCCTGTAAATTAGTCTTCCTCGTTCTCAATAATTCACTTCCCTCTCTCACACATATGCACGCAGTCTTGCCTATAAGCGCATTTGAATTTCACATCAGGTCCGGCCTATCAGCGTCTGCCTGCTGAAGTATCTATACAGATGCACACACACACACACACACACACACACACATGTACACATGCACACACTCAGTCTCATCCCTGCTCTTCAGCTCCAAGCAACTGTTGCAGGAGATGAGAGAAGGAGGTCAAAGGGCGGCCAAAGTGTTCCCTCGGCAAAATTACCAATTTGATTTTCTTCCGAGCTGGGCGGGTGTGAAGTGTGTCCCGTGGGCAAGCTCTTAGAGCCCGGTCCCACTGAATATATCAGAGATGAGATAGATTTGTCACAGTCTGGTCGAGAGACTGCAGATGAGCACAGCAAACAGAGAATACTTTTCTGTGTGTGTGGACTAGTGTGTGGCAGATATCTCCTCATGTAGCCCCACATCTCCACTTCAGATCACTTTATCCCACTTCAACTATTCTGTCTGATGGGCTGCCTTTTTAATTCCCTTTACAGAGGCGCCGCTGTCTTGTGTGCATGTAGTGTAGACTATAAATACTGTGCATCTTATAAATAAACTGCTGCTGCATGCATTTTGTCTAAGATTCAAATTCAGACAACTTTATTAATCCCAAGAGGAAGGAGTCATTTGCAGCTTACCCAGTCCAAAACAGATCAGCATATGTGCTCCAAATACGAGGGAACAACAAAAAAATGGAAGCTAAAATATAAAACAAATAAAATTAAAAACAATAATATGAATACCTACATTACGTACATTAAAACTGCAACTGTGGCCCTTTAGCAGCCTCATAGTGGGAGGAAAGAAGGACTTGGGGCAGCTTGTCTCCTCAGGGCCACATATAGTAACACCATGCCTGAGGGCTTTAGTAAATGCACTGGACAGAACAGAGTCTGATTGGCTGATGATCCTTTTTGCTCTTTGCCCACCCCCTCCCTCCCTAATCCTCCCAAAGGGAGCACAAGTCTCTTTGCCCGACTCCAATTATATTTGAGTAAACTTTCACATTACCATGTAGGCTATCAAGACCATTAAACCAGCTAATAAATGAGGAAGTTAGGATACATTCAATAAATGATTCAGAAAAATTATATAGGCTAAAACAGTATACAATATCACAACAGGAGAATAAGTGAAATCGTCCTGACTTCGTCAACAATTCTGTGTTTACATCGAGTCAATAATTTTGTAATGTTAGTATAGGTTTATCACTGTTTTGCCTTAAACATAATGTTAATCTCCCTTGTATCATCATATTCCATGTGGTTAAATTTCCCCTCACACTGTCCCTTCACTTCTCCCTGCAGCACAATACGTTACACCAGCTATACTTAAAGGGATAGTAGCATTTTTTTAAAGTGGGGCTGTATGATCTACAAATAGCCCCTAAGTACTTTAATTGCAGTAGAAGACTCTCTGCACTCCTCCCGTTAGCAACGCCAGCCCATAGCCCTGCCCAGAGATTTACAACATACAGTGTTGTGAACAGACCCAAAGAAATATATAAGGAAAAACGCAGTTTTTATTTGGACCTAACCAACTGCTGATCGGCGGGCGCTAACCCTGGGCGAAGGGATACGTGAGTTGGTTAGGTCCAAATAAAAACTGCACTTTGAGGGGCTGGAAAAAATTATATTATAGCCATATATCCATATAACAATGGAACTGTGTATTTTTTTTTCAGGTAAAACCTCTTTTAGGCTGCGAAAATAGGCCGTTTCTTTGGGTCTGTTCACAACACTGTATGTTGTAAATCTCTGGGCAGGGCTATTATGGGCTGGCGTTGCTAACGGGAGGAGTGCAGAGCGTCTTCTACTTCAATTAAAGTACTTAGGGGCTATTTGTAGATCATACAACCCCACTTTTAAAAAAAAATGCTACTATCCCTTTAACGTACATGGAGGGGATGAGCACAGCCAGTCTTGTTTCACTGCTGCTTTTAATTCAAGTGCTCGTGTCTCCCAGGGTGTTAAAGGTGTTCCTGTCCCGTACGGCCCAGAGGACGCCGTACATGACCAGCTGGCGCGTGGTGCGGCTGCTGGCGGTGATCCTGCTGGTGGTGCTGTGGTTCCTGGTGGCCTGGACGTCCGCCGTGTGCCAGAACCCTGAGCTGAGTCGGGCCCTGATCACCACAGGCCTCACCCCCGAGGGAATGCAGTTCAGCATGTGTCTGCTGGACCGCTGGGACTACATGATGGCTGTCGGTAAGTGTGTGTACGCGTGTGTGTGTGTGCGTGTTTACATGTGGCCACTGTGTATTGATGTTGACATGGACAAGAAATCATCCAGAATGAAGAAATCCTGGTGCCACTTACCACTTAAGTGTAAGGAGCTTTTGGGCTTAGAGTTTGGATGTAAGCTTCTTGGGTGAAGCTTAAAAATTTAGTTTAAAAACTTTACTTTTGGAAAAAGATGTGGGCAGGGTGGGGGGGGGAATTTGTTTTAACATACAACATTTTACATGTACAGTAAATGCTTGAACGACACATGTCCCTAAAACTGCTTCAAATGGTATCTTGTATTCAGTGAGTAAAAAACGCAACTAAAATTGATGCAGGCAAACCAGAGTTACACCATAGCTAGACAGCGCTAGGCATAGCGACAACGCTAACCTATGGGGGCAATTCTTTCAACCACAACAAACACACGGTCAGAGATATTTTGGACATTACCACTGCACTGCTCCACCGTTTATTTTTGTAAAGAAATCATCACAACAAGGAAAAAGTGTTTGTTTCTGTGGCGGGGAGAAGGCGCTCTGTGATCGGATAGTAATGTCTTTCCAGGATGTTTCAGAGTTCGGCTGTCTGAGGTGATTACATGCAAAAACACAGTTTATACTGTTTATACTGTACACTATATGAGTTCAGTGGTGTGTCATACGGACTCCAGTCATGTACCATAGATATTTGATTGTTTTTTGAGTGTTTGTTGTGGTTGAAAGAATTGCCCCCATAGGTTAGCGTTGTCGCTATCCCTAGCGCCGTCTAGCCATGGTGTAACTCCGGTTTGCCTGCATCAATTTTAGTCGCGTTTTTTGCTCCCCCCAACACTTGGTGACCATCAGGACAACGATTTAGGGGTAAAAAATGAACGGAATTCTCCTTTAAAAGCAACTTAAAGGTTACCTGTAGAGTTTCTGACCACTGGTAGTCTATATTTTTTACAAGTTGGTCTGTATTTTTTGGTTTTCTTTTCTGAAACACTCCTTTCATATTATTCCTGTGATCTACATGTGCTTCCAACAAACCTAGAAATGCCAAGTAAATATGGTTGTAAACAATAGACTTTTTTTTTTTTTCCCTGTTGGTTGGTTTGGTTTGGTTTGATACGCCAGATATTCCCTAAAGCAGTGGTTCTCAGAGTGGGGTCCAGGGGAACCCCAGGGTCCCTTGAGGGGAATCATTTATCTTCACTACAATTACATTTGTCAGTAAGTGGACAAATACAAGTGTTATTTTCTCAGAGGTGGTGGGCATGAGAGAGAGGATCAAATGGGGGTCTGTGATTTAATTTGTGCCAGTTTATGGGTCCTTAATGTGAAAAAGAGAAGACAACCACTGAGTTTTCTGGAAGTAGGCTGCAGAAAAAGGCCTAGAAATGTAAGAAAACCACAGATACTGACAGATTTTCTTGGGAAAGTTTATCTTGTAACCTTTTTCGACTGGGACCGGCAGTGGCATCTGTGAAAAATAAGTTTGTACGTTCTAATGCTTTAAAGTCCTGAGGCTCCAGTACCGGCGCGCTCAAAAGTAAACAGCATGCTACAGCGCAGAGACTGATGAGCACAGTGAGGCAAAAACACCCTCTCCGACCTCACAGAATTGAGTTTCAATGGTGAAATTGCACCACTGGCAACTCATCTATTGTGGGCAGTGCAGTCTCCTCCCGTACTGTATGGGAGCTGATGCTATCGACAGCAGATGGCTTGGACACAATGCGAGGGGATGGTTTGGAGTCGTTTAACTGTATCTTGAAATTTCTAGCGAGTATTAAGCACAACGCCTCCATTGTTGTTCCTATCAGGCAGAATACACAGGTACAGGCCAGGGGAGGCTTGATCTGTATGAATGTGACAAACTGCTCCACTTTGACATGTGTCTTGCAGCTGTCTCTTTAAAAAGATGTAAAATGCATCAAAACACACAAGCGACTGGTTGAAAGGCTTGATTGACTGATCGTTACGGACCTCTTTTTGTGAAAGGTGCAATAGAAATAATTGTTATTACTGTAGTTTTAGTGGTCTGTTTATTTAGTGCTGCATTGTAGCAGCAATTTGAAAAACCTCTCTGCTTTTAGCTTTAAGTAAAATGGATGGAACGGTGAATTTAATGATTCTTTGCATTGTTTGATTCAACTTTCCCCACACAGACAGTTTAATGGACGGTAGTGTGTGTTAGGGGAACAAAGGAAGGCTCTAATAAACAGGATGGCGTGCCTTTCTCTTACATGAATTAGAGCTGCCACCAGCGTGAAAGCAGAACACCTCAAAAGGGCAGACGGTCTCATTTATTTATAAGCCTTTTACTAGCTTGTCTCAAAGGACTTCCCCAAGGATGAGTATATCAAGTTTTAACTAGGCAATAATCTATCCTAGTATAAAGTAATTACGTATAGAACATTTAAGAAACATATGGAAGCAAATCTAGGTTTCCCCATCTTTTGATTCACATTAATCCATAGTTTATTATGTTCTATATCAGCTATATATAAATTCTAACCAAGTTGCACGTAAAATGTAAGTGAACCGCACTTTATGAATTAGAGAGTTTTTTTATTGAGTTGTACCACTTTGTGTTAACAGTCCTTTAGGGACTGTAAAAAATTACTCTGATGTTGGATGGATGTTTGAGTTGGTTTACAGGGTTATTATTGTTTCCTTTGGAAACTTGACTTGACCTTTAAATAAATGAATCAGACTTCCCACTTATATTTCAGGCTACATTTTTTGAAGTCAAAGAACTATGTGTTTATTTAGTTTTTTTTTAATTAGCATGTTGTCAAATTTGCTATAGAAGACAGCTGTCAGACACAATAAGGGAAAACAAAGCTTGTGATTTAAAGTAAAAGCCATGTCCTCCATGTGTTCCCTGGTGTAGTTGAAGTTTTTCCTGTTTTGTTTTTTAATATCCCTTGTCTTCTTCCTGCCCTGGTGTTTCCCTCCTTTAATCAGCACCTGCCCCGCCCTAATGTTTTGCACCTCCACTCCCATGTTTTACCCTTCTGTTGCCAGTTCCTCTCATCGTTCATGTCTTCCGCACCAGCCTGTGGAAGAATGTGTGGTTTCTCGTTGTTATTCCATTTCCCCAATCCCCACTGAGTCCTTGGGTTTTCATCTTTTGTGTTGAACTTGCTCATTATTATTTGAACTTTGTGTTCTTTGAGCTTGTCCAGGGCTTAGGCCTGTCGACGTTTTAGTTTGTTACTTTGTGTTTTTCTTCCATTGGACTTTGGAGACCCTTTTTGTGTTTTACCTGATGCAAGAAATACCTTTTTGTTACCTGTCACTTTGGCTGCATTTGGGTCCACATTCTCCCTAAACCTGACAGTAGAAATCCCCTGTCCCATATTCACTTTAGCTCTTGTGGTCTATGATGCTATAAAAGGCCACGCCTTCATAGACTAGGGCCTCAAAAAGATGCAAACACTGAACTGTAATATGGAAGCATAAATACTCTCCTCTACACTGTAAATAGTAAAAAAAAAAATATATCATCATCAATGTTGTGTGCATAAGATATTCTGGAAAACCACCCTCTGCTCTCCCAAAAGCCATACAGCAATGTTCTTGTAAAAACCTCCTTTTCTGACCAACACTAATACTTTACACACAGTCCCTAAAAGCCCAACATTTTTAACACTGACCGTTTCACAAGAATGAAGAGTGATGGGGTTGCTGAGAAGTTGCAGCCACTATCTTTCAAGTATCTCTCCAGTCCCAGACGGCCTTGTGCGTGTGCGTTACAGTCACTTCCTGATGACAGATTCTTGAAGCAGGAGGCAGTGATGGGCACCTCACTGAAGCCAGTCTGACAGCAGGGGACACTAATCCTGTTTGGGAAGAGGGAAAAGGATGGATCCCTGAGAAATGCTCGGTCTGCCTCTGAAAACTGATAGACAGGCAGACAGAGAGGAAGAGAGACGGGAGTGGCAGGGAGAAAGAAGAGAGGGGACTGTGAAGTATGGGGCTTGTAGGGATGTGGGCAATGATGCAAGGAGAGGTTTCCACCAGCCTTGGAAAGAAAGAGAGAGAGAGAGAGAGAAGGATGGATAGAGCTGAGGAAGGGAGGACAGCTAAGGACATTCTGGAGACAGAACAGAGGAACAGGAACATCTTCAGAAGAAGCTTGTGGACACAGCACTTTGAATGGAATAAATCAGACAGAGAGCACAACAAATCCCTCTGTTTGCTTCTGTGTGTGCGTCTTGTGAGTGTCACTTTTCATTTGTGTGTGCATAAGAGACAAGGTAGGAAATGAGGAAGTCCTGCTGCTCGCTCTGTCGCCTTAACACTGGTGTTGTGAGGCTACAGTGAAGGACAGGAAGCTTCCAGAGTAAAGGATTTTCAACAATGCACAAGTCATGGTGCGCGTCATGGTTGTGAGAATGAATCTAATTGCTTTTCAGTATTTCTGCTCGTTTTATCATAATACGGACAAAGGCGCACATGTCCGTCTAAAATAAGAAGAACTCGTATCCTATTTTGTCCTGCATTGTGAAGCAAAACAGAGCTGATGCAAAAACGTATGGATAATTTCAGCAATAAACAAATAATTTGAATATGCAATTAATCTGCATTAGCTGGAATTGTTATCCTTTCCTTCTCGCGAGCAGCTCTTCATGCATTCACTGATTCAGAGGCTAAGCAGCCAGTAATTAGTGATGATTTATAGACTGGGCCTATTCATGAATATTAATGGTCTATAATCACTGTAAAGACTTTATGGACCCATGTGCCAAACACAGTCCGTGCAACAGTCCTTGGTGCGATTTTGCTCCCTGCAAACAATATAACAAAGTTTGTGTAGATTGTATCAGAGGAAAACCTCTGACTTTGTAACGCCTTGTTTGTGAATTTCACATCAGTGCATTTACAACAACAACAAAAAAAATATGTCTTATGTGCAAACGTATTATTTTTTCTACCAGCGGTAAAGGAAGCATCATCTTTTCGTTCCACACCAGAGAGCAGCAAGTACAAGATGTATGAGAGTGCTGCGGGGCTTAATCTCATACCTCCAAAACGCAGCATCCTTCAAGGAATCCTCTCCCTCGCACATCCAAAATAATTACTATTGATTTTTGCAACTGATGCTCTTTAAAATTTCATTACTGACAATTTAGATGATAATGTGCGGGCTGTGAACACACGCTGTGGCGATTCTGGCATGTGTTGATAACCATGAAGCCAGCCAGCGTTTTGTATACATGTACCGTAGGCTACATCTTCCCTGTGAATTGCACTCGAGGCTGCGTGACCTTGGTGAGATGATGAGACGATAGCAGAGGCACGTGCATGTCGACAAGCAAGTTCAGGAAGCGGCTGCCTCACTCTGGGGGAAACACTTCCAACTCTGGGAATTTTTTTGCTAAATTAGGAAGTGCTAAATCTGAAACCACACAATTGCAATCAACCCTGGCAGAGTCAAAGCGGGGTTAGTGTGTTAATATGGGCCGGGGTGAATAACAGTGTATCAGTAGTTGTGCAGGTAAATAGACTGTAAATCACTTCTCAAAGGAATAACCCAACACTTTGAGAGATGCTTTTCTTTCTTTTTTTCTTATCTCTGAGAATGAGTCTGTTAATTAGCATCCAGGAGATGATTAGCCTGGCATGAACAACCTGTCCAAAGGTTGAAAAAAAACATACCAACAACCACCTTTAAATCTCTCTATTTAACATGTTGTGTCTTTTCTGTTTAACCCATACACAAACAGAGAAATAAGAATGAATCTAGGTTTTTAGGGGGAGCTCCAAAGTTGGTTCGGTACTGTCTGTCTGCTTTGTGTGCTGTTGTTGTTGTCTCCAGAGGCCTACCCTCAAAAAATATCTTGCCTATTCTAGACTCATGTATTTTAATTGCTTGTAAGAGTTTGGATCCATTTGAATTGCACAAAATTAACAAACACAGAAATGCATAACTAGCAAGAATGAGATTTATGTCAAAGTACTAATATAAACAGTAAGAAAAACAGAAAAGTAAACCTCATTTATAGTTGTTTCATTCACGATTACATCACATCAACATAAGAACTCTTAAAATTACTATAAATAAATCATATGTCTTAGGCTTAATGTTATATTTGGTGGGCTATATAGGTGGCAAGAGGACCCCCTAAACCCTCGGCCCCCTTTTGTTAGTATGTTTAAGAAATACTTGAATTATTTATTTATTGTCTGATATTGATTTTTAAACAGAACCAGGCTGTTTCCTCCTGCTCCCTCTCTTCATTCTAAGTTGAGCACCTTCCAGCTCTGGTTTTGTATGTAACCCAGAGACTTGAGAGGGCTCCAGCCTTTCACCTAACTCTTTGAAAGAATGTGAGTGATTGTTTTTTCACCCCACAATACATTTGAACCATTTGCCTAATGGTGAGTTGGTAAATTGCTCAGATAGAAAAAATAGATGTTTGTCATTCTGAGCAGCAAATACAAAATAATTAGGAAAAAAAGAAGGTGAAGACAGAAACAACACTAGATGAGGTGATGTCATCTAACCTTTTCTTTGACCTTTCCTGCTTCTTTCTTTTAGCTGAGTTCCTCTTCCTGCTGTGGGGCGTGTACCTCTGCTACGCCGTCCGCACCGTTCCTTCCGCCTTCCACGAACCCCGTTACATGGCTGTGGCCATCTACAATGAGCTCCTCATATCGGCCATTTTCCACATCATCAGGTGAGTATGGGATGGCGCAAGCATCAGTGAGCATGAACACTCAATGAGAGACAGTGAATGGCTCAATCTTGCCCTCGCGCTGATTGAGACAGAAAAGGGGAAGATCTATAGAGAGGGGAATAAAAGAGGTGTAAAACAGAGCTAACACAGAGAACTATAGCTCTTTGACGTGATGAACATCTCTGTGACAGTAATGAGGAAATGGCACGAGTAACGACGAGGGGCTTAGACGACTTTACCCCGTCTCGCAGCACAAGCTGTTGTTTAATCATAATCATAGGGATATTTTCCTGTTAGCATGGGCATTACAAGTGTTGAACATGTCAGATGAAAGGCAGAGTTCACCCGCCCCCTTCATCAGGGGAATGAACACTGTCAGCAGAGAGCAGGGTAAGCCGGTTGAAAGGAGGTGAATAAAAAATGTCTTCCCTAGGCAGAGACACAGCATACATCTACTGTGCCAGAGCCCAGAATAAACCCTCAGTGCCGGCTAACGCTCTGTCTGTCTCTGTCAGACAGAGGTGGAAAACAGCCGCTCTAGTTACACTTTCATTTATTTATTTCATTTATTTATTGGATCTCCATTAGCACCAGCACATTAGCATATAGCTATTCTTCCTGGAGTCCAAACATTCAGTCAAAATCGACTATTATATTCTTCCAAGTCCATCAAGGAAAAAGTAAAACAAAAACAACTAATACAGTCACAACACACAGATACAATCATAACAGTAGATGCAGACACACGTATAACACAAGACACAATACACCACTTGTACAATACAATTAAGAATCAATAAATATATACATACAAGGGGAAAGCAATATAGCAAATAGGGCTGGGACGATATGCTTTTCTCCCGATTCGATTCTTCTACGATTTTTTGGATGGCGATTCGATTTAAATTGCGATTCTACGATATTGCCGATTCTCTCGATTTTTAGTCTGCATTTTTAACATTTATCTGCACACAAATACTGTAGGAGCCTATAAATTAACATACTCCATTATAAAGTGAACTTAAACCCTTTTCAAAGCCTGTACTCTCTGTATGTAAAAGAGGCTAACAAATACACATTGCACAATATTTAAAAAATTCAACAACAACAACAAAAAAATTCAAATTTTTTTTTTTTTTTTTTTTTTTTTTTTAAATCGATTTAAAAATCGTCAAAAAAGATATCGCGATATCTATGTGAATTGATTTTTTCTCCCACCCCTAATAGCAAAACATACAAAAAACAAAATAGTAATCTCACAGGGCAGGGAAGAGAACAGGCACTACATCATATAGCATATACCAACTACTGCAGCTGAAAAAACAGTTTGAGCAAGAATTTATACCTCTCTTTAGAATCAATTAACACAATATAAAGTGGCAACGAATTCCACATTGATGTATTCAATTATAGGCAACAGTACTTTAAAGGTGAAGTGTCATTTTAATTTTGTAAATTATTTATTTTCTTGTAAGTACCCTCAAAGTTGAATTAAAATAAAGACATTCTCAATTACTGCAGATAAAGAAATAATCACAGCTCATTGATTTACTGCATCTCAAATTCACTGGGTGACGATTGAGACGCTCCTCATTCTTGTCAGTGGGTCAAAGGCCAGTTCACTTAATTATATAAAGTCTGTATCACTTTTATAGGTGTGAGTTATATAAAAATGTTCAGTTGCCATGGAGTAGCAAACTGGCTCTAGAGACCAGAGCTTTTTTTGTTCCAGGCTGCAAAAACATGTTTGAGAATCTGAGAGGATAGACTCACTTTTGGAGCCACCATCAAGTGGTCAGTCAAGGAAGTGCAGCTTTTGTCACTTCCCGCGTCGGCTTCTTCTTCAGCTACAGATGTTGTTGGACACATTGAGCATCTTGCTAACCCTAACCCTGTTTTTGGTCAAGGCAGCTATTGATTTGGCATGAAGGAGATTTGGAAAATGCATCACAGACTTTCTGACAACTACGTATTCTTGTGTGTCTCTTGAGAGCTCACACTGCGTCTCAGACAAGCTGTATTTGTGTGCCTGGGTTTGAATGTATGGGTTTTGAGTATCTGATCTGTTGAAAAGAGAACTGCATCGTAAAATGGTGCATATAGTCAAACTTTACAGGACTCCTGAATCACAGAGCACTTTGTCAGTCCTGTCGCAGTGGGAATAAAAGCGGTCAGGTAATTTTTATAGAGCACCTGCAGGAGCCTCAGGCAAAAAGTTCCATTTGTCACAGTCCCGATAAAACTGTTCCTGATTGAATATTCTTTCATTTAGGCAGACGTCTTTTGTGCTCAGTGGGACAAAAAAAAGGAAAAGATCACATTCTTTTAATCTGTTAAGAAACGAAAAAGTCCAGTGGGTACACCTTCATCGTCGGTGTGAACGTGGTATAAATCAAACTACTCTTGGTGCTTGGTGGGGAATAAAACATTAGAGTGTTTTTCTTTTGGTGAGCTGACAGTCTGTCTGCTGCTGCGGTCCAGAGATAAGGGTGGACTAGTGCAGAATGTGATGTGTTAGCGTGGTGGGGAAGGAAGGGGCGATAAAAACACACACACACACACTTTGCTCTTGGATGTCTAATGAATTATGAATGTGAACGTGTTTATTAGGAGTAAAGGGCCAACGCCCGCTGAGCCACCTTGGTGGATCTCTAATGAATGATGTGAAACAATGCACACTATTTCTAGATTTGACTATCTCACACATGCACGGATGGACACACACACACACACACACACACACACACTGACGTTTTTCATGCTGCCACAAGGAGGACTTCTACACACCTTGCACAAAATACACAATACTCTTAGCTCTTGCTGCCTAAATAATTGCATTGATTTATCTGTCATAGTTCCTGGCTTTGGTTCACTGTGGAAAATTGATGGCAAAATCCACAACTTTTTTTGTTGTTGTACTTTTTCACATTCTCCAGCTATAATTGGAGCAATTACCTGTTCCAGTGCCTGTAGATACAATACCAACTATGATTTAAAACAGCTACAATACTAGTAATGATGACACAACGGGCTCTACTTTGGTAGACTAGGTGCAGGCGAGGCGCATCTGCCCTGCGCCTCGCCTTCGCTTCGCCAACGGGGAGTGGCCAGGAGCAGATTGCGATTTTGCTTCGAGACGCAGCGGAGCGCATCCCGCCTACTTCCCTCCCACCGGCGCAAATGGCATAGAGGGAGGAGAGAAGGCGTGGAGTGGGTTTGACACAGCCGAGTCAGATCTTCACCAATCAAATGAGCTCCTCTCCTCGCCTTTAAATCCGCCGCGCGCGCAAGGCGGACGTTTGATTTCACCGTGGAAGAGAAGATTTGAATCAGCACCTACAGATTACAGCATAGACAGTACATCTATTATCGATTGTCCCGTCACACTTATGACACATCAAAGGCTGCACAGATGAAAGATGAGGATGGATTACTGCTGTGTTGACACTACACGATTATCTGCTATATTTATGTATTTACTTATTGATTTATTGAGCCGCATCGTCACGCGACCATAACAAATAAAACTGAAAACAAATAAACCACAAGCAGCCTGAGCAGATTCACAACTCCATCTCAGGTAAATTCTAAAGAAAAAAGAAAAAGAGAGACGCTCCGTGATCTCCGTTACGCACAGCTGTTTGTTGTGATCTGTGCACACCTGTTTAAATATAGGTTACTAAATATGAGTGTCTTTATTAATGGAAAAGGGGTGTGTGTGTGTTTTTTTTGTTTTTTTTACTGGGCAACAGCTCTCAATCTGTCAGAGCAAGTGAGACGGGAGGAAACTGATGTTCTGGTCCGGTCCAAGCTGGCAGTGTCCGGTCGCGCGAACAGACCTCACGGGCTGATGATGCAAAAGTAGTCTGGGAGGGAGGAGGGAGGAGGAGGGAGCAGGTCTATCTATCTATCTAACCTATATTTAAACACGTGTGCACAGATCACAGCATAAACAAACAGCGCTGTGCGTAACGGAGGCATTTCAGTTTTATTTGTTATGGTCGCGTGACGATGCGGCGCTGGCCCCTAATAAATCAATAAGTAAATAAATAAATAAATAGCTGATCATCTGCAACGGCACAGTGTGTAGTGTCAACACCTGCTCTTGGGACATCCACGGCTGTCTCAGTCCCTCCCTGGTTTCATCTGTGTTAATTCAGTCAGGCTGAGTTTCCATTACGCATGCCTTTGATCTGCCATCAGTGTGACGGGACAATCTATATAGATATAGGTGTATGTGCTGATTCAGATACAATAAATAGGGGTTATTGTGATGATTATTATTATTATTATTGTTGTTAATTGCATTTAAATGTGCCTGGAAGTGTGGAAATCTGCCTGTGAGGTCTTGGTGACGTGGGCGCACTGCGCGCTGGGCAGTCAAAATACCAGTCCGCTGGCTGCGCTTCGCCTTGCGCTGAGACTAGACCAGGTTGGAGCTGGCGAGCTTTCGGCGCACTCTCCGCGCGGTCTATCTGTAACAAATTGTCACTGCGCCACGGCGAATCTGTCGACACCTCCCCCTGCTGCGCGACCACTCCCATCTCAGCGCACAGCAGTCTGCCAATTTACCGAATCCACTGCGCACCTTGTTGAACTGGAGGAAAATACCACTTCGCCAGCTGCGTCAGGGCTCGCTTCGCTGCGCCACCCTGAGTTGCGCCACTAAAATAGGGCCCAAAGTCTTTAAAAGAAACCAAAATCACTGTTGTGAGGTTTGACAAACTGCACACATCTGAATTTAGGTGGTGGTGACAGAAATGGGGCACAGTTCCTACAGTATGCCAAATCATTTGACTTGGTGTTATGCTGATGGTGACAGAAAACAAATGTATCTCTTCTCTTCTCGTCTCTTCTCTCTAGACTTCAATGAAAAACTTTTCAAAACAATGTGACTGATTCACGTTGGCCTCTACCACAGAATATCAAACAGCGGTAGGGTTTAATACGACACAAATATAGGCAGCGCAATCACGCCGATCTTAAATAACAGCAGTAAAATCAATTTTGAAGTCATTAGGGGGGGCAGCAGGGATTATCAAAATCATATCAGTCCATATGCCTGTATAAATCCTGCCTGTGGATGTAAGAAATTCCCTGTAATAGTTTAAATGTATAATCAATATGTATAATTAAGTTTACATTTGCTCACTAATACTTTTGCTGTCTGCGGAGCCATTTTTAGCCTCAGTGACTGAGAGGCCCAAATCAAACCAGTCGCTGCCGGGATAGAAAAGGTGTAAAAAATATGACCAGGCACAGAAACTCTATATTATCATTGTGAAAATGTTAAAGCTTTTGTTAAACCTCAGCTGTCAATACCTCATTGTAACCAAGTGTGACATGAGATACAGAGCATGCACGTCACAGTGCCAGTTATGTGTTTTTATCAGACTGAGGTACAGAAAAGAGAAACAGGCGACATGATCATAGGCTCACACTGTAATTTACTGCATTTTTCTGTAGCAGAAGCTGATTATTGAAGGACTAAGGGTTTACATTGTAAATAACACAGTTTGATATTTTGATTCCATGAGGTTGAGACAGTGAAAAATAGAAAACAGCAGGATGAAAGATACCTGTGCTTTAAGCTAAATACCAATGCCGCCGCTTTGTTCACATTGCTAAGAATATAATGTTTACCTTGTTCAACTAGTTTTAAATATTAGCATGCTAACATTTGCTAATTAGCAATGCACATCTTATCTTGAACTATTTAGCTGCTAGCATGGCTCTAAACATACAATATGTCTGGTATTGGTTTAATTTGGAGGCAAGCGCACAATGCATCTAGCCTCAGCACAAAATGACTGCACTACCCTGCACACCAAGTGAAAGTGAACACATTTTTCATAACCTCCACAGACTGTCTGCTTCTCAAAAGGAGACCTGCTTCCAATAATTTGCTACTTTTATAATTTTCACAAGGTTTTGGTTTTAAGCCTATGTTTACAGTTTTTTTTTTCTTTTGCTTATTTTTATGCCTCAGGGTTTGTGAGTACATTTCATTCTGTTCTCATCCATTCACTAAAGGCTGCTTTTAATGTCTGTGTGCGTGTGTGTGTGTGTGTGTGTGACTGAGCATACTTCACAGGCAACAACTGCTCAGTTCAGCTGACTTCTAAACACTGTCTTTGATACGGTGCTGCTGAATGAACAGACTCTGTGCTGTTGATGTTTTCCCTGCAGGTTCTCTGTGGTGCCGGGGCTTCACCCTGACTGGATGCTCATGTTGTTCTTCGCTCACACTCATCTGACTGTGACTGTGACTCTGGGCCTGCTGCTTATTCCAAAGGTAATACTTTACACCCAGAGCTCATGGACCATCATCAGGCTTTTACTTACAGGCTTAATTGCTTAATAATTAACAGAATCAAATTTCACCAAACTCCAAAACAGTAATTTAATTTACTTTTATTCATAACCACAAATTCTATGGAAATATATTTGGGCCTAAATTCTGTCCAAATGTACAATAGGACATTTTGCATTGAAAAGCAGCGGTGAGAAATGATCATTTACATTGACTCGTGTAGCCTACTGTATCTACATCTTGAGGGACTTGGACTTCATCTTGGCCGTTCTCTGCTGCTTTCTGCTTCTGCTTCACCACATTTATCTGCCAGCTGCAGCTACTGCTTACTTTACAGAGTGAGATAGAGTTATATTAAATCAGTGTGGACTTAGTCTCGTGTTCATGTCTCAAGTGCTTATTCCACCAAAGAGATTTTCTCTTCTCTGTACACTCGTCATGTGGTTTCAGAGGTGAGGCAAACGAAAAAACAAATGTTAAGGGAGAGCCGATAGGATCACTGATAGTGGCACATTTTGCATTGACAACAATGAAGACCTCTCATGATGACAGTAGGCTGTATGGTGGCCTGCTGTTGCCCCAAATGTGCCTGAATGGGAGTATAATGTATGATAGTCCAAATGGGTTCATTATGTCTGTGTTCTAAATGTTCAGCATACCTTCACTGCTCTAGCTATATGTCTTGTATATAAGAACCTACTTTAACTATTTAATGTATGATGTATCTAGCATGTGCACATGTGGTGCTCTGGGAACATCTGTAAACTGTAGCAGATACCTGGTAGTCTGCATCTGGGGGATTGGTTCTTCTTCAATGGGCTTCTCTGCCACGGGACTTTCAGGGTCGAGTATCCCAACAGTGTGGTTTGATGAACTCCTTCAATTGTTTTTATTATTACATCACAAAATAGAAAAATGAATAGCTTTTCTTTGGTTTCTGTTTTTTTGTCATGTTCGTTTCTGCTGTCTATAAACCAAACTAATCTGATTCTGAAAGACAATGAAAAAAATGATCAAAAAATAAATAGAGAAATTCAGAGAAATGTTTACAAAAAAGAAAATAAATTTGTGTAACATAACTTTTCTCTTCTTTCATCTCCCTTTAATCATCATACAACAGCTCAGGTCTAACCCTTTGTTTGGGAACCGCTGGACTAAACTGCCTTTCATGTTGTTGCATTAGTACTGACTCACTAATAGTATATCATTTTCTATCAGTCACTGATGTTTCTGCAGTGCAATCAGGATTTTGAATACAGTGTTTGTATTCCATGTCTTTTACACTGCTGGGTAGTTTTCTTCAGTGAAGGATGTGAGTACTTATCTTCTACCATACCACACACCACTGCGTTAACTAAGCACCACTAAAGCGTCCACCACTTTCCTGGTTTAAATGCGTTCATGACCTTCAGCTTTAGTGGAGCTGTGTCTGTGCCTAAACTTTTAATGCCCAGTGGGACATTTTTTTGCAGTCACATAAATTATACTTAGAGAAATAATGATTACATAAAGAGTAATTTAATGTGAGAAAACAAAGATCTATTTTATGCTCAGTACATTTATTTGCATTTTAGCTTCACATTTGCATTTTTGGAGATTCATATCCATGCGAGCTCACTGTGAGCAAATATCCATGGGTCGGAAAGTGCACAGAGAGGGGAATTATAGGGAAGGCAAATGAGGAAACTGAGGGAAAGGGATTATTAGTATGCATCATATGGGTAATAGCAAAACGCTAAGACATTGTTTGAGCGCAAAATAGATTCTAGTTTATTCAAATTTGAGTGATTACTGAGTGACAATAAAAACATAACTTTAATGTGCTGACAAAAAGAAGATGTGTCAGATTTTAAGTCCAACTTAGATTCATAGAGTTCAGGTAACTACAACACCTGATAGAGAAACTAATCCACAGAGCAGCTTACTGCAGGGATGAGATCTTATTCTTCTTTGATATTCTAGTGTTTCTTGGAATATCCTCCTGATATACTGGGGATTACATTCAGCACGGAGAGATTTCCTTTGAGTCTACTGCTGCACTGTAGCTTCCATACACAACAGATCATCAATCATCTTTACTTCATTTGGTATTGGCGATCTGGAACACACAGTCATACGCAGCCGCATTTGCTACCATTACCTTAAACTCATTCAAACTGCGTTAGTGGTTATTTTAATTTGGCTACGCACTCCTGCAGGCCTCTTTATGTGCAATCTCTCAAGTCTGATGGAAAACATTTAATTCTCCTGCTGTGTTAGAAATGCAATACACCATCAACATCTCCGTTCTTTCATTCTTTCTTAATTAGGCACCTCAGAAGTGAAAGTCAGTTGAGTACACTGGGATAATTAAGCATAATGGGAGGATGCTAATCTCACCCAGCGTCTGTTCCCAAATCTGAGTTGAATATCTGCTCTTTCTTTTGTCTCTACATTTGTTATTCAGGCAAAGCTAAACAATTTGGCCCTGGAAATCAAGTCAAAATCACATTGCTCTCTTCTCCTCAGTTTATTGTATCTTTGTAATAACGCGACCTTGTCTCACCTTTTGTTTTTCGTGCATATGAATCCAAGATTTGTGCGAATACTGAAATGCATAAATCTGAATTTGATTTGCATAGTTGCACAGTATCATAGATATTAAAAAAAGAATTGAAACAGTAACTTATATAACTTATATTTAAATCTTTTACTTCTGCTTAACTTTTAACTTGTCGAGTTCTTTTCAGTAGCATCTAACATTCAGCTGCTACGGTATGAGTTGGTAAAATGATTTAAACTTGAAACTTTGTTTGTTTTTAATACAACAATGACATGACACTATGGCTATTACATGGGTAGACTATATAAATCTCAGTTAATATATTTTGGTAGAAAAAAGTAATTTATATTCAACAAAGGTCAACTGGAAAGAGGGTATGACATTATAAATCCATGTCATATAAATATTTTCCTGCAGTAAAATGTTGTTCACCCCCAGCCAACCTTAAATAGCCCTATAGTCACCATTAGTCTGTTAATCCAGTAGATCTAATGTTAGAGATCTACATTTACAACTACCACTGTCTCTTTCACTCTATGACGGCAGTCTTAACCTTGCTCTCCATCTGTCTTAGTTCCTGTCCAAAGGGACTCAGGCCAGGGACGACATTGCTACGGAGGCCTACGAGGAGGAGCTGGACATGGGAAGATCTGGCTCTTACCTCAACAACAGCATCACCTCAGCCTGGAGCGAACACAGCTTGGACCCTGAGGACATTCGGGTGAAGTAGCATCTACAATCATTGCAAATGATTAAATGAGGTTTAGTCCTGCTGTTCCCTGCTATTTGTACAAAGACAGCGTCACAGGGCGCCACAGCATTTTGAGCAGCAGCATGTAATTATGTTTCATGAGGATGTGGTAAATGAAAATGAAAATGTCTCACTTTTGTATTAAAGCTGAAAAGAAAATGATTTGACTCCAAAAAAAAAGCAGCTAAATGTCCCCTACCTCTGTGAAGGATTGTCATGAGTTGAGTCTTGATGCCATTGTGAACTGCTGTAAATTGCCGGGGCTGCCAGTTGCCATACCTGATTCAGAAATGAAGGTTTGAGTAACTATTTATACCGCTGTATGAACATGTGAGATATTCATACCAGAACATTGACAGCTCCGTGTGAATCAAACAGTTAAATAGCAGCATCATAATTACTGAAAAGCTGCTCAGCATTTATAGTCCCATTGCTTTTCCAGGACGAGCTGAAGAAGCTGTATGCGCAGCTGGAAGTCTACAAACGTAAGAAGATGCTCGCAAATAACCCTCACCTCCAAAAGAAGCGCAACTCCAAGAAAGGCCTGGGCCGCTCCCTGATGAAACGGATCACAGAGATCCCAGAGACCATGCACATCCACCGCCAGTGCAGCCGCGAGGACGGCAGCGAGCACGGCAGCAACCGCAGCACCCTGAAGAGGAACCCGTTTGAACCCAGCCATCACGGTAAGCTCCCGGTTCCACACGTTTAATTCAGGCAGGGTGATAACGGCAGCGTGGAAATTAAAAGAACCTATCACTGAGTTTCACCTTTGAAATGAAGAACATGACTGAGCTGTGAGATGACTCTGAGCCCCAAGGGTTTGAACCGTCTGCATCTTTGAAAAACGGCCTCAATATTTTTAAACTGTTGATATTGCTCATCTGCAAACATACTTTGTGCTCCAGATGTAATGTTTGTGACTGTTGTGTCAGGATTTACTGCATCAAACGTTAAAATGGAGAAGTAAGATGTGGGAACTTTTGCAACACGCATAAAATCTCAGAGCCTGGACCAGATCATGTGGTAACTGTGGGTGTGGATGAAATGTTTGTGCTAATCCATTATAGCAGAGACACAACTGGTTTAAATTATAGGTTATAGGTAACCTTTCCACTGTAAAATGTATGAGAATTTTTTACGTGTTATGGAGTTGTGTTCTTACACTATCCCAAATATTTCCAGGAATATTCCTTCCAAACCACGAGATATGATTTTCCTCACAGTATCAGTCTTTTTTATTTTGTTGACAGTAGCATCATGTCCTCAATGTGTGTTGATATTATGGTAGCCACATACACTTTTTTTAAACTTTATTTTTCCCAATCAATAAAAACAGATACATAAATACAAAAACACAAGGGGGATAAACACTACTTTGTCACATAACGGCGCCATTTTGTCCATCTCACAGCGTACAGCTCTGTTTTGATTCGAAGACTGTAGGTCATTTGTTCCATTGATCAAATTTCTTCTACAATGTCCAGCCAGTGGTTCAGTCCAACACCTTGTAATGGCTTTCTTAGCTGCAAGTGATAGGATCTTGAACAGGTATATGTCTTCTTTACCTATTACATCGTCTGGTATCAGTCCTAGATATACTGTACATACCGAGGATCATTAGGAATATTATATTCAAAAATTTCAACCATGGCTCTTAAAGCCCCCTCCCAAAATGATTGTATTTTCATACATGACCAAAATATATGAGAATGATTGGCATTCAGTTGCCCACAATTTATCCAACAATATTGTTGTTGGCCTAATTGTTTATTTTTGATTTTTGGTGTAATGAAAAAACGTGTTAAATTGTTCCAACCAAACTCCCTCCATTTTATAGGGCTTGTTGCTGTATGTTGGGTCTTAAATATGGACTGCCAATCACTCCCAGACAAGTCAATATTAGATTATTTTTCCCATTTCACTTTTATATACACTGTATTTCCTCCCTGTTGCTTCAATAAACCTTTGTCCAGTTTAGAGACAATTCTTGAAGTTGTTTGCTTGAACGCACCTGTCAACACCTCAATCACATCATTCCCTTCCAATGAGATTTCCTTCTTAATTTCTGTCTCATAAAAGTGTCTTAATTGAAGGTATCTGTATAAATCTCCATTTTCCAGTCCAAACTCATTTTTAATTTGTCTAAATGATTTAAAATGTTGCTTATCTACCAGTGTAGATGTTATTCCTTTGTCTCTCCACTTTTCAAAGGTCTTATCTAACGTTGGTCTGAACCTGGAGGAGTGAGAAGGCCAGATCAACAGCTTACAGTCTCTTGTTAACTTGTACTTTTTAACCACATCATACCATATTTCAAATGTTTCTCTCATGATCGAGTTTTCACCCTTAAGATCCATATGCTCTTTTCCACTTAACCTTGACAGTGGAGGGGCCTGACCCAGGCTCATCTCTGTCCTTCAATCTGGCTTGATAACCCGGGGAGCCACATACACTTTTTACATGGTGGGACTAAGTTGTAATAAAAGAAAGAAAGAGCTCAGCTCCCAGCCACTGTGAGCTGCCCTATGTTGCTAAATTAAGAGCAATGTGGCTGAATTTACTCTACTTCGTTCAGTCTGTTGATTCCTCTTCCCTCAGGAAAACCTCGGGACGACTCCCTGAAGAACAAAGTCATGGGTTTGAAGAAGTCACTCAGCTATGACCACGTTTGTGACCAGGATGAGGAAACCGGAAGCCAAACTGGTTCGACCGCAGGAGACAAAATGACTCCTGTTGGGAACGGCGGAGAAGGATCTCTCCTGGGTTCCCTCATCGGTCGGAGACACGGCAAGAAGCAGCTGGAACCGGCTGCGACCCCGCCCAGACTGGAGCCGGCCGAGTCCACCGAGTCCGTTCCTCTGTTCTGGAAATCGGCCAGCGCCCACAACTTAACACACGAGAAGAAACCCGTCCACCTGCGGACCTCCATCATGCAGAAGTCTCTGAGCGTGATCGCCAGCGCCAAGGAGAAGATGCCGGGACTCACCAACAAGACGCAGAGCGTGGAGGACGCCAGCAAGAAGGGTCTGAAGGGACAGGACGGGAGGATGCTGTCCGGAGTGGATGAGACGCCCGAACATTATCCAAAAATGATCATCAGCCAGTCAGTGGAGTATTCCAAGACTCCCATGAAGATGGGCATCATGAAACAACAGGTGATTTCTACACATTCATTTCTTATATAAAATAACTGTTGCATCTTTGTGGTTTTTAGCTCCAGAGCCAAAATATTTGGTAGGCTAGATGAACAAGAACATGCAGCATATTCTATCTTAAAGGGATAGTTCAACATTTTGGCAAATTGGCCCATTGCCATAACTCCTATAGTTTTAGGAGTACGTTTGTTACCTTTAATTGTCGGTGCAAGCTATTTTTAGAACGGTGGAGCAGAGCCGTGAGCTGCTCAGAGCTACGTTATGGAGGCTAATGGGATTTCTTGGTTTCCCTCATCAAACTCATCAAATACACAATCCAACAACTCCAAAACGCTCTGGTGGACAAGTTGTGACCTGCACATTCACCACGCTATGAGATAATAACAGAACGTTACCAGACAGAGTTGTTTTAGAGGTAAATACAGAGACTGCTTGCTGAAAAACTGCCCCTGAAGGCAACGCGCATCAGTGGTTTTGCATGAATTTCCCTCTAAAACAACTCTGTCTGGTAACGTTCTGTTATTATCTCATAGCGTGGTGAATGTGCAGGTCACAACTTGTCCACCAGAGCGTTGAGGAGTTGTTGGATTGTGTATTTGATGAGGGAAACCAAGAAATCCCAATAGCCTCCGTAGCGTAGCTCTGAGCAGCTCACGGCTCCGCTCCGCCGTTCTAAAAATAGCTTGCACCGACAATTGAAGGTAACAAACCTACTGCTAAGACTATAGGGATTATGGCAACGGGCCAATTTGCCAAAATGTTGAACTATCCCTTTAATACACTTCTCTTTTCCAACAGGTGAGCGGCAGCCAGCCGTCCATTTGCTCTGAGACGGGGAAGAACCTTTACGACGTGTCTGAGGTTTGTCCCTGGGAACTGGAGGAGCCTCAGACTCCCTCTGAAACAAAAACCCAGAAACACGTTTCCATCGCCCCCGGAGAAACCACCGGCAGTCGGAGAGGCAGCAGCAGCTCGGGAATCACCAAAGGCAGCCGCTCCCAGCAGAGGCAGAAAACAGGGCAGTCCCCTTCCAACAGACGCCGCTCCAAAGACAAAGGAGGAGAGAGAGACGAAGGCAGGGAATCACGCAAATCTCGCCCACCCAGGTCACCGCTGCCTCTTAAGCCGGACGTGTGCCCCTGGGAGTTTGATGAGCAGCCCATGCTGGGAGGAGATTCAGATTCCATCTCCCCAGACAGGATCAGGCGTAAGAAAAGCGTCACGCCCACCGATGGGAAACCCAAGGGGCTCCACTCAGACCACTCCAAGTCCACGGGGAGCCTTTTACAGCCTCCCTCCCTGATGGTGGAGATCTGCCCCTGGGATTACAGCAGCCCACCTTCACCCAAACAGGAGAAGAGCTGCAACAGCCCCACCACGCACAAGAGGAAACGAAAAGGCTCCTGCTCGTCCAACCACAAGGCCGAGAAGGAGAAAGGGCGTGAGAAAGGCAAAGAGAGGCGGAGCTCCTCCAGCAAGCCGCCCTCGGAGAGGAGACGGGTCAGCCAGTCGTCCGAGTGCAGCGGGCCGCCCTCTGACCGGCGGAGGAGCTCCACCAGAGACCCAGAGGTGACGGAGATTAGGAGGCCGGAGGTTATCTCCCAGGAGACGGAGCCCTCTCACACCAGCTTTGCTCAGAAAACTAAACTCTCGCCGGAGAGGAAGAGAGAGAGCTCATTGAGTAGCGGTTACAAACCGACGGTCGTCAGTGCGCCAAAAATGGCCGACGTTTGCCCGTGGGACTTTGAGGAGAAAGACTCTGGCGAGAGGGCATGATAAGGGTGCAACGACTGTTTACTTTTTTTTTGTACTCACAGACCGACAGCACAGAGGACAAAGCAAAGAAAGATAAAGATCCAACATTGTATTTGATATGAAAGCCTTTCTCTGCTGCCCATTGATGCAATCCAAACATGACCTTCCTGTTGTTACATTGCAGTGAATGCAACCTTGAAGTCACTTTAAAGGAAGTTTTAGTCCGCACTTTTGCTTGCCCATTTGTCAGTTACATTGTACGTACGTTTTTTTCCACACGGACTACATCGAGACGATTTGTAAATGAATCATTTTACCAGCAGATCAGACAATCATTTCTTCCCCCCACACAAGCACAGTCAATGCTTCACCCAAGCTTATTGAACAGTGAACGTTTGTTTACGATGATGCTCTGCGTTTAGCAAGGAAAGAAGCAGAGACTTCATGCATCAGACACTGATGATGAAAAAAAAAACAAGCAGGGAAAAAGACCTTAGGAAAGATAGCGTGTTAGCTTAGAGAAGCGGGACCAAAGCCCCAGACACGATGCCTTACCTTTAGGCCAAATCCATAATTCATGGCATGAAGATGATCTGTTTGATTAGAGAAATGTGGGATTTGAGTACAGCCAAATGAGGAAAACTGTATGTTTCAGTAAAAGTTCTCCATATACAGTATGTATTTTTCTAAAGCAAAAAACAAAACAAAAAAAAGTCATTGCATGTGGCAAATTGCTGTATCAAGCATCCAATAACCAAATGTTTATTGGTTAACTTGTACTCAAATATGACAGTGGAACGTTTTGATGTTGTTGCCTTTGGTATTTGTCTCCTTATGTACCACATGATGCTTCTGAGATGATGTGCATTGCTATCAATAATGTACGCACATATTTCAAATGGCTTGCAGTTACAGTTGAGCAGTACTAAAATACCTACGAGGCTCTCCCCTCCGTCGACATTCATTTACTGTCTGCTCAATAGTTTCGCCCTGGACGTTCCATCTGAAACAGGAAAAAACAAAGATGAGAAAAGAAAAATGAAAAAAACACATGCACTCTTGTATCCGAGGCTGCAGCATCTACACACACAGAAAATGTGAAGTCTTTCGAGGACCAAAAACCAAGCCTGACTGGGGTGGTTGATGTGAATAATGCATTTTTTTTCTGACTTACTTCCCCCCATCTTACATCTGCTTGAATGCACCTTCCTCCAAACGTTTGCACATACTCAACTGCTATTTCCACGACTATGCATGACCAAAGCTTTTCTTTTGCCACTTTCTCGCAGACAGAGAACGAAGCAATTTTCCATTTAGAACATCACCTCCGACAACGACAACAACAACAACAAGACTCCGTCTTTCTGTCCTGCTATCAGCCATCCACCACTGACACCCGGTGCAATGCAGTCACACACGGTAGTCCAGCTTCATTACGGTTGTGTATGCATGACAGTGAAAATACACGGGGCCATGATACACTTGAATTCACCAGAAGGCATAAAAAAATTATTGCATATGCTATGAAATACTAAGGGAGGACTTAAGAGCACATGGGAATTTTCAAATATAGATGTCAATTGTTGTCATGTATTTATCAGGCGTTTCAGTGAAGAGCTTCCTGTGTAAGATCAAGATGTGTTTAGCTTCTTCTCATTAGGCATTCAGGAGCGGCGTGTGTAACGTGAAGGGCCTGATAAACAAACATGACCCACCAATCGAACTCTCACTAGCTTTTTTTTCCTTTTTTCTATCAGATGGTTTTAAAGGCTGTTTGAAAAAGGAATATTGCAACTTGTCCACTAAATGTATTTTATGCTTGTTATACTGTAAAGTGTTGCTCCAAAAAGTTACAAACTGTTGTAGCATCCACATGGGAGTATTTATATTGTACATTCATATTGTGTTGCATGTACATACAGTAAATACCTTGTTCTCAACTCTGAATTAAATATTTCTATGAAACCCCTGTTGTCTCTGTTTTGGTTTCAGTTTGCTTCAGGAGTTTGAGGTTTACAGTAATGATTCATTTTTTGTAGGTTAATCACTGCAGACAGAAAATATACATATGCACCTTTAGAAATTTGAGCTAATCCTCAAGGGGGGGAAAATGGGGGGGAAAAAAATCATTTTTTCAATTTTCAAAATGAGACAATTAGTCCATGGGCCAGACCAGATTTTGGTACCACTCAGAGTGGCAAAGTCTAGTAACATTTTTTGAAAAGGTACATGTCCATAGATGATATTTTGGTATGATAACCCATCCTAAGTGGTAGCTTTTTGACAGTTATCAGCTCATAAAGTTATCAACCCCCTGCAAAAAATAGGCCTCTAAACGCAGGGGGCATATCTTGTTTTGTGCTCATTTTCAGACCTTTACTCATATGTTATGAGGGCATGTTTGGTAGCATTTTAAAGTGTACAATCCCAGCTTTCATTTAGACCTAGTTTTGGGCCTATCTACAAAATATAAAGGTCACATGGTCAAAGGTCAATCTGTCTCAACAACTATTTTTCCACTATTTTCGCCTAAACTGTAGTCTTTCTTTTAACACTGTGAAATGTAGGAACAGCACTGACACAAATAACAAAAACTGAAATACTCACAGGACTGTAACAATTCAGGAAATGCATAATCTTCCCATAATTTCCTACTATGAGAGATGATTATGGGTCTTAAAGTGGAACATGGGCCCAGGCGAGAATTGTCAATAACTGCTTATTCCTCTGTATTTCTCAAAGAGTTTTTATGTTTTCTATACATCTTTGTCCTAGTTATAATCATCATCATCATTATAGTCCAGAGTGAAGGCAACTTCTTCATCCTCCTCCACCCTCTGATTTGTTCATTTGTTCATTTCTGTACACTCGAGATTGTTGGTGAGGACAGGGGCATGTCCAGAGTATTTTCTGGTGGGGGGCACATGGGGTAGCAACAGTGAATCCGGGGGCGTGGGGGGGTGGGCACCCAAGTAACACCCAAGTAACACCCAAGTAACAAAAATGAAGGCTACCACTGATCGCTCTCTTCAATATTTATATTGTACAGTTACACACTATTTATAGTATGTCTTGCAGCATTAATGCCTATGCCTACGATGCCTATGACCTTTTCATTTTCCGTTGGCAGTGTCAACATTAAGATTATAATCAATCAATTACTAATCAACTCTATGTTATTAAAGGTGTACAGAAATGGCCGTTTGTCCTGTTTGTCGCGCCGAGTTGTCACAAGCTGCAACACGAGTTTACCCGAGTAAGGAAAACGAATTTGATTGGTCGTTATGGAGCGGACGGGATATTCAAAGCTTGGGGCGAGACCGAGCTCCGTGTGTGTATGTGTCAGACGTTTGACTGATGATGGATCCAATATCAGTGTCTGATGAATCGTGTAGACGCTGACGTATAATCCGTGCGCCTGAATTATCCAATGCGGAAAAAAATATCACACTTTCATCCTGGATTTACTCAAAAATAGAATTTTGCACAAAGTTTGGCCTCCATCGTCTGATAGATGAGTTCTTACACTAATTTTATGACCCAGAGTGGGCTCAAATTCAATTTTCTTTTCTGTACACCTTTAACAAAAAGCTGAATAAGCAACATAAATTCTCAGTGAACAATATCTTATACTCTTACCCAGTAGTTAGAGCTCAGCTCTGGAGAATAAACATCTCAGTGTTTTGTGTAACAGTCAACATACAGAATAACCAGAACAAGTATTTCTCAAATATTGAAATTGACAACAATAACAATCTTACACCATTTTCTTTATTTAGTAGACAGAACACTGGGAAGTTTGCTGTATAGCCTACAACATGTATTAGCGGCCTTAGGGCCGAATCTACTAAGATCCCAGATAAGGGGCGCTAAATTGCATGCTCGTAGTACAATTTTGCGTGTTTGGTTAGCGCAAGCAAAATAGGCGATCTACTAAGAGTAACCCGCTAAATGACGACACGCACAAACCGCAGTATTTAAATGGGGGTTTCCATGGAGAGTGTGGACAGAGATCTGGATGGCCACAAACGCAGAATGAAAATTTGATCTGTTGGATTAATAGAGGGACAAATAAACATATTGTCGAGCTGCAGCAGAAGAAACAAGGGAGATTATATGTGATTGGTAAAACAAGAAGAGAACAGATGAAGTACAGAGAAGATGAAGAGAAAGGCCTATAAGGCAAAGAACAAAAGAAAAATGTGGTTCATCATAAAACCTCTGCAAACGAGGAAGAACTGCTGTGATCAGTGTTGGGCAGCAGGTGTCAACTCGGGTCTAAACGCCCTGACCAGAGGGATGCGTGTGCTAGATAAATCTATTTGCATCTACTCCTCCCAATATTTTGCACATTTTGGCAGAAACGCCCATATTTGCATATTCATTGAGGCAAACACGCTAAATGGATTGCACGTGCAATTTTGACCATTTGAGAGATGCAATCCTCGGTGCGCCCGCTTAGTAGATCAGCTCCAGCATGTGTTTGCGTGTGCAATCAAGTTTGTGGTTTTATACACACAAACCTTTAGTAGATCTGGCCCTATGGTCAGAAATGAGTGGGTCTGTACACTGAACATAGGAGTGGTTAAGAGCGTTTCACAGTGATTGACCACGAGTCATTGACCATTTATGGGCACCTGACCCCCACTCCATGCCACCATGGCAGACCCGCCCCTGGGTGAGGCAGGAGAAGTCTGGAAGCCTACAGGTCTTTGTATGTGGTTGAAGGGTCTGACGGTGCTGAGTCCAGGCCAAATTTACCCCCAGGGGACAGTAATAAAGTATATATCTACAGTATCTAACTATCTATCTATCAACCGGGAGTTGTTGTGGGTGTGGTTGTGTTGGTCACTGTAGCATGTACAGCAACTCCAAAGCTGATCCCACAAGAGTTCAATTGGGTTGAGGTCTGGACGCCAATCAGGTACCAGTCATACACCTGTGACTGACACACACATGGCAGCACTTGGAGCTCAGTACAAGACTGAATAGGCTACCCACGGGAGGATATTGCAGGGGATTTTGGCGTTTTTGGGAGGCACTACCCACTCATCCTGGCATCCCAGCTCTTCTTAAAGAATTAACTTCAACCTGTGTGCTTGATCCCATTCCATCTAGCTTCATCAATAACTGTCTCTCCATCATCACTCCTCTCATCACTTCAATTATCAACACCTCCCTCACCTCGGGTTTTGTCCCTAATGAAGCTGTTGTCACCCCCATCCTGAAGAAACCTAGTCTCAGTCCCAACATCATGAACAATTTCTGGTCAATTTCAAACCTTCCATTTTTCTCTAAAATACGTGAACGTGTCATTTATGCCCAACTGAAAGCCCATCTCAGCTAAGAACCTATTTGGACCATTTCAATTTGGATTCCATAGACAATACAGACAGCTCTTTAAAAGCACCAATGACATCCTCCTCGCCTCAGACTCCGACCACCTCACCATCCTCATCCTTCTCGACCTCACCGCAGCCTTCAACAGTCGCTCCATCCTCCTCTCCTGTCTTTCCTCCACCCTAAACATCACTGGAACTGCACTCTCTTGAATTCAGTCATATCTGCTCCTCCACTGTCCCCCTGTCCCAAGGTGTCGCCCAAAGTTCGGGGCTTGGTCCCCTCCTCTTCATCCTGTACTAACATCATCCATCGTCAAGGTCTCCAGTTTCACTGTTGCGTCAATGACATCCAGCTTTACATTTCTACAAAATCCATCACTACTACCAGCCACACCACTCTCATCTCCTGCCTCAATAATATTAAATCATGAATGCAACACAACTTTCTGAAACTTAACTATGACAAATCAGATATTCTTCATTGATCCCAAATCTCTCACTAAATCTACAGACAACTTCACCCTTTCCATTGACAACATCTCCCTAACTCCCTTCCTCCCACATCCATAACGTTGGAATTTCCTTTGACAGCACCCTCTCCTATGATCGTTACATCGCTCAGATAGCCCGGACTGCCTTCTTTCACTTATTGCCTGATTTCGTCCCTCCCTTCGTCCTAACCCTCTCTGCTGCTGAAACCTTTATACGCCTTCGTCACCACCAGACTTGACTACTGCAACAGCATCTTTTATGGTCTCTCATCCAGAACCCTCAATAAACTCCAGTATATCCAGAATTCTGCTGCCTACACAGCAAAAACTGGAGTGTTGAAATTTCAGGGTTAAACATGTCAGAGTTGATTTCAACTCTCAAAGTGTCATTTTAACACATTCTGATTAAAATGGTGTTCAGTGTTGGAGTTATTTAACAGAGTTATTCAAACCTAAGCAAATCAACTCTGTAGAGATGTAAAGTGCATCTCGGCCGAGTTAACTTGCTTGATAGGCCCCTGGGCTTCAGTCCAGGTAAACCCGTGTGTTATGCCCCTGGGCTTTCAGCAGGGTGAACCCGTGCATCAATCAATAGTCTCCTGTGCGTGGCGTGGTCAACCGTCGTTTATTTCGCTGCTGGAATCAGGAATGGATGCGGAGTTGGAGTTTTACACGAGAGGTAAGCTACAAAATCAAACTTGTAGGAACAATAACATTGAATTAAACATCTGCTGAGAATATTTATATAACTTTGCTAAGCATTTTTTGTGGTTGGCACTGGACAGCGAACGTTTGGATTTTTTTTTAATGCAATGTTAACTTCACCACTACCACTTGCTAAAAAATAAACATTAACAATAAAAAAAACGGTTTCCTATGTTATCCGTTGCATTTTACCAAGTCTCACGCGTGCTTGAGAGGTTGTAAAAACAAGGCTTCATATTTAAGTTAACTGTCGAATATAGTTTGGGGCTAACGTTAGCACAGGTTAACAAGCTAACTTGAAGTTCATGGCGGGTGCGTGGCATCAGTCCGACTGCCCAATACTCCCTCTTCCCATTTCTCCGACCATACACTTGTTAATTCCTCCAACGCGAAGTGAGGAGTTAATTCATGCAATAAACCCCTCACTTTGCGTAGGAGCCACGGCTAGAGTGAAATAATTAGCCTAAACAATTGCAGTTGGGTGCCTGTGTGGCAGACTCCCTGTGCCACTGCACCGAGACCAGAGTGTCCGAGGCTCTGATCATACAGGTGTGGTTAATAACTCTGATTAATGGGTAGTAGTGGGCAGTCAGACTAAAAAGGGTCAACTTTACTGGTGCTGTGTTGTGTTTGTTTGGTCGCTGAAAACCAGCTTTTAACAGAGGGGAATGTTTTAATAAATCAGTTTTGCCTCAAATGTACATGTTAATTACGGTAGCATGTGCTGCAGTCACTACAGCTAGTCGCTGCCACGTTCATCAATGAGAGCGTTTCCACTGGGCCTGCTGTGGCATGTTTTAACAGCCTCCCAGCAGCTGCTGAATGTGGTTTAATCTTAGACATGCAGTGAAATTAATAATGAAACAATTTCTTGCATGATACACAACATTTATGTGAGTGTTAAATAATTATTTCTTGCATGTTAAGTGTTTACTGACATTTGTTTGTTGTTGCATGTCTCAGAAAAATGCTGATCCAGGTTCGGTATTGCCAACAGCAGAAGTATGTGAAGTTGGATGAGGTTGACGGATGTTTTGATTTTGTGCAGTTCCATGACAAAGGTTTGTTTTTGTTTTACTTATGCTTGGTTTGATATAAAGGGCAGAACAACGCCCCTTTCTTTTAAGATTTGGACTGAAAAGGGAATGTATTTTATGCAGGGGATTATCTCTGAATTTGTTTACAGTGGTGGATTAAATTATTGAATGTGAAATGAGGCAAGATCAGTGCTAGCTTAAAGGTCCACTCAGATGTATCTTGTCTTTTCCAGTCATCGAGAGATTTTGCCTGCCACCTGACGCAAAATTAGTGTACAAAGATGCAACAGGGACAGAAGTTGATGAGGACATTTTCAGTGACCTTGTCAGCCAAGGCAATGTGACTCTATCAGTTTTCTCAAATGACGGTGAGAAATGTAAAGGGGTAAATTACATAATGCAATGTGCAAAACACTAATGCAAATGTATAAGTACAGAAATACAGTAAACAATTTCAATTTAATGTTTTCAGAATTAAGTCATTTAATACACTTAAAGGTGGATCAAATATTCAATATCAATCTTTGTGGTTACACAACAGGGACATTCAGCCTGACTTTTATTAAATGGTTTAAATGTCATTTTAACTGACATAAATCCAACATGAATAGCCTACCAAATGTATTTTTGATTAATCTAATTCATGCCTTTAAAACAATTTCTGACAATATTTCTGAATTGCCTATCAAGACTGAGAATCAATTGATTAAATGAGTTGAGTCTATGGTGTGCCGTTGGCTTGGTTAGATCAAAAATCTTCTATGACTTTTTGTATACTGCAAATAAACACCCCACCCCCTTTTTTTTTTTTTTTTTTTTTTTTTTTTTTTTTTTTTAGAATTTTCCGATTGCTCCTTGTCCTCTCCATCCGATTATTCTGATTCAAGCTTCAGTTCATGTGCAAGTACATCAACTATACTCCTAGATGATGTTCCTAGGAAGAAACCAAGACTTGAGGGCCCACTTACTGCAGCATCTGCTAGAAAGGTTGTGCTAAGTACTCACAGGTTTCTTAAAATCAACATTTGTCATCCTTAAGCTCTAGAAAGGCAGTTTATCACATTTGTTTTTTTGCTTCTTTTTCAAAGTTGATTGAAGATGTCCTTGGTACCAGCTCAGGTGGTGAAGAGGTCCTCCAAGAGTATCGCACAACACAAACTCTAACAGATGCTACCAGAAGAAAGTTGGTCAATATAATAGTGGCACACATGATTGATAAACACGGGTATGTGTGTTCTATTTGTCTGTACTATCCTTTTTTTATTAACAAGTTAACTACTTGGCCCTTGTATTAATGCTAATTTGATCTTTTCTCAGGCAACTCCCCAGCAAAGCTGTTCGAGAAGAGTACGCTCTTGGGATAGTGACAGTGTTCCCGTCCCTCAAAGACCCATACTCCAAGAAAGGCTATGTATAGTCATTATTATTGTACTCTCTGTTTACATAATTTTCATGTTTTGTCTACATTACAGTAACATTTAGATTCTGAAATTTCACAGTAGCTTATGAGGTTGACATCACATTAATTTTGAATGTATTTCCATTTTAGGAACATTTCTATGATGCTGCAAGCAGCACCGGATACATTTCTTGGCGTCTGAAAACGATTCAGAGAAAGATTCGAAGAGGACATGCATCTACAAGTAGCCCCACTGGCTTTTCCCCAGGAGGAGGTCAGTCTATCTATCTATCTATCTATCTATCTATCTATCTATCTATCTATGGCACTATCTATCTCTACGCAACTGTCTTTCTTTCTCTAAGTACCCCTCATTTTTCTTTCTTTCTTACAACTTCATCTAGGGTGTTTCTTGTTTTTTTTCTTGAAAGAATTGTGTGCTTTTTTTCAGGAGGCCCAAATGTGCGCAGGTCCATTGTTGTTGACCAGCAGCTTGATGGGGATGCATACCAGGAAGCCATCTCCTTGCTCAACCATACAACAGACAGTTCCGTAATTTTTCTGAAGATGAGAGAGACCTTTCAGAATCGCAAAAAACTCATCTACGACTCAGACAAAACTCAAGATATCTTCTCCATCTTCCCAAGATTCCTGGATACAAAGGGATTGGTAAGTATGAAATGGGATTTTTAGAATGCCTTGAAATGTGCTGAATGTGGTAGTAGTACATTTGCTTTCTTATAGATGAATCAAGACTTCACACTCCTGTTTGAAGAGGAGGTTTCCAACCTGCTGCTCCAGAAATGGGATCCGTTCTTCAGAGATAACGTCATCAAAGAGGCCAAGCGGCTCACCCCAACACCTGAGCTGCGCCGAATGCTGCAGGCCGCAGAGTCTCCAGGAAGTGAACTTGACGAGGCACCAAGTGAGTTTTGTTCGATAGAATTAGTTATAAGCAATTACAGTTCAATAGTCTTGTGATTAATAAAGACCGATTGATTTTATGTTACTGGACTTCAATTGTTCGTTCATTCTGTGTATTTCTTTTTCTTTTAAAAAAAAACAAACAATTTCTTTAGCTGTCAGTTTACAGTTTATTGAAGCACATTTCAACTCTGTTTTTCACTGTTACATTTAAACAGCAGGATTTAAAGTTTTTTTCAGTCTTTTTAACATTTCCACTGCGTTTAGCCCTTTACAAAAGCCATTCCATTCTCAGCTCACAGGAAATGCTGGTTCTAGTTCTCATTAAAACGTCAACAATAACTTGTAAAATATTTGCAGTTAATTCATTCTTGTTACTCTCCATCCATAGCCTATGACCAAGAGATGTCCGCCCTGTTGCTGTTGTTGTACCTTCTTCCACCACCACCAGGGGGACCGAGGTTTCCAAAAATCAGCGCCTCTGATGCAGTCGAGAGACTGGTAGTCTTTCATAAGGTAATTGTTCCTCTCTTTGTTTAAACTTATTATTACTCCATCCACTAACAGTCTGACAGCTGAGTGTGGCCACTTCCCTCCCTTCCTCTCATTGACATTCAAAAGCAGGCACTGATCTGAGAAAAGCAGAAATAGATTCTGTTTCTAACTCGCAATATCAAACAAAGTATTTGCCTTACAAACATTTAATACATATCACCATGTTCAGTAAGGTCATCTGACCCAATTAATCTTCACCACAGTTTGATAAGAGGTATGGTCCTCTTTTTGTCGGCTGTTGTTTGGGAGCTGGGTTGAGCTCAAATCTTCATGCTCTGCTCCTGCTCTGTGCCTTTGGCCAGCTCATTATCAACATCTAGGTACAGGTGCAGCCTGGTGCTTGTTAAGCTGTGTATAAACAGCCCCACACACAGCTAAATCAGACTGATATACACAGCTTTTAACATGTCAAGTCTGTCTGTCTGTCCCCACTGTCCATCTTTTGTTTTTCTTTCTTCTTTCTCTCCCTTTTCCTTCCCCTCTTTCTATCACCCCCTCTCTCTTTTCTTGTCTTCTACCACCTTTCTTTCTTTCTTTCTTTCTTTCTTTACCCCCTGTCTTTTTCTGTCTTCTGACCTCTCTCTATCATCCCCTCTCTTTTTATTCTGTCTTCTACCCCCTGTCTTTTTCTTTCTTTTTTTTCCTCAATCTAACCCCTCTGTCCTTTTTCTTTATCTACCCCCTCTGTCTCTTTCTTCCTTTCTTTTTTTGTTTCCCAACAACATCTTAAACTAATTTACATGCATTTCCTTCTGGAAATGCTTTTTCTAGTTATGACTAATTCATAGTTTTCATGATGATTTCTCATCTCACCCTGATTTGTAGGATGTTTGAATAATGACTTCTGTAACTCTATTTTCTCTGACTTGCCCTGACTCTGTCCAATGTCCTTGTGTCAACCCCAGTCTTGCTGCAGCTTGGAGGAGCATCTCCAGAGTCAGCAGAACCAGCAGCCATATCTCCTGGCGGTTGGGCGGCAGAAGAGGAAGATCGACAACTTCTACGTCTCCATCGACAAGCATCTCATCCCCTGCCAGGCCACCCGCTCCATTGGGGCATTTGATGAGCTTTTTAAAGCTCATTTTGTCTTCAATGTCTCCTATGATGGTGCACTTGTGAATTTCTACACCTTTCTGCAGACAACTGTCTATAACATTGATATGGGAAAAATGAAGGAGTCACCAAGAGTTCGCGACTTGAGAGCCAAACTCCTTAACCAGGAAGTAGTTGTCACAATCTGAGTAAAAGGCAGGGCAGTTGTGAGCTAAATGCTAACATGTTTTATGTGCAAGAGTGTTTATCCCAGCAGTCAAGAGTTGATTTCACATTTAAGAGGTGAACATGGTTATTATCCTGGACCTAAGTTTAAACTGTTTTGTTGTCAGCCGAGCTGCAGACTTCAGTTCCAAACTTACGCTGGCTTCAGAAAGCACCTCAATAGTGTTCACAGCAATGTTCAGCAAATTGCTTCAGATGTTGCTTGCTCTTCTTGTGACCCAGTTTCAGATGCTTTGGAGGACCAATTTCACTCAAATCTTCCTCAAAGTTCTTCCAGTGTTCTTCCAGTGTCTAGTTCTTCCAGTGTTCCAGAGACCAGTGATTCAGGACTTACCAGAGACTTATCCAAAGAAATGTGTGCATCCATCGTGGCCAAACTGCAGGGTAGTGGCATTTCTAACAGTTTGGTATCCTCGCTTGTAGGAGATTTGGAGGAATTAACAAGTGAGCTTCGCTCAGAAGCGAAGCAGGCCGTTATTTCTGCTTTACCCACAACTGACCCCAACATACCTGTCATAAATGAATGTTTTGAAAAATTTGAAAACCCCTTCACTGATCTGAATACAGAATGGAAACGAAATAAATACTTCAACCAAAAATGGGGAGTTGTAGAGCCTAGAGAAATGACACTTGGAGTAAGATATGACACCAGGCACAATCAGAAATCCGGTACATATGATCAAGTACCTGTGAAGGATACTTTCATATATGTTCCTATTTTGGAATCATTGAAGTTCATGTGTAGAAATCCAGAGATTTGTGATTTTCTAAAGACAGAGTGTAGCTCAGAGCCTGATACTTACCATGACTTTTGTGACGGAAGTTACTTTAAAGCTCATCCCTTGTTTTCAGCCAAAAGACTTGCATTACAAATTCAGGTATACTATGATGATTTCGAAACGGCCAATCCGCTTGGCTCAAAACGCGGAATCCACAAGATTGGCTGCATTTATTTTGTTTTAAGAAACCTGCCTCCAAAATTGAACTCGATTTTGATGAACATTCATTTAGTATCACTTTTCCATACGCCAGATCTGAAAAAGTATGGTTTTGATGCAATACTGGAACCACTGCTAAATGATGTGAAACAACTGGAAAGCCAAGGGCTAAGTCTTCCATTTTCTGTTGAGCAGGTACATGGTACAATCTCACAGATCACTGGAGATAATCTGGGAATGCACTCTATTCTTGGTTTTAACGAGTCATTCAGTAGCCGTCATTTCTGTCGCCTATGTTTGCTTGATAAAGATGATTGTCAGACAGTGTACAGTGAGGATGATCCTAAAGTGATCCTTCGTGGGAAAGATATGTTTGACATGCATTGCCAGTCTCTAAAGGAAAATCTTCAGCTGAAATCATTGTATGGTTTGAAAAGAAATTCTGCACTAAATTCATTGCAGTATTTCCATGTTTGCCATAACTACTCGTTTGATATCATGCATGATCTGCTCGAGGGTGTAGCTCAGTATGAGATCAAATTGCTTTTTGAGTATCTCACCCACCACTTCATATCACAACAGAACTTGCTTTCAAGGATTTATGGTTTTGATTACGGATTTCTAGAACGAAAGAACCGCCCCACGAAAATCGTATTGGACAGTGCTGGCAATGGCATCGGCTTGAACTCTATCCAGACATTGTGTCTTGTGAAAAACATTCCACTCCTGTTTGGTGACATTGTTCCTGCAGAGAACAGACACTGGAGTTTGTTACTGTTACTGTTACAAATTATGAACATAGTCTTTTCACCTTCTCTCACTCTGGGCATGACTGTATATTTAAAAAATTTGATCCTTGACCACCACAAATTATTCAAGTGCTTGTATCCACACAGAAACCTCATACCCAAGCATCACTTTATGATCCATTACCCCTCTTCTATTAGGAAAATTGGCCCTTTGTTGTACGTTTGGTGTATGAGGTACGAAGCAAAACACAAGATGTTTAAAGATTACTTCAAAAATTTCAAAAACATAACCAAATCACTAGCTAAAAGGCATCAAATGGCCATTGCTTATCACTGGGAAACCTTCACCCTTAAACAGAAGGAATATGGGCCAATGAAATCATTTTCTTTAAGAGATGAAAATGTGGTCAACAGTGAAATGTGTGAAATGCTGTTGTCCAAAGATGTTTTCTCAACAAGTTGGGTTAAAGTCGATGGTGTTGAGTACAAAGGTGGACTTGTTGTTTGCAGTTCCATGGAGGAAGACATGCCAGTCTTTTGTCAAATAGATGATGTACTTCTGGTTGAAGATGACGTTTATTTTTTGACAAAAAAGCTATTTACAGAGATGTTTGTTGAACACCACCATGCCTTCAAAGTTTTACCAACTGAAGAGAGGTGTGTCATGAAAATGACTGAACTCAAATGTCACACACCATTTGATATTCAAAGCTCATATGGTAAAGCAGATGAAAGTTTGTACATTATACCCTCGTTTATTATGTTTTAACTGACTGCATTGGGGGAAAGTTCTTAAAATAAATGGTAAGCAGATGGAAGTTTGTACATTATACCTTCATGTTTTAACTGACTGCATTGGGGGAAAAGTTAAAATAAATTGTGTTTTTGAAAATGCATTTTTCTTGGAATTGTCATTTTAATGGTTGTATTGTACTGGGTTTTTTTTTTTTTTAACTATGTAGTGTCAATTTAACCCAATTTAGGAAGTTAAAAAGGAGCTCTGATATAATGTAAATCGATAAAGTGTTAATTTAACCCAGTTTAGAGAGTTAAAAAGGAACTCTGATATAGTGTTAATGTAACTCGATATAGTGTTAATTTAACCCAGTTTAGAGAGTTAAAAAGGAACTCTGATATAGTGTTAATGTAACTCGATATAGTGTTAATTTAACCCAGTTTAGGGAGTTAAAAAGTAACTCTGATATAGTGTTAATGTAACTCGATATAGTGTTAATTTAACACAGTTTAGGGAGTTAAAAAGTAACTCTGATATAGTGTTAATGTAACTCGATATAGTGTTAATTTAACACAGTTTAGGGAGTTAAAAAGGAACTCTGATATAGTGTTAATGTAACTCGATATAGTGTTAATTTAACACAGTTTAGGGAGTTAAAAAGTAACTCTAGGTACAGTGTTAAATAATTAACTATTTTGAAAGTGTTAATTTAACTCTGTAGAGTGTGGAGCTATATAAACCCGCAAAAAGTGTTAAAATTGACTCTGTGGGGGTTGATTCAACACTCCAGTTTTTGCTGTGTACCTGCTCACTTATACTTGTCCCCATGACCACATCACCCCCATCCTCCAAAACCTTCACTGGCATCCTGTTTCTTACCGTATACAGTTTCGATGCCAACCTCCTGTACTACCCCCCATGACCAAGCATTGGACCTGGGGTGACAGAGCCTTCAGCATTGCTGCCCCCTCCCTCTGGAACTCTCTCCCCAAATCCATTTGCAACTGTACCGACCTGTCCACCTTTGAGACCCTTATCAAAGTCTTCAAAATAAAATGTATTATTAATATTAGCTATTTAGCTGTGATACTCAATCCTAGTCCAACCTTGTCATAAAGGTGACTAATCAGGCTTTCCAACAATAATTGCTTGAATTTATATATCGCTTTTTGGCACTCAAAGCACTTTTACACAGTAATGGTGGTGGTAAGCTACAATTGTAGCCACAGCTGTCCTGGGGCAGACTGACTGCCAATGTGCACCAAACAGCCCCCCTGACCACCACCAAACATGCATACACATCACACGAGGCAAGGTGGATAAGATATCTACGTTACGACAGCGACTGGGATGGGGCGGGATTCGAATCTCTGGTTATTGGACGACCCACTCCACCTCCTTAGCCACTGTCATCCCAATATAAAATACAACACTAACTGTATGTGAAATGATTGACTGAAATAACTTTTTCAAATTTTCTTGGGAGTTGTTTATATTTAGACATGCTTGTGTCAGAAACTTTGGTCTTGTTTTTGTACTGTGCGTACTGCGTAGCTATATGTTATTAATTGAAAACCCTGATAAAAAGACTATGAAGGGGAATGTGAGAGCCAAGAAAGAGTTATAGAGAGTTTATGTTCTATTCTGTTACATTGTAATAAGGCTTTTCTCAAGTTATAATGTCTCTAAATTATTTTGTGGTGCTGAAAAGATGAAGCAGCAGCTGTAGGGTGGACACAGAGCATTCCATGCCAGTAAACACTGGCGGCCATTTTTTTAAATGGCTACCACAGTCATCAGAATTAAAATTTGCAGTGGCCCAATATCCAGATTCATTCAGCAAATATACCAAATGTGATGCTTTTATCACAAAATGAACAATTGTCTAACTATGCCGTCCCACTATAAGGTTAATTGAGCCACCTAGAAAGTATGAACAAAGTTAGCTAAGCAAATAAATTACATCATACTGTATCTGATGGTGGCAATCCCAATATGTATTAAAAACAGATATGTCTAGAAAAGGCTATTTATAACTAATCTATCAATTATTATTTAAAGAGCTAGGACGCTCAAACCTACAAAGCTACATACTTTGGACTGGTGATGATGATGATTAGGGTAAAGATGTAGAGAGTAAAAAGTGCACGAAAATGTGCAAACTGCAAACATGCACAAATCAGAGGGTGGAGGAGGATGAAGAAGTTGCCTTCACTCTGGACTATAATGATGATGATGATTATAACTAGGACAAAGATGTATAGAAAACATAAAAACTCTTTGAGAAATACAGAGGAATTAGCAGTTATTGACAATTCTCGCCTGGGCCCATGTTCCACTTTAAGACCCATAATCATCTCTCATAGTAGGAAATTATGGGAAGATTATGCATTTCCTGAATTGTTACAGTCCTGTGAGTATTTCAGTTTTTGTTATTTGTGTCAGTGCTGTTCCTACATTTCACAGTGTTAAAAGAAAGACTACAGTTTAGGCGAAAATAGTGGAAAAATAGTTGTTGAGACAGATTGACCTTTGACCATGTGACCTTTATATTTTGTAGATAGGCCCAAAACTAGGTCTAAATGAAAGCTGGGATTGTACACTTTAAAATGCTACCAAACATGCCCTCATAACATATGAGTAAAGGTCTGAAAATGAGCACAAAACAAGATATGCCCCCTGCGTTTAGAGGCCTATTTTTTGCAGGGGGTTGATAACTTTATGAGCTGATAACTGTCAAAAAGCTACCACTTAGGATGGGTTATCATACCAAAATATCATCTATGGACATGTACCTTTTCAAAAAATGTTACTAGACTTTGCCACTCTGAGTGGTACCAAAAAGTCAAATTTTGGCCTCTGGCCCATGGACTAAATAAACTCTGTATTTTTACAACAACCGCAAAAATTGTGTCCACCACAGTGTTGAAGCAGCAGGTGCTTGATGTTGAAGCAGTCTGTACAACACTGCCACCATGTGGAGGAAGAGGATCACAACTGTCTGAGGGACACAGACCAGATCCTGTCTCTGAATGTAAAACTAAATCTCTGGCTGACCTCTTCATTTCAGACAGTAGTGGAATATAACTACTAAAATAATTTATACATAATCAGTTATTTCCTCAATGGTTTTTACATGTCAAAGTTATATATTGATGCTTACAGTAACATTGATGTTGTAGCTTTAAATAGATATAGATACATCTATATATCTACAAAAGATGTTGAATGTAGGACTTCTAATGAGGTTTTTCAAGATATTCAGAGCAGACAGTAAAGTGACTGTTCATGTTGCACTGTATGGCAGTGGTGCACAAAGTACCGTATTTTCCGGACTATAAGTCGCGTTTTTTTTCTAGTTTGGCTGGCCATGCGACCTATATTCAGAAGCGACTTATATATTTTAAAAAAAAACCTACGCTATGACCACAAGAGGGAACCACGGCTTTTATTTCTAAATCCCTCCTCATTCAGTGGCTCATCTTCATCTTCCTCATGTGCTGTTCTCCTCGCTGCGCTGTCTGACCTGTCTCCGTTGCGCCGTAGCGCTTCACTCCGTCAATTCAGAGTATTTTCACAGCGTATTCTGCGGTCAGTCTTCGGTCTCTTCTCCGGTCCCGACTGGGCTCCGGACACGGAGCAGAGAGCCAGGTCCGACAGTGCAAGCCGGAGAGGTCGGCTTCACTCCCGTCCGTCTTCACAGACAGTCCACAAAGAGTTTCTGATCACAGGGTTTCCAGCGCTGCCGCCTAAACTAACGTGTAAAAAAAAAAAAAAAAAAAAGGAGCGATATTCCCCCCCCCCCCCCCCCCCCCCCCCCCCCCCCTCCCCCTTGGGACGATCGCCTTCATTCATCTCCGCATCCTCACACACACATAGGTTACACACCACAGAGAAACGCGCATGCATAACAGCAGCGCGCGCTATAGGTGCCGGCCTTTAAACAAAGCCTGGTCATTATATGACACCCGGCTATTAATTAAATGTTTGAAAAATAAATGCGACTTATAAACCGGTGCGACTTATATATGTTTTTTTCCTCTTCATGACATATTTTTAGGCAGATGCGACTAATACTCAGGTGCGACATATAGTCCGGAAAATACGGTAACTGTATTCAAGCTCACTGTTTCTCGCAAGCAGTGGTTGCAACTTGTAGCACCACAGTTTATATACTAGATATGTACCCATTATCAATACAAGTCTTGCTGTCATAATTTCATTTGAATAGAAGGATTTGAGGTATAGTATTTTAAAGGTGTAGCATCAAAAGTAAACAATTTACTGGGGATTATTATTATTATTAAAGAGGTGTATGGAGCAGTGTCTCCTAGAGCTGTTTATCTTTCTGCTGCTCTGTGGTTAGATCGAATGTGCATATTAACTGCTCAGTTTGATTATCCAAGTGATTGAAATCTTATTATATCTGTGTAAATGTAATACAAAACAACAACTTGTGTTTGATTTGAAATGTGGTGGGGTAGATAAACATAAAGTAGATCAGATTAAAAAATAATAATAATAATAACCATGAAGTTCTTGACTTATTGAAATACTTTCATCACTGATCTTTTTAAATCCATCATTAAAACGAGTCTAGCGGACAGTAAGTGTTGCTGTTACATCCTCCACCTCCGGCAGCAGCAGCACCAGCTCCGTCCTGCTACACTAATGAGCGGCGGTGACGTCACCCCTGCAGCACCGGGACCGGACAGGGCTGAGTCTCTGCAGAAACAACCGACCAGACCTGACACGCGTCACTGACAACTACAGACCAGCACGGCACAGCAGCATAGCTCAGCACATCACATCACGACAAAAACAAAACTCACAGTTTCCACTTTTCACCTTCTACCTTAAAACAGCAGAGGGAATATCATGGGCAACGTACAGGTAAGAAAACTTGATTTTATTTATTTACTCTGACAACTTCTACAGCTAAAATAACAAACTCCCCGGGAGAAGTGCGGTGGGGGGGAGGGGGGGGGGGTTACTTATCCGATAGTTTTAGGTTGAATAGGTCACACACAAGACTGAAGCAATATGAGAACAGTCAGGGAAAGCTATGATCAAAAAGATCATTAAAGTCAACACAGAGTAACCTGCGCCACAGACAGGCGGCGTCAAAACAGTGTTAAAGCTTTATTACTCACTGCAGGAGATGGAGTCAATACTTTTTAGGGCAAACAGTCTGTAAACAGTCGGTGTTGGGGAGCTCAACCTGCGCAGTTCACTTGAGCTAAGGGAGGAGGAATTTCTCAGACATGCTGATCAATAAGGCCGCATTGTATTAAAGTGGGGGTGGGCGAGGAGAAGAGGCTGCACAGTGCTGCTGCTGCTGCTGCTGCTGCCTCCCCGTGACTCAGCAGCTCACTGGCTGCACCCTTTTCCTGCGGGAGAGAAGGCTCTGGATGGATTTCCCCATAATGAACCCTCCTCACAGTCACATGCTCTCATCTGTTTTAGGTGGAGACTTTATTGTACTTAAAAAAAAAATGCAGAGCCTACGTTAGTTTTATTCTGCATTATACAGTAGCCTAGTACTTTATAAGATTTTGATGCTTTAGTGTGTGTTAGGACTATATCATTTTAGGTATAGTTTTTACATACAGTATTTTCTTTGATTTTATGAATGATGCATGTATTTTCACTTTTAACTCCGCAGCCCACCCTAGTCCCATATGAGGACTTTGATGTCACAGCTGATATCAAGGCTATCAGAAAAGCATGTAAAGGTTTAGGTAAGTATGTGTGACGCTTTGAACGGTGCTGCTTTTCTTCATTCACTCTTTTCTTTATCCAGTCACTTGTTAGAAAAACATCCAGATAGATACGTAGATTGACTGATGGATTGATGGATATATTGATAGATAGATATCTTATCTTTACTCTAGGGTAAAATTCAATTGTATTACGTAACAGTTAAAGGGATAGTTCACCCAAAATTCAAATTTCACTCATTATCTACTCACCCTCATGTCGACTAAGGGCTGGGAGAAGTTTCAGAGTCCTCCGTGCCTTCTCGGAGTTACAGCGGGGCTCCGTGCAGCACTGCATGTCCATATGACGGTTGCGAACGGAGCTCACTTTTCTTCGTCCAAAAAGACACACCAAAAACCATCCAAATACCTCCACACAGCTCGTCTGTAATGTCCCTCTTGTATTGAAGCCCCAACATGAGAAATTGTTCCGAAAAAAATTAAATAAGTCAATGTTTTAAGCTTGTTTGTAGCGGAAGCTCCCAGCGTCTCGGTTCACTGCTTTGTCTGCAAATCGTGAGAGATTCCGGCAGAGCAACACTGGGAGCTTCCGCTACAAACAAGCTTAAAACATTGACTTATTTAATTTTTTTCGGAACAATTTCTCATGTTGGGGCTTCAATACAAGAGGGACATTACAGACGAGCACTATGGAGGTATTTGGATGGTTTTTGGTGTGTCTTTTTGGACGAAGAAAAGTGAGCGCCATTCGCAACCGTCATATGAACATGCAGTGCTGCACGGAGCCTCGCTGTAACTCAGAGAAGGCACGGAGGACTCTGAAACTTCTCCCAGCCCTTAGTCGACAGGAGGGTGAGTAGATAATGAGAAATTTGAATTTTGAGTGAACTATCCCTTTAAAGCTCAATAGTCCAGGTCATGAGCCACAGCCTTTGTCTGAGGTGTTGTACAGAGAGATGGCATCTCCTGAACCTCTGAGACGCTGCACAGTGAGATAAGAATGTCTTATTCCTCTAAAGAAGTGATACATTTATACATTATGTAAACATGTTCATTTGTTAAGACTTCATTAAGTAAAAAATCCTTTTCAGAACTCAACTTTGTTTGAATAGAGGATGAAACTCTCCTGTGTTGTATCAGACAACATGCAGAGTATAAAGAAAGTGATCTGTCATCATTATAATGTCATAAAGCTTCCTCATATCACAACCATTTGACTTACAGCTTTCAGTGTGGCTTCTAGCCTCCTGTACGTCACAGAGGAAACACTTTAAAAGACTATTTACCAATTTAAAGTGAAAGCTAATACGTTTGCCAGCAGATTTAAAAAAGCAATAAGTTGTGTTAAACTTAAGATAGTATATAAAGGAACTGACTGCTGCAGTCACCAGGAGGTCCTGAGACCGTCTTGAGTGAGACAGACAGAGGTTTAAATCGCAGGGAGGACCCAACGCGTTTCAACACTATTCTTCATCACACCCCTGATGAAGACATAGTGTCGAAATGCTGCAACCCAACTAAGGTTGCAAAATTCCGGGAATTTTCAAAGTTGGAAACTTTCCATGGGAATTAACGGGTATATATGGGAATTAACAGGAATAAATGGGAATAAATCCGAAATTTACAAAATTGAAGGTTGGCCCTTAACAGGGAACTTAAATATAGTCGGGGAAATATACCGTAGCATAATCTTGGCTAAAACAACCAGATTTAATGCAAGTACACTTGAATATCTACAGTACAGTATATGCTATTCCTCACACAGTGCACTGCTTACTGTAGGGCTGTTGAGGCCACGCCCCCTACATACACTGTGCATTCCTCCATCACATGCACAGATGATATGTTTGTTTACAGTTTGTTTAAATGACCCCCAATTTCCAATTAATTCCCATAAATTCCCATAATTCCTTTAGCCTTTTGGAGCACTCACCCCACCCCATCTTTTTTGTACAATACATATTAATCCCTACATATTAATGTCTGTAGCGCTTTTATATTCAGTGTGGCTTATTCAGTGTCTGTGTTACAGCTATTTTACCCATTTTATGGTGGAAACTTGTGGCGGCCATTTTAATAAACGGGTCCCTAGGCGCAGTCCTTCAGATATCTATCAGTGTGATATAATATAGCTATGTTCCTATATTTGAAGGATATTGAAGTCAGCCCTTTATATGTGCACTGTTGTTTACTCTCCAGGCACTGATGAAGAGACCATCACTCAAATCCTGGCCAATCGTTGTGCAGCTCAGCGTGTAGAGATCAAGCAGGCCTACTTTGAGAAGTATGACGATGTAAGTAACCACGGTGGCGCCTACTCCTTCTGTCTCTTATGTACAGTCATGACAACCTGCGCCACATTACCTCTGCATTATCTGTCTGTTGGCTCAGGAGCTGGAGGAGGTCCTGAAGAAAGAGCTGACAGGCAGTTTTGAGAAAGCCGTCATCGCCATGTTGGACCCTCCTTCTGTTTACTTTGCCAAAGAGCTGAGGAAGGCCATGAAGGGGGCGGGGACAGACGAAGCTGTGCTGGTGGAGATCCTGTGCACAGCCACCAATCAGGTCTGTCAGCATATGATACTGTTTTCACTCGTTCTCCATCTTAAAGGGATTTTTCAACATTTTGGCAAATTGGCCCATTGCCATAATCCCTATAGTCATTGCAGTAGGTTCGTTACCTTTAATTGTCAGTGCAAGCTATTTTTAGAAAAGCAGAGCAGAGCCGCGAGCTGCTCAGAGCTATGCTACGGAGGCTAATGAAATTTCTTGGTTTCCCTCATCAAACTCATCAAATACACAATCCAACAATTTCGAGGTAAATTCATGCAAAACCGCTGATGTGCGTTTCCATCGGTGGCAGTTTTTCAGCAAGAAGTCTCTGCATTTGCCTCAAAAACAACTCCATCTTGTGACGTTCCGTTATTATCTCATAGCGTGGTGAATGTGCAGCTCACAACTTGTCCACCAGAGCGTTGTGGAGTTGTTGGATTGTGTATTTGATGAGTTTGATGAGGGAAACCAAGAAATCCCATGAGCCTCCGTAGCGTAGCTCTGAGCAGCTCACGGCTCTGCTCTGCCGTTCTAAAACCAACTTACGAGTATTAAAGGTAACAAACCTACTCCTAAAACCAAAATGTTGAACTATCCCTTTAAGTTTAACTTTAATAGACTCATTCTGAACACACATAGCCTCCCTCTCACAGGTGGTAAACAGATGTCAAACTTGCATTTACTGATTTGTTGTTTTGTTTTATTGGCCACTTAGTTCCATCAGGATCAAGCTCTAAACGCAACAATATACTATCACCTCATAAATGTGATCGAGTTAAAGCAAACATGTTGATCTACACATTTAGGAGAAATGGAACAACATGAGCATTCATGTCTTTGGCCTCCTTGTTAATATAACAATATAAATATCTGCTCCAACGCCTGAGGGTAAGAAACATTCAGCTCTTTAGCTGCTCCGGTGTTTCACTATAAACCGGGTGGCTAATCTGCTGGTCAGAGAGCCTGTGGTGGGTTAATAGAGCTTTTTCCCTGAAAAACAGTGACGCAAATTCAGTGAGGCTGAACCCAAACAGCTAAATTGTGGGTTGTAAAACCAAAACAAAGAACTAAAAGGTGGTAAAACACTCAATAGATAATTCAATTGCCAAGAAATAGTTGACTTGAAAGATTTAAAAAACCACCAGTGGAGACAAAGTAGATGCGGAGACTGGAGCAGACCTATACAGTACAATAGCAAGTCTACAACTGAAAATGGACCCTTTACAAAAATGGACATACAGTACTAAGATGTTAGACGGGGTTGCTATAACTGATAGTGTTATGCTGCAGATGCCTCCCTTTGTGTCTGAAGGTATGATGTCCTGTGTCAGGCAAAGTATTGTTCTGTAGAATAAAAAAATATAATACAATCTTAAATTAAATGCATTAAAAAGTAGATTTGTCTCCATTTAACATAATTTAATGTGCATTGTGTATATAGATTATCTTAAATGTTGGTAGCTGTCTCAATCTCATTTTCTTTTCCCCAACAGGACATTGTGACATACAAGGAGGCATACGTTCAGGGTGAGTGTTCCTCCAGGCTGAGTCATGCTCGAAAAGCTTTCAGTCTGATGTTCCTCTCATGCTGGAAACTGTGGTCATTTAACCAGCCCAGCTTAGTGCTGTTATATTTGTCTGAAGGCTTTGGGTGTATCAGCTTTGAGAATGACTCACGGCTAAGTGAGCCATGTTTTTCCTCACTTCCTGGCCACAAACACTGAGTTCAGCCTTCTCAGGGTCAAGTTTCACTCTGTGGATGTTTAACTGTGGCTCTGCCCTGCAGTGCATGAACGAGACCTGGAGTTAGACATTGAAGACGATACCAGCGGGGATGTGAGGAACCTGCTGATATCACTGCTGCAGGTAAACTCTCACTGCATTTGTATAAAGGCTGTTATTTTGAAGTTTTGCCTGTAGCCCCTCCCTCCTGTGCAAAGTGACGCAATTACCCCGAGGCCACAGCCTGCAGCCGAGCTAAAGGCCTTTTTACTCCAAGTGTCAAAGGAGTCGTATTATGCCCCTTTTCCACAATTTAAAATAGTTCCCAGGTCTGTGACATGCTTCGATCAAAATACCTCAAGGATCAAACATCACAGCTGTTCAGGACAGCTGCAGTGCCTGTCTGCTCACCCTGCCCCACCCCTCTTACTGGTACCGGTACTCACAGGTAGGGGTGGTATTATGCAGATTCAGAAACTAATGACATCATTGTATGACAACTGAGGGAACAGCTCATAAAACCACATGGATTTCAACCTAGGGAGTCTGCAAATCACAGATTTTTTTTTGTCAATTGTCAAGCCAAAGAGCCTTCAAAAAGTGATATTTCAATAATATGTCCCCTTTAAGTGGATGAAAAAAACCCTGTTACAACACTGGGTGTCCACAATAAAGCTCCACAGCCATTGCTGAGACATCCTCTCCCTGTCGTTCTTCCTGTGTTCTGACATCTCATCTTGTTTCCTGCAACAATTGCAAATGAATTAGCGTTAACCCTTACCTCATTAACAGTATTAGATTCATTTAAACAAAGAGACATTTGTCCAGCAAGTCTCTGGGTCCCTTCAAGGGGACAGTTGTAACCATTAGTCCAGACTGTCTCAAAGCCATTCTAAGAAGATGAATTGTACTTTTCATCATTTCATAGCGCTTTTCATAATTGTTCTCCAAGCTGGGATTCGCCCACCGGGACATTGGACACACATCACATCATTGTTTGGCATGATGTGGCCCCTCTGCCATCCAGCGCCCCCACCCGTCTCTGCTTCCACTCTCTTTTCCTTCCTGCACAAAGAAAAGACAAACAACAGCGTGACTCACGTTGTGCAGCGCCGTCTATCCAAGAGCTGCCACTTCAACGGCCTTCAAACATTTCCCATTCATGTGGAGCAGATGATGGTTATCCTGTTTAACACCTGAGATCATTTTTTGTAATCTATCTCTCTGACCTTTCCTTCACTCACTAAATCTCTTCCCTCACACTCTCTATACATGCATCACCTCATGTGTATCCATCCTCTTAAACCTCCTCCATCTCTCTCTCCTGCATCCCCCTTTCTTCCACAGGCGAGCAGGGATGAAGGCTACGAGGTGGATGAGGGTTTAGCCGAACAGGACGCCACGTCTTTGTTTGAGGTAGGTTCTCAAATTAAATCTGCGTCGGCTTCAAATCGGAGCCTTTATTCATCGTTTCCTCTTTAAATCACGCTGATGTTTGCAGGGTAACGTGATCCTAGATTTAGATGCTTGTCCCTGTGAGCCCACAGTGACTTGTAAAATCTCACAAGCACAGAGTTTATTAAATCAAGGCTTGTTCTTGTGGTACCATGGCTTATATTACGGTCCAGGCCTGAGGAATGTGTGCAAAAAAAAAATCACAACTGAGGTTTGAAGCCACACAGCACAGTTGTGCAAATACAAATGTGTGCAGAGAAAGTCACGGTACAAAGCTTCTCTGTAAGTGAATTCTCTCATTATTAATGTTTGCCAGTGTTTAAGGTCTGCTGGTGCAGTCGTGCGGCGCCGGGAACAGCAATGTTAGTCTGTTTATTGGTCAGCCTGCTATTTTCCTCCAGAGTAGACTATCTCTGCAACTGTGGATGAATTGCCATGTTCAGCACAACATTTTGTGCTGAAAACCATTTCCTACTGAATCAATTTGGAACTTCCTCAAACTTCCTTAACCTCATCTACTGCCAACATCAGGTCAAGATTTAAATTGGGTTATTATCCATCCATCCATTGATTGTCTATTCTGCTTATCCATGCAGGGTTGTGAGGATTATGACATACTTACTGTATAGTATAACTTAAGATATCCATTAGCCTCAGCTGTACATTGTGTTTTGTGCTAATTAGCGATTGCTAATGGTGTTAACATGGCTGTAGTGGTTTCTCCATCACATAAGTACAGCAGTAGTAAAGTACAGTAGTTAGAATTCAATCTTGTTTGCTTTACATTGTAATTTCTATTTTTTGTGCTGCTAGATCTCAGATCTTAAATGCAGTTATCATAACTACAGTAATGACTAAAAGACTGAAAGACGTGAGGACCAAGAGGGGAGAAATGATACGATCTTAATGAATGACTGCACTTGTTTTTTCAAAACATTATTGTTTCTACTGCTTAATGTTGAGTACAAAATGTTCCCAGATACTGGCACATAATTTCCTCTTTGTGTACCTGTCAGGCAGGAGAAGGAAGGTTTGGCACAGACGAGTCGACATTCACCTACGTCCTGACACACAGGAACTACATGCAGCTTCAGGCCACCTTTAAAATTTATGAATCTGTAAGTATTGAACTTAGAGGATTGGCATTTTTTAAAATAAATAATTTTTTGTGCGTTTTCAAAAATGTGTTTCTGTGATCTCAGCTTTCAGGGACAGACATCCTGGACACCATCGACAACGAGGCCACAGGAACCCTCAAGGACTGCTACATCACTCTGGGTGAGATGAAACGAGCCGATGAAGTGGAAGTGGACATACAGTATCAGTTATCAGCTCCCGTCCTAACACAGTCTGCCTCTGTGTGTATTTTACAGTAAGGTGTGCCAAGAACCCACAGCTGTATTTTGCCCGGCGCCTCAATGCTGCCATGAAGGGACTGGGCACTGATGAGGACACGCTCGTTCGCATCATTGTCGGCCGTTCTGAGGCAAGTGTGTGCAGCTGCTGCACAGTGGTCATGATGTTTCATGACATGATTACCAAGACTAAAATTTGGTCTTAAAAATATAGCTAAAGCTACAATCCTCCTGTTTGAATCCCAAATCCGGTGGCCCTTTGCTGCACGTGATTCCCCATCTTTCTGACTCTCCCTTTCCTGTCTCTCTCAACTATCCTGTCAATTAAAGGCAAAAAAGCCCCCAAAAAATATATATACAAAAAAAAGAAAAGCCCAAATCGTGCAAACACAAAAATAGACAAAATGTATGTTGTGGTGACATCAGTGTTATGTTGTTAACCCCACAGATCGACCTGGAGACAGTAAAGGACATGTACCTGGAGAAGTACGATGTTACCCTGAAAGAAGCCCTGGATTCAGAGTGTGGTGGAGATTTCAAACGCCTCCTCATTGAGATCCTTCATTAAACTGTTCTCAATTTCCTCTGAAAGGTCTTTATTTAACCTCTGCACCTCCTCATTCTTTCTCCTCTATCCTCCCTTTACTACTTTTAACATTTTCACACATTCACCTCGAGGACTTTTCTGTCTTTATACATTCATCCATTCTCATCCCTCTCTTTACTCTTGGAGACAGTCAGCTGTCTTTGCAGCATGGACCAAAAACAACTGGTTATTGTGTTACACAGTGTTTGATACAGTTTTCCAAGAACACTGCACACAGTGGGAATTTCTTTACAGTTACAGTTATCTGTTTGTGCTATTTACATGGAACTTGTGCAGCTGAGCTTTATGCTAAAGTATATATCCAACAACAAGTAGTCTCTCATTCACATTCAGCAGCTTTCTATTTACACTCTTTGTATGTCAAATATCAGTGCACCATTTCTAGCTTATTCCAAAGCTCCCATCTCATCGAATCTCTCTCATCCATCATTCCTGTCAACTCTACTCCTATTTGCCCCAAAGATGCCTTTCATAGAATTATAGCAATGCAATTTCCTTTCTGCTGCAACACTAAACACATAAGTGCCGAACTATCACATTTGAGCTCTGATATTTGAATGCACCTGAGGACTGACTCCACGGGAGGATGTTATTACCCCGCTATCAAAGCATTAAGGCTTTACGTAAACAGTATGAAGTTTTTGTAATCACGTCCCAAAGATGCAATGTGGGATTTTAACTGTTCAAAGTTATTTTTAATCACAGCTCACAAACTGCCTTGTTCTCACATTTCTACACCTTCTGAGACAGAAGCCTTTGTTGAGCCTGCTAGAAAAGGGTTGTTGTCAGCCAGCCTTTAAATTTACTACATTTCAAGATTTCAGTCATATAAACTCTTATGAGGTGATATAAGATCATATAAGTGCATAGAAGATCATCAGATGAGGGTAATGATATTGAACAAGGTATGAACTGTGCTCTATAACCCCTGAAGTAAAATCACTTATAATGGTCAAACTGTCTGTATTTTTGTGCGCCATTGTATCTGAACTAATTTAATTTAAAACCAAGATTACCATAATATACAAATGACTATGATACACTGTTGTGTTATCCAATTGCAAAAACAAGGCATTAACGTGTATGAAGGAAGTTATTGTGATCATATTTTAATGGCATAAAATTATGTATATACTGTATGTACTGTGTGTAGTAATAATAAATTCTAACTCGACCAGAAGTTAATGTTTAATTCTCTTTATTTCGTGTAGAGGGCAGTATCGCACCACCAGATAAACAACAGCACCTACAGTACTGTATAGGGAAGACGGGCCATTGATGAAATTATTATATAAATGTATATAGTTTGATTAGATATTTGCTACCCCTTGACATAAGAAGATTTCTTAGAATACAACACAATAAACACAGTGACATTTCTTCTTCACAACTTTCTCCTCAGGTATTGAATATGAAGACTTACTGGGTTAGCTATTATTTCATAATGTCTGTCTTAGTGACATTATGCTCCAAAACTGTACAAAAGTTAAGTTTCCTCAACTACAACGTACAATGAAGCACAAGCCGACCCTATGGGATGCCTCTGGGTGAGTTAAAAGCAGATAGAGGAAAAGTTCAAAACAAGTGAGAACTGCTTCCAGATGCACGAACACCGGAGAAGCGGATTCTCACTTTGCTCCCCACTGTTAAGTTTCTCTCCCACAGCTTTCTTGTTTTTCTGCCCATCTTCCCTCCGTGTCTTTCTTTCTGCCGTACGCATCCATATCAGGGGCAAAGTTGGAACGACACCTGCTTTCTACACATTCTTGCTACCTGTATATCCACAGCCTGTGCACCATATGTACTGTAGCCCAGGGCACCATCTGTCTCATGCTACAGCTCCGTCCACTTCTCTGTTATTATTTAGTTGGAGTGTCCACTTCCACGCAGTGTGAGGACACAAGCATGAAGCACAAGACACATGTAAGAGAGACTTGTCTTGTTGTATTTGAACCTGTGGTGTCTGACCTTTTAGGGACTGTGTTGAGGAGGGGTTTGAACCATATGTTTCTATATCTCTCTTACATAACCAAAGCCCCCCACTCCCAAAGCACTATTATTATTTGCATCCTGCCCTTTACTTAGATATTAATTTGCAATACCTTTACCCTTTAAATATCATAATTACCAGTGTTATGTGTTTTATAGGCAGTGTAACTCAGAATATCAAACCAGGGGACATGTGGGACTAACATGTTGTTACTCCACTTGCGAACACAAACACCGCCCAGATACACACTCATACCAACTTGACACACTCATACGCTTGTCTTTCCCTCCATCTGTACTCTATTATTCAGAGTGCTAATGTGTTAGGCGCACTACGCCTGCCTGATAGAGCTCCACCCTCTGTACTGTGGGGCTCTGACCTTTTTCCTTAAACATTTATTATCCTCAGACCACCATAACTCACCCAGCCAGCTGCCCGTCAGCCTGGGGGTGGTTTCAATTTTCCCCAAAATATGTACTCGTTCTCTTCTGTAGTCTGCTCCGGTCTGGTTAGTGTCTTTGGTCTTCTCATCTAGTTTCTGACAAAGGTCATGCTCAAGATTTAGGCTTAGTGCATAAACTGTGCTGCACATGCTTTATTCATGTGACAGTCCGGTCAAGTAACCTTGAACTTGGAAGAATTAGACGATTGAAGTGGGAAGCGGTCGGGAGACGGCACTCTTTTGATAAATCCTGAGACTCCTGCAGGCACCTCGAGACACAAACCTGCATGGTAATGGCACTTAATCCCCAAGAAGTCCTGATTTATTGAATAGGCTATAGCATAGACCAACCTGGAGGTCATGACTTCAAAGGCCAAAATAATAATATCAAGTGCTCTACTGGTTTTGATAGAACATGTGCCCAGGATCGTAATATGCTTTTTGATCTTCTGCCAACACAGTGCAGCACTCTGAGAATGAGGGGGCTGTTGGTGGAAGTGCGTAGGAAGGCCATTAGGAGGTTAACTACCCAGCTAATATAATTTCGACTGTTTAAATTCATGATAAAGGAACTGTGTTCTTTGATGTGTAATAGGAAACACCTGGCAGCTTCTGCCAAGAGCAAACACACACAATTCAGTCTCCACATCCGTGAGCGAGGCGACGTGCAGGGAAAGGCCATGGATAAGATTCATATATGCAAGAAGACCCGACTCTATATTCTCTGTGGTGGATAATTATAACTAGTAGCCATGTCCCAATAAATGCTAACACATGCTAACACTACATGCTACGTAAACTATTAGTTTATTATCATAGGATTACAGAAAATAAATCCAGCTAGTTTGGAGTGTACTGACTTGAAATGACTGAAAATAAAAGTTAGTGTGCTGGTAATGCCAGCTCAAGTGTACTTAAATTAACAATGCAGTGTTTTATTACTTAATAGTGCAAGTTTTTATATATATATAGTTTTTATATATATATAAGTAAAGTTAGTCTCCTTTGAAATGGCCACATCAAACTGAGTTCTTACACAGAGGCATCAAAAACAGTAGTAAAACTAAATAATTTTATTGGTTTTATTATAAAACATCAAATATACACTTTGTTACAGCTGAGTTAGAGTAACTATATCTTAAGGTGTGAATATTATAATATTATACCATGGTGTCTCTCCAGGACAGTTGATTGTCAGTAATGGCCTAAGTGAGAAACGTGACTCCCTTTAAGTCCATAATATGCAGAAAGTGGTTACTAAACAAGGCATGCAGTAGATAGGCTATTCACATTAGAAAATGGCGGCTAACATGAAACACATGCACCTAAAAAACACACTACTGACTGAAACCAGCACCAGAAAACCACATTTGTTGACAGCAGAAAATGCTGTACAGTGAGAATGATCTGAAGCTCCTTTGGCATCAATGGACTAAGTGAATTATATAAATAAGAGACAGACAAAAACAGCACACAAACTCCTGAACATATAAAAGATCAAAACAGCATGAAAGGACTCAAAACTGTGTCCAGTATTATCATGTGCTAAGAGCCATCATTTGTACTTCTGTAGAAATCATTACACAGTACTAATACTTGCATTAGGCTATATAAATAGTACAGTTATTGATGCATAATGCTACATTTCTTTATATAAATAAAGGTTGTTATTTGAGCTTATCTTATCTTTTAATGTAAAATGATTTTAATAGAAAGAAAAATGTTGCTACTTAGTACGCAATTAGATTAAAGGGGTAGTAGGCTATGGAGTTTGGGAAATAAAAAGTTAGCTGAGAAGACCTGATCTTAGCTGTGCACTGAATATGAAGCTACTGTAAAAGGTAGCCTTGCGAGCCTGGTGTCTGTTAACTCCAAATTTTTCTAGCGGATCCAGAAATCACCAAATTCACCAAAGTAAAAGTGTTCACCAACATGAAACTTATAAAATAGACATTAACTTGTAATACAATAAAAGCAAAAGGTTAACTTAATGGCTCGGGGACTTTCTTGTAAATTCTATTCCTTAAATTAAAGAGTTTCACCGCATTTTATTAGCTTGGTGCTTTTATTTTGACGGAAAGGCCTGTTTCTTTCGCCCTGGATCCGGTTCCTTACCAAAACAGCGGCCCCAGACTATATGTAAAAGGAGGAAACAGTTAGCTCACTTTTTTTTTTTTTTTTGCAAAGACTGGAAAAACCTACAAATATAGCTAACCTGATGTAAAACCCCAAATAGTTACTTTTCAATGTTGCACTAAAGAAACTAATGAAATATGATATGTTTGTTAGCATTGTTGGAGTTTGCTAGTAGCTATGTGTTTCCAAGGAAAACTAAGCTAGCTGGCTGCTAGCTTCATATTTTTATGAGAGCAGTGTAAATCTTCTTTTCTCACTTCTTACAAGACAGCGGGTAAAACAAGTGTATTATTTTCTATGTGAGTGAATGATTACTTTAAAAAAAACAAGCCAATGAAAGTCCATCATATAAATGGGTTAACATCTGGTCGATCTGGAATCCATTTGAAGAAACAACAGAGAGAAGTTGTGTTTATTATGCTGCCACCCACAGGATTGATACTCCACTTCCTGTGTGGTGACTGATCTGGTTGACTCGTCCACGTACGCAGTCCAGTGTGAAGTACACCGCTGTACCGTTATGAACCTGGAAGGAGGCTCGCAGGCTCACGCTGGCCCACTGGCTCCCTTCTGGCATCTGACCCCCCACCTGCTGGGCCAGAGGGACCGGCCGAGCCCCCTCCGCCTCCCGGCCTCCTCCTGACGCCTCCGGATCACTTCGCTTGAGCAGAGTCACCTTGACCAAGTTGCAGGAGTGAATGAGTTTGAGATCCAGAGCCAGGCTGGCCGTGCCGCTCTCCCTGAAGACGAAATCTCGTCTCTGGTCCGCGGACCCCCTTCCCAGCAGGCCTATCTGGGACACGGGAGAGCTGGTCTGGCGGAAGAACAGAGGCTTGTTCCGGACTGCTCCTGAGGGAAGGCCGGTGTGAGCCACGGCGGCGGACAGTGAGGAGGAGATGGCAGCGGGGACCCAGACCAGACTGAGGAGGCTGATGCCGGTCTCGTCTGCAAAGAAGCGAACGTTGCACTGAGCGGGAGAGAGGATCTCAAAGGCCAGCGTGTCCCCGGAACCTACTTTAGCCGCTCCGGACAGAGATATGGACGTGTCCCGGTAGTGGACGCCTGGTTTGAAGGTGCGGCACAGCTCCATGCCGGTTCCGTTGCGGCTGAGGTACGCCAACAGCTGGAAGCCTTCGCTCACACAGGCCTGGCCCATGGAGTACAGAGCCTGCTGGAACACAAAGCGCACCGTGCCGCTCTCGGCGAAGCGGATCCCACGGCCGTCGTGAGTCAGCCCCACTACGTAAGGGTCCGAGGTGGTGGTGGTGCGGAAGACCGGCCGGTAGTTGGTGTGGTAGTGCGTGGACACCATCGCCTGGGCCGTCATGGCAACGGCCCCGGTGTCGTGGGAGAGCCACAGGAGGCTGAGCGGAGCCGCCGAGGGCTCGTACAGCTGCAGACCCTCGCCGGTCTGGTTGCAGTGGTGGCTGGCGCTCCGGAGGGAGAGGGCGACGATGTGACCCGGGGCGACCTCCGCCACCCCGCTGAGGCTGGCGCTCTGGAGCGACCGTCCCTCCTGCTGCTCCACCCGGACGCCGCTCAGGTCTCGACCTTCAGAGCCGTCGGTGTTGTTGATGCGAAGGCAGAACTGGACGAAGCTGCGACAGCCGTGCCTCACCGACAGATTCTCATCCAGCCACACCAGGCCGTGCTGCCTGAGCACCAGACGTCCGTCCTCCACAGACACCAGACTCGCGTCGCCTCTTCCCTGGACGTGAAGCTGCACGCTGGGGAAGGCGTGAGCCAGGACGTGGCCTTTCGTCCCGTGAAGACTCACGTCTCCAACCCAGGACAGAGAGAGGACACTCTCCCCGGTAGCGGGCCCAGAGCAGAGGGTGTCGGAGGTGAAGGTACAGGGTGAAGCCACAGGTTCTCCGTCACATTCGGCACAGGCCTGACACTCGTCCATGTCTGAGCTGTAGAAGTAGCTGTGGCCACACATTCCTGTGTTGGCATCTCGCTCTGTCATGCCCTGGCACCTGAATCCACCTGGAGATACGACAGAGAGAGAAAATATACATGTATGGGTCAGTGAAATGTCAGTTGTGTATCTACATACAGTATGTGTAATCAGGTGGTTGTTTAAAGGGATAGTTCAACATTTTGGCGAATTCGCATATTGCCATAATCCCTATAGCCATAGGGTTAGATTCATTACCTTTAAAGGGACAACGAGGAGTTTTGGAAAAGCGAAGCGTTTTCACACTACATTTATGAGCCTCTGCGCGCACCGTAAAATTCTTTGACCGGCGCAAGACGGACTCATGTTTTCATTCATCAAGAATTAAAGTCAGAGGTTCGGCATTTCAGCAGCATTATTCTCATGACTCGACACGAAACCGAAAGTAAAGAAACGCTGGTCAAGCCGACCAGCGTTTCCGCCACCACTAATAATAACAAAATAACGATAGAGACAAAACGATATATTTATCGAAAATGGACCCATTAACAAGTATGGGTAGCGTAGATTCATCCACATTAATATGAGACTTTTAAATAACCAAATAGAAACTCCTCGTTGTCCCTTTAATTATCGGTGCATGTTGTTTTGAGATCAGCGGGGAAGAGACGTGAGCTGCTCAGTGAACACAATGGAGGTGAATGGTACAGGTTCCCTGTCCCTCATCTAACTCATCAAATACACAATCCAGCAACTCCTAAATGCTCTCCTGGACAAGTTGTGACCTGCACATTCACCACGCTATGAGATAATCATGTATAATTATGTAACAATACTACACATGAAGCAAATACACAGAACTACTTGTGCTTTTGAAATCACTCCGCCCAGCAGCCGTGTCTGGAATGTAGTTCTGGCTGCTTTTGCCTCAAAAACAACTCTGTCTTGTGATGTTAGATTATTATTTCATAGCGTGGTGAAGATGGTAGAGATTTTTGGAGTAGTTGGATTGTGTATTTGATGAGTTTTAGAGGGACAGGGAACCTGTACCATTCACATCCATTGTGTTCGCTGAGCAGCTCACGTCTCTGCACCACGGATCTCAAAACAACATGCACCGATAATTAAAGATAATGAACCTACTCCTACGACTATAGGGATTATGGCAATAGGTGAATTTTCCACAATGTTGAACTATCCCTTTAACAACTGGTGGGAAGGGAAAATAAAGGAAAGTTGCCAAATTGCAGACAAAAAAAATATTTTTTTACCTGGTGTGTTGAGACACTTCTGTTGATCTCCACACAGATCAGAGATTTCAAGGCACTCGTCTCTGTCCTGTGATAAGAAATGAATCAACAATCAAATCAATACTTCACTACACAGAAGAAAACCAGTCGTTACAACTGTGGTGAGCTTTACAGAATGTGTAGTGTCTGTCAGCTCAAATAGTTGATTTTCTGTCTCTTTCCTGCAGTGAAGGGACGACAGGGCTAACCTGGCAGATTCTGTCGGCATGGACCGAACACTGGGCGACCAGGAAGAAGCCCGGGGGACAGACGGTGCACTTCTCACAGCGAGGACGTCCGCTGCTGAAGCCACAGTACTCCTCTGGGCCACAGCTGCCACAGGCCAGCAGAGAGCCACCCACCTGAGGGGAAGTGAGCACGGACATGTGATATCATGGTATCATATTGATTTCTTTAAAATTCCTGATTGATCCCGTAGCTCACCTCCATCACACTGGCCTCCATGTCCACCTTGTGCAAAGACAGAGCCTGCTGCGCTTGGTGGGTTCGAACCTGCCCGCCCATGGTCTCCATCTGAGTGTCCAGGTCCCCCTGGAGGTTCTGGAGAGATGTTTGTTTGATGCTGTCCAGCAACACGTTGTACTGGGCTTTCACCTGGAGAGAGATGGACAAAGACTTTAAAGGGATAGTTCACCCAAAATTCAAATTTCACTCATTATCTACTCACCCTCGTGTCGTCTAAGAGCTGTGAGAATTTTCAGGGTCCTCCGTGCCTTCTCTGAGTTACGGGGGGGTCCGTGCAGCAGTATTTGTCCATATAATGGTTGTCAATGGATACCAACTTTCTTCGTCCAAAAAGACACACCAAAAAACATCCAAATACCTCCATACTGCTCATCTGTAATGTCCCTCTGGTATTGAAGCCCCGACATGAGAAATTGTTCAGCAGTGAACTGAGACACTGGGAGCTTCCGCTACAAACAAGCTTAAAATATAGACTTATTTAATTTTTTTCAGAACAATTTCTCATGTCGGGGCTTCAATACAAGAGGGACATTACAGACGAGCAGTATGGAGGTATTTGGATGTTTTTTGGTGTGTCTTTTTGGACGAAGAAAGTTGGTATCCATTGACAACCATTATACTGTATGGACAAATACTGCTGCGCGGACCCCCCGTAACTCAGAGAAGGAACGGAGGACTCTGAAAATTCTCACAGCTCTTAGTTGACATGAGGGTGAGTAGATAATGAGTGAAATTTGAATTTTGGGTGAACTATCCCTTTAAATGTGATCATGGAAACATCACAATGAACGGCCTGAATACAAGTGTGTGACCATTTTGTGCTTTCTCTGACCCAACCAACCTGAGGCAGATCCAGTGGTTAGTGTCATAAAGCATCATTAAAAAAAAAAAAAGTAAGTCATCTGTTTTCTCTCCACCTCATCTGAATAAATGTTTACTGTTCTCTCTTCTATTTAATCACTGCTGCTCAACAAAACCACAGCTGTCAACACGTCCTCCATCACCCAGCCTTACTTGCTCCATGTGTTCGTACATCCTCCTCTGCTGATCCAGGATCTCTCTCTGCTGGTTGACCAGCGTCCCCTGCTGCTCAGTCAGGAGCCTCTGCAGCTCCCTCACCTCGTCCTGCTGGCCCCTAAGGGCCTCAACCAGCTTCTCCTGGCTCTTGGAAAGCTGCAGCTGCAACACCAGAGCATCCTCTGCTGGAACCTCGTTGTTTCCTGCAGCGAAGAGAGAAAATTACACCAGCGTTTATGTGATTATCATTTTCTCACTGTTTCTCAGGGGTTCACATGAGTTTAACTCACTTTTGTAATTTTTGGGGGGTAATCGCTCACAGGTTGATAACTCTGCCCTACAAAGGCAAAGTGCAGTATCTGCATTTAAATTTTATTTTATTTCAGTTATTGGGCTTTTTATTTTGCTGTACATCCAAAAAAAAGCACTGTGAAACCAAGGCAAAGTGAAGTATCTGCAAAGAGTACTGTACTCCCTACATTCTATAATTTACTCTATTCCATTGGAGTAAAACCAAGGCAAAGTGTTGTATCTGCCATAAAACGGTCAGATTGGTCAGAAAGACAAACTACAAAATACATTTAATTCAGTCCACCTTTATCTAATCAATTATAGACTTGGTAGTGATTCATAATTTGATGCTCAAATCTGACAATGAAAAACACAGAAAGCTGTTTTTCTCAGTTTGGCATGGGGCAGAACTGACCTGGTTTCATGTCGCACGACAGCTGTATCCATGCGCCACGTTCAGACCCGAAGTCAGGGAGCTCGTCCAGAAATTGAGCTGCTCTGTCCGTCACGTGAACCGGAGACGTGTTCCCTCTGCCGTCCTCTCCGTGCGAGCCGCAGCCGTCTCCGACGCAGGGCTTGGGCTTCTGGCGCATCCGGAGCGGCAGTTTACATCCGATCCCTTTGCACTCCCGCGTGGCGCCGCCGTCATCACTGGGCTGACGGTGAGACACGGTGGTGGGACAGGTCCCACCGGCGCAGCCAGGATGAAACACCTCCGCTGTGATGGTCCTCGGGTTCGTCCTCCTCGCGCCATCCGCAGCCGCCTGTTGCGCAGAGCCCGGCTGCTGCGGGTGGATGGTGTAGGGCGCTAGCGGCGCGCTCTGAGCCTGGTGCTGGCTGTAATGAGCGTCCTGCTGGAAACCCTGGTGGACTTGACCTTGTCTGGCCTGCGCCGAGTGATGGAACTGGCGCCTGGACGCTGCTGCTGGCTCCGCGCGCCCCGGGCAGCGCGCTCCGACGCACGGTCTGCTCCAGTCCTGGCCAGAGAAACAGTGCGCGCCGCGGCAGATCTCAGAGACGCTCCCTGCTCCGAATGCAGATGCGATACAGAATAAAAATACGATAGAAATACGTGCCATGTCGCAAGGCCGAACGCTAAAAACTAACTGGAAACTGGCTGCGTGTGAATGGTGGCACTTTTGCGCATTCGACCTTCAGTCCTGTAGATTCTGCTGGAGCATCTCCTCGAGAAGAAACAAACTCCTTTAGATCAGTGAGTGTCCTTGCACCTAACTGCCCTGTTGAACCCAAACAAGTGATTGCACAGACATTCAGCTTGTCTCCATCGCGCGCACCGCGGTTTCTGCCCGCTTTGCCCCTTCTGGAGACAGCTACGTCTAGCCCACATGTGGCGCTCACTGCTCCTAATTGGCAACAGGTTTTGCTCCTAGTCTTAAATTAACCCGTAGCTTTCCCGGACATACCACTCCACGGAGTCACTCCATTCCCGTTGAAGCTGCGCATGTGATATATATCTGGATTATTCCAGGGTTATTTTTATTCTCACACTCCCTGAGAGGTCAGTCATTAGGAGCTTATGGCATGTTCCACATTTTTGCAGTGGGATTTCAACTTTATGGAGTAGTTTTCTCCTTTTCTTCTTTCCATTCATGTTGTTGTCAAGATCAGACAGCCTGGCTGACTTTTAACAAGTCCTGTCAGAATTAAAAATCTCAGTTTTATAAGGCACCAAAGCTGTGATCTCCTCTCGATTACAGTGCAGTGGTGACTCTTTTAAAACTCTGACTCTGTAATAATGAAAATATTGGAGTCCAAACCACTTCTGTAAACTTGATTAGACTTTATCACCACTCTCATTTCCCCCTCTCTGACCCCAGGTGGCTCAGATTAAAGCTTCACCCCACATTAGAAACACTTAAACGTTTCCCTCTCTTCTCATTTTCATGGCATAATGGAAGTCAAACACACAAGTGCTTTGAACACATGCAAAAAGGTTCATAAATCCTCCAGCTCTCAGTTGTAGTTTGTTATAACTCATCCAATAAACGCTTATAAACAATCGCATAAAGAATATTTTCCTGGGATTTATGGATTTTCCTAAAGGCCTGCTGATGATGCTGAGGCACAGAGAGCGATAGCAGGGCCGCTCCCACAGTCTTTAATGAACTTACTTGTTTGAGACCACACTGACTGAGTGTAGCCCCCCTTCACAAACCATGTGTCTGACAAAAGCCTGAACTAACTGACAGTCCACAGCGACCACCGGATCATCAGTAATAGCTTCATGAATGTTTGACCCATAACACTTTGACAACACAACAGTGTGAGGCCACGATCACCAGTATCTGCCACCACATCAACTTCCCCCTGGTCTGTCAAGAGAAATACAAATCTATTTTTATCAGCTCATGCTAATACCAAACTCTGCTTCTGTCCAATAGACAAGTTGTAAAGACAAAGCTGTCAACAATATGGAAGCTCAAAGTTCTTTATAAGACAAGATATAAATGCTATTTCTTTCTCCCATGTTGAACTTCTTCTATGGCTTGGATTGTGTTTCATTTGTACGACACATTGATAGGACAGAAAACAATGTCATTGTAAAACTGAAACAAACAGGTTTAAACAGGATTCATATGAACAGAAAAAATACAATGCTGCTGCAGTGCAGGGAGAGATAGAGTACATGTCAATACATGTGCAATAAAGATGCCTTAAAACATAATGCTACTCTGTCCCGGATTACATTAGTCTGCAGCAAACTAATGTGGTCATGAACCATTCAGTGCTTTTTACTGTAACACAACAGCACTACCGGAAAAAAAAAAAACAATTGTGTGAAACAGGAAGCCGATGTGAGAACCAGAGAACACAGTAATGTCTGATGTGTGAGGTCTCACAGTCTGCTGCTCCTGTCTATGAACCTTCCTGAGGGGTTCAAGTCGGGTGCAAGCAGAGAGCTGCAGGGAATCTGCTTATTCATCCAAAGTCAATATATTGAATTTGAACTGTACAAATGCAGACAGATGATAAATGAAAGACCAACACAGAATTGTGGTCTATCATATGTTGGTGTTTGAAAGACAAAGGCCTACTCTAAATTATATGTAGCTAGGTATGGGACAGTGCACAATAAAACATGAACCTTGTATAAAACAGGGAGAGATGCAGTAAAACAGATTTTAGCAAAACTGCCATGTTCCACCTGTAGTCCCCCGAGCAGGTAAACTGGACAATAAATGAATGACAGAATTAAAGCCTTTGCGAGTCCAGAGCACTCCCCTTGTTGCCTAGCAACCGTGACAACCCCTAAACTTTTTCTTCACCAAAACCTGAGGTTTTAAGGTCGCTGGTTTTAACAGCTGTGCCATTAACTGTTTAACTGAGCTGAAACCCAATACTTAGGTTTAAAAGGTGTAATCCTCAGTGTTTGCTGCCGTCTTATTTTCATTACCGGTGTGCAGCTCGTCTTGGTTTAGGTCGGGCTATAAACAGATCCACCCACCAGAGACTAGTCTAGTGACACAGTGCAGCTTCTGAAGGATGTGGCCCTGAACCGGCACACTGATAACGTGTCACACTGAGGTCACGGAGCCAGAGCAGCTCCTTCTGTTGGTGGAACCTAAAAACCTTCCACAGGTGTGACAGTGAAGGCCACACTGTGGAACTCACACTCTTCTCATCCTCATGACACGATTCAGTAGCATGCTTCGCTTTGTCCTCTGTCTGCATCTCGCAACAGAGACAAAGTAATGTAAATCGCTTTAGTTGTCGCGGAGACGTCTAATCACACCGAGTAAAGTGGAACCACCTGTGCGGCTCCACCATGACGTGGTCAGTAGCTGCAATAAAGTTCCCTCTGCTTCACCACACAAACACTTCTTGACTTACTTCCTGATTAGACAGGAAGTTGAGCTGATCGCTGCAGAGGCAGTGCAGGCGAGGTCATGTGTGACAGGAGTTACTTATAGACTGACCCATGAGAACTGCAGTCACTCACACGTCATGTCGCTCCCGTGTGGGACCGAAGCAGAAAAGGTAAGACGACTGAAAGATTTAATGGTAACACTTTACAATAAGGGTCCCTTAATTAACATAAGTTAGTACATTATTAAGCATTAATATATAAACTAATGTGTTAATTAATGCTGAGTAATGCATACATAATGATAACTAATTACATTATTCAAATGTTAAATGTATTAACTAACTTTGAGTAATAAACATTAATTAACTGCTTACTAATAGGCTACATTAATGAATGTGTTTCCTAATCATAAGTAATAGGCCTACATAATAATGATTGTTAATATATTAATTAATGCTTAATAATGTACTAACTAACGTTAATTAAGGGACCCTTATTGTAAAGTGTTACCGATTTAATGATGCCGATATTTTTCTTTCTTTTTTCTTTACAGGAATTTATTATGAGTGACAGTAACTACACAAATACATCTCTCTCTGTCTCTGTCTCTTCTGCTAATCCCTTTAAGAGTTAAATAGTTGAACGGTCAGGTCAGCCTTGTTTAGGAAAAACACATGTCTTCTCATAGCAGCCAGTGGATCGTTGTGCAACTAATTAGAAAACGGTAAGAAGCTCTCGACCACAAGAAAAGAGAAAACATGTTGGTTTACTGTCAGCAGGCAGAGCTTTGTGATTCCTCTCATGCATATAAGTCTCAATAAATGGCTCTTTGTGCCCGGGCTTTGGCTCGTCCACCCTCTCGCCTGTCTGTCTGTCTGTCTCTCGCTGTGTTGATGTGTGAGACCACAGTGGGAGACAGCAGCAGCAATCTAACATGCCTGATGAGAGCATGGAATTCATACACAAATGCGGTTTGGTGACGAACACACGCCCGACGCTGCAGATGCAGCATCACTGACAAGTACCAGGAATCACAATAAGAAAACAGAACCAATGTGTGTGAGAGTTATGGTAACAGAAGTTAGGACTGACGCACACAAATGTGAGAAGCTGCAGTCTTGAGGGACCACAAAGGTGAAGTTCACTTTCTTGATCCACAAAATTTCACTTTCATATGGAAACAATACTGGGTTTACTACCATCCTCTCCACTCTTCCTCTTTTAGCTCATTACAGTTTAATGGATGGTCTGTTTACTGTTCAGCATAAACACACAATGAGACGGAGCAGCACAGGCAGGACTGTATACTGCATGTCTTTCTGTTTGCGTATATGAGCATTAGGCTACATGTGTGTGTACATATGTATATGAAGGTGTTTATGTAGAGGTGAAACGGAGCAGTAAAGAGCCGGACAGAGACCACATCTGTGGACGTCTCAAACACCACACAGCACTTACTGTTTACAGGTCACAACATGCACTTTACAAACCTGCATCTGCACCTTTAATGTAGAAAATATTTGAGTTTTAACTTAAACACAGGCCAACAGATGTTAGCTGTACTGCACATATTTAGACTCACACTACTTCACACTTCTAGGATGTTTATTCGCTCAGTCTCAGAAAATATCTACTGAACTATACCCTGATTTGGAAAATCAGTTATAAGACATCCATGAGGTAAAGATGATTTTAAAAGGTTGAAATTGCGTTAGAAAATATCACGAAAAATAAAATAAAATGCATGTCTTTATGTGTTATGTATGTACAGGGCCGTTGCTAGGAATTCTGGGCCCCCTGAAAGAATACTAAAGTGGGCCCCTACCCCCTGACTTTTCCCCTTTTTTCTTAGACTACGTATGTACTGTATTATCATTTGTTATTTACTTTGTTTTGATGCTAATGCAGCGTTACTATGAGTATTAATCAGGGTCATATGCAGAATAATTCAGTCATACAAAGATTAGACTACTGGGTTTTTTGTGGGCCCTACTGGGCGCTGGGCCCCTAGAATTATCATCACCTTTCTCTCCTATACAACAGCTCTGTGTATGTATTACATTGGAAAGCTTGCCTTGGTTCTCTCTTGCTGTTTCGTGCAGCAGCTATAGTTTTCCTGAAAAAAAACAACCCATAAAACACTTGAAGAGTGAGTGAGGTTTTTCCTTGGTCGAGACCAAACTCAGATGTAAGATAGAGTAAATGTTGGACTGACATTTACCATGCTCATGATACTCCGTGTCTACTGGATGTGTACACAACACAAGCCCTTTTGGTAACAAATGCTCTATTAAATCTAGAACAGTACATGTCATGTGCTGTTTTTATAAGTTGTTTGTGTTGCCCCACTGTGCCCAGAACGTTTAAAGCTGCTGTAATCTGCCTTCTCTTTTTGTTCATGTCAGATCGTGAAATAAATCCAGCCCACAACTTAAGCCACATGTTTGTTTTCTTCAGGCTCAGTATATAATTCCTGTTTTTATGACCCAAAACCAGTTCATATACGGCATGATTGTCAGATGCTACTGTCACATCTGGACCAATTTTTGGCACAAACACACAAGATCTGCCCAGATGTGGAAGAACATGGGTCAGACTTGGGCCAAGGACCCAGGCATATGTTGGGTTGAAAGTTTCAGTGTGAAACTGAAAGGTAACGCTTGACATGACAAACACTCATAGTGTAACTAACAAAGTGCTTTAGTGTCTTTTAGCTGATTGTTTTGGTCTTAACTTCACTGTGTTGGTTCACACCTACTGGTCTCATCCCATTATTTTACCACATTAACAGTTGTTTGAGTGCTGTTTTTTTTTTTTTTTTTTTTTTTTTTTTACAAAACAATACAAAAAAACACCAGCCCTAAACGAAACAGCTGACATACAGTGAGGAGAAACCTGGATGAACAGGATTTTTGCTAAAGCGACAGCTTGGAAGTTAAGGAGAATGGGTTGCCAGGTTGCAAGAAACACAAATCAAAATGAATAAAAATGACTGTTGGATGTAGCATGTGCATGCAAACAACCGTATCAACTTGCACAGTGATAAAATTTTATGTTTATATTCCACTGCCCTCAAGTAGACAAAACAAATCATATAAAAGGGGTTTCAAAAAGGAAGAAAGGAAGTGACATAAACCTTCACACAGCTGAGTGCTTGAACACAGATTTAAATGTATTATTATTGTTATTATTAAATGAGCGAAAATACATGAAGTACAACACAACAGTGCAAGTTACTGGCAAACAGAAAAGGAAAAAAAGAAAGCAAAGTCAATCTAAATATAACATATACATTTAAATGAGAAATAAAATCAGCACAGAGGTGAGAAAATATTGGTTTTAACAGACGCAGCATGTCATGACTGACACATTCACACACTGTTATATATAGACATGCAGCACAGACAGAAAATGCAAAACAGACATCAGTTGAATGTCAGTGATGGATGGATCAACATGGAGCATTTTAAGTGTTACAGTTGTTGTCAGTTTAGACGTGTTAGACCTGAGAAAACCTCTAAGATGTGAAGAGGTGAATTAACATGCAACAAGCAATGAACAAGTCACAGAAGAAAAAGCTGCACAGTTCAGATCTTACTACCCCCACCACCGCTGACTTTGTTGTTTCCTCTGTTTAGATGCATTGTGTCTGGTTTCTATGCATACTGCAAATAGATATCTATTGTTACCAATAGTCACACAGCAACTGACTCAGAGACTTGGCAAGAAACAGAGAGCTCATTTTTCAGTTTGCTCCTTAACCTGCACCACATGTAAGATGTTTTTTTTTTTTTTATCCTAAAGCTGGCGACAAGCCGCCTCCATATGGAAAAACCCAGATGCAAAAATGTTATAGGATGACTAAAGCCTCTGTGTTAACAATTACAGTTTACTCATTTAAACAATGCGCTTAATCTTAATTGGCTTAGTTTTTAGGAGAGACTTCACTCCTCTCCATCATTCATGCCAGCAAATTATGAGAAATTACCAGTAAATCACTTTTTTTGTGCACATTCATGGTCTATACAGCCTATCTCTTCAGGTGACATGGATAAAACCCAGACAGGTCACCAGTCTATCATAGGAAAGTGTGCATGTTTTTTGGACTGAGGGAGGAAGCCAGTGTAGCCACGGAGAACCCACACAGACACAGGGAGAACATGCAAACTCCACCCAGACGAAGGCCCCAGGCCCGGGAATCAAACCCAGAACCTTGCGGCTCAGTGCTGACCACCACCCGGCCCTAAAGTTGCAGCTCTTGTGAAATCACTTCTCCGTGGCAGAATGGATGAGCTGTAGAAGAAAAACACAAGAGGAGATCCTGTCTCCACTTCTTCCATCCACAGTGATTGAAGATGATGTTTCCTGGGTGGCGATCACAACAGCTTGTGTGTCACTCCGACCTGTCACCGTGGTATTGTGTATGTGGTGATGCCGGTGTTTTCCAGCGCTCGTGACTTTGAACACATTTAAAAACAGATCACATTTCTGGTTCTGTGGCTGATAGTGATTAAGGACAGGCTTTGTTTGTTGTTTATCTGTTTTTACAGTCATGACAGACACGTTCAAACAGCGTCTGCATGCATGTGTCCAGTTGTGTGTCCAAACCACAAGAATGTGGATGGTTATTTGGAGCTCTCCTCTCCGTACAGTCAGTTTCCCAACTTTTTCTCTCGCTGCGTGACAAACTGTTTGACCCGTGAGTGGAAACTGAATTTTCGACAGAACTGAGATTGTCAAAAGTTTTCGGTTCCTGATGCCACTACTGTGTTTTCCCACAACACTTCTTTATTTCCTGTGCTGCTGCCAAAGTCTGAATTTCTTGTTTTATTCCTCTCAGATGGACGACATAGACGCCATGTTCAGTGACCTGCTTGGAGAGATGGATCATCTCTCTCAGGTGAGTTACTACTTTAAAAACAAGGCACACTGTGAGCTATACATGTATGCTAATGTCAACAGCTTAACATACCCACAATGGTAACCTGCTACCATGCAGATGTTTAGCAGGTCTAACATTGACCAGATTCAGTCATATAAGCCTGCTAGCATGCTAACACATTATACAGCTGATAAGGTTGATAAGTTGATGTTATTAGTTTTGAAGGTTCGCCAACGCCAACATCACTTATCCTGAGTGGGATCAGAATGTATGGATGTTCTTTTTTAATTATTGTTTATTAGATACACTACCAGTCAAAAGTTTAGACATACCTTCTCATTCAATGTTTTTTCTTTATTTTTTTTATTACTTTCTACATTGTATATTCATGCTGAAGGCATCAAAACTAAAGAACACATACTGTAGGAGTTACTGTAAACACTAAAGTGTTATCTGTCACCTGAAATAAACCCAACTGAGATGGTTTTGGGATGTTTGGACCGCAGAGTGAAGGCAAAACAGCCAACAAGAGCTCAGCAGCTCTGGGGAAACCGGGCCAGGTGATGACCTCATGAAGCTGATGACAGAATGTCAAGAGTGTGCAAAGCTGCCGTTGAATCAAAATGTGGCTACTTCCAAAAATATAAAATATAAAACATATCCTGCTATCCCTTTTGTGTTTACTACATAACTCCATGTGTTTCTTCATAGTTTTGATATTTAGTATGGATCTACAATGTAGAACGTAATGAAAATAAAGAATAATCATTGAATGAGAAGGTGTGTCCAGCCGTTGACTGCAGTGTATTTCACTCAGAACAACAACACTACTGAGCCTCTCATGAGGGTCTCACCAAAGTCATTCAGATCCCTTATAGACAACTGATAAACATCTGTAACTAATTACATGACAATCCATCCGGAGGCATTTGACAGGAGAGCAGGTGAATGCTTCGGGCTCTCAAAAGACAATGGGACCCCCAACGGCCCCTCGTATTGGGACATTTTGCAATGACAACTACAAGCCTCCTATAAAGACACTATTACGTTCACTTCCATTGTCCCAAACCCAGTTGGGCCTTGATCATAGTCCAGTCTGCCAACAGTCTGCAGGGAGGAGGAGGGTTCTTCAATGGGGGTTGACGGGCTTCCCCAGGAAAACCACTAATTCCCTCCAACGCTTGATGTGATTCTTCAGCTTGGACCAAAATGAGGATAAGCTACAGCCACACCACTAATGTGGTTAAAAATACAATGGACGACTATCCCAAAATGCACTCATTTCATCAGGATTTGTGAAAAACACAACAGTGTGATACTGAACATCTTCGGGTCACATTCTTTCTAAAAACATGACCAGATGATGTGACTCTCACACTCTCCTGACTTCCCATCAGTGCTTTTGAAGCAAGAGCAAGTTACAAGAAGTGATTCAAACCAATCAGTTAATGTTTACCCACCAATTCTGGACATTATCTGATTACATGGCGGTCTTTGTTTTGAAACCGAGCATCACACAGAAAAATGTCGAGGCGACGATTAGATGTGAAGTCATCGCATCTGGATAGGGCCGCGGGCGATGCTGCAGATCCCCTTAAGCACACATAAGCTGCTCATCATATGACTGCGGCGCGCCAAGAAAAACATTACGTACACATAACTGATGCAACCTCAGCCCACGGCCCAATTCATTATGGTCCATTTCAAATCTCTCCATGCTAGCTGGACGAGCGCAGCCCTAAGAATGGGATCAATCTGCAACATTACATCAGACACACCAGAAAAAGGCTCTATATGTCACATTGGCACGCGTCCTCTTGGAAAGCTAGCACAATGACAAACACCACTGCGCAGACTATTACCAGAGTTTGTAAGAAAAGCATTTTGATTAAAGAAGTGATCCTCTCAGAGCCTGGGAAACAAAGGGACGTTAAGCAATTCTTCTTTTTTGCCTTGATTGGGTTCCTTCTCTCTGCTTTATTGCCTTGGAGCCAGAGGACAAAGACGAGCGTTTATTATCCCTGACTTAAGCTGCTTGGAGGTGTCATTTAAGCAGCAGCTCCAGCATGACGACATGTGTTTTCACAATCATTTTGTATATGGGCTGAGCCTGTGGAGACTTGTGTTAATGATTAAAATAATGCAATTTAGATATTTCCCTGTTGGGGGGTACAGGTTTATGAGGGATGTTTAATCCATAGAGGAATTAGTACCATCCCACTGGTTTGGAGGGTTCAACTTTTGACAAATGCCTTTTTCTCCCTGAGCTTATTTATATTTTATTGTCTGGTCACAAGCCAAGGGCAATGTGTTCTCTGGAATTTGTGCAGCTTGCAACCAGAGCATGATAAAGCGCATGGAAACAAAGTCAGTGATAAAAAACAGGCTCATGTAACATAACTGAACAACATTTTGGAGGAACTAAAGGACACATGTGGCTCGCTTTGATCTCCGGGCTGCTCTTTGATTAGCGTAATCAAAACTACAAACTGTCATTGCTATCAAAAGGATGACTTCTGTATGAAATGTATGTCAGATTAAATTATGTTTACCTCTGGTTTACTGGCATGTGCCAGACAGAGGGGGAAGCTTTGGGATAAGATGTAACTAATTAGCCATCACGTCTCCACAGAGTTTGTCGTCTGCAGCAGAGCCACCACAGGAGGATCCTGCTTCACACAGACAGAGCACCTTCTCCATCGGCTTCACAGACCTCAACGGTGGGTATCCATTCTCCTGAAGACACTCTCATACGAAGAAGAGGAGTAAGATCAGCAAAGCAGGTTCGAGCTGCCCTGAAAATAAGAGTGATACAGAAAGGATGAGCTCAAGGAAGACTTCACTGAAGCATTTTTACAGAAACCACAAAGCTTAGAAGTGGAGATAGGCTACTTCGGGTAAAACAAGGATGGTCAGGGCAATATGCCCAATAAGTAAAAAGTAAATTAAGTAGCTTGACAAACGCTTATCTTGGCCTAACAAACAAAGTCAGTCTCTAACTTGTGAGGGACTGGGGATCATTCCAGAATGATTACTGGCCTGCTCTCCCTGCCTCCCTCCCACCAGAAGCTGCCTTCAGCTCTTGTTAACATTTCTACTGTATGTTTTCCATATTCTGTGTTATAAACAGTTTTCTATACATACATACAACATCTATTGCAGCTCTGCCTGTCCTCATGGGTGAGGGATCCTTCCTCTGTTGCTCACACAGCATGAAAAGTGGGATTTACGTCCCCGTAATCGGAGATCTCCCTAATTTCCAGCAATTAATGACAATTTACAGTCTGCGAACGTTGCATTTGTGCGTGCCACATACTGACGGAAACAAACCAAGGTCGGAGGGGCTAATTAGCATATGCATAGAATATGAATATCACCCTGAGGTTTCTCCGATTTTTCCCTGTTAAAACGTTTTTCTATGGAGTTTTTCCTCAGTGGATGTGAGGGTCTTAGGACAGAGGATGTTGTTATGATGCCATGTAAAACCCTTTGAGACAAACTGTTTATAAAAACGGGCTATACAAATAAAATTGCCTTGTCTTGCCTTAAAAAAAACCTCTTTCTTATTAGAGAAGCTGCTAAATGTCCACCAAGTCTTTCTTACATTGATACCCAGCATGCATTGGATTTGGTTTGATATTTCCCATTGTTTTTGTCTAATTTGAAGATTATGAACCATTTGAACGGAAGTGAAGGAGATTATCCAAGTTATTTCATAGCTAAATGTTTGTCTAATGTGGAGACAGCAGGGGAAATGTAAAAAGTGAGGCTGATGTATATGAGAGACTTATCATAGAATGCATTTGTGTCAGGAATATGAGGATGAAGGATAAGAAATGTGAAATTTAAAACTGTGACAAAATCAACTAATTAATTAAAGTTAAGAAACTCCCTAATTCATAATTTAATTTGCATTTACTTGATATTTACAATGCAAACATATACACATTACAGTGCATGCTTTGACCTGGCAAATTGGAAAAATTCCTTATGTGCTGTGAATGCATCATGTCTCTTCTGTTTGCCTCTTTGTCTGTGTTTTTATTTATGCACCAGTAAAGTGTAACTGAGTTTTCAGTCTGATGTGTTTCTCTAACTTTGGCCTCCACTGCCCTCTACTCCACAGAGTCTCTTAATGAGCTGGAGGACAACGACCTGGACGCCCTGGTGGCTGACCTGGGATCAAAAGTGAACGCACAAGATCTCACCACTGATCAACACAACAGCAGAGCCGCACATAATCAAGAAGCACCATCTGCCATGAGTCAGGGCTGTGAGGCAACAGCTGCCCCTCCTCCACCACACAACGCTGCTCAACTACCTGGAAAGCTGCAGACGGTAACTCCAGAAGTTTACCACGGATCACAAAAATAGATTCATCATTTCATGAACATGCAAAAAAAAAAAAAAAAAGTAACCTGTCTTGACACTGTGTTGTGCTGCCTCCAGAGTGAACCCCAGACAAAGGCAGACAAAATAAAAATGGCTCTGGAGAAGCTGAAAGAAGCCAAAGTGAGGAAGGTAAAGTCAGCAGAGTGTGTGTGTGTGATTCTCTGTCTTCACCAGTGAAGTGGATGCAGTGACAGTGACCGAGCCGCCTGTGCCTCTTGCAGCTGATAGTGAAGGTGATGATGAGCGACGGCAGCTCCAAGACTCTGATGGTGGACGACAGACAGACGGTGCGGGAGGTTCTGGACAAACTGTTTGAGAAGACGCACTGCGACTGCAGCATCGACTGGAGCCTGTGTGAGACCAATCCTGAGCTGCTGATTGGTGAGATCGGTAACACACGGACACACACGCCGTACGTGCACTCAGATCGTCTGTGCCGTGCACGTTTATCACATGCATGCATTTGCACAGAGGCAGGAGACACTGCTGCACACATGTTTCAGGGATGAAGATTGATGCGCACAAATCCAGGGAGTCTCTGCTTATTGTTTCTCTTCTGTCTCACTCATCTGTCCAGAGAGAAGCTTTGAGGACCATGAGAGTTTAGTGGAGCTCCTGTCCTCGTGGACTCGCCACAGTGAAAACAAAATCCAGTTTGTGTCAAGACCTGAGAAGTATTTAATGTTCACAGAGCCACAGGTAAGTACTGTAGGAGAAAGAAACAGTGTGTGTGTGTGTGTGTGTGTGTGTGTGTGTGTGTGTGTTTTCTTCACACCAGTGTGTGACCACATGGTTTAACACTCTGAACCATGCTTTTCTCACTCTGAAGTTATTTTACATGTGGAAGAAGAAGAAATCAGATTTGAGTGGGGTTAACGAATTCGCCAAACAACTCTTAATCAAGGTTGGTTACCAAGGCCAGATTTTAAAAAAGTCGTTGTGTCATTTTCAAATAGATGAAATGACCGTTTTCTTTTCTCCTCTGACCCTGCAGGAGCATTTTGGGGGCTCTACTGTGATCGTTCCTCACCTTGAGGGCACACTGTACCTGAAGGAAGACGGAAAGAAGGTTTGGAAACCACGCTACTTCATGCTCAGGGCCTCAGGCATCTACTATGTGCCCAAAGGAAAGACAAAGGTACGACACATCTGACAGTATGGGAGAGATTCAACAGAGTTTATTTGAAATGCAAGCGTGGTAACGGCTGCTGAGGAAATTCCAGAAATTCTGCAGCATAACAGTGAAACTGTGGTTTTAAAGCTGCACGGTAACTGAAATTGTAGTAGTTATGAAGTGAACTTCGAGGATAAACATTTAAAGTCATAAGGTAGTTGTTGTAATTGTTACACTATTAAAGCTACCCTGTAATCTTAAACATGGCCAGAAGCTACAGTTTATTTACAGATTCACAGATGAACCTCATAAGGCAACATATTATCAGGTGTTTTGTTGTTCAACATTTTGGGAACTTCTTCTTTTCACACTGATTAGATAAATTGATACCGCACATCTCTGTAGATTATGTAGCTACAGCTAGAGGCCAATGAGCTTACATAAAAAACTGTGCAAAGGGGAAGCAGCTAGTTTCACTCTGTCCAAAGACAGACAGAAATCCACCTCTAAAGTTATCTGATGAACATCTTGTTTATTTAATTTCTTTTAAACTGACAGGTTGTGGGCCTTCACCCTGCTAGCTGCACCCAGACAAATACATTTGGAATATATTTGTGGCCGATATCGGCTACAACTGACATTTTGATGTGTGAGTTTTATATGAGCTGGTGCTGGGCAGCGTTTCTTTACATTTGGACTGAGCCAGGCCAGCTCAGGCTGTTTTCCATTGTTCTGATCTCTGCACTGAGCTAAGCTCTTGCTGCAGTAGTGGCCGACTCCAGCTGGACTCAGACATCTGAATTGTTCTGATGTTTTTCTTACTTAGCTCCAATAAAATAAGCAGATTTTCCAAATGTTGCAGTATGAAGGTGTCAGTTTAACACAACCGTCCACTCTGTGGTATATCTAGACAAAAAGTGAATGAAAAAACTGGGTAAGCCAATGTATTAGCAAGTGTTAACAGAGAGACAAGAGATCTTTTCCCGTGTGTAAAGATGTAAACTCTTCCATCTGAGTCCTCTTGCAGAGCTGAAGTAGAAAGTCAAGAATGAGAGGCAGAGAAATGAATATGGACAGTGAGAACGGCAACCCTGCCGCTATTAAAGAGAAACATGTCATTCTGTCAGAAACAGAGCAGAAAAACTCAGTCTATGCAAAATAACTCAAAAAAAAAAAAGAGGAGGAGAAATAGATGCAGGCGAAATAGTGCGAGGCAGATGTGCAAATTGCAAACATAAGAGACCTGCAGGAATCGTCTGAGGCCAAGAACTCATGGATGAAGCAGGAGGAGGATCTGGAAAGGATAGTTCACCAGGCAAAGAAAAAAAAAAAAGAGTTCAAAACGTAACGGCTCGTCCTGCAGGTTGAAAACACCCAACTGTAATTACAGCGCAGTAAGAGCAGCAGAGCAGTAAAGGTTATGAAGACATTAGGATAGCAGAGCTGATGGAGCAGGCGGAGCAGGCGGAGCGGGGGGAGCTGGGGGAGCTGGGGGAAAGGTCGGATCAAGAAGTAGTGTAACCACAAAGAGCAAAAAAAGAAAGAAAGAAATGAGAACAGTCTTCCTCTGTGGGTCACTTCTGCTTTGAGGAAGATACATTCTGCGATTTCTGGTGAACAACATGACTGTCAGTGCAGTTTGATGTGTAAATATGATATGCTTCTGCTTAAAGTCAAAAATGGAAAGAATGTTGAATGGGTTGAGAGTGAAAAACAAAGACCCCGCTACGGAGCCTGATTGTTGACTTTCTTTGAAAATTAAATGAAGACAAACGGCCTCGCCATTACTTTGTTTTCTTTGAAGTGTCTTCATTTCTAATATCTACCATACAGTAAGTCTGAGAAAATTTACTTCTCTACACAACATGCCAAAAAAAAAAAACCAACAACAACTGCCAAAGCATCAAGACGCAGTAATGAAGACTGTTCTAATGAATGTGTTAAATGATAAACTGCTGCTCTGGATTGGCTGCAGCTTCATATAATGATGTATGATCATGATGTGTTTAAAAACCTCCTGCCACCTATGGCAGCATCACATCCTAATGTGCCGTTTGTCTTTGCTCCTGCAGTCCTCCAGCGATCTGGCCTGTTTCATCCGCTTTGAAAAAGTCAACATCTACAAGACCAGAAACTACAAACAGAAATACAAAGCTCCCACCGACTGCTGCTTCATACTGAAGGTGAGCTCAACGATGACAATCAAACTCTTTCCACCGCGTTCATCTTGTGTGTACACAATGAGGCCGTTCAGCTCTGAGCTACTAAAGGGGGCTTCTGCAGGATAATGACACGCTGCACATGCCATTGATCTTAGATTAAAGATGCCTTTGCTGAGGGGGGAGGTGAACAAAAAGGAGAATATAAAGGTCAGTTGAACAGAATTTAACATTGTCATGTTAAATTCTGCTGAGGTGGTAGCCTTGTGGCGCCTGCTTATTATTTAGCAGATGTGTTAATTTAGTCAAGAGGCGGCCGGTCAGAGAGGGAACAGAGTGTGGGCTGCTGCTGCTGCTGCTGCTGCTGTGTGAGTGTTTGCTGTGCAGAATTGAACAACAACAGGGTCTGTGGGCTGAGCACTGTAGATGATGACTCTTATCCAGAAGCTTACCTCATCTCAAAAGTTGACATGTAAGTCTCAAAAAGTAGGTTTGAGTTGAGCTGCATGGTTGAAACCTTATCAAGAATAACACCTGAGAGTTAAAAGATAAACACATTGCACCGATAACACATGTAAGTCATGTGGTGGAGAAGTCGGACAGCAATGTGGCTTTTTGACACTGACAGTATTTCAAACAAACATCAAATCTGGACAGAACTAATACATTTGAGTAACCATTTCCTATCTCACAGAACTATAGACACATTTTGGATTTCCAGTTTTTGTTCCTTAATGAATTAATCCATTAAGAGACAGTCACATTTCCAATGAGTGTTTTACAGTTTACAATCGCTATGACCCGTTTGCCAGTACTTTAAACACTTTTTCAAAACTGTTAACGCACATCACACCTAAAACACACAATTCCCCAAACAGTTAATGTGTTGCTCAAAATCACACAGTGTAAACTAAAACATTAACACAGGTTGTCTTCCAACAGAAACATTTAGTCAGTCACAGCACAGTGTCATAAAGGAATAACACAAACTGAATCACTTTACATGTCAGATCTGCTGTTTTTACAGTTAACACAATATTGATCATAAATTGACTTTTGTGCTGTAGTTTCCTTTGAACCTCTCTATAATTTGCTTTTGTTGGGTTTAGTAAATGCAGGGATTTTGTTTCTTTTTTGCAAACACTACAAAAGGTGAACAACCTATCAAAGCAGCTTTGCAGAATAAACACTCCTACAAAAGAAGAGAAGAGGAGAAAAAAATGACTTTATGTTTACAGTAAAGCAACTGAAAATCACTGCAGAAAAAGACAAATCTGCATCATAGCTGCTGGTCATTCACAGATGTGTGAAAGTGCAAACGGGTCATAGAGATCATAAAAAACTGTAGCAGTATAGTGTTTTCCCTGCTTTGTGGGCTCATTGTATTACGTATAGGAGCAACTTAGTATATTGTGCCCCCTGCTGGACCAGAGGCAGTGTTAGTGCTTTGGGGGGAATTTAGTCAACTATGGACTGAGGAACAATACTTATTATAGCGAATAATATTTAATTATTTTCCACCAATGCCATTACACAGCTTTCATCATGCATTTATTTCAATATCATTCAGTGACTTAAAACTTGAGAATTCTTGAATGAATCCTGTATCAGTTTTGGTTAAAGGGATAGTTCACCCAAAATTCAAATTTCACTCATTATCTACTCACCCTCATGTAGACTAAGAGCTGTGAGAATTTTCAGAGTCCTCTGTTCCTTCTCTGAGTTACGGGGGGGTCCATGCAGCAGTATTTGTCCATATAATGGTTGTGAATGGTGCTCACTATTCTTCGTCCAAAAAGACACATCAAAAAACATCCAAATACCTCCATAGTGCTCGTCTGTAATGTCCCTCTTGTATTGAAGCCCCAACATGACAAATTGTTCTGGAAAAAATTAAATAAGTCTATATTTTAAGCTTGTTTGTAGCGGAAGCTCCCAGTGTCTCAGTTCACTGCTCTTCCTGTGTCAGTGCAAATTTCACGTGATTTGCACTGACCGGCGGGACAATTTCTCATGTCGGGGCTTCAATACAAGAGGGACATTACAGACGAGCACTATGGAGGTATTTGGATGTTTTTTGGTGTGTCTTTTTGGACAAAGAAAAGTGAGCACCATTCACAACCATTATATGGTCAAATACTGCTGCACGGACCCCCCCGTAACTCCGAGAAGGCACGGAGGACTCTGAAAATTCTCCCAGCCCTTAGTCGACATGAGGGTGAGTAGATAATGAGTGAAATTTGAAATTTGGGTGAACTATTCCTTTAATCAGGGGATGAGCCCCTCCCACTCACATCCATTATTTAAGTCCTGATAAGAGTTTCTAAGCTGGACCTTTGGAGACCACATATTTATAACAGAAAGCCTGTGTCACAAACTGAGGCCACAAAGACAGGGTTGTTTTATCATTAAGGTAGAAACAACCCAAAAACACTATTCAGTTGCATTATGGGAAGTGTATAGGATGCAGTGTTCAATTCTATGTGCAAATCATTGAACTGTCCCTTTTACACCACTGTTGTCTCTGCCTGTCCTGTTTTCCCAGCATCCCTGCATCCAGAAAGAGTCAGACTACATCAAGTTTCTGTGCTGCGACGATAAACACAAACTGCTGCTGTGGATGAACTCCATCAGAATAGCCAAGGTCAGACTCAGTGCTGCCAGTAACACACGCTCTGTTCTGTGAGCAGTAATGAGACTGAAATACAGCTGCAGTCACAAATCTCACTATGCTACAGGCAAAACTGCTTTTCTATTTGATTACTGTCAAAGGCTTCAACAGATGTGTCCTCTCTGTGTGTGTGTGTTCAGTATGGGACACTGCTGTATAACAACTACCAGGCTGCAATGAAGAGAGTGTCCACTCTGCAAACACTGCAAACTGGTGCACACAAAGGTAAACTGCTGTTTAAAGGGGTCCTCCAGTAGGATTTGGAAGCTTTGCTTTACGATTGCTATGACCCATTTTTCAATACTTTTAACACATTTTCAAAACTCCACAGTTAGCAAAACATCAGCTTGTGTGGGCTATACAATTAACACATTTCTTGTTCTTTTGACACAAAATACATACATTTGACGCATTTAGATTTTGTTTGGTTTTAATTTACACACAAGCTCAACTAAGACCAAAATAGTAGATGTCAACTGCTAAATTTTCAACTGCTTTCACAGAGTTTGTCAAAACAGAAAACCTTGTGCTCTACACCAAACCTAAAGGCTACGGTCGAGTGAACAGCAGCTCACTTTGTTGACGTAAACAAATTCATGATCTGTATTTTGTTTCATTGATTTAAAAAAAACGTATGCAAATACATCAATCACAGCTGATTCCTATACAGATGATCTGACACATGTAAAGTGATTCAGTTTCTGTTCTTCCATCAGCTGTTGTTGTGCTGTGACTGACAACAAGTGTTAAGTGTATTGGTAGATTTGGTGAATTGTGTTAGTGTAGGCTATTACTGTATTTTGAAAATGTGAGTCTGTGTTTAGTTGACACTGCGTGATTTTGAGCATGACATTAACTGTTTGGGGGAATTGTGTGTTTTAGGTGTGATTTGCGTTAGCAGCAGTTTAGAAAAAGTGTTTCCAGTAAAGTACTGAAATAGTCATAGTCATAGTGATTGTAAAAACTGTAAGCAAGCTGTAATTGCTGACTTCTGTCGACCCCTAGAGGAAGTCTATGTAATTACAAAAACACTGTCTGCTTCCTGGCACCATTGGTGAGTCAGTCAGACCTCCACTTATCTGGGGCCTGTTGTTCGAAAGTAGAATAAAGATATCCAGGATAAGTGGAAAAGCCAGGTTGGACAAAGTCTCATAAATCCATCCTGGCTTAATTGGTTGTTGGAACGCCGAGCCAGGCTGAGGAGGGGCGGCTTTGTCAAGCCAGGTGTAACTTATTCTCTCGTCAGTAGACCACAGAGATTGATCACAGATTCACTGATGAGAGGACAGGTGTGGCCACTTTCCTCCAATCAACAGGAACTTAATGCTGACGTCAGGTGACACACCTCTTTCAAAAAAAAAAAAAAAAAAAAAAAGCACCATCGCTGTCGTAAAGCTCAGAGAGAGCGCAGTGGACAAATTTAATAATCCAAATTCCTTTCACAAATTGACAGTTGGTGCACTTTGCCTTAATGATGAGCAGTGGAGGTTGATTCATTGCACAAATCTAAAGTACAGTTTACAGCACATGGCCAAAAGTGCAAAAGGTGAAAATTAATTAAATATTAGAACATTATGCGGTTTGGTGCTTCAATAAATTGCAGATAACAAAGATGAGGTCTATACATTATTTGGAAGGTGCTTACACTCACTCAATTTTATTCTTATTTTCTTACCTCAACCAATATTTAGACACATCTATTTTGTAACATATTTTATGAAAATAATTTTGAAGGCCTAATTATGAAAAAGGAGCCTAATAAATATTGTAAATGTTTCATGTTTTTTGATTATTGTAAATGTATTTTATAAATTTATAAATCAGGCCAATATGTACATAAGAACATGGAATAACTGTATGAAACACACTGATTTCTGATCAGAGTGACTGCTGACTTCACAGATAAAGACAACAGAATCAACTTAGCCTGGCTGTTAGCCTGGTCAGGAGCAGGCTAGCTGCAGAGAATAAATCACCATAGTAACTTGACCAGGATAAAGGTATCCAGCTTTCGAACAACCGACTTGAGGCTAAATTAGGCCAGGATAACCAACATATCCCGGCTTAATCCCTTATCTAGGTTTCGAACAACAGGCCCCAGGTTGGACAAAGTCTCATAAGTCCATCCTGGTTTAGTTGGTTGTTGGAACGCCGAGCCAGGCTGAGGAGGGGCGGCTTTGTCAAGCCAGGTGGAACTAATTCTCTCGTCAGTAGACCACAGAGATTGATCACAGATTCACCGATGAGAGGACAGGTGTGGCCACTTTCCTCCAATCAACAGCAGATCTTAATGCTGATGTCAGGGGACACACCTCTCTTAAAAAAAAAAAAAAAAAAAGCACCGCTGCTGTCGTAAAGCTCAGAGAGAGTGCGGCGGACAACTGCGGACTAATTTAATAATCCAAAATTATAATCACAACTCAAATTCCTTTCACAAAGTAACAGTTGTGCACTTTGCCTTAATGATGAGCAGTAGAAGATGATTAATTGCACAAATCTGAAGTAAAGTTTACAGCACATGGCCAAGTGTGCAACAGGTGAAAATCAATTAAATATTAGAACATTATGCTGTTTGGTGCTTCAATAAATTGCCGATAACAATGATGACGTGGTCTATAAATTATTTGGAAGGTGCTCACACTCACTCAATTTTATTCTTATTTTCTTACCTCAACCAATATTTAGGCCAATATAATCGTAACATATTTTATGAAAATAATTTTGAAGGCCTAATTATGAAAAAAAAAGCCTAATAAATATTGTAAATGTTTCATGTTTTTTGATTATTGTTAATGCATTTTATTTGTTAATAATTCAGGCCAATATGTAGGCTACATAAGAACATGTTTGAAACACGTTGATTTCTGATCAGAGTGGCTGCTGACTTCAGATAAAGACAACAGAATCAACTAAGCCTGGCTGTTAGCCTGGTCTGGAGCAGGCTAGCTGCAGAGAATAAATCGCCATAGTAACCTAACCAGGATAAAGGTATCCAGTTTTCGAACAACCGACTTGAGGCTAAATTAGGCCAGGATAACCAACATATCCCGGTTTAATCCCTTATCTAGGTTTCGAACAACAGGCCCCTGATCTTATCTTATTTATTTTATTTTGTATTTAACCAGATAAAAGCCCATTGAGATCAGGATCTCTGGGTGACCTGGCCAAAAAGGTTAGCAGCATGAGACATAGCAGCAGGACATGTCAACACAGATTACAAAGAGTAACAGAGGAACATCTTACTGGTCAGTCCCTCTGAAGTTCACCAGCTCCAACAGCTGGACCTGTTTGCCTGCTGCTCTGGTTCAGCTGAGGACGTAAACACAGCACATTATCAGGCGATGTTCTTCACAGATGTGATCCATTTTGTTGATGAAGGAGCAGACATTTGTTAGCAATGTGCAACATTAGGCACTGCTAGCTTGTGCAGATGAGCACGTAGCCCAGCGTAGACTAGTGGAGCCCAGCACACTCTCTGCAGGTGTCTGTGGTATAGCTATATATAAAAAAACGCTTTGTAATGGATCATGTCCAACTTGTTGCACATTCACACACTTTTCCACTTGTTCTACCTTGTCCACCTGTTGCTTAGAAACTCTCTTTTTTTAAACTTCAATCTTTATTGAAATTCATCGTCAATGAGAAACAAATAACATTGAATTGAACATGGGGTACATACATTCAATTCAATAAGAGGATTTAAAGGCTTTGTGGAAAAATTGAATAAATAAAGATGATAAATAAAAAAAATTAAAAAATCACAATGTAAAAAAAAAAAACATACAGAAACTCACTGCTGCTCCTCCTCCTCCTCATGACGTAAAACACATAATTTCCGGTGCACAGTGTGGGTATGTTGCTGCTGGTTGACAAGAAATTCAAAACAAGCCTACTTAAAAAAAAAAAAATGCCGCAAACGATTTGTGGATCTGATGGTTGGAGTTGTGTTATCTTATGTAGGATTGGTTTCAATGTAAAGGACAGTTAATGGACATGTAAAAGTAAAGCACTACAGCTTTAAAAACTAAATTAGATGACTCACTATTAAGTTTTATTTTGAAGATTTTACAGGTTTAACGGTAGTGGCCCTGGTCAATGAACTATGCTTAAAATAAAACATATTTATATTTTAAAAGTCTCATCTCTTCTCATCTGATTGTCTGTCCAGACAGATCCAGGAGCCCTGCTAATGGGAGCAGCCCACGTCCTGGTCCTGGTCCTGGTCCTGACCCCTCTCCACCCAAGGTCCCAGATGTTAAAGACTATTCTCATGAGGCTCCACCTGACTTCATCCCCCCACCTCCTCCTGGTCTTACACACATCTGAGACACATCCTCACATGCCTGGGTGTGTCATGGTTAACGTCAGCTGGGCTGGATTTAGCCACTTCATGCTCCATGTCTCTATATGCAAACATCTGCCTGTGAGGTTTCAGCAATGGGCAGTGATACTAATACTGTTACATGGCTATGATGCAAAATAGCATGTTCTTAAAGATATTTATTTTCAGATCTTTAACCATATTTATTTGTGTTTTGTTTTGCACAAATATGAGAATATGTTGAAAATGATCACAAACAATCGTGTTCATCATTTCAGTGAGCTGTTTATTACAAAAAGACTGTACATAAATTTCAATCAACACATCCTATGTACAAACTGAGAGGAGAAGACAAATATCAGATTCTGTTCCCATGAACATTTAAGTTACTGATCCTTAATTTTTTTTCCACGTTTGATCATAAGAAAACACACATCAAAGAAAGGCGCCTTGACCTGTGATGCCCTGAAATGCTCAACGTTAAGTGGTAAACATTACAAAGTTCTGCACGTCAGTGGTTGTCTCATGATTTCTCTATGAAAAAAGTATAAATAAATCCTTTACATACAAACTGCCAACGAACCTTCCTCAGCAGTCTCAGACATAAGAACAAGTCGAATGCAAAGCTAAAAATACATTAGGTAGAAAAAGTTGTTTTCTCACAAAAAATTACCTCATGATGGAAAAAATACAATCAAGATGGGATGTAATGGCAAATCATTCGCTGTAATGACGGTTAGATACTTTCATGCACAGAGGCTCAATGAATACTGTTTTTCTTTTCTAGTCCGTGTAGAAACATGAAAATGTTACCTCTAGATCCGTTTCAGAATAAAAGTTCATGTCCAACGCCCATTATTTCTAAAGTACATGTGATTATGTTCGTTTGTGATTTGTTAGAAACATATATTCTGAGATACGTATTAACTTCAATGATATTTGATAGTGAGTTTCACTTGCACCAACAATCACTTTATAAGAGCAGGCATCTTATTTTGCAGAAGTAGTACAAATCTTTAGAGTAAAGTCTTCATGTGAGCCCTCAGGATTGCATTTCATTCCCTCCCTGCAGACAGCAGGTGCCATTCATGTGTAGCAAAACCTCTAGAGAAAAAAGTTGCAGACTGATTCTAGCTGTAGTACATTACTGCTGAGTCACCTACATTCACTACAATGCAGAAGTGGTTGAAGATCAAAACAACCAATGTTCACTTCCTGGAACAAAATAAGGAGACTAACATCCTCGTGTTACATTTCTAAGTAGAGAAGTCTTGTCTTGAGGTTGTCTGGGTTGGTGATTATGGTTTTTGAGCACCAGTGTGAAGCACCACACCATCAACCACTGAACGAAATGACAGCAAACCCAAAGGTTAGTAGATACTGTTGCGTTGCAGTCGGAGCTATGAAGGAAAATCATAAAGTCATCACAGTCGCTGATAACTAAATCAGTGCAGCTATTCCCAACACAATGGAAAACAACAAGAAAACACGCAAGTCAGTCCTTCCTCTGCTTCACAGTTTGAAGCAGAAAACGTCTGGGAGCTCTGCTACAGTAGCTGGACAGCATCACCAAATATAGTGACAATGATCAAAGTGATACAGCTGTGACTTAACAGAAAAAAAACACACGTTTATACACGGCCACTTTAGCCCAGAGAAAGTTGAAATGGCACTGTGAGTGATGAATAAAATTAATATTCAAGTAAAAATAAACACAGAATTTAAAAATAATAATAATTCAAACAATATCTTGGCACCACCTCCACTGACGCTGATGGAAACTCACAGGTGAAACACACTAACTGACAAATGTACTGTACTGGCAGCTTCTCACATTACAGTTTATATACAGGTTAGAGAACAGAAAGAAATTCCACCAGAAACAAGAGCAGTTTCTCTTTTTTTTGTTATGCATTCTATACACTCACTCCACCCACTGTAACAGCATCCCCACTGACACAGAGCATAGTAAATACACAACTCCTGGTTGCTTGTTCCCCCTCCGTCTTTAACATCTCGTGATTTGGACATCGACAGCATGGGACATTCAGTCGTGTCCTAATGCACTTGTTGATGTTTGTCCTTGTTTTGTTTTTTTAATATGGTAAGATGGATGTTTTGGAAAGGAGGGAGGAGTCGGTCTGCTGGTCTACAGTGTAAATGAAGGGGGAGGAGCATCTGTGCAGCATTTTGACATTAAGACGCTACACTGCCTCAATGAAATCGTGCTAATACTTCACTGTCCGGACTGTAAATACTGGAACTGTTGGTTGCACATACACAAATTAACACTACCTCTATATTTGGATGGTATTCTTTCAAACCTTTTATTGTATGTAATGTAATATAATATGAGGCAAATGTGAGCTGGTTACTAAGAGCCACAGTTGCAACACCGGTAGAAGAAAAAAAAGGCGGGGGTTATCTCCTCCTTTTCATCCACAGTGTAAACTAACAGACCCCACCCCAGTCATCCAGAGCTTCAGCGCCCTCCTTCATTGTGCGACAATATTTTTTTTTAGAGCAGAATAAAACCGTGCAAGCACAAGCCCCTCCCCCCCATAAAGAGAAAACCATTTTAGTACACTCCAAAGACTTCACCATGGCACTTCATTCCAAACAGGGGCTGTAAAGAACTGCTATCGCTGCACTGCATACTTCTGTACATCTTCACGGTTTTACCTCTGTTCAAAACTGCAGTGTCGTGTTGGGATGGGTTTTTTTTTTCTTTTCTTTTTTTTTCTTCTTCTTTTTAGTCAGCATAGTGCATGATGGACTCGACGTAGTTTCCTGGGAAGAGTCCAGTAACACCATTACAGATGCCTTCATACCAGCCGTCGTCGTTCTTCTTGATTATGTAGATGATGGCCCCCTCCATGAAGGACAGCTCATCCTCCTTGTCCTTGGAGTAGTCGTAGATGGCCACAACTGAGGGAAAAACCCCCCCCACAAAATGCCAGTGAATATAAATACATACATCATTTTTTAGGGGAGGTGAACAAGAAAGGCTGAATCACTTGTTTTCTGTAGCACTGACCTTTCTCTAGATAAGCCTTGGGGGCCCAGTGGGGGTCTCCGTCAGCATAAGGATCACTGTAATGAACCACTGCTGCGTCCTCTTCCTCGTAGTCCACAGGTGGGGGAGGAGGAGGGGGAGAGGGCTCCTCAAACACACCCATGTCCTCGGGTGGGGGTGGAGGAGGTGGGGCAGGGCTGTCTGTTACTGCAGGAGGAAAAAATCACAGCCATGAGGTTAGGGGGGGGGGGGAAGAAGAAGGAAGAGCAGAGATAAGGCTTCTCTGATCTGATCTGGTGCTGCAGTAAATTTCAAGATCAGTCTCCTGCTGAAGCCCTTGAACCTTTTTCCATTTAATAATTCAACACTTCTTCCACCAGGTGTTGGCAAGACTAGGTCAAGGTGAAACATGGCAAAACTATCTCTGACAACATTGAATTCTTTAACAAATGTTTGTGTGGAGGAGCTGATCGGACAGAGGACACTGTTGACGATCTAAAGACAGTCAACATCTGGAAGGAATGATGACCGTCAACCTTGTTACGCTGAAGAACCTGCAGATGTTTCCGTTTTACATGAAATTTCACTAATAGTAGTAAATGTGCAATAATTTAATTGTGCACTAGAGGGCAGCTGAGGGTCTGTTTTAATTTTCAGTCAAGCCCCTGGTACTGTTCAACTTCCACCGCCCTCTTGCAAATGATTACCACCCAACATTCACTCCATCCACTATGTCCACTTCTAGTCTCTGTAAACGTCTTTTTCCAACCTTCAGGTCAAAATGCTGCTTCACCAATACCAGGAATGTAAATCTAGTGACCAAATATTATAATGTAAGTATGCTTTATTTTATTATCTGTCTTAAAATCTAAATATATGTAGTCTAAAATATTGATCTTATAAAATACCATGTGTCTGTCTCTTAAAACAGGCAGATGTACTGGATATCCCTCCAAATGTCTGCCAGTCAGTTCTGAGAGTCTTACTCAAAACCCTAGCCAACCCCAACCCTGCATCCATGAAAGTATGTGGTTAGCAAGAACTACATCCGCCTGAAATCTCTGTGTAATGATATTGAATTATGATTCAGACAGAAACAGAGATGAGCTGCATCAAAAAATAGCAAAAAACACCTGTGTGTGTCATTAATCCAATTTTCTACTATTAAGGTGGATGCCAGTGTTTTCCCTGCTGAGACCTGATTTGAACTGTGCCACTGTCTGTTGAGTCAGGGTGGGTACTGCTGCTCATACTAACTAAGCCAGTTCTTCTATTTACATACTAATCCCAGTTCCTGCTGCTGGAAACAAATGTGTCACTTCTTGTGAGCTAGAGGATTTCTGCAAATGACTTTCCAGACACGTACCGTCTAAGGAGAGAATGTAAAAACGTATCTTGTAAATAGTGTGGAAACATTTTCTTTAAAGAGATAGTTCACCCAAAATTCAAAGTTCACTCATTATCTACTCACCCCCATGTCGACTAAGGGCTGGGAGAAGTTTCAGAGTCCTCCGTGCCTTCTCGGAGTTACTGGGGGGTCCGCGCAGCAGCATTTGTCCATATAATGGTTGTGAATGGTGCTCACTATTCTTCGTCCAAAAAGACACACCAAAAAACATCCAAATACCTCCATACTGCTCGTCTGTAATGTCCCTCTTGTATTGAAGCCCCGACATGAGAAATTGTTCCGAAAAAAAATTAAATAAGTCTATATTTTCAGCTTGTTTGGAGCGGAAGCTCCCAGTGTCTCGGTTCACTGCTCTTCCTGTGTCAGTACTGACCGGCGGAACAATTTCTCATGTCGGGGCTTCAATATAATATATGATATTATTATATTATATTATAATATAATATAAGGTATTTGGATGTTTTTTGGTGTGTCTTTTTGGACAAAAAAAAGTGAGCACCATTCACAACCATTATATGGACAAATACTGCTGCATGGACCCCCCCGTAACTCAGAGAAGGAACAGAGGACTCTGAAAATTCTCACAGCTCTTAGTCGACATGAGGGTGAGTAGATAATGAGTGAAATTTGAATTTTGGGTGAACTATCCCTTTAACCAAAACTGATACAGGATTGGATGCTTTTATATAAAACTACTCATTTAAAGGGTTGTTGCAGAACAGAATACATGCGATATTAACATGATCTATTCTGGATTTGACTGTGACTCAGATCCAGCCGTGCACTTGAGTACAGAGCGATGGCAGACTGTATTAGCTCAGAGCAGACAGGTACAGAGAGGCCCACGTCTCTGCACAGCTGCATCTCTGCAGACAGGTGGGTGGTGGTGGTGAATCAGGACACGGCATCAGGTCACATTTTTCTCTCCTCGGTGGACAGGGAGCGCAGGACGCACTGCTTTCAGTGAACCATCCATCACCATGGCAACAGACAGACATCCGAGGGGATGGGGCTCGCCGTCAAACCCCACACGCGGCGCAGGAGGAGAGGGTGTGCTGAGTGCAGCAAGCCACGGAGCAGAGTGGAACTGTGAGGCAGTGGGTGGATGCTGAGACCATTTCAGAAGCCTCAAGAGATGTGAAGAAGGCATCTCCGTATATGTAAATGTTGTATATACAGCATGTGACCTAAATCTCTAGATAAACTAGTTTTATATAGATTTAAACTGACGATACTACGTGATTATATCATCTTTTTCACACATAGGTGCATCATTTCCTTGCTAATCAAGTTCCTTCTTTCTTGTATCATTACAGCATCAGCAATTAAAACTACTGATCAGTTGGTTGAACATCTGGTTATATATTTCATTTGCTGCTGTCAATTTATGATGTAGATAACACAGTATATTCTTCTTTTTGCACAACCTCACCTCCTGTCTAGTACAAATGTGTGGGTGTAAATGTGTCTGTGATCTTTTTGAGAGCATGATTTCTTCATGTGAGAATGAAGTGACTTCTTTGGAAATGAACAGATACAGCCTACAGGCATGACCTGTATATGATGTTTAGCTGTATATTGTACTGCATTTATGCTTATTCATCTTCTTAGATAAGTGTCTATCTACTGTATATGCTGAATGGGGGTGTACTTACTGCTCTCCTGCATTCTGGCCACAAAGCCGGTCAGAGGGATCTGTGGGGTCAGCTGGACCATGGGAGGAGGAGGCGGAGGAGCCACAGACACTGGAGCAGCAGCACCCAGAGAAGCAGCAGGAGCAGCAGAGAGACGGAGAGCGACGGAGGAGGTGAACAGGGAGAGGATGACAGAGCAAGGAAAGAACAAAAGACAGCACAGAGAAGAAAAAGTCCAAAAGTAGAACAGAGAAAGATGGAAAAGAAAAACAAAGACAAAAAGCTTGTGAGCGAGTGCAGAACTGTGCAGGAAGCATTGCTGAGCAACTCATTTACACATTTCCAGTCAGGATTCTTTTGTGCTTCCTTTTTTTCCCCAAGCTGGACTAAAGACACATTGGTTTCATCTCATTCTGAGAATCTACCTAATCAGCATCTGTTGGAAGTCAAAAGCAAAGGCTGTGAGCAGCGGTGGATTTTTGCCTTCAGAGGCGGTGGTACAAAGCACAGAAATATAACGGTGGCACGGTGACAGAGCATTTCCACGTAAAGCGGCAGCATCTCCATCTGATCTGACTCAGGATTTAATTGAATTGTCATTGGAGTGGTGTGCGTAGATAAAGAGCAACAGCCCCTGAATGAACTTGTGTCTGTATAATCTCTGTCTTTAGCCTCTATAAAGAAGCTTTTCTCTCCGCTGTCTTTAAAAGGGAGATAAATGGATGGATGACGAAGAGAAACGCAGCTGTCCTCACTCAAAGACATGATGTCACACGCACACAGGCCAGGTCTGACTCATAAATCACATGTAATGGAGGGGCGTCTGTAATCTCGCTGGGCAGTAATGTCTTATTATTCTACCCAGCTCTCAGCACAGAGCCCCATCCATCCACAGCTACACCCTGTAACACCAATGAGCTCCCTCGTGTAGCACAACTGGCTTTTTGTGCTCTAAAACTTCCACCGCAGCCGGCTGAAATCCATACACATATTTTACTTTAATTAAATTTCAATGACAGAGATGATATGATGTGCTGGTTTAAGTCGTTGCTTGATGCAGCTCGGCATCAATGTCTCTCTCGTTCCAGACAAGACAGGCAGCCTCCTCCTCCTCCTCCTCCTGTGTTTCGTGCCAAGCAAGATGCTTGTCCTCTGAGAGAGGAACCATTAGAGGAGAATGGCTCAGAGTGATGCCTGCCAAAATAAATTCTGCTCCTCTGACAGAAAATATGCATATGTCCTGTGTTTCCCCTTGTCTAGCAGCTGTTTATGTGTTCTCTGCCCTGAAAAGCCTCTCGCCTGTCTGTCCTGGACAAGAAACCCCCTCCAGCTGATTAAAGTGAAAATGTCATAACTCAATTAGAGGTGGTAATGAAACGCTCTGCACAGCAGCGCTGAGGTGGGACAGTTTCATCAACACTGGCTTCAGTAATCACGGTCCATCCCTCATTTTCATTCGCCCCTGGAAGTGTTTGTCCATTCATATCTCTTAGACCCAGAGGACAGTCTTCAGCGGAGGAGCAATAGCTTGAGGAGACCAAATTCTATATTGAGATTGTTTATTATATTTAGATAAGGCTTCACAGGAAATTTAAATTGTCAGTTCTTCCAGTTTTAATGAAATTTGATATCAAATTCCTTTCTAACATACTGAAAATCAACACTAAATGTGGTATGCAGCTATATTCCCTTACTTGATATTATATATAAAAACAAATTTTACTCACTATTTCTATACAACAACCTTCTAGAAAGCCACACAGTATATAACAGACATTTCTTTTAACATACAAACACATGAAATCTGAGTTACCTGGGTTCTGTGGGTAGGCGGGGCCCCCGTTGATGTGAGGCTGCTGGGAGGAGACGGAGGGTGCGCGGCGGTAGGTGCCAGTGGCCGACACCATGGAGGCCGAGGAGGTGGTGGAGGAGTTGTGACGGGAGATCTGGCGGGAGATGGTGCCGAACTGGGACATGGGGATGGGACCCAAGCCGGGGCCCTGGGGCACCGAGGCTGAGGAGGCCGCCACTGGAGGAGAGACACAGACACGCTGAATTCAACAACTCAGTCACTTTTAGTGGTGAATTTACATTTCTTTTTTCAGAATAGTAAGTGTTGATTTGCAGTACAGATCCATCAGCTGAAACATTTCCATGTTTCTCACATTCTCTGTTGTAAACTGTTTTCTTGTCTGTAACAACATCTATTGCTCTGTCCGTCCTGGGTGAGGGATCCCTCCTCTGTTGCTCACCCTGAGGTTTCTCAGATTTTTCCCTGTTAAAAGGGTTTTCTATGGAGTTTTTCCTCAGTGGATGTGAGGGTCTAAGGACAGAGGATGTTGTTATGATGGGATTAGGGCTGTCAGTTTAACGTGTTCATTAGATTAATTAATTACACTGCAACTTAACGCGTTATAAAAATTAACGCAATTAATTCTGAGATTCTGAGTGGCAATTCAATGCGCAAGCACTTTAAATTTGGCCCATTGAATGACCCGTAGACTACTTGGCAGTGGCATGTCACTGTAGCACCAGCACCGAGGAACTTGTCCGGATGTGTTGGTCACTTCCCACCTGCGTCGCTAGTCAAAGCCGGTGACAACAGACTGACCGACATGGACGCGACTCACAGCCCGGACACACTGCCCGTGGAAGCGGAGCGGGAGCAGCGCGTCCTCGCAGGCACTTGGCTCGCTGCGCAGGGAGCAGCTTCTCCTGCTCTCTCCGTGCCGGTCAAACACGACTCCAATCGCACAGGTCTGTCTCTAGCTCTTTATGAATGGATGTGTGTGTGTGTCTCGTGTGCAGACGCAACTGACAAATATTTATAGACGGACAAGCAACAACTTACTGTAATTCATCAGCATAATTATTTTATTTTGAAAATTGACCGGATTTTCTTGCCTTTTCTGTGCCCGACTTCCTGTCTGATACGATCTGGTCTATCCAGCTTGACAACAGCGCTCGCGGCTCACGTGAAAAATAGAACAGAAGCCGAACTGAAGTGCTGCAGCGCGCGAGCCTCCGTGGGCACGCCACCCCACAACGTGGGATGTGCGGCCAGTCAGATCGGGTCAGATAGGTTAATGGGCACCAATCAGAAACTGCCTCCGCTCCAGGGCGCTGTGGTGGATGTGCTTGACCAGTTTATTTTTTCTTTATTTCATTTATGAAACGCACTTTACCAATAAAAATGTGGATTTCAAATCTTCTCTCCTTAGTGTATTCAATTGATTAGTCATGCAATACAATTTTGTAATGTCCTAGAATTCAAATTCTTATTTGGCCTTTAGCAGATATGAGATTAAAATGTGATTAATTAATTAATTACAAATCCTGTAATTAATTAGATTAATTTTTTTAATCGCCTGACAGCCCTAGATGGGATGTAAAGCCCTTTGAGACAAACTGTTTGTAAAAACGTGCTATACAAATAAAATTGCCTTGCCTTGCCTTGTATCCAATGTAAGTAAAAATGATAAGCTGCTAATAAAACAAAAAAATTTAAATTCAGTTTTTAGTTGTCAGTCTACTTAAAGGGATAGTTCACCCAAAATTCAAATTTCACTCATTATCACTCATGTCGACTAAGAGCTGTGAGAATTTTCAGAGTCCTCCGTTCCTTCTCTGAGTTACGGGGGGGTCCACGCAGCAGTATTTGTCCATATAATGGTTGTCAATGGATACCAACTTTCTTCGTCCAAAAAGACACACCAAAAACATCCAAATACCTCCATAGTGCTCGCCTGTAATGTCCCTCTTGTATTGAAGCCCCGACATGAGAAATTGTTCCGCCGGTCACAGGAAGAGCAGTGAACTGAGACACTGGGAGCTTCCGCTACAAACAAGCTTAAAATATAGACTTATTTAATTTTTTTCAGAACAATTTCTCATGTCGGGGCTTCAATACCAGAGGGACATTACAGACGAGCAGTATGGAGGTATTTGGATGTTTTTTGGCGTGTCTTTTTGGACGAAGAAAGTTGGTATCCATTGACAACCATTATATGGACAAATACTGCTGCGCGTAACTCAGAGAAGGCACGGAGGACTCTGAAGATTCTCACAGCTCTTAGTCGACATGAGGGTGAGTAGATAATGAGTGAAATTTGAATTTTGGGTGAACTATCCCTTTAATCAATACTACATATCCATAGAGATAAATGTCTTTACGCTTTAATATTTATAGCTTCTCAGGCACTAGAATGAAGAAGTGCATAAATAATGCCAGGATTTATATCAATGTCTCAATTTACACTGATGTTTGAGTGAGGAAAAATGAGCCAGTGACCAAGAAACACACACAGTGATGGATAGATAGGACCTGACAATTGTCCACGAGCATGGACAGCAGTTAGTGGACACTGTGATGAGCAGCGAGGTGAGCAGAGCTTCTGAGTCTCACCTTGCCCCAGACTTGGAGGGGAGGGGGTGGGAACTGCTAGAGGGATGCCCACTCCACTGCTCCCACTGTTCTCCCTGCCGCCGCTGCCCCCACTGCTGCCACTGCACACAGAGAAGAGAGTCATCATTAGAGGATGTGAGACAAACTCAATTACACGGCAGCGGTTGACATCCTGTCATTACTCTCTCATACGTCACTCTGTCATAACAATATTGAAGCGTCACTGTGGCAACAGGTTCTGTGAACGTGCTGCATGCAGATTCCTGTCTGCCTCTCTGAGCACCAATCTGGGAGCACGCTGTCACATTTGCAGTCAGTGTCATAAAAACAACGTGAGAACCAGAGAGTTATAGTGTCAAATTTGAACACTGAATTATTTCTTTTAAAATACATTAAATATTATATTAGTTAATGAAGTTATTATTGCACTATAGACTTAAGGATGGTTATCACAACCACACAAGGGCACCCAAGAAATAATTAGAACAATAAAACTGAGATGTGATGTTATCATTAATGAGAGTAACTACCAACATTAAAACAGCAGCACAGTGACATTTTTTAGTTGTGTTTGCATTGTTCACCAAAATAGTGTGAATAATGCTCTGACTTTTGGCTTTAATTTAAATAAGCTTTGTCCTCTGTATTAGCCTAGTATAAAAAGTGGACAGCTGTAGCGCAGGGGCTCATCAACCAGGCTGCTGTTACATCCTCAGCTCTGAGAGGTAGGTGTGTGTGTGTGTGTGTGTGTGTGTGTGTGTGTGTGTGTGTGCGCGTGTGTGTCTGCGTGCGTGAAAGCAACGATTGAAATTAAAATGAGGTCATTACATCACAGTTAGGAAGTTCACACATCTCATTTCAGGGAAATGATCATCTCATGGCAATTCTAATTAACCTGGTGGATACTGAAATAATACACAGTAAGAATGTACAGTCTAGCCTTATACATTATTACAGTGGTAACGGAGTCACAGCATCAAACTGACTAGTCATAGCAGGAGTAGCACAGGGGGGTATTTCAGAAAGTGGGTTATGTGAAAACTCAGAGTAAGTGAACCCTGAGATGAGGGAAACTCTGAGTTTTCAGTTCCAGGAGGAAGAGAGGAAACTGAAACTCTGGGTCTGTTACTGTGGTAACTGACCCTGTGAACATAACCTGCTCTCTGGCAGGTTTACCTGAAGAAACCCTGAGTCTGGTGGAGCTGTCTGACGGGACGGTCCTTTCCTTCTCAGTCCCATCATGTTGAAGCAGAAATAATTCACATAGCTTTACAACAGGAGGAGAATTTAGATTCATTTAGACGAGCTCTCGTTCCCTGAGCCGAACAGTACCGCTTCTCCGGCCGCACATCGAATATCAGGCTACACGTCACCGCTGATGTGCTCTCAGATCCTCTTGGTATTATTATTTTTTTTTTTAATTTATCACTTTGCAGGTTAATCAATCACCTTCTATCAGCCAGAATAAAGAGAAATAAGTCACATTTCACTTGGTTTTCTTTATTTCCCACAGATAAAAGTAACCATACAGTAAGTAGGCATAGCCTATTTGATTTTTTCTAACAACGCAATTCCGTGTTTCTAATTGCCGCCGCATTTAAGATAAGATAAGTCAGTGATTCTCACTACGACCACAGCCGTGTTACTTTTTTCTTTTTTCTTTTTATCGTTTATAGCAGACACTCATTTCTACTAATTGTTATTCATCCCTTTCATTTGATTGGGTCTCGTAGCCTACATAGACATTTTTGCATACAATTTTTTCTATGTATTTTGTGTTGTGGCTGTATTTTTTGCATTTTTTTGGCACCACATTATGGTGGTGTCCATAAAATTTTCTATATATTTGTTATATTATTGTTAAAGAAAAGAAAAAAGGTGGCATACATTGTGATAATACGTGATGAGGTTACCCTGTTTATACTGATTTGTCTTGGCTCGATTGTGGATGGACACGCCCCCCTCGAGCCCCACACACCTGTACCTATTTATCCTCTCATCAGTGTTCTGTGCCAGTACACCCTGAGGAAGACCTATGTGAGGTCGAAACGTCGGTCCTTTTTAATAAATTATATATATTTTTTCTACATCAAGGCTATGAGTTGAGCGATTGCTTTTTTCTTCCTTCACTTTTTTCTTTTTAGAACATGTCTGCTTCCTGTTTTCTCCCCTGTTGCCATGGTGAATCAGAATATCGGAGCTCCATTGATGATGGCTTTTTACTAGTCGTCAGGCACGAGCTCAACGTACTCAGAGTCGACTTACCTACCTCAGTACCTAACTCAGATCAGCTGTTTTGGAACTAAAAACTCAGAGTTCAGGGATAGACTGAAAACCTCCTTTCTGGAATACCCCCAGGTGTTACTAATCACCAATAAGGAGCTCTCTCCTGGACCAGCAAGCACATGGAGCAGCTGAATCACTGAGATCATTGACTAATAGTTACACCTGTGACACGCTGACACAAAAGGGTGCACAGGTGTTTGATCTTCTTCTGCTAATGACAGGTTGTAGTTGAAGTTCCTTGAGGTCAACAGACTCCACACACACAACACAGGGCCAAGATGTATGCTGAACAGCTGCTCTGCCCTCATGGGTGAAACTAAACTAAGACATGAGAGAGAATAAGATGATTAAAAGTCATGGAGCCTGTTGACACCCACACTGTCCTGAGAGCAGCTCTAATCAGGCAGTAAGTGAAAACGGCAAAGCCTCACAGGCCAATGAGTTCTGATTTATTGTGCATCATTTCACTTGCTATCGTCGTGATAGAACAGTGTGCTGTCTGTCTACTTTCCAAACATGCTTCTTTGATCTTCACACCTCTTTTAAATTCTGGTTAGTTGTGGAAGCTTGACTGTGGTTTGCAGGGTGTGAACGAAGTTGCTGCAGAGTGCAGATGTGGTTAATGTGAACAGTTTTTCGGTTTATCGACACAAGTTGAGCACAAAGGTCTCTAGAAATAGATGAAACGTCACTTTGAGGATGAACTACCTGTGTGTCCTGGGCCTCTGGTTGAGCGAGGCTGTGCGTGCAGGGCTGTGCTGGCTGCCCAGGCGGGCCGGGCTGGTCATGTAGTCATTAGGCACCACAGGAGGCTTCACTGGCTCCAGTGTCTTGTAGGGTGTGTTACGTCTGGACAGGACACAGGTAAGGAAAACACAATGATCAATTCAAAGTGAGACAAAGTACAGACTTATAGGACGAATCTCCTTGTTGTTTACAACTACTTCCAGGTAGAAAACCAGCATGAGAACAACAGTGACAGACGAGAGTTTCGCTATATATATATAATTTTTCATGTTACTATATCGCCGTTTAGTCTATGAAACCAATGATTAGACAAACATTACTATTTATGTGTGCACATTTTTGTAATTAGTCATGGTTATCAGAGATTAGCTGGGCTAACGGTTACCTGTTTAACTTTAATAACTCAGTGACTCAATAAACGGTCCATGAAAAAATATTTTCTCCAGCGGATATCAGTTACAACATGACTGAGCTAACTGGAGTAGTTTCATGTCGTGTCCGACAACGGGAGGGTTTTAACAGCTGATGTCCAGATGTTAGCTTTGCTACCGCCGTTAGCTTAGCTACCACCGTCAGCTGTCCCTGTCAGCTGCAGCCACTGATGCTTTCTAGACACTGTGATTCCCCCAAACTGAATAAATACCACACATTGCAACACAAAACAGACACACACAGAAATAGTAATGTTTCTTCAATCATTTCAGATTTGTCTAAACGGTGATAGGGCGTGAACAATATGATATATATATAGCTAAACTCTCGTTCGTTACTATTGATCTCATTCAAATTACGTGCTGGTTTTCTACCCGGAAGTAGAATGTAAACAAAGCGATTCGGTCTATAAAGCCAGCTCGGGTGGTCCTGGTGTTAGAAACAACCACTGTGCGATATTTGAACGGTCTAAAGTAGTGTGGAAGTGTCTCTACCAAGGACATATTTCACTGAATGCCATAATTGCATTCTAAAAACTTTAAAAGCCAGTGCTGTGAGTTCTCACCCCAGGGTACCACGACCAGCCATAGGGGGACTCGGGGGTTTCTGTGTTGGTGGATTGGTCCTGGACAGCGTCCCACCACCTCGCCCTGCTGCGTTGTTCCCATGTTGCTGGAAGAGCAAATATGAGTTAAAAACGGTGCTTTTGTGCGATCTGAATAGCTGCCACCAGTGTTTCCCCTGCTGTTTGATTTTAAAGCTGGGGAGTCTGATAAGCAAAACTAGGATTATTTCTACAAAAGCTCATCTCATCTTTGGTTTTAACATATGTTTGTGGGGAAACACTGGCACAAAGGCCTTCCTGTCCACAGACAAATATAAAGACATGAAATAGGAGACAAGGAGAGATGTAAGGAAAAGGACACGGCAGCACTGAATTCATGACTGCTGCCTTATACTGAGAAGAGAAACGGGATACCACTCACTACTAGTCACGTGGATGACCAGATAGAGGACATAAGAGTATGTATTAACGAGTAAACATGAAATATGATGTTTCATATCCCCTGTAATAGGTACATGGATACCTTGACACTGTAGCTGAGTTGTATTATTACATGAGAAAAAGAGGAGAAGGACAACCGTCTCTTACCTTGGCTTTAAGCCACTGAGTGCAAGCAGGCAAAAAGAGAAAGACAGAAAACAAGACATGCTCATTGGTTAATGGTTAAAAAAGCAAGTAATATTATCATCATTATTATTATTGTTATTAATATTTTTATAGCAAGCGTGAAATATAAGCATTTTGTATGTACTATGTAATTACACATCCAATAGACACAGGAAAGAAAAGGAGTAGAAACAGGAGGGGCATAAAGGAGACTAATGTACAGTATATTCATAATAGTAAAACACTGTTTCCTATAAAGTTGGAATAATTTTGATTCTAGACACGTTCCTCTTTTTATTCCTATTTGCAGGTATACCAGGTGCAGTGATTCCCAGTTACCAGTTTTGAAACGATATACTGTACCCTCTATCACATCTATCAAGAATACATCACATTGTCACAATCATTTCATGAGAGGAGTAAAAGAGAAGAGTAAAAACATATTTTATTCCATCTTTATGGGCAACAGTGTATACATAATTTATTCTAATGTTAGATAAGTGTGTGTGCATGTGTGCTGCATACGAGTGTATGTGTAGACCCACAGGTGGTATCACACTGTGCAAAGGTGAGTAATGCTTTCTCTCTTTCAGTAACAAGGTTTAGGGCTGACGACGCAGACAATGGTTTTCCTTGTCAGCACAAAATTACATTTTCAACTCAATTTCGACTGATAAACTAATTGTTTTAGCATTCAACTCATTCTCAGCTCATCTTGAGTCAAATTTTATGAAAGGTTTATTGCAATATGTGGCAGCTTCTCTGTTGCAGTGAAGTGAAACTGATCATAAACCTGTGTGTGTGCGTGATAATACACTGTGTGAATCAGTGTCTAGACGTGTGTTACTGACTGTAATCAGAGTGAGAATCATTTAAGTTGAAATAATAAGCGGTGGCTTCACTGCTACACAGCTTTGCTGACGTTTTCAGTGTTGCTATGAGAAAAAAAAAACCCACTAAAGCACAGTGAGGTCATAAATAACCCGAGTGAGGTGTTCAGAGTGTCGGAGCGGCTGAAACTATGTCACCCTGGTAACTGCCAGTAATGCCAATAAAGGCTATTATGGTGGAGGGGTGAGCACAGTCACCCGTAAAAGTGTGAATGGGTCTTTCCGTGCTCCAGTCTGACTTCCCATCAACCCACGGGTGAGTTCCCCCGGCTGTGTGGAGGAAAGGCAGAGGGGTGGCAGTGATCACACCTCCAACGCTCCAGGGAATCCACCACAGCCAGGAGGAAACAGGCTGGAAGGGATGCAGCACTAATAAGCCTCTGTTTACTTTCCACACATCTCCCAGCACCAGCACAGAATGAACATGTATGAAAACATATTCACATGTACACAAACACAGCTACTCCTCTCACAATTCTCTTTCTGTCTGTGTGGCGGCTGGGCCAGCGGGGAGGATGAAATGATATCAATCCGTTCATATTCTGAATTATTCAAAGGCATGTGTGTGTGTTTGTGAGAGAGAGAGAGAGAGAGAGAGAGAGAGAGAGAGAGAGAGAGAGAGAGAGAGAGAGAGAGAGAGAGAGAGAGAGAGAGAGAGAGATGTGGAAAATATGGAATGTGATATGCATTCTACACTGAGCCAGACAAATGCACATCCATGACATCCACACACACACACACACAGAGCCAGACAGAGAAATCACAGAGAATTTAAAATGAATCAGCCAAGCAGTCTTCAGTCCCCTGAAGTTTTCTTGTCTTCTAAAATGATGAATCCAAACCTGATTAAAAACACCAACCCTGATTAAATTAGAAGGTGCTCTGCAGATGTAGAAATCCCAGGATAAGTCATCTTAAAGGGATAGTTCACCCAAAATTCAAATTTCACTCATTCACCCTCATGTTGACTAAGAGCTGTGAGAGTTTTCAGAGTCCTCCGTGCCTTCTCCGAGTTACGGGGGGGTCCGCGTAGCAGTATTTGTCCATATAATGGTTGTCAATGGATACCAACTTTCTTCGTCCAAAAAGACACACCAAAAAACATCCAAATACCTCCATACTGCTCGTCTGTAATGTCCCTCTTGTATTGAAGCCCCAACATGAGAAATTGTTCCGCCGGTGATTTGCACTGACACAGGAAGAGCAGTGAACCGAGACACTGGGAGCTTCCGCTACAAACAAGCTTAAAATATAGACTTATTTAATTTTTTCGGAACAATTTCTCATGTCGGGGCTTCAATACAAGAGGGACATTACAGACGAGCAGCATGGAGGTATTTGGATGTTTTTTGGTGTGTCTTTTTGGACGAAGAAAGTTGGTATCCATTGACAACCATTATATGGACAAATACTGCTGCACGGACCCCCCGTAACTCAGAGAAGGAACGGAGGATTCTGAAAATTCTCACAGCTCTTAGTCGACATGAGGGTGAGAAGATAATGAGTGAAATTTGAATTTTGGGTGAACTATCCCTTTAAGATGTCAGCCTACTGTTACATGTTGTCTCATGTAAGCTGAATTAAATTAAAAAGGAAACATAGCTGTACATTTTCTACCATCTACATGGATCTGTGTCCGATTCCTGCAGAGATCCGTCATTTGCAGCATCGGTGAATGATGCTTTATTTGCATAGTGAGCCGTGCCAGACGAGTCTCGGTGGGAGCCAGCTCTCTAAGGAGGAAACACCGGCTTCTGAATTTGAATGAGTTGGATGTTTGAAAATCAGCGGACAGCCGCTATCTCAACAGAGACAGACAGGGGGCAGAGGGATGAGAGAGGGTGACTCAAACACGCCGTGGAAATGTAGTAGAACCGAGAATCGATGCACACATGGGCACGACACACACAACAAACAAGAGTGCTTTATGAAACGGGAAAAGAAGAAGAGGGGAGAGGAAGGAGCGGATGGATCATGGGGAGAGAGGATAAAAAACTGAAGAAAGAGCCGGAAAGCGGTTTGAAAGAATATTTTCCCATGATTCAAAAGGGGGATGTGATGGCGTGAGTAACACTTGGCCAAGATGTCTCTTCCCTTGCTCACACTCTGGGCTGCACACACACAAACACCCACACTCTTAATAACTTCCAGCTTAGGAGGCCCGTTACTCAGCAATGAGCAAGATCTTGGACAGGAGAAGCTTTTCAGTCAGCGACCAACTTCACATCTCATTCTTGGACGAGTCTTTCTTACATTTCAAGGCGTTTCTGTAGTTAATTAACTAAAAGGCCTGCGTATTGATCGGCCTGCGCCGCGGGTGTGAGTGGATGTGTGTAAGTAGATCATGGAAGCAGGCACTCAGCTTGTTCACCAGGTGTGAACTTGACTAAGTGTGTGTCTTCCTGTCTTGCAAAACCGACGCTGCAAATCAAGATAGCATGTGAAGAAATAACTTAAGAGATTTAGCTGCAACTTGTGGTGAAGCTGAGAGCTGGCTGTTCATGTCTCTTGTCATCTTTCTTTAAAAACCAACAGTGACAAGAGCTGCAATGTAGCTAAGAAATAAAGACTGATATTAATAGACCTTTTAAAGGTCCAGTGTGTAATATTTGTCAAGGTTTATTGGCAAAATCTGAAAAACTACCAAAATATTTATTTTATAATATAAAATAAAATCTGTTTGGTTTTCATAGTCTTATAATTTTTTTTGTATATACACATATATATTTATGTATTTTATACATATAGCATTTTACACACTGGACCTTTAAAGCAGAACTATGCAAGTCGGCCGGAAATAGCTCGCTCCTTCACTGGTTTCTCTTTTTTTCCCTCTCCGGAGCTCCCCCACAGTTCTGGGAGGCACATGTCACTGTCATAAAAAAAAAAAAAAAAAACTCGCCCCCACCTCCTCCACCTCCTCCACCCCCTCCACCCCCTACACGTGCTTGTGTTTACATTGGAAGCTGCTGAAGGTAGAGAGCGGTGTTTGCTAAGCCCTGCTAACACGGAGCTAATGCTAACACGGAGCTAACGCTAACACGGCCACACACAGACACAAATACATACACACAATAGGTTCCAAAACGCGAAGGGGTGTGTGTGTGTCATGATGTATTACATTATCTTATAAAAGATCCATGGTGTGTGTGTGTCTGTGTTAGCATTAGCTCCGTGTTAGCATTAGCTCCGTGTAGCCACAAGTCGAACTTCATCAGTAGGCTACAAACATTCCGTGTCTCCATGGTCAAACCAATCACGATTCGTGACATGCATGACGTCATCTGGGGGGGGGGGGGGGGGGGGGGGGGTGAGCGCATTGGCCTAGACCCCATTCACCTCATAATAGGTCACTCAACCATCACAGTGTCTCTGAGCCACAATAATTACAGCCGAAATCCTGCATAGTTCTGCTTTAAGTCTGAACAACAACAAAAAAACAAAAAGAATCTTACTTTGACGCCGTGTCCCACATCATCCAGCAGCGTGTAGTCGATTGGCTTTCGAATGTAGCGCACTGGCCGCTCCATGTTGCCCGGGGCGATGATCTTATGGGTGCGAGAGGTGTTTTTGTTTGTGGTCAGGATGCCGATCTCCCGACGGGCCACCTTCTCTTTATGAATGTCCACCGTCTGCAGGACAGAGAGAGGACAGTGAGCAGTGGGATCCAAGACACACTCTGGTTTTAACTTTGCATATTGTGAAGTCTCCACATGCGTTCACTCAACTCAAGTTGCCCGTTTAATATAAAGGCCTCCCTGTTGCCCGTTACAGTGATTTACTTTTAATGTAAACTCAACACTTCCTCCATCTGTTTCACATTAAAAACCTCCCAGGAACTCAGGGGCTGTAATCACCTCACTCCCTTTCTCTGGACAGATTTAATACTCAATTTATTTATCTTGCATAAAAAAGGGTTCAAGTGGCTGCAGCAGGAACAACATGACCATGTATTTAATAACACCTTTTTTATTCAAGCGTATTTACATGAGATCTAGTGATGAGCCAATGTTGGGACTCAGCCCAGTCAAAATGGAGGACAAGACCACATGGCTTCTTTGTCTCCCAGACAAAGGAAAACCATTGAACTCAGCCTCCCAGCGTCCTTCACCTTTTCACCTAGGTGTGGAACCTCCTCTACTGACCCCCCATTGGTCAGGTATGGCCCCAGGACCCGTGAGGTCACAGGCCATATAAAAGGAGAAGTGCCCTTCTCTCTCTCTCTTCGCTCTCCCTCTCTTCTTGGTGATTCTCAGAATGAGCTGCCGCTCCTCTCAGCTCCTCACCTGGAGCTACTGCTACAGCTCTCCAACCTCCATGAGGCCTGCACAAGGCAGACACCTCCACTGGTAGCGCCGCGAGTGCCTACCAACTGACTCAAGAAAAGGAACCAGCTAGCACGACGCAAGGTCTGCTAGTTTAACTGTTTCAAAATGTTGAACTATCCCTTTAAAGCAGAAGTAAGCGATCTGGTCGTTTTGGCTAACTTCTTGTCAGCCGATGGAGTTGGCAGTCCCCGCCCTCGTCCCTACGTCACCACATTCACGCGCATCCCTTGGCTGCACACACAGAGAGGACCGCCCCTTTATGCCGTTCTCTCTCCTCATTGGATAAAGGTTGTAGGATACAAGGAAAGTTTTCTCCTCGGCTTACAGCAGAGCAGAGTGACTGACAGACCCGTGTTTCAGACCAAACACTCCATATAAGTGATTGCTGTCGGAAGATAGAACTATTTAAGACTTACATTAACACAAATATTCCTAATATACTTCTGCTTTAACAACAGCTTTGATTACAGTAAGGCATTTCACAACTCCACCAGTTTAGCCCATATTGTGTGTGTGATATCAAACACCAAAATTAACATGTGTTTATATGAAAAAGAATCTCATCCACTTCATTCCTCTGTGGGCTTTTAAAGCCCACGGCCTCCCACTGCTTGGACACACACTCCGAGTGCATCCGTCTCAACTCCCATTGACCCACTATTCTGCTCCATCGGCCTACACCCTAGGGCCCTTCAGACGAAGCTCGCCTTTAACCCCTCGCTGCAGGACCAATTGAAAACACCAATGACCTCCATCTCTTCAGCGATTAGAGTCATCATCGCTCACAGCACCTACTCACAGCGGGCGTCTGCAGGGACCGGCCTTCAATTTATGAATGATAGATGAAACTGGAGCAAGTGAAGGATGAGGAGGAGGGGGGGGGGGGGGGGGGGGGGGTACTGAATGAAGAGGATGGAGGGCTTCATCTGTAGAATGAGGTCACGCTTTGGAAAAGAGTACGCACTTCATGTATTCTTAAATAAACCTGTAGTACATTAGATGACAACAGTGACATTTGTGTGTGAGACTCTGTAATTTTGTGTGTGTGTGTGTGTGTGTACCCCACATAGCAACAAGGTCACACATCAATCACCATTCAGTGGACGTGACAGTTCCACTGCTGCAGCCGCCTGCGCGTGGCGGCTGGAGATGAAAAATTCAGTTTCAGAGATTGAGAGTCTGATAGGTATTGTGAAGTTGACCTGCAGCTGCCACTCCCTCGTGCTGTGTGCAACCCTCTGTGTGTCTGTTGCATGTGATCGACAGCCAGTATAGACATATACTGCATATATTTTTAGAGAGAGAGAGAGAGAGAGAGAGAGAGAGAGAGAGAGAGAGAGAGAGAGAGAGAGAGAGAGAGAGAGAGAGAGAGAGAGAGCATGCTCGGCTCTTTTTTTAGGAGAGGAAACTGAGGCGACACGCCCAGCTTCAGCTGGGAAGTAAGAAAAGCCGCCTACTTCCTGCCAGTGATAGGCGAGTGGAGGTAGACTGCAAACTGAGAACAACAAAACTCACAAGCACACAGAGAGATGAAGACTGAAGATAGAGATGGAACATGAGTAAACTGAGAAGCTTTTGATAGGCCGCCATGATCAAAAAGACAAGAAGATGAACAAAATAACAAACTTTGTAGTCTCCAGATTTAGGAGACCAGACTACATTACTTAAAATGAACACACACTGAACAGCAGACAACAGATGCTGTACCACCTTGTGTTTATAGGCATTAGCACTCAACACTACCATGAATCATGACAATGGGGAAGCATTAAAACATCATGATGGTAGACATCCGCAGGTGATGGCTGGATCCTCTCAGCTCTGCTGTTGGATGAAAAAGTGAGCTAATCTTTATGAAACATCTAGACATAATGACTGTTACCTAATCGCCGTCTGTCCTTCCTGCACTCTCTCTCTCTCAATCTCATTTTCTTTTGTAATCCTTTTACACTAATAAACATCTGGCTGTCTGCTAAACCTGCGGCGAGTGTCTGAGAGCGCACACACAGCTGTAGTTTTTTCACTGTCGGATCCGTGCGGCAGGTTCAACCTAGTAAATCTGTGCTTCAGCAGAAATTCTCCACAGCTCAGTGCTGTTGCTGTAGACATTTGCTTTTGTTTAAGAGTTATTGGCAGGAGGGAAATATGATGTAGTCTGAAGTGAGATTAGAGGGCACGTAAACAGATGTGTGATTTCATACATCAATGATCTCATGTATGGCTCGGTAACAAGTCCACAAATCAGACATTTCTACTCCCGACGCTAATATTGTAGAGTTTTTGGACCAAAGCTAACAACTGTCTGGATTTGTGTCATTACCATTTTTTCATTTGCATTCACATATAATTCAAGGTGCTTTCTGCACTTGAGAGGACTTGACCAATTGAAATCGAGCTGCAAGAGACACAAGTGGGTCATTGAGTTGATGAATGACAATTTTTTTTTAGAGGAAAAGGGAAGAGATGAATCAGAAAAGCAAAACGGCAGACAGGGCTTAAAGGGGGATGGAAAAGGTCCTGCATTTCTTTCCATGGCAGTAGAATCAAAAAAGAAGCTTTTCTATTTTGTTTACTGTGGCACTGGCTCGGGTTCAGATACTATAACAGAAGGCGCACACAACAGCCATTCAATTTAAGCTGATGCACAATGAGGAGGAACAGAGTGCCACCGCTCTGCTTTGATTGAACACGCTGTTGGTTTGCATTTAGTTAGTAGTATCTCTTGGATAATTATGCGACAGCCCACTCTGTCTATGGGCTTGCAAATCCTACAGAGTTGGGACTTGGGATTTTGGCAGCGACGCTTGGCTACCGTCCTCCTCCTAATCCCATTTAACTCTTTCAAGTCAGGACAATTTCCACAACCTAAACTGGAGAAATACTTGGCACCACTGAGCAAGTTGTAATTTAATTTCTTGGGACGTCACTGCGAGGATAATGAATGTATGCTGTGGAGAGGATGGATGGATGGATGGATGAGATGAGATGCATGTATAAATTAATTTACTTTTCTCTTGATTCATGCAATCTGGGGCGCTTCCAACCAATTCACACTCGGAGATATCGACTTTGACAGAGCAACATGGATCTCCGTATGACGGAGCCTTTTATATTTTCTAGCATGTCAAGTGGATTGGCCTTCATAAAGCCTACACAGCCTACATGTTAACGTTGCATCATGTGTGTTGATTGTAGGGATGAACAATTAATTCAAATGCAATCTCCAAATTTCAGGAGGTGTAGTTTCTCAGATTAATGTTATACAGTAAGGTGTAACATAGGCAAGGCAAGGCAAGGCATCTTTATTTATATAGCGCATTTCATACCAAGGCAACTCAATGTGCTTTACATAAAGACAAAACATTAAAAAAGAAGCATAAGACAGTATAAAAACAAACAAAACACTAAAAACAGAGTTAAAAGCAAGAGCAAATAAAAGTAAAATAAAAGAAAATAGATAAAGTTTTAAGTTCTCAGCTATAAGCACGTGAAAAGAGAAATGTTTTTAACCTGGATTTAAACGTGCTTACAGTTGGGGCTGATTTCAGTTCTGTCATAGTACATACAGTACCATGAATGAAGCTTTGTGTACAGAGATGCCTCAGACTATCAATCATAATTCTAAACCGAAGTGAGGACACCTGTTGTTGGTACAAGACCAAACAAAAATCATATCATCATTTCTTAATTTTGTAAAAGTAAGTTACAAAAAAACCCACATCTCGCTAAGTCATTCCTTTGTTTTTCTTGTGATAGACCAATAAGTGTCATTTTGAAACTCTATTGTATCTACATGGTGGTGCACTGTCCGACTATGCTGTATCCCTATACTGATATAAAGTGTTGTTTGTATATAACACAAATTTGATGGTGATCCAAAATCACATCTTGATGAAATAATTCACATTACTATGGTTTCATTCATTTTTCTTGTTGGCGCTTTAAAGCTATGGTAAGTCAGAATGGCTGCAATGAAAAAGTTGTATATTGAACAGACTGGAGCTGATGTTAGTCTCATTCATACTTTGGATCCCACATACAGATAAGTGACCACACTGACTCAGCTGTTTCTGCGACAGTTGTACTGCCCGCTGTTCACGTCAATGTCTGAGGCCACAGAATGCTAATACATCTGAAGAGGAGACATCAAAGAGCAGTAGATAAACCACCGCCGGCCATCTCTTCAGGATCAATAAAAGGCTCTCGTTGTTTCATTGCCACTAAACTCCACTCCATCCAGCAGCAGCAGCAGCAGCACTGTGGAGCGAAGTGGGAGCTGGAAACGCTAACCAGGCGAGAGTGCTGGCGTCAGGATTTCATTTCATCCCTGACAGGCTTAATGAAGCACACAGGGAGAGGACGGGGGGACGCTGGCTGACACTGGCTGACGGGCAGGGTGGCCGCACCGAGCGAGCGGACAGAGAGGGGAAGCGTTTGATAGAGAGAGGACTGCTGATGAAGCAGGAGGGAGTGCAGAGGGGCTGTGGAGGGTTGGCAGCTCCGCCGTGATCCCTGCCCTCTGACATATCTGTCAGTCCCCATCATGTGTGAGTGTGTGACTGGGCACTTTGATGTGATGACAGAATAATATCAGCCGGTGTGAATTTTATTGTTCTGGAATAAGTTTCCTCTATACAACATTAAATCACAGCCATACATCCATTCATCAATATTCCTGAGAAGGCTATAGAAGGGGCAGGGCTTGCTCATGTTTTTTTTTCTCTTGCTTTTAATTGTATGTTTAAAGCAGAAGTAAGCGGAATGTTTGTGTTAACTCATTGAGTGCCAACCACGTAATTTCTCGTTTTTCGTTTACCTTTATCCAATGAGGAGAGAGAACGGCATAAAGGGGCAGTCCTCTCTGTGTTTGCAGCCAAGGGATGCACGTGAATGTGGTGACGTAGGGACGAGGGCGGGGACTGCTAACTCCATCGGCTGACAAGAAGTTAGCCAAAACGACCGGATCGCTTACTTCTGCTTTAATGTTTACAATTTTGGGGGGTTTTATTTAAATTTTTAAAAATTGGATTATGTTTTTTTTTCCCCCCATTTTTCCAATTCCTACTGTTAAATGTTTTGTTTTTATGTAAAGCACATTGAGTTCCCCCTTGGTATGAAATGCCAATATAAATAAAGCTGTCTTGCCTAACATAATGTGACACTAGTTCTTAAATAAATACTATTATAAACACTATTGATTATTTACTAATCAATGTCAGCTGATTTTTAAAATCAGTTAGGCTATCATCAGTGACACTAAACACTTCCTGCACCTGTTTTACTCTAAAAAGAGAGATGAGAAACACAAGTATGCCTTTGAAATGTTCTTAACTTTCACACTTTCATTAACTTAACGAGCTTTCGCATTTTCACAAATGAAGAACACGTTCATTCTGGTGTATACCTGGGAGATGTGGTTGATGGAGGACTCCATGCGTCGTAGTTGCGAGGCCTGGATGTCCAGCAGCTGCAGCACGTTGTTTGCTAAGGCATTGATCTGGTAGGCCACGCTGGCCAGAGACTGGGTGGTGTAGGCCTTGGTTTCCTCCAGGGCCTTCTTCTTGTCTTGAGCCTGGCAGCGAGAGGCAAAGGGGGGACAGACAGGAAGAGAGATCATAAGTCACAAAAACCCAGTGGAAGGATTTGTGGGTGGAGGAAAAGGAGAAGCAGGCAAAGGGAAGTAAGGTAGAAGGTCCAAAAAAAAAAAAAAAAAAAGTCAAGAGGAAATGTTGCACTCTTCACTCTCATTGTTACTCCCCTATCAGATGAGTGAGTGGGCAGTTTTTCTACTGGGAACACCGTTTGGCAGGACTATTCATTCTCTACTGCTGAAGCTGCAGTGCTCTGTTAAAATCTGAGAGGGAAGTGCATGAGAGTTGTTATGATCCACTGTGAGAGAACGACTATTGTGGAATGCAAAGCGGCCCCGCGATCGGACGACAATAACTTCCGAATGCCTCGGTTGAACAACGTGGGACAGGTGCATGGTGGGAGGAGCGCCCAGTGAGCAGGAATGCCAAGACATTTCCTAGGATCCCAAATCTCAACCCAGCTGCACAAATCTGTTTCTGGACGCCTTTAAATAGCAACAGGACTGAATGGACGTATTTATAGTTTGGGAAGCAAAACAGGGATAAAAGAGGGCCACACAGAGTGACAACCACTCAGGGAGGTGGGAATACAACTGACAGCCATGTACAGTTATGTATTGGCTGTTTTCCCATTAATCAATTCCTCATGTGTTATAAAAAAGGCTTGTTTTACCAACCCAAAGGTGTTTCATTTATTATTTCCTACTTGAAATCCTATGACTAAATATTTAGCATTTTCCTACACTGCAATTTTACAACACCTTGGACATATATCCAACAATCAGATTAGTTTCTCTCACTCATTCAAATGACTAATCACTTCAGCTGCTGCCCTCTGAACAGAACTGGTCTCTGACTCTGTTTTTAAAAATATGCTAAATCACCAACAATCTTATTTTCAAAGACATAGTTAAAGCAGAAGTAAGTGATATATTTGTGTTAATATAAGTCTTAAATAGTTATATCTTCCGACAGCAATCACTTACATAGAGTGTTTGGTCTGAATCACGGGTCTGTCAGTCACTCTGCTCTGCTCTGAGTCGAGGAGAAAACATTTCTCGTATCCTACAGTTTTTATCCAATGAGGAGAGAGAACGGCATGCAGGGCTGTGTGTGCAGCCAAGGGACGCCGTGAATGTGGTGACGTAGGGACGAGGACTGTTATGGTGCGTTCAAGGCAGCCCGTAACTCGTGTTTTTCCGACCTGTGAAGTTGTACCAGTTCGATCTGGTACGAGTTCACGGGTCGGAAGTTACGAGTGGCCGTTATAGTGACTTTCACCGGTAAAACAGGTCGGAAAAACACGAGTGGGTTGCCTGGAACGCTACAAAGTCGTAAGTTGTGACTTGAAGCTGTAATTTACGTTTTCAAAAGCCTGCCTGGAACGCAGCATTAGCCAAAACGACCGGATCGCTTACTTCTGCTTTAGATATTTTGGGAAGCGTATTTATCTTAACTGTCTCCTATATATATATATTTTACACTGTGTGCATACAAGATGACAATCTGGATCTAGCTTGCATATTGTTTAAAAAAAAAAAAAAAAAAAAAAGTTGAACTCTTCCTTTAAAAGGCTTCCACCAGCTGAGTTTGATGTGTAACTGCGAGGTCACTGTGATGACTCTGTGCATGCTGTTAAAGCTCTAATCGACTGTTCCCTTAAAATGCAGCTTGAGACAAAAGCTGTGATTTACCTGCTGTTACCAGACAACAATTTGTTAAGTGCGTGCAGCAGCGGCAGCATCATCATCATCATGACACCACTTCTTACAACATGGCCACCTGCCCACCTGCTACTTTGCAAACCACCTGCAGCAACAATATCTTTTACAAATGTGTGCGGGGATGGGCCAGTTTGTAAGGCAGCAGAGGAAACGTCTTCACGCAGCCGCAGCAGCAGCAGCAGCAGCACTGTCCCAGAGGCTGCAGCCTGTCCTCACGCCTGAGCTTGGAAAATGCCAAAGTAAGTGTGTATCTTCAGTGACATTTTCAGGCTGCTGAAACACCTTGCACGCCACACTCACATTTTACTATACTCTCATGACTCACCCACACACTACAGCTACCAGCACAGTGCTGAGATGGTTACACTCACTCATAAACAGTAAAAACACAACGACACACTGTTATCTTTAACGCAGTGCGCTGCGTCCAGCAGGGAGGAGCAGGGGAGCTGTCAGGGGTTTAAAGAGAGGTTCAAACTTCCAGTAGACTAAACTAATTAAAACAGTCTGAAAATATCTTGCTTAGAAAAACCCACTGGAAACATCACAGCCTGAGCCTACATCTCCCTATTGTACACACTGTTCATCATAGATCTCTCTCTCCCTCTCTTACTCTGTCTCTCTCTTTCATTACTCACTCTCTCCCCTGCTTTGAGATATTGTGTTTCATATTAAGCTTACAAAAGACCTTTTGTAGGAAATCCACTTGGAATTCCTTTAGACTCAACAATGTGAAAAATAAAGCAATTTCTGAGTGTCACATCACAGTTAGCGCAATGTCAGATTGATACAGGAATATTCTGAACCTCATGAGTCATGAAAGAAAAAGCCATGATGAGTCAGAGAGGGGCAACAGGAGCTGCAGTGGGGATTTGGGGGGGGGGGGGGGGGTTCAACGGGAGGGGAAATGTTAAGTAAAACCATCTTCCAACTTCAACCTTGACTGTGTTCTCCACACATCTTCTTATAGGAAAAAGAAATTCAATTGCTCTTAAAGGGATACTTCACCCAAAATCGATAATTCACCTATTTTCTACTCACCGTCATGCCGAGGAAGGGTTTGGAGAGTTATTAAAACGCTTTTGGAGTTCCGCGGGGGGGGGGGTGGGTCCGGCTGGCAACGAGTTATCATATAATGGCGGCGGATAGTGTCCGTCCCTTCTGTGTTTACATCATACATCCAATGGTTTACAACAGTATTTGGATGTTTCATAGTGTGTGTTTTGGACGATTCAAAAGTGAGCACTATCCGCCTCCATTATATGTAAATCCGTTGCCATGCAGACCCCCCCTGGAACTCCTAAAGCGTTTTGATGAGTTCTCCAAACCCTTCCTTGGCATGACGGTGAGTAGAAAATTGGTGAATTATCGATTTTGGGTGAAGTAGCCTATCCCTTTAAGTAAAACCATCTTCCAACTTCCACCTTGACTGTGTTCTCCACACATCTTCTTATAGAGGAAAAATTGATTAAATTGCTCTTAAACCTGGTAAAATAACTGATACTGATAGCTATTGGTACGTTTAGAAAAAACATGGCAGTTAAACATATTCCCTGGTGCTTTGTGGTTTATATATGCAAACTATATACTAAGGGAGAAGAAGTCACTTTATATATTTCCTACCATGTGTGTTTTGTTTTTCAGACCAGGTCAGAATACTGGAAAAACAACATGCAAAAGGGTGTTACTTTTAAGATTTTTTAAACCGAAATGTTAAGATCCATCTGCAAACCAATTAGGGGTGGGACGATATGGGTAACTCACGATTCGATACTGTGGCGATATTTGGCCCACGATAATGATAATATCACGATACACGATATCTGCGATATTCGATATATTGCAAGAAATTTCATCAACGATATATCACGATATATGTGACTGAAAAAAAAAAAACATAAAAAGGAAAAAGTCTCATGCATTTATTCCAAAACTTTGTACAATGTACAAATTAATAAACACTGTACAGCTGGAGACATTAAAGTGCATGAACATTAATAACATGTCTTATGTAAACCAGGACAGTGCTTTATGATACTGAAAAGTCAGTAGCAACTTGTTTTATGTAGTTTCTTATGCTTTCCATTCATGGTATTTAAAAAACCAGCTGTCAGAGAGAGAGAGCAGCCTCTTTGGTGATAAGAAGAACAAGTTCTCTAGTGTAGGACATGAGGAGAAAAAACATGCAGGTTTTCTGTAACAGTACTGTATAAGACAGCGCCAACCCCCGCAACCCCCCACTCCGTCCTCCCTCACCAGGCTGATTGAACGGGCGATTGGGGGGAAAAAGAAAAAACTCGCTAGTCGAAGCGGCAGCTCGACGTCGCGCACAATCGCAACAACGGCAACAACAGCAACAACAGCAACTACAACTTCCTCCTACAAATGTACGACCGTCGGTGTGACGTGCAGACGCAGTGGGACGACTCCTCAGTCCATGAGTTTCATGTCTCAGACCGGATCATGTAAATCAAGCTGCAGAAATATCCGGGGGACGGGAGCGTCGCGGTAACCGTAGTAACTCACACACACAGAGAGACCATAGACTGTAGAGAGAGACACATACGCCTGTCTGTGTGGTTGCTGTATATTTTACCTTCGCAAAACAGTTCTTGCAGATTATATTCTTTATCCAGTGTTCTCCTGTCATCTGTTTCGTAAAAGCCAAAGTGGGTTCACACTTTAGAGTGGAAACTTGCGGGTGGGTCTTCTTCTTCTGCCGCTACTCACGCCTACTTTACCCTCATTTACGGGATTAGCGCCCCCACAAAAAGGACAGGAGAGATTAAGTACTGACGGTGAAAAAAAAAAAGTACTGACTGTGACAACGGGGTAAATGTGTGTTGTAACAAAATATCGATATTTGCCGTGAGTGTATCGATTATTTATTGCGACAGAGAGCACAACAATATATTGCAATATCGATTTTTTTTCCCACCCCTAAAACCAATAGAGGCGGACAGACGCCCATCTGTGTCCCAAAAAACAGCACGATTTCATTCTTCTTTACTTCAAAGAGTTGCTATTCTAGTATCCAAATGGTCTGAAGAAAGCTACTGACAAAGCTGAGTTCTGCTTTCATGCCACCAAAAAAATGTTGCAGGTGACACTGTCAGCTTTTCAAATGGCCCATTTTAAAAAATTTCTCATCTAAGAATAAAACTCCAGCATCACATATTATGACGTGCATTGTCAGAGGATTATGCAGATCTAGCCTAGAAAGAAAAGCAGGTATTATTTTATACATCTATGACAACAACAGTATGTGACAGAGACAACTTGGAAGAAGAAAGCTCAATTTAGGACGTTATCCAGAATACAGAAACATATCACATGTATCCCTCTGCACACAATCTGAGCATAAACTATAATGGCATGCAAAGCCTCCTTACTCTACATTCACCGTTGTGTCTGTCAAGTGTGTTTATACACACACAGGAATGCAGCTAATGTTTTTAATGTCCCTGAAGAAATCATTATACATGAGGAGCCACAAGCAAATATGTTCATATTCCAGGCCACGACAATCTTGCTGTAAATCAACACAATACTCTAAATATTGCAGTAGAAAGTGACACGACAATAGGTGGCTGTGAAAACCAGCAGTAAAGGAGAATGGAAATCATCTTGCACATCCACATCACATAAAAGAACTGAGAAGGAGCGGAAGCATCTGTGCTGCTGACTGAAACACTTAATTCTACCTTTGTAATTAGATGTTTAAACAAGACAATGACTAAAATGACAGTTTAAATCTCTCGGCCCATTGTGCGTTAAAACAGCTACTCATCACTGTCTCCGTCTCATCCAACTACACATTTTAACTGCATGAGTGCATTAGTTACATCAACTGACTCAGACATTTCACAACATCTTGGGTTACAGAAAGAGGCCACATGATGCAAACACGCCGTTTACGTCAAACTGTTACCTCCTCTGTGCTTCTCTCCATCCTTGCTTCATGCAGAGTGACACAACAAAATTTCCAAATCACGTGTCAGAGATGCTTTTTTTTTTTCTTAATCAACCGACAAGCGAAAGATCCATCAGTCACACACATCATATCTGGATTTAAGAGTGTCTGTTGTAAATCTGCAACAGCTCACGAATATGATTAGTTGCCAATTATGAATTTCACTGCAACAAAGCCTGTAGCAAACTAATAATATGAGCATCATCAATCAGCAGAAGCAGAAGAAATTGGATTTGGATGCAGGAGGCAGGATTCCTATTCACGGCTCCACGCACGATGTTCTGTGAGCGAAACCACAGAAAGCTCTACTGGTGGTGACACAGCAGGGTCAAGCTCTCAACCTGCTGCTCCTGGCACTGCTCCATTTCCTCACTGCAATCCAAACGACTGGAATTATAACATTCCCAATCATGGGAACATGAATAAATAAATACGTTAGCCACCTGGTTCCCAGACTGAAGCAATGCAAATTCACCTCTCACCTGCTGTTGCTAATTGAAGATAAGCTCAGGTACAACATTTTCCCTCAAACTGCCCACCTTAGCAGCTAAATTGGCCGCTGAGGGAGATGTAAAGTGGTGTCCTACAGTCTCAGACCATTTTCCCATTCAAGTAAATAGGAAATCAGATCCCTCTGGCCTATGGCTTTTTAAATTAAATGTGGAAATTGTGCAACGTTTGAGTAAAAATTAAAAACCCTCAGGTTGGCTAGCTCTCTGCATATTTATATTGGGATGCACATATTGAAAAAAACAAAGCTGTGTTTGCTTGTCAGTATCTCTTCAGTGCATTCAAGCAGTGTAACCTACATTGCTTTTCTTATGACAACCACAGCAAAGTGATCTGACGTGTTGTTACGGCATAATGGCTGGTTTTTCTCGGCACCACAGTCAAAAAATTACCATGCTGGAACACAGTGGGGTTTCTGGTTTTTGCCCGTCTGTCTGTCAGCGGACACTGCTGTTCATACCAGACCAATTCAGCCTACTGATAGTCGACAGTGTCAGTTCACACTCACACACCCACATTTACAGGGCACATTCTCACCATGGCAGAGAGACAGGGTGTGGAGGTTTACAACGTGTAACTCTTCAGCGCTTCATATGCACAAGCATTTTATTGAAAAAGATTGTGTCCACTTAAAGCTAGGCTATATGAACCCTAAGGTAATCAAGTCACTGGATTACCTTCAACAAAAATGTCAAAGACATGTCACAAAGAACCCCAAGGCTTCAAATGTTAAAAGAAATCTTAAAAAAAATATGAATAAAAAGGATCATAAAAGTAAAGTTTGAGGTGCTTCATTGAAGCCCCACTGCCCAACAGTATAGAACGGATTCATCCTATTGAAACTGATTTAACCATCAGTCCTGATAGTATGCAAAACAAAACAAAAAAATAAAAAAGATAGCAGGTACACCTTTCATTAACCTACACTGTACATTTGATTACAGCCAAATAATCCATTATGGAGGGTTTTCACAGCTGTAGTAGACACATGATGTTGGCATCCTACACACCTAGGACTAACCCTTTAACGACCTGGCCTACATACTGTAATGATGCCCACTGTGAAACAACCTCACACATGACGCATGGAGCCTGTGTTTAAGTCCATTGGGAGAGAATATCAAATGAAAATCTTAGTTAGTAGGTTGTCTTCACTCAACATGGTACAGCTATAGTGAGTTTGCAGTGACTAGGCGATTAATAGTGTTTTTATAGCTATTTCTGATGTGGAAACAATCATTAATACACGACAAAATAGCCTACTTTTTTATTCGATTAGTTTTTGTATTTTACGAGTAAATTGTCTCTTGATAGTTCTCACTCGTTAATGTTTTCCATAGAGGAGCATTATGTGGCCTAAACGTTTGACGCCCGTTAGGTTTGAGTCAAGTAAAATTGATAGATAGTAATATATTATATAGGCTATATATAACTGTGGGCCGAGACTGTGTCCAGTCACAGGTACCTATGAGGATTCAGTCAATGACAAACCACTTGGTCATAACAACGACACACCCTCTGAAAACCCCCAGCAGCTCCTCGAGCTCAGCCGTTAACGGAGAGCTGCGCTCCGGTGCACGGGGCCGAGCAGCCTCAACGAGAAAACCGCCGAGCACCGCCACACACATTCACCGAGCAGCGGCTGATAAGCCGGGAGGAAAAGGCCACTCGGTTTAGCTAGCGGTTTGTGGATCCCTTTCGTTGCGACCAGCATTTCCTGTCCCTGTGGTTTCACTCACTTCTAGCGACGGTTCGGCGCCGCAGACACGACGGAGATTAGAGATAAACTCCGCGGACCTAACGGCCGCTAGCCAGCTCTTACCTGAACATAATTGTTCTCACAGTATTCCGCAACCCGGGACAGGTTCTGGTAGCTTTCCACAAGCGCTCTTTTGCCGGCAGGGATTTCCTCCTCTAATAGCATTTGTAGCTCTGCCATCTTACATCCCTTTGCATTTCTCTCCTCTCTGTCCTTTCTCAGTGAGGCGCGGCGGTGATGCTGTGGTGGTGTGCTGCTGAGAAAGGGGCTCCCCCGCCTGGCATTGTGGGGCTGCTGGCCTCCGATTCACAACGGTCCGTGACTAATCGCAGCTACGCTGTAAACGAAGAGCTCTGATTGGCCGAAAGGCCCACAGAGAAGAGCAGCTGACCAATGAAACTTCACTGCGATGGTATAGCAGTTAATGGCGATATAAGTATAATATACGACCCATGATAGTTTAAAATATTAATGTGTGATGTTTTTATAATAATTCTTTGTTCTACCTCTTCTCATTGTAATTACCATTCTTGTTATTATTACTATTATTAACAATATTTGCATTAGCTACTGTCATAAACTAATGCATATCATTTTATTTAATGTAATTAGCTTATTGTAGTAATAGTTCCTATTCATGTTTTACTTATTCCTATTACCTTTCATAGTTTGAAATCCCATTCTAATAATCGTCTACATGCATGTGTGTATAGCTTACACAAAAATGCATAAATAAAATATAACATCTTACATTCATATATAAAATATGACCGGGGAAAATGAGACTATAAAAATAAAGGGTCTCGACTTTATTATTATTCATATTGCACAAGTAATTGGTCACTTTTCATCTTACCATCCTAAATTTTAGAGCAGCAACCTTAACACTCACATAGCCTAAATAGAATAGTTCATCTGAACATGATTGAATTAAAGACATTCCTCCACATTTTAGCCGATTTAGTAAAACAATTTCATGTCTCATCAAAATCTTAGCTGTACTTATATGAGTGTTAACAACTGATTTAACATAAGCCACTGCCTTTAAATTAAAGACAACAAATTACAACAAACTAACTCACTGACAAAGAATACATTATAAAAATGATTTCATGTTTAAAATGATGCACAACACATTTTATTCCATCTGAGAAAATAAAAGACTCATGGAAAACATTCTATCCTAGTATAGTTTTAGATATTCCACATTAAAAACAAAATGCATTAACCCTGCACTTCGGTGTGTACGGTGTTATTGTGATAAATCAGTGATAAATAGACGAAAAACCTAATGACACTACATTTCCCATAAACCACCGCTGCTTAAATCCCCACTCAGAGGGGCTTCTGGGACATGGAGGATTAAAGCCTTCGTTGTTGAGTCACGAGTCGCTGACTTCTGCTGAATAAAAACTACATTTCCCAGGTACATTCGTGGCTCGTCGTTTAGCTGTTTGGCTCATCCTTGACCGAGTCTAGATTGGCTTTCTGCTGCATATTGCAGCCAGACACCGGGGCTAATGAACTAATTATTGCACCGGCGGATATGAACTTTATGGTGAGTCTCTAATAGATCAACCATAGAGGAAACATTGCTGATAAAGAGTGTAGTGTGTAACCGCTGAATCGACGAGGGCTGATGAAAATGAGACCTATTTTATTTAATATCCCCTAGATTGAACAGTCTACCTCCATAGAGGAGCAGGTGACAGCTAGCTGCAGTGATGATCATGCTATGTTGAAGTGTCCCTCGATGAGCGCTTTCTGAAAAATGCCTTTTATTTTTTATCGGCCTTAAATGATGAAGATGTGAGGACCCTTCATGTCATCCTCACCGGGGCTCAGCATGGCGCAGGAGGACAGACACAGCCTGGAGGCGAAATTCGCCGCTGCAGTTAAAGTGATGCGGAGTTTGCCTGAAGAAGGTGAGAAGTTCCTCCTCTCCTCTGTCCCACACTAAGGATGAAAGAGCCTGAAGTGAAATCTTCACAATGTGCCGCACAGTGGGATGTCTGTGTGTGTGTGTAAACAGTCAGTGTGATTGACCTATATAGGGGCTGTCAGTCACTGCTGGCTGACCCTGCACTGATAAGTCTGCTGTGAGGATGACAGCTGATTCAGTCAATCAGTTATTTCTCAGATCTGGTAACAACAGTTGGAGCTCACATGTGTTTTGGTTTAACAATTCGTGATGTTACTGCATTCTCAAGCTGCCTTCCACATGTGGACTGTGTTTTGTAGAAAGATGAAACAAAATGTGACACAAAACCTTTTCTAATCAACCGTCTTCATCTCTCAGGTCCTTTCCAGCCATCTGATGACATGATGCTGATGTTTTATAGTTACTTTAAGCAGGCCACCTTGGGGCCGTGCAACATCCCCAGACCCAGTGGCTTCTGGGACACTCGTGGAAAAGCTAAATGGTGAGTGTGTATTGTGTGTTATCTTCTTGTGTAATTGTGTTATTCCACATCTAAATTCAGAGTCATGACCAATGTCTGTCAATACTAGGGGCAAGACAACTGGTGCTTCGTTTCACATTGTATTGAAAAGAAAATCTATATTATCCATACAATAGTTACTGAATGCCTCTATAGCCTACAGTTAAAGTCCTAATTTATTTTATATACACCCAGATGTGACTGCACACTATATGCATAATCCTGAAGTAGGGTGATATTCCTGCCTCATTTCATATCTCTATAACTGCGTGTTTTCAGTTATTCACTGTTCACTTTCTGCTCAGTCTTCAAGTGTTGAACTCTGACTTTGTGTTGCCAGGGATGCATGGAGCTCTTTAGGAAATATGACAAAGGAGGAAGCCATGAAAAATTATGTTGAAGACATCCAGCTGGTGAGTCTGAATAGAGGAAGCATGCATAATGATAAACACACAGGCATCCCTCTTCACATGAATGTTTTCTGGCATAGTGATAAAAGTATGTGTCCAAAACAATCACATTCCCATCAGCCTCAGCTGCATCATGTGTTTAGTGTTAATAAAAAAAAATGTTAGCATGCTAACTTGGCCTGCTACCCATCAACAACAACATTTATGTATTAGTACAGGCTCACAGATCTGTAGTCTTTTTAATAATAATGGGTTTGTGTTGTTTAACCAGGGACTGCTTTTGCAGTCTTCAAATACCTTTGCTCATTTTTCACCTAAAAGCATCAATGTGGCATTCACTTGCTCCACTTAGCTGGTCCAACCAATTAAAAGTCACCCATGTCAAATGAATGTATAATCCTATCCAATTATTGATATAATTTCATTTTGCCACAGCTAATTATACAAAATGTCACGTTCACATAGTAAATCCCTTTCAGCTTAAACTTTATTATTTATGGTTAGATTTTGGAGACCATCCCGGTCTCAGATGAGGTGTCAGACCTGGTGGAGAAGCTCGGCAGCTTCTACACAGTAGTGGACGGAGAAGAGGAAGCTGATGAAGGTGAACTGGAGAAGAGGCCCTTCACCAGGCCTTTTGCAAAACATTCAGGTAATGTGCATGATCAGAGATGCCAATAATAACTCCACACTCAGAGGCATATCAAAGGAGGGAGAAAAACCCTCTCCACAGAGGCCTCTGCTGCTCATGTGGGGCGTGGTGCTGCTGTGAATGTCTCTTTCTCAGTCACAGAGATTTATTTTTCTGAGCCTAAGCCTGTCTTACATGTCTTTTTATCACTAGATGAGCTGGTCAGAGCATTAAAGAAGCCAACAATGGAAGGCAAGTCTCGTGGTTTTCACTGTAGCTTTAGAGTTGATAGATTGAGTATGCTTATTTTGATATAACTGAGTTGCTTTCATTAGTGTTTCGTTTGACTGATCAAGGGCATCGTTCTAGGCCCAATTTAGAGTAATGCAAATAGACTGCAGGAACTGTGCTGGGTGAATGTTTCCTGTACAGTGTCATATGTGCTGTGAGGCTTGTTCAGTGGTTAGTCAGTGTGTTAGTTGGCTATTAATATAATATCATTATTTGCTTTTTGTGGTATAGAAGTGGTGTGAATTGTGAAATGTCATGTCAAGTGTGAGTGTGTTTTTGCTTCACATGGTGCAGCGTTGCTTAAGAAGACTTAATCAAGAGTGTTTCCCTCACTGTTCAGGCTATGGGGATCTGTGGGATGATATACAAAACCCTCAAGAAAATGACAGAGTTCATGCCGTAGGTGTCAGTAGTGAAGAGGAAGAGGGAGGTAAAGAAAATAGTGAAATCGAGAGCAAAGAGGAAAATAGTGATTGGAGGAGAAGTGAGGACGAGGAGAATTGGCACGAAGAAGATAAAGCTGAAGATGAAGACATGGAGGAGGAGGAGGAGGGGGAAGAAAAAGGTACCATCAGTAGTTGTAGTTAGCTGTTGCTGTTTGTTTTAATGCTGTGAAGTTGTGTGTTGTGCGGTAGAGGTTACACACTGAAACCAACAGAGGGCTGACGTCACTACTGTAATCACAACAAAAACAAGAACAGTTACTGTATGACGGTTAAAAGAATCAACATGTATTATTGTTTCACATCAACTTAGGGAGCAAACAGACAATGAGTGAAATTAAAGCAGTGTTGGCTAATTGGCTCTAGTAATGTCATTATTGGACTTATCTGTGTATTTTGCCGATAAGATCAGCCAACATTGGACCAATAAATATCTGTACCGATAAATAGTCATTAGTGTACTAAATGTGTATCAATCAAATTCAAACCAGCCTCAGTGGTAGTTCCTGCTGCAGTGGATGTTTTCAGCACCACCTTCCTATTACTCCTGTGTCAGACTTGTTTAAGGCTTTTTTTTTTTTTCTAAAAAATGATTTGCTTTTATGCAGCACAGATGAATTATTTATACACTCTCTCATTTCTGTGCATTATTGTTATGTCTACACCATTTTTTACACATTTTTTCATCTGTTTATTTTTAGTTTAAAAGGGAAGGAGAGCTGCTACGTGTGTATTAGTAGTAGATGAGGAATGAAAGGAAAGTCAGCACACATTTGCCTTCTTGATGCATCAAATTTTCACTATTTTCTGACAGAGTTCATTGGAAGGTATCAGGACGTGCACAGATTTCAGTCAAAGTCAATTTACTGATGTGGTTTCTCTCTGAATACATTCATATAAATGAGAACAATGTGAGAAAGAAAAAAGTCATTTGCTCCAGTGAGATATGGACAGACACAGAGCACATGAAATAGGACGGCCTTCTTTTGTAATCCGTTGTCATTCTCTCTTGACACTGTCTTGTCTTGCCTTGACTCAGCCTGGAGTCCTGATCCGAGGCTGCTGATGGTGGAGGACAAGAGGTGGAGGTCCGACACCCGAGGGTCCGGCAGCAGCGTGGAACCCAGCATGTCCTCCTTCACCAATGGGACACACAGCTCCCTCAACAGCGAGGTGGAGGAGGAGGAACTGGCCTGTTCCACTGGGTCCAGTGTGCAGTACAACCCATACATGCACTTTAATGGACACCTGAGTGGTAAGAGAATGCAGAAAATGTGTATTTAATGATCATAATGCAGATTCTGTTAAATCCTATATGTGTAGGAATGATCTGAACTGTAAAATATACATGTTGAAAGTATTTAATGTTATTGCATCAAACAAAAAAGACTAGAAAAAAGAAAGTGAAATGAGCAGTAAACTGAGAAATGTGCATGTTACTGTACTATATAGCCCTCGGGGTAAAGCATATAGCTATAAAGGAACAATCTCTGTAGACCTATTTCAAGGGTTAGGGTTAGGGTTACCGGCTTACTGTAGACCTATGGCATACTGCCAATAAATGATGGAGAGCTGTGTTTTGCACCTTTCAGATCACAGGGATGCGATGCCTGAGAGGAACCACCGATCCACAGACTCGGATAACGAGGAATTCTGTGACTCAATGGAGCATCTAGCCATGGAAGAGGTCTGGAGTCCCTCCTCCACAACATTCATCAACATGATAGAAAGAAATTCACGAAGAGAATTTCAGTCATTTCTGACCCTGATCTATGGTACATGACTGGAGTCCGTATGACACACCACTGAACTCATATAGTGTACAGTATAAACAGTATAAACTTTGTGTTTTTGCATGTAGCCACTCACCTCAGACAACCGAACTCTGAAACATCCTGGAAAGACATTACTATCCGATCGCAGAGCGCCTGCTCTCCCCGACACAGAAACAAACACTTTTTCCTTGTTGTGATGATTTCTTTACAAAAATAAAGGTGGAGCAGTGCAGTGGTAATGCCCAAAATATCTCTGACCGTTTATTTTAGTAAAGAAATCATCACAACAAGGAAAAAGTGTTTGTTTCTGTGGCGGGGAGAGCAGGCGCTCTGCGATCGGATAGTAATGTCTTTCCAGGATGTTTCAGAGTTAAGGCCTTTGCACACTGGGTCCGTTTTTTTCGTCCGAAATTGCCACACCTCATGTTGTGTCGTTCATGTTTACACACCGAGTCCGAAACTTTCGTCCGTCATAAAAGTTTTCGGAACAGGTTCGATTTAATGCGTTTTCGCATCCGTGAAAGGCCTTTTTGACCAATCACATCAGCGTTTTGAGGCTGGAGAGAGAGAGAGGGGGGGGGTCACCGCTGAGTGAGTATGTGTGTGTGCATGCGTGCGCCAGCCGCTGTTCACCTCTGTTTGTGTGTGTCTGTGCGTGCGCCAGCCGCTGTTCAGAATCATGGAAATTGTCCGTCTTCTGTTTAATGTGTGAGCTAATCAACATCTATCAAACCGGACCACTGACATCCTAAAATAATCTGTTGAAGTGATCATGGTAGTTCCGCTGCTCATTTACAAGCAGGCAGATTGGCTCCTCTCAGGATGGACGCAATATTTTAATTTTTCTCTTTAATTTCTCAACAAGTGAGAGAACCACAAAGTGCATCACTGCTTGACGATTATTGTCTCCCTCTCCGAAATTTGGAAAAACGCAACGCACCCAGTGTGCAAGGAGCCTGTGCGTAACGTTTTTTGTCGGATGACTGATACGAAAAAGGCATGCGAAAAAAACGGACTCAGTGTCCTTTAGGCTGTCTGAGGTGAGTGACTACATGCAAAAACACAAAGTTTATACTGTTTATACTGTACACTATATGAGTTCAGTGGTGTGTCATAAGGATTCCAGTCATGTACCATAGATATTTTATTGTTTTTTGAGTGTTTGTTGTGGTTGAAAGAATTGCCCCCATAGGTTAGCGTTGTCGCTATCCCTAGCACCGTCTAGCCATGGTGTAACTCTGGAATTCGCCTTTAAACTTGAATTTTAATGTCTTCTGCCTAATTAATTGCTTTTAAATTTGTTGCTGACTACTGTTTTTCTCCCACCAGCGGGTGTCTACATCAAAGGCGCAGTCACCTGGAACAGGATCTGCTTCCATGAAGCAAAAAGATCTTTGGTTTGAGAGCAGCACTACCCTGAATGGTGAAGAGGATCAAGTCCTAACAAGAGAGTCCTACTTTAAAGACGGGATTAGTACGAGTCAACACAACAGCTCGTTATCAAGAAGAGGGAGAGGTGAGCTTACACTGTGTTGTGCCTTATGTTTCTCCAAAGATGTGCTCTCAGTTCCCTTTCCTCAGTAGCAGACAATAGATGAACTGTATTAAAGGGTCAGTTCACCTAAGATTCAAATTTCACTCATTATCTACTCACCCTCATGTCGACTAAGAGCTGTGAGAAGTTTCAGAGTCCTCCGTCCCTTCTCTGAGTTACGGGGGGGTCCGCGCAGCAGTATCTGTCCATATAATGGTTGTCAATGGATACCAACTTTCTTCGTCCAAAAAGACACACCAAAAAACATCCAAATACCTCCATGCTGCTCGTCTATAATGTCCCTCTTGTATTGAAGCCCCGACATGAGAAATTGTTCCGCCAGTCAGTGCAAATCACGAGAGATTTGCACTGACACAGGAAGAGCAGTGAACTGAGACACTGGGAGCTTCCGCTACAAACAAGCTTAAAAAACTTTTTTTTTTTTTTCGGAACAATTTCTCATGTCGGGGCTTCAATACAAGAGGGACATTACAGACGAGCAATATAGAGGTATTTGGATGTTTTTTGGTGTGTCTTTTTGGACGAAGAAAGTTGGTATCCATTGACAACCATTATATGGACAAATACTGCTGCGCGGACCCCCCCGTAACTCAGAGAAGGAACGGAGGACTCTGAAAATTCTCACAGCTCTTAGTTGACACGAGGGTGAGTAGATAATGAGTGAAATTTGAATTTTGGGTGAACTATCCCTTTAATCTGTCACAATCTGACTCCAGTTTCAGGTTGCCAGTCCCCACGTGTTACCTGTAGCTCTCAGTGGTGTGTCAGCGCTGATGCTTCCAGCTGCTGCGTGTCCCAGAGCAGACATTCTCTCAGCGCCTCCAGGGGACACATCAACGAGCAGATAGCTACGGCTCTGCTGAGGCTGCAGCGCGACATGGCCAATGTGCTGCACCGGCTGCACACTCTGGAGATGTACAACATATCGCAGGTGAAAGTCCTGCGGGCTTGACTGATGGTGATTGAGATGTCAACCAGCTGTTTATCTATCTAAGAAATGTTTTCATACTGCTCTTATTCTGGTTAGCGTACATTGAATTGTTTTGTATTATTGATGACACTCATTATTAGTTATTTATCAATGGATTTCTATATTTTCAGTCAAGGTCACCTTCCCCAAGGCAGGAGGGCTCCTTACCTGTAATACGAAAGGTCTTTAAGAGATATTTGATTTGATTTTTACACATTTTTCTGACCAGTTGGTATCTAAGCAGGAAACAAACTGTCCTTTTAATACGAGTGCTCTGTTGTTGTTTTTTTATAGATCCTGAGACCGTCCTGGTGGCCTTTTGACTGTTCTCCACTCACTGTGGTGTTGACTGCACTCTGGCCACTGATTGCTCATTGGCTTGTCCGACTATACTTGCAGTGGAAGAGAAGGTTAAAGAATCCTCATGAAAAAATAATATCCCATGTTTGTTGTAACTGATTTTTTCCAATTAATCCGATTATATTATTGATTTAATTATTGAAACTCTGTTTCACCTTTTCTCCTCATAGGAGAATTCCCTGAGTTGTCCGACAACCTTCAGCATCGCTCAGAGAACATGAACCTGGGATGAAGTTGCTGCTTGTTTTGTTGCTTTGTGACTTTTCGAGTCACCAACACAGACAATTAATGAGACTCCAGTAGCAATGGGAAGTCGACTATAGTTAAATGAATGGTCAGACAGGTGTTCAAAGGGAGACTCTGCAGTATAGCGTAGCATTTTGACTTCATGGACACTGTCTAGGGTTTTAAGTCAAGGAACACTGATGCATTATGAATGCAGACACATTTTCATTGTTATAGTTAGCTTAGCATTAGGTGGTCTTATTTATGACATGTCTCAAAGATCACTACACCAGCTCAATATACACATGATACACATAACTGAGTTAGCTTTTAGTGGAAATAAGCTCATAATCACATAGTAGGCCTAGCTGTTGATCTTACGTGATAAAAGTGTTTATTTGTTGTATGTTACATTATTTATTTAGGTTTCTTTTCATGTTTTTTCAATCTTTTCATGTTTTTTTGTCAATATTTTTTCCTGATAAACATGTACATCAGCCTTTTATATTAATGGTCTGACATGTAGGAGTATTTCCTCCCAGACCAAATTTACCACTAAGTTGAAAGATAAGGTTGTTTATGTGTAAAGGTGAATGTTTATTGTATAGCTTGAGTGCAATAGCAACAAAGAAAGGAGTTTTTCAAAACAACATCAAACAAATGAGGGGAGAAAGTTACGTACAAGTACAGACAATCCATATATAGATATATATATAATCATTCTTGTGTCTTGTCAGCTGTTAAGTGCAATAAGAACGCATTGCAATGCTTTGAAATATACAGTTGTAAAACATCAGTATATTATAAAGCGAATTTGACATGCAATAAATACATTCTTGGAACAAACACATTCATTATTTGATCTTTGATTTCTGATGCTCAGAACAGAATGAATGACTCAAACTGAAAAACTTCAAGTGTTTGTGTAAAGGGATGGTGACTGTTAAATAATACACTGCTGAAAAAAACACCAGAATACACTGACTATAAAATGTCAGTGTAAAAAAAAAGTGGCATTTATGTACAGGTGATGTTGTGTTTAATAGATTTTAGTGTTTAGTTCAGTCATGACATGTCACCTCATTGTACAATAGAAATTACATCACACATAAATACAGCAGATAGACCAAACAAAAAAGTAACAAAACAGAAAGTACACAAATCAAAGTAAACGATAAGTAAATGAAGTGATGTAATTCATCAAAGTAATATCACCATTAATTAACAGTGACCTAAATAAATGGAACCAGTCAGTAAAGAAAGGGGGAGCAGATTTGAATGGGAGTCGGGGTACACATTTTGTGACACTAACTTAGAGGTCGTATCCATATTTCTTCTTCTTCTCTGTGTGAGTGGAGAAGTATTAATTAAAAGTTGCCAGACAACGCTACCCTGGGAGTTTCACCCAGGGAAATTGAAGTGAACCAACTCGGAAGGAGAAGGCACTCAGGTTCGCCACAAAGTGAGGCAGAGACAGCAGTTCGAAGGTACAAAAATATGTTTTTATTTTAACAATGGTTTCCTTAAAAATCTACATTAAAAGAACAGATCGGGTAGCGTCGCAAATCGGGTAGTGACAAGGTCTATCAACCATTAAAATCGCCATAACTCACCGAATATTCAACCGATTTTCAAGCCGTTTGGTTTATTATAAATGTCAGACATATAGGCGGGTGCATATATGAAAAAAAAAACACCTAACCCTAAAAAAATTCTAACAAAAGGTTTCTCAGCTGTTTTTTATAGTAGGCCTATTAGATGTCCTTAATAATATACTAAAAGTTTACCAAAATTTGGCCACTAGAAAGGTGTTATTTTCAAGATGGCGTCCAAGATGGATAGGAAGCCTGAGGAGACACCACAGGTGAATAGGGTAAAATTTTTAACTAACAGATATCACCATGAAACTTCCCAAGTTTATCACTTACATTAAAGGAGCATTATCGCAAATACAGCAGTAATAGCATAAAATAAGCTGACATATGTAAAAGATGGGTCGGGGGGAGCCATAACTAAATTTACAAAAAAAATCGCCAACAGTATAGTGTCCGTGGGGCAAATGCAGCATTTGTCTTTGTTATGATCCAAGCCGGCCCGGCGCTTGCTGCGTTAAAATGCACTCGGAACTCGCAAATCAGACCTCCGAACCGGACAAATATGCAACAGTAAGTAATGTAGCAGTGTTAAGGTGCTCACAGTCACTGAATCGCTGGTAGAACACTTTGTCTCCAAGTCCCTGTGTCTTTCTTCAGCTGTCCTCTCAGCGTTATTAAGGAGGAGGACGTTTCAGTTGTTGTTGTCGTTGTTGTGGTTGTGCGCGACGTAGAGCTGCCGCTTCCACTAGCGAGTTTTCTTTTTCCCGCGATTGCACGTTCATTCAGCCTGGCGAGGGAGGAGGAGGGGGGAGGGAGAAGGAGGGGGGGCGGGGGGGGACTAAACGAGGCTGCTCTCTCTCTCTGACAGCTGCCCACTTGTTTATATCTGATAAGCTCCGCCTGGCTCCATCTAGTGGCCGAATTTTGCGATAATACTCCTTTAAGACAAATATTTTTTGTATTACAAGTTTTGTCAAATTGTATGTTTAAATATGTAAATTAGGCAATATCTCATTAAATATGCACTAATTTGCATACATTTCCAGAACCGAAATCTGAACAATGGATAAAAGCCACTTTCAAAATTCTTGTTTTATTTTGTTGACATACTAGAGTCAGAAGTTTTTACAGAGGGGATTTTGGATATCTCTCTTTATCACTCTGTAAATGAGAAAATACTAGCAGCCCTAAAAATTCAAATATCGTCGTGTTTTTAGGAGTAAAATGTTGTATAACAGCCCGAAATCTCCACTTCAGCAGCACTTACAGACACCAAACCTTCCAGTTTGATCCATTTCTATATTCTGAAGGTTTTTACAGAGGGGATTGTTGATATATCATTCATAGCCTTGATTTATACAACATTTTACTCCTAAAAACACGACCAACTTGAATTTTTAGGGCTGGTGACAGTATTTTCTCATTTACAGAGTGATAAAGAGAGATATCCAAAATCCCCTCTGTAAAAACTTCTGACTCTAGTATGTCAACAAAATAAAACAAGAATTTTGAAAGTGGCTTTTATCCATTTCGGTTCTGGAAATGTATGCAAATTAGCGCATATTTAATGAGATATTGCCTCATTTACATATTTAAACATACAATTTGACAAAACTTGTAATACAAAAAATATTTGTCTTAATGTAAGTGATAAACTTGGGAAGTTTCATGGTGATATCTGTTAGTTAAAAATTTTACCCTATTCACCTGTGGTGTCTCCTCAGGCTTCCTATCCATCTTGGACGCCATCTTGAAAATAACACCTTTCTAGTGGTCAAATTTTGGTAAACTTTTAGTATGTTATTAAGGACATCTAATACTATAAAAAACAAACTGAGAAACCTTTTGTTAGAATTTTTTGGGGGTCAAGTCATATTTGCACCTGACTAATATATTTATGATACAACAACAACAACAAAAATTAGAAAATGTATATATATATTAATATTTATATTTTATTTTTATGTATTATACACTTAGATACTCAGACACACACCCACATGCATAAATAAACTGAAATGTGTTCTACAAGGGTCCGACCGGGTCTGACTTCTTGTCAGACGTATATTATGTCTATGGTCAGAACCCCGGACCAAGATGGCGGCCGTGTTGACGTACGCTGAGAAGCAGAACGCGGCATCTAGTCCCTCGGGCGACATGAATCGTCGCTGATTGGACAAAAGAACTGGTCCGTGCTTTGAACTGGAAAGACAACACCGCAAGCGGGACTAGCACTGAGGTCGCTATATGGAGCTTAGCGAAAGTTCAGACAGGAAGACTATCTCTTAAGCACAGCTCCTCCCGAGCTCACCCTCTATCTTCTCGCTCCGCCCTCTTCACCTAATTCATCCAATCACAGGCTATCATCTCCTCTCTCTCCTACCAATCAGCCTCTAGCGTCAAATTTAAAAGTGTTCCCTTTCTCTGCTGTCATCCCGCTGTCATCCAGCAAAACTCTCAGCCCACCTCCACCCCTTCTCCACCTCCATCTGATGGCGACCATCTTCATCGGGATCTCCGACCAGGAGTCTACCACCACCAGTGTCTAGGCCCGGGGGGGATCATCATCTTCAGATGCAAGCTATCACCCATAGATCAGTACTCCACGATGATCTACTCCCCGGCGTCTAAGCGCCAAAGCCTATTTGTATTCACAATAAATGCAATTTCACTTTTCAGTCTGACTCCCTTTTCCTTATTAGTCTGTCCTGATTGAAGTATTGCCCAAAATGTTTTGCTTTTGTGTTTTCTGATTTGCCGTTGTTTAGTAATTTGTCGTTGTGTTTTCTGTTTTGTTGTTGTGTTTTCTGATTTGCCGTTGTGTTTTCTCTTTGTGTTGTGTTTTCTCTTTTTGTGTTATGTTTTCTCTTTTGCCGTTGTTTAGTAATTTGTCGTTGTGTTTTCTCTTTTTGTGTTGTGTTTTCTCTTTTGCTGTTGTGTTTTCTCTTTTGCCGTTGTGTTTTCTCTTTTTGTGTTGTGTTTTCTCTTTTTGTGTTGTGTTTTCTCTTTTGCCGTTGTGTTTTCTCTTTTTGTGTTGTGTTTTCTCTTTTGCCGTTGTGTTTTCTCTTTTTGTGTTGTGTTTTCTGATTTGCCGTTGTGTTTTCTCTTTTTGTGTTGTGTTTTCTCTTTTGCCGTTGTTGTCTGATTTGCCGTTGTGTTTTGCACTTCAGGGCCACCGTAGGAGACCAGGGGCCTGTTGTTCGAAAGTAGAATAAAGATATCCAGGATAAGTGGAAAAGCCAGGTTGGACAAAGTCTCCTAAGTCCATCCTGGTTTAGTTGGTTGTTGGAACGCCGAGCCAGGCTGAGGAGGAGCGGCTTTGTCAAGCCAGGTGTAACTAATTCTCTCGTCAGTAGACCACAGAGATTGATCACAGATTCACTGATGAGAGGACAGGTGTGGCTACTTTCCTCCAATCAACAGCGGATCTTGACGCAAGGTGACACACCTCTTAAAAAAAAAAAAAAAAAAAGCACCGCCGCTGTCGTAAAGCTCAGAGAGCGCATGGACAACTGCGGACTGATTGAATGTGGAAGTAATCCAAAATTATAATCACAATTTTTGCACTTTGCCTTAATGATGAGCAGTGGAAGTTGATACATTGCACAAATCTCTTCATCATCTAAAGTAAAGTTCATACAGCACAAATAAGTAGCCAAAAGTGCAACAGGTGAAAATTAATTAAATATAAGAACATCATGCAGTCTGGTGCTTCAACAAATTGCCGATAACAATGTTTGAATGAGGTGTATAAATGATTTGGAAGGTGCCTGCTCAAACAATTTTATTCTTGTTTTCTTCCCTCAACCAATATTTAGGCCAATATATTTTGTAACATATTTTATAAAAATAAAAAATAAATCTATTGCTATTTTTGCACCATTGCTTTTTATGAGAAGCCATGTAGTACTAGTGGTCATAGAAAATATCATAGATGGGTCACAGACAGCGGAAATAGTGAGTATTGACTGAAGAACAGTGTGCACAATTCTGTGCTAATGTGTTTTACAGATTTCACAAACCATCAGACATCTGTAGCCCTGCATCTGAAGAAGCAGATGCAAAGATTCAGTGTGAGAACCACATGAATAAGAAGAAATAAGAAGAAAAATAGCCTAATAAATATTGTAAATGTTTAATGTTTTTTGATGATTGTAAATGTATTTTGTTTGTTTAGAAATCAGGCCAATATGTAGGGTACATAAGAACATAACTGTATGAAACACACTGATTTCTGATCAGAGTGACTGCTGACTTCACAGATAAAGACAACAGAATCAACTTAGCCTGGCTGTTAGCCTGGTCTGGAGCAGGCTAGCTGCAGAGAATAAATCACCATAGTAACTTGACCAGGATAAAGGTATCCAGCTTTCGAACAACCGACTTGAGGCTAAATTAGGCCAGGGGCCTGTTGTTCGAAACCTAGATAAGGGATTAAGCCGAGATATGTTGGTTATCCTGGCCTAATTTAGCCTCAAGTCGGTTGTTCGAAAGCTGGATACCTTTATCCTGGTCAAGTTACTATGGTGATTTATTCTCTGCAGCTAGCCTGCTCCAGACCAGGCTAACAGCCAGGCTTAGTTGATTCTGTTGTCTTTATCTGTGAAGTCAGCAGTCACTCTGATCAGAAATCAACGTGTTTCATACATGTTCTTATGTACATATTGGCCTGAATTATAAAGAAATAAAATGCATTAACAATAATCAAAAAACATGAAACATTTACAATATTTATTAGGGTTTTTTTTTTTTCATAATTAGGCCTTCAAAATTATTTTCATAAAATATGTTACGATTATATTGGCCTAAATATTGGTTGAGGTAAGAAAATAAGAATAAAATTGAGTGAGTGTGAGCACCTTCCAAATAATTTATAGAGCTCGTCATCATTGTTATCGGCAATTTATTGAAGCACCAGACTGCATGATGTTCTAATATTTAATTCATTTTCACCTGTTGCACATTTGGCCATGTGCTGTAAACTTTACTTCAGATTTGTGTAATTAATCAACTTCTACTGCTCATCATTAAGGCAAAGTGCACAACTGTTGGTTTGTGAAAGGAACTTGAGTTGTGATTATAGTTTTGGATTATTAAATTAGTCCGCAGTTGTCCGCTGCACTCTCTCTGAGCTTTACGACAGCAGCGGTGCTTTTTTTAAAATTTTTTTTAAGAGAGGTGTGTCCCCTGACATCAGCATTAAGTTCCTGTTGATTGGAGGAAAGTGGCCACACCTGTCCTCTCATCAGTGAATCTGTGATCGATCTCTGTGGTCTACTGACGAGAGAATTAGTTACACCTGGCTTGACAAAGCTGCTCCTCCTCAGCCTGAATCAGCGTTCCAACAACCAATTAAACCAGGATGGACTTATGAGACTTTGTCCAACCTGGCTTTTCCACTTATCCTGGATATCTTTATTCTACTTTCGAACAACAGGCCCCAGGATAACCAACATATCCCGGCTTAATCCCTTATCTAGGTTTCGAACAACGGGCCCCAGAGAGAGAGAGAACAGGTTAGGGAAAACAATAACAAAAAGGAAAGAAAAATAATAATAAACATACACCATAAAACACACAAAATAACAAAGAAACAACAATAAGCAAATTCCCACACTGTTCTCTCACACACACGCACACATTTAAGACGTGGCTGAATAACAAAGGGACAGCGTTGCCGAGCTGCAGGTACGCCCAGGCAGCAACGGGCAGCACCGGAGACACCCAGCAAGCCAAACAGTCAAAGCCAGGCAGGGCAAACACGGGCCGAATCGGCCGTGGCGGCGATGGGAGCTCAAGCAAAGCAGTAGGAAGCAAGCAGTCAATCAGCAGCAAGCAGTGTCTGAACGCCACGGAGCTCCAGAGAGGCACGGTAGCTCCAGCAAGGCAAAGCAGCAGTGGTTTAGCAGTGGTTAGCCGGCGCTGGGCCGCTACATGGACATCTTTACCCTACAATAATAAACAAAGTGGCTGGAGGAGGGAGCTACTGTCATTGTACAACCTACCGGCCAGGCAGTCCTGGCCAACATGGCGTGGAGGAGAAGGTCGGCGCTGTACACGAGCGACCTGTAAACAAACCACACAGGTCGCCACATGTGCAACGCCAAAGAGGAAGACACGTGAGAAGAAAGCTCACTTACCGGCAGCGAGCAGCGAGCGGCGCACGGAGCGGTAGAAGCAGTGAGCAGCATGAGCAGCGTGCAGCCAGCAGCAACACCCAAACAAGCCTCTATATACAAAATGGACAACGTGGAGAGAAGTGCAGCTGCAGCCGACAGCCCACCTGCTACCAGAGGGGCGGAAGTGACGTGGCCTGGCCTCCGGCAAGCAAGAGGAAGACAGGTACTAAAAAAGATTTAATCAGTGGCTTTTACATGACTTGTCTTTAAGAGGTTGAATACTCCTTTCAAAAGCCGAGGGTATATCAAGGTTAACATATGCTGCCTTATCACTAGGAGTTGAAAGTCGTGTGTGTAAATCTATAGACAAGATTTTATTTGACTTTGTTTGGAAAAACCGGACTCACTATGTTAGAAAATCTGTGTTAATGAATGAATATAGTAAAGGCGGCCTTAGGCCCCGTCCAGACGGATCAGTTTTTTTCGAATCCGGATAAATACTTTATCGGATCGGCCTCGCGTCCACACGGATCCGGCGTTTTCAGGGGGTGAAAACGGTATTTTTTGAAAACGGGTCCCAGAGTGGGAAAATTTAAAAACGCCGCCCCAGCGTTTTCGTCTGGACGGCCAAAACGGGTTTTTTCTAAAACGATGATGTCATGCCCCCCGCCGCTCTACCTGTAACCTGAGACACACACACACACACACACACATACACACACACACCGCTGCAGCAGCAGCTGCACACTGAAGTCTGGACGTTCGGCCGACTGCCGTCGCGTCGCTAGACGCTGCGGCTGAATCGCGTCTGTTTAATCATCACTGATCATCATATTTACTCTGACACGACTCCCTGTCAACATTTAATCCCATGTTTGAGTTTGAAGACAGCGGGGGGACTTCTTCTTCTATTGAATTTCAGCGGGGACTTCCCGTCTTCTTCAGCTGTTTTTTAGCTGTGTTTATGTGTGGCAGCACCACACACGCTCCACACACACCTGCAGTATGTAGGTACTACAGCGTTTTGGGTCATTTTCAGGTGATCGTGTGGACGCAGATATTTCTGAAAACGATGCCGTGTTTACGGACATTTTTTTCAAAACGATTAAGAAAAAGATCGGATTCGGTGAAGCCGCGTATTCGTCTGGACGGGGCCTTAATCTCTTGGACTTCACTTCCCTAAATTACACCTTCAAAATTAATTGGGTTAAGCGTTACCTCAAGTTTCCAACCTCTTTATGGAACTTTATTCCCCATTATGTTTTTTCTTCAGTCGGCGGGCTCCAGTTCTTGTTGCTCTGCACTTACAATGCTGACAAACTTCCTCTCAAACTTTCCTCATTCCACAAACAAATGCTGCTAGCATGGTGTTTAATTTACAAGCATAACTTTACTCGGCATTGGTTCTTTATCTGGAACAATAGATATCTTTTGTACAAAAACAAATCTATTTTCCTCCAACAATGGTTTGATAACAATATACTTTTACTGAGTCAGTTGTTTGACCGACATGGGCGTCTTTACAGTTATGTTGAATTTATGCAACGGTACGGAATCCCTGTTACACCCAAGGATTTTTCTATTGTTTTTGATGCTGTGCCTTCGGGTATTATTTCCCTCTTTAAAAATCTTAATGTAAACAACAACTTGCCCATATCTTTAAACATTACTGAAACAGTAATGGGGAAAGCTTGTTTCACAGGTAATAATACAAATAAAAATAAGTTTATTCGTCAACTATTTCAACAAGATATTGTAAGTTCACCCTCTGCTTTATCCTACTGGTCTACATTTGTTGGAAATATTAATTGGGAAAAAGTCTGGCTACTGCCTAATACGTTTTTTGTAACCAACAAGGTCAAAGAGATTTCATTTAAAATGCTTCATAGATTTTACCCAACTAATCATTAAGGCTTAATATAATATATATATTAATATAAGAAGGACATTGATGTGAACTGTACCTACTGTGTCTCTGTCAATGAAACCTTGGTTCATTTATTTTGGTCTTGCCCACACACCAGACAACTTTGGAGCAGACTGGCACGCTTTATCAGTGATCGTATTTATCCCCAGTTTAATTTATGCTGGAAAAATGTTTTGTTTGGCTACACTGAATATGATAAAATACTAAATTCTCAGTTTTATATGATTAATTTGTTAATTATTTTATCCAAATTTTATATACATAAGTCTAAATTTTCTGGTAAGAAGCCAAACTTCTTGGAACTGTCTGCATATGTTGGTCAATATATCTCCTCCCTCTGTGATTGTGAGAATAAAAAAGCTGTTAAAACGTATGATCTCTGTAAGCTTTACAAAATATTTATTTAAGTTTATGTTTTTTCTGTCTTGCTGTCATCCCCTGGCGTATTTATGATGGTTTGGTTGTGTATTAATGTTGTATACACTTATTTCATCTAACTGTATTCAGTCCTGTGTATACTCTTGTTGTCAATAAAGTTGTTAAAAAAAGGTACTCTACACCATGGATATATTATATTAACGCTCTACACCCCCCCTTTATGCGGCATTCACCCACCGCAATTGACTGGGGCCGCCTCCCGAGTGACGTCACGGGACCAAAGACTGCGTCCTGCTACACTCTTCTTTGTCCTCTTTGCAATTAAAATGAAATCAAATAAAACATCCTTCATCCATATTTTTAACAACCAACAACATAACATTTCTCTTAAAGCAGATATCAGTGGAATGTTTTTGTTAATATAAGTCCTAAATAGTCCTGTTTTCCGTCAGCAATCACTTACATGAAGTATTTCAGCCTAAACACGAGTCTCTCCGTCACTCTGCTCTGCTGTAACCCGAGGAGAAAATTTTCCTTGTGGGATACAAGTGTTATCCAATGAGGAGAGAGAACGGCATGAAGGGCTGTGTGTGCAGCCAAGGGATGCGCGTGAATGTGGTGACGTAGCACGAGGACCAATTGATGCCTGACAAGGGCGGGGGCTGCTAACTCATGGTGCGTTCAAAGAAACTCGTACTTTGTGTTTTTCCTTCCTGTGAAGTCATACCAGTTCGATCTGGTACGAGTTCACGGGTCGGAAGTTACGAGTGGCCGTTATAGGGAACTTTCACAGACAACAGGATGGTAAAAACACGAGCTACGGGTTACCTGGAACGCTACCAAGTCGTAGTTGTGACTTGAAGCTGTAACTTACGGTTTCAAAAGCCTGCCTTGAACGCAGCATTAGCCGAAACGGCCGTGAAGCTGATATCTGCTTTAATTAGATGGCCGCAGTTCACATACTGCAGACAATATGTTTCTGTGAGTGAGCCTGGCTTATTCCTCCATACGCACAGTCAGCACCACACTACTCTCACTCTGCACAATAATGCACACTATGACAAAGCCACGGCCACCGTGCAGCACAAGGCACTGATTTGTGGGTGAGAGGAGCAGGGAGCCTGGGCTGGAGCTCGGACTGTGGAGCTCAGAGGAGCTGCGGTACCAGGACGGTGTTCCAGCACAGGAAAGTTACAGGTAGTTTTCTACGACTTCAATGAGTTCAGAAACATTATTATAAGATCGAAAAACTACAAAATGGGGCTTTTAATCAGAAACCAGTTGGGCCATAACACCGGAGGTATTGGTTGCAAGCGGTGGAGGATGATGGATTCTCCACCAGGTAAATGTAAACATCGCCCAACTCGAGCTTCGGCAGGGAACTGGTCATTTTAAACAGCTCGTATACAGCAGCTGGTGTTGAATATGGGTCACAAGTGCCCAAAACTTCAAAGCTGTTTTTATATCTTTCTTTCTCGGCTGCTGGCAGATGATTTAAGTCATTACTCTATAGAGAGTCTGTTGCGCTGCCATTTTGGAATGTTGCTTTTGACCGCCACTGGGAAGTCACGTGACTGAAAACTATCAATTGATAGCTTTCACTGACGTCACTTCCCAGGGCCCTGGCGGTCAAAAGCAACATTCCAAAGTGGCCCCGCAATGTACTTTCTATGGACAAACAACCGAGTAATGACTTAAAGGAGTATTATCGCAAAATTCGGCCACTAGATCGAGCCAGGCGGAGCTTATCAGATATAAACAAGTGGGCAGCTGTCAGAGAGAGAGAGCAGCCTCGTTTAGTCCCCCCCGCCCCCCCTCCTTCTCCTCACCAGACTGAATGAACGTGCAATCGCGGGGAAAAGGAAACTCGCTAGTGGAAGCGGCAGCTCTACGTCGCGCACAACCACAACAACGACAACAACAACTGAAACGTCCTCCTCCTTAACTCATTGAGTGCCATTGACGTCTATGGACGTCAATCAAAATCCAACGCTTGAGTGCCATTGACGTCCATAGACGTCAAATGCACTTTTCTGCGGCTGGTAAATGGGGACGCTCTCGCGCACACTGTGAGTAATTTTGGGGCTTCTGGGATGTGTAGAACGAAGAAGACTGTAGATCAGAGCAAGAAGTGAAGAAGGAGGAGAAGACGAGCGCGATCGGTACAGAGATAACAAAGTCGGAAAAAGTTTCTATTTCTAGAGAAAAACGACGGGCAGAGCCTGGAACAAGTGTAACGTGGAGCTGGAGGAAAGCTTAGCTACGGATGCTATTAGCATAGCTCCAGCATGAACGGAGGAGGCAGGAAAGGTAAACTCATCTAGATGATCAGCACCAAAATGCCGAAGCGAAAGCGGATCGCGGAGTTTCACCAGTTGACGACGAACCGAGAGATCAGCGCGGTGCGTCGCTGCCACGGCCGCATCCAGCAGAGAGGCTGAAGACGCCACGACGTCTCCCTCCCTACTTCAGAGACGAGGGGAAGCAGCAGGAGGAGAAGGAGGAGAGGAGAGGAGAGGGGAGGGGAGGGTGTGGAGGGGGGCGTAGGAGAGGCTGAGGGGGCAGCAACTGCCACACGAATGTTGTATTTTAGTTGTTGTTGTTTTGTCTTTTTTTTTTGTGTGTGTGTGGGGGGTGGGGGGTGAAAAAACATGTAAAATGAAATTTTCAGACGTCTTACATGTTTTTGAAGCCAAAATTAAAACGGATAAATCACTGTTTTTCTTGAGAGACTCTCTTTCACAAAAATGCATTTTTCTCAGCTTTCTAGAAAAAAAGTGGTCTTTTTGGTGCAAAGAGGCTCTATTCAACTTAAGATATATCAAGAATGGAACAAGGTACAAACAAATGTTTTTTTCCCTAGTTAAATAGAGAGTCTCCTCTTTCCTTTGAGCTGTTTGGTGTTTTCAGAGTCATAGTACAAAATATTCTCTGGGTCTTGACATATTACTCAAAATGCCCCAAAACGCTGGCACATGGCACTGACCATTTTATAAAAGGTCTGGCACTCAATGAGTTAATAACGCTGAGAGGACAGCTGAAGAAAGACACAGGGACTTGGAGACAAAGTGTTCTACCAGCGATTCAGTGACTGTGAGCACCCTAACACTGCTACATTACTTACTGTTGCATATTTGTCCGGTTCGGAGGTCGGATTTGCGAGTTCCGAGTGCATTTTAATGCAGCAAGCGCCGGGCCGGCTTGGATCATAACAAAGACAAATGCTGCATTTGCCCCACGGACACTATACTGTTGGCGATTTTTTTTGTAAATTTAGTTATGGCTCCCCCCGACCCATCTTTTGCATATTTCAGCTTATTTTATGCTATTACTGCTGTATTTGCGATAATGCTCCTTTAAATCATCTGTCAGCGGCCGAGAAAGAAAGATATAAAAACAACTTTGAAGTTTTGGGCACTTGTGACCCATATTCAACACCAGCTGCTGTATACGAGCTGTTTAAAATGACCAGTTCCCTGCCGAAGCTCCAGTTGGGCGATGTTTATTACCTGGTGGAGAATCCATCATCCTCCACCGCTTGCAACAAATACCTCCGGTGTTATGGCTCAACTGGTTTCTGATTAAAAGCCCCATTTTGTAGTTTTTTTTTAATCTTAAAATAATGTTTCTGAACTCATTGAAGTGGTAGAAATGTACCTGTAACTTTCCTGTACGGGAACACCGTCCTGGTACCGCAGCTCCGCTGAGCTCCACAGCTGAGCTCCAGCCCACTGAGCCCAGGCTCCCTGCGGCTGTGGCTCAGGTGGTAGAGCGGGTCGTTCACTAACTGGAAGGTCAGCGGTTCGATTCCCGGCTCCCCCTGTCTGCATGTCGAAGTGTCCTTGGGCAAGACACTGAACCCACACCTGCCCTGTGTGAATGTGTGTGAATGGTTATCTCCCAAAGCCTGTCTACGAACAGTGCTGTGTGAATGTGTGTGAAAGGGTGAATGCGACCATTACAGTGTAAAGCGCTTTGAGTGGTCCGAGTGACTAGAAAAGCGCTATATAAGTGCAAGTCCATTTACCATTTACCATTTCTCTCACCCACAAACCAGAGCCCTTAGCTGGGCTGCACGGTGACCAGCTGCCCCCCCTTTACCCCCCGGAGCTTTGCTACGCACCGCTACCGACGGCAGCGATGACGGCGGTCCGATAGCAGCAGGACCGGCGGCGGCGGCGATGGTAACCCAGCGGGACCGCCCGTCACCGGACACGGCAACAGCACCGCCCGCGGCGGCAGCGACACGGTAACGAGGGTCGGGACCGACCGCGGCGCGGCGAGGACGATGACCGGTGTTGTTTAGCGTATTTTCAGAGTGTTTTCCATTAGTTCGTAACTTTAACATGACAGGCTTTGTCATACTGTGCAGTATTGTGCAGAGTGAGAGTAGTGTGGCGCTGATGTCTGTAGATTGGCGGAACAGGTTCACTCACAGACGCATATTGGCTGCAGTAACATGTGAACTGCGGCTTTATTTGTGAATTTGTGACAAATCTGCGGACGGAAGTGCAGCACAGCTGTTGTTCGGTTCGGTAACCAGTTAAATCAGACACCAGTTGGGCCATAACACCGGTATTTTTGAAGCAGCAGGGAGCAGTGTGTGTTTTTCTGCCTTGTCCTAATCCGCGGACAGCGGGGAAGTGGATTGTTTTGACCGCCAGGGGGGCGTTCCATACGGACCGTGACGTCACATGAAAGCTAAGTCATTCAAATCAAAACATGGCTTCGGAGTCGGAACTGGATTCGTTTCATAATTTCAAAAAATGCCCAACCCTTCTCTCAGGTGAGAGGGAATGTAATGATGCATGTAGCCATGGTAACTAACTGTTATGGTGATTGTTATGGTGACTCAGACATATAAACTGAGATCATTTGATAATCAGTTTCTTCGTCAAGAGAGTTCCTGTTTCTCCAGACTTATTTTTTGGATTGACAACATTGTTTTTCAGCCCTGAAGTATGGCTTTACAGGGTAAGTTTTCTCTATTTGTATCTGCAGAAACTACTTTATTAGGACACTTATCTGTTCAGATTCCAGATTCAGCCTTAAATCAAGTCATGTCTCTGTCTATTTGACTATTCTAATGTCTATCTCTACTACTTGACACACATGCAGTATTTTTGATTACTTAACTATACATCTTTTGTTGTTGTTGTTTGTTGTTTTATACATTTTATGGACTATAATACATCTGTCTTTGAAAGTCAGACCTTTAATCCCTTTGATCTCTCTGCAATTGACACTTACAATTTAGATATAGACCCAGACCATAATTTTTTTTCATTATTTAATGTTTCAAACCTCTGTAGCTTTTATAATGAATCACAATTTAATGATTTAGCCTAAGTGTTTCTATGCCTTCTGATACATTTTCTACTTTCCACTTGAATATAAGAAGTCTTTCTAGCAATTATGATAAATTCGTTCATTATTTAGCCTATGTTTACTCAAACATGATTTTTCCATCATTGCCTTATCAGAAACCTGGCTTACAGAAGCCTCTAAAGACTTGTTTAAATTACCTAAATACAATGCAGTTCACTACGTAAGAGAAAATAGATCTGGTGGTGGTGTGCCTCTATTTATTCATGAAGACTATGCATTTAAAGTTAGAGATGACTTCTCTCTGAAGTTAGATGGGCCTGAGGTGGAACCTGTTTTTATAGAGCTCTCTGGTGTCCCTGGTGGAAAGAATATTATTGTTGGTGGTATATATCGCCCTCCTGACTCTGTTTTCAATGATTTTAATGATAGTTTGTCCAGTTTGCTTTACCTGATAAACAATGAAAATAAATTCTGCTATATTCTAGGAGATTTTAATATAAATCTCTTTAAAAATGAATCTCATACTCAAACTGGAGATTTTCTCAATACTCTTTAAATTACTTTTTCCCGCTTATTCATAAATCCACACGTGTAAAAGAAAAGTCAGCAACTTTGATCGATAATATTCTAACAAATTCGTTAAGTGAAGGAATGAAATCTGGTGTCTTGTACTCAGACTTGTCAGATCATTTCCCCATATTCCAGTATTCTTTAATTAAATTACATAGACCTAAACCTATTAAAAAAATAATGCAAAAAAGAATTATGAGTAAAGGAAATATTTCTAAATTCAAATAGCCTATATGCTTGCCAGAACCTCATGGAATGATCTTTATGAAGAAAATCATGCTGACTATGCATATCAACATTTTATTAAAGTTATTAATGGTTGTTTCAATGATTGTTTTCCAGTTGGTAATTTTACTAAGAAGAGTCAAGACTTTAACAAGCCTTGGTTTACAAATGATTTGCTGAAACTTTTAAGGAAAAAGAACAAACTGTACAGAAAATATGTTTCTAATCCTACTCCTCTTACCCATAGTGCTTACAAAGCCTATAGAAACAAATATGTTCAGTCCATTAGATTTGTAAAAAAGAAATACTACAGTGAAAAATTTAAGAACTGCTCAAATGATATTAAAACCACATGGAAAGTGATAAATCAGTTGTTGCAAAAAGAAAGAACTGTTCCAGAACTGCCTTCCGTCTTCCTAGATGGTGTAAATTCTCTTAACAGTCCATTTGAGATAGCTGAAAGATTTAATTAATTTTTTGTTAATATTGGTCATAAACTAGCTGACAAAATTCCACCTTGTCATGGTAATCCATTGGACTTTATTCCAGGAAATTTTCCTAGTTTCTCTGATTTTAAGCCTCCTGATATTCAAGAAATAAGTGACATAATTGATGAACTAAAAACATCTTCAGCTGGTCATGATAATATCTCTGCATGTCTTGTCAAACAGGTAAAACAGTCAATATTACAGCCACTTGTTCACATTTTTTCTGTGTCCTTGAAAACAGGCATTGTGCCAGAGGATCTAAAAGTTGCTAGAGTTATTCCTTTATTTAAAGCAGATGATCCATGTTGTTTTAGTAATTATAGACCTATATCTATTCTTTCATGTTTTTCAAAAATATTAGAGAAAATTATATACAAGAGGATGCTTTTGCATTTAGATTTCAACTCAATTATTTATAAACATCAGTATGGTTTTCGGAAAAATCATTCCACTTACATGCCGCTGATTCACCTGATTGACAAGATTACCTCTGCTCTTGATAAGAATGAATTCACTTGCTGTATTTTTCTTGATTTTTCAAAAGCATTTGATACTGTTAATCATCATATTTTACTGGAAAAATTGTACAAATATGGTTTTCATGATACTACATACAAATGGTTAAAAAATTATGTTTCCAATAGAAAACAGTTTGTTTGTTTCAAGGGTTGTTATTCCAGCAAAGCCACATTACTCTGTGGGGTCCCACAAGGGTCCATTCTTGGACCGTTATTATTTCTTATTTATATTAATGATTTGTTCAATGTTTTTCGTTCATCTTTCTCCGATAATGTATGCAGATGACACAACCCTGGTTCTCTCTCATTCAAACTTCAACTCATTGATTAAGAATGCAAATGCTGGCTTAACTGCCTGCACCACATGGTTTAGATTAAATAAACTATCTTTGAATATAAAAAAATCTAACTTTATTATTTTTAGTGGTAAAAAATCATACTTGAAGGATTTATCTAAAATTATAATAGAGTCTGTTGAGATGCCACAGGTGTCTAATACAAGATTCCTGGGAATTGTTGTTGACGAGAGTTTGAATTGGAGAGATCAGATTGATTGTGTTAATAGAAAGATAAACAAATCTATTGGTATTATAAGGAGGATTAGTCATCTTGTCACTAACTGTCTCCTTACTCTTTATTATAGTTTAATTTATCCTTATTTGTCCTACTGTAATATAGTTTGGGCAAGTACATTTCCTTCCACTCTTCACAAAACTTTGATCCTGCAGAAACGCTTTGTTAGGATTGCTACTCGATCAGAGTCGCATATTTCATCTGCTCCTTTATTTCAGAGACTTCAGATTCTAAGTATTTATGACATTAATATTTTTCAAATATGTGTTTTTCTTTATAAGATATTCTCAACTGAAGGAAATATTCCAGAACAATTCAAGACTTATGGTGCGTTCCAGGCAGGCTTTTTAACCCGTAAGTCACGACTTCAAGTCACCAGTTACGAGTTTGTAGCGTTCCAGGCAAGGTACGAGTTACGAACTGGGAACTGGGAGTAGATCGATCTAGTACGAGTTCACAGGTGGGAAGTTACGAGTTTGACTGTACGTTCTAACTGGTAACCATAGGAACAGGTCGGAAAAATACGAGTTACGGGTTGCCTGGAACGCACCATTATTTCAATGAAAATTCAAAGGTTCATTCTTACTCAACACGCCAATCTGCAAATCTTCATCTCCCTAAACTCCTCACTACCAGAGGTCAATTTACAATTAGATTTAGAGGTACTAAGTTATGGAACAGGGAAGTGTTCTTCTGTGAAATGTTTTAAAAAATGTTTAAAAGATCATTTAACTGCTGTTTTGTAATGTATTGTCTATGTTGGTATTTTGATATTGATTAAGCTATTATTCTCATTATCATTGTTGTTGTTGCTCATGAGGTCCTAATGGACACATGTACACACATGCACACACACACACACACACACACACACACATATTTTCTGTTGTTTTTTTATATTTATTATTGTTGTCAGTCATTATTCTATTTTTTCTTTTTTTTTGATTAATTTTTTTCATGTTATTTTGTGTTTTTCACATTAAACTGTAATATAAGGTGGAGGCTTAAAAATAAGCCCTTTGTGGCTTTTTGCCTCTCCCTGCACTGTCCTATTGTTACCTATCATGTTTTATGTTGTATTCTTTTAACTTGTGCAAAAAAAAAAAATTCAAAATTCAAAAATATTTCCTGTGGACCCAACAGGCATCTGTTATGCCCCATCTGCAACATGACCCCTCTATCCCTGGAGGAACATCTCGGCAGGGTCTGTATGAGGAGAAGTAGCCCAGAGGCCATTGTTAAAGCTGTGGACAAGGCAAAGAAAGAGGCTTCCGAGCAGCTTCTGGCATCTGGCAGGGTGATAAGCTACAACCTTCTTCGCCAGATGATGGATGATGCTGACCCACTTGGCAGGTTGGTGAAAAAACTTCTCACTCTTTTCTTTAACACTAGAACCGCCAAGACAGTCTCAGACAATATTTATGCCATGGTGTAACTCTGGTCGCGCGGCGTTTCTCTTCTTTTTCGCGCCGGGTCTATTTTATTTCCTCGTCGCGTGGCTACGCGGCCCTCCAACAGGTAGAAAACTAGAGAACTGTGTATAAAACGAATATATTACGTTTAAAAGTGATTAAAATAAATGTCTCATGTACCAGAGGCAAAGCCAGTAGCAGTGCAACATTATAGGGTTTGTTTTTTTTACATTGTGGATCCATGATCGTGTAGTTAAACAGTTAATTGATACCATTTAATATAGTCTGCACTTGCAAACCCTAAATAGTCAGCAAATTACCTGTGAAAAAGGTACTGTCAATCCATTTTAACAGGAGGGATGTAAAAATGTGTTGAGATGCATAAAGTGCACTCATTTACTGCAGGATTGACAAGTTGAAGCCGACAGCTGCAACAACAAACACAGTGAAGCCGTGTCGCGTCGCGTCCGTGCCTGGTGTAGCAGTTAAAAAACTCCGCTCCACCCCGCTTACGTATCGCGTCGCGGCCGTTTCCAGTGTATTCCTGGCGTAATGGTAACTATCCTGGAAATCCTGCTTTACATTGTTTTTAACATAGGTAAAAGGAAAAAAAAAGATTTTCTGGGATAAAGGGGCAGATTACATAAGATTATTCTTCTTTCTGCTTCCTTTTGTTGAGATTTGGGAGGTTTTTGTTTTTATTGCAGCTTATTAAAATGCAAGATCATTTTTCTGACTGATTTATTGCCCGATGGCATGTATCTCGCTTTCTTTCCCCCGCCCTCCGCCCGTTGTCTTCGTTGTCACCAGTGGCGGACTGGCACCAAAAAGAGGCCCTGGCAATTTTGACAGAGAGAGGCCACATTGCCTTCTCAGGTCACAATGGTTTGCACAGATAAGTCTTAAAATGTGTGCAACACCTTCTCATCACAATCCACGCCATCTAGGCTACAGTAGCCTACACAGATCAGCTGTTATTAAAATCCAACTCATCAACAACATGATCACGATATTAGACCACCACATTACACAACAAACAATTAATCCACACTCAAACCGAAGCAACAATAATGTTAACTGTACAACAATAATGTTAACTGTACTCTACAAGCTATTATTACAAGGTATATCCTACAACAGATATGACAGGCAACCTCGTGTGTGTGTGTGTGTGCGTGTGTGTGTGTGTGTGCATGTGCGTGTAGGAAAGAGAGGGGGAGAGAGAGAGAAAACTTTAAAACCTGCTAAGTTAGCTGTTAGCTACCGTAGCTTAGGCGTTGGTCTCCGTCAGGTAAAAGCTGCCGTTTATTCCTCAAATGCAGTTTAAAAAGTTGTTGAGCCTCCGGTACAGTTATCCATCACTGCAGTTGAAATACCCGCTAAACTGCTGGACGCAAAATCCGAGGGGGCGTCTGTTTGTTTACAATTCACGAAACGTAAACGTACGTGACGCTCACACTTGGAGTTACGCAATGAGGCAACGTCGCCTCCCTTAGCGTACAAGTCTGGGGGAACATACTGCGCATACACACCGTACGGGCAGGAGAGACAGAGCAGCTCTGTGCCTACATACAATGAGACGGCGAGTGGCTTCTACGGCCGCTGTCTGGCCGGAGGTAAACTCATGAGTCCCCTGACCGCACGTCCCTGCTTGAGAGCTGTGTGTGCGTGCGTGATTGAATGAGTGAGACAACCTACAGTAACCCCCCCTCTCCGCCCCTTAGAATACGTTTTAATGTTGAAACATGTTAAGAGTTAGTTTTGTGTTAGTCCATGGCATAATTTCCGGCCGCCTATTAACGCAGCCGCTCCGCTTTATTTATTTAGCCTATTCATTCATTTATTTATTTATTTATTTATTTGCGGCCGCCTATTGATGCAGCCCTTCCGCTCCACTTTATCTATTTGGTGGAGCCGCCTGCGGCCGCATCGCCAGGCAGCCGCAGTGGCATTTGCCCACATTGCCCAATGGCCAGTCCGTCCCTGGTTGTCACTTTGTCACTTTGTAGCCGCTCCACATAGCCACATGGCTAATTAATATGCACGACACGTGCTGACCATATATGGTTGTGTCTAGGCATTCCGGGGGCGGAATATGAGGTGTGTTCACTTGCGCACCATTCTTGGGTCCAGTTTGATTTATCAAAGAGAAATTGCGGAGAGTTGTGCACGCACAGTTTGCTAGATCTGAAAAAGGTGCAAATATTTTGGGTGTCTTTTCGCCGTAGGCCTAAGCAAAAAAAATTATAGCAGCAGTTTTACACTGCTTACTGCGTGGCAGCCATGATGCGCTCGCGTTCGCGTTGTTTACAGCAAGTATAACGAGGGCTTTAAAGCTTCATTAAACTTCTACCATAGTTAGTTTATACCATGAGGTTTATTTTCAGATCGGGAGGGAAGTCAGATTTGACCTCTGAGGCCCGGGAGAAGTCAAATCCAAGATGGCCGCCAATAATATTCAAAAATGCCTATCGCTAGAATCAAACAAAGTAGAAAAGCACTTAAAGCAAAAGTAAGCGGAATATTTGCGTTAATATAAGTCTTAAATAGTTACATCTTCCGACAGCAATCACTTGCATAGAGTGTTTGGTCCGAAACACGGGTCTGTCAGTCACTTTGCTCTGCTGTAAGCCGAGGAGAAAACTTCCCTCGTATCCTACAACCTTTATCCAATGAGGAGAGAGAACGGCATGAAGGGCTGTGTGTGCAGCCAAGGGATGCGCATGAATGTGGTGACGTAGGGACGAGGACCAATAGATCCATGACGAGGGCGGGGGCTGCTTACTCCATCTGCTGACAAGAAGTTGACCAAAACGACCGGATCACTTACTTCTGCTTTTAGGTGTCATTTCCCACTAACTTTTGGGTGCCCTTTCTGTTGGTGATACTTTTGAGACCAATAGAAATCAAGAAAATGCATTTAGGTCAATGTGGAGGACAAATTATGCAGACATAGGGAGGTGAACGGTGCAAAAAGGTAGTTTATTTCCAAATAATAGCCTAACAGTGATGATGATGTTAATAATGATGATGATAATGCCAATAATAATAATCATTATCACACAATTATGCACAAATGAAAATCAAAGTCGTCCAATGAACGGCAGTTGGCGGTTCTAGTGTTAAATGGGTAATTTAGGACCAAATCCAACTCCTCTGGCTCCACCTACAGCCTGTAATTGGCCAAAATCCACCGGGATGGGAGTGTGCAGTAGTAATGTCCAAAATATCACTGACTGTTTATTTTTGTAAAGAAATCATCACAAAAAGGAAAAGGTGTTTGTTTCTGTGGTGGGGAGAGCAGGTGCTCTGCGATCAGATGTAATGTCTTTCCAGGACGTTTCATAGTTAGGCTATCTGAGGTGAGTGATTACATGCAAAAACACAAAGTTTATACTGTTTTACTGTACACTATATGAGTTCAGTGGTCTCTCGTAAGGATTCCAGTCATGTACCATAGATATTTGATTGTTTTTCGAGTGTTTGTTGTGGTTGAAAAAATTGCCCCCATAGGTTAGCGTTGTCGCTGTCCCTAGCGCCGGGTAGCCATGGTGTAACTCTGGTTTGCCTGCATTAATTTTAGTCGCGGTTTCTCCCCCCCTCAACACTGGGTGACCTTCAGGAAAATGATGTAGGGGTCAAAAATGACCGGAATTCTCCTTTAAGCACCACTTGTTTTCTTTGTCTGCAACTTTTTAAACATTTTATCTGATGTTTTAGTTTAATAAAGGAGCTGCAGCGCCGCCGTGACTGACCTAGATGTCTCACCAGCTAATGACTCTGTCAGCATTGAAGAGGTCCCCCAAAGGTGAGCATCTCAGTGTTACAACATAGCTCATGATGTTTCTGATGGGTGGACACATGAAGCACAAATGTGCAGTATTTTAACTCATTGAGTGCCAACCACGTAATTTCTCGTTTTTCGTTCCCATGCGTTGAGTGCCAAAAACGAGATTTCTCTTTTTTTTAATTATTAAACTAGACACTTTAACACACCTTATGTGTAAATTTGGGGACTCTAAGACGAGCAGAACTGAAATAGATTACGATCATGACAGCTCATGATCTGGAAGTTTTTTATCATAACTCGGCTTTTGCAGACGGAGTTCTGCATGTGGATGCAGCGCAGCTGCTCCGCTCTCACCCGCGAGGCTCCAGCAGCTCGGAGCTGAAACGGGAAGCTCTCAGCCGACAGTCCCGCCCGGTCTTCATCTGGAGCAACACCGTGTCCTCCCCAAGGCCTTTTCTACAAAAAAAGCAGGGATTTTGGTGAAACCCAGCCATGTTTAGCTTGAGTTTTCTCAGGAACGGAGGCACGTAGAAACAAACGGTTTGTGGCCATTTGAAGCATAAAGTTTCACCTTTCAAATGAGCCACAGTATGTGTTGGTGGCAATAATATAGAATACACTATGGCTCTACAAAAATCGTCAAAAATGGTCTAAATTGCCGGTACACTTGACTAAAACTTTGGAAAGGAGTGCGGCACTCAATGAGTTAACAAAGCTCTTTTGCACATTACGGTAGCCCACAGGTGCAGTGGAAACTATGTAACAGAAGGAGAATGGCAGAGAAGGGCCTTTACAAAAAGCACTCACTAGACCATGCGCTGCTAAAGGACTTCGCTGTTCATTTGAAGAGAGACCTGGACAACAATAATTTCAAACAGGAGGTGAGTGGCACGATAAAGGCATTTTATATAGAGGGATTATACGTCTACGTCACTGACGTTCTACTGCGCATGTCGCCTGCAGAAAGACAGCAGCAAGAGCCGTGATCATGACTTTTTGATAGTTGCACTAACCGTTTTGATAAAACTAAAAAAACATGCAAATTTTACAGAATACCGTCAACTCTCACCCCTTTCAAGGCAAACGAGAGAGAAAATAGTACACTGGAGATTAATTTTGAGCAATATAACGTGTTAGACACGTTGGTTTGAATGGTGATGAAGCCAGATATGCCCACAGGCACAGCTGTATAACTGCAGAGAATGAGTTGTGAAATGTTTACTACGACAGTGACTGAAGACGAGGTCATATGCTAACGGACAGCAAGCTGAGATTAATTAACGTTAAACTATATTATTTTAAATGACATACTCAGCCATGCTGGTACAGTTCGGGTCAGGATGCAGTTGTTCCAGACTTTAGACATGTCCGTCCTCTTCCCCCGTCTCTGACCAGGCAGCAGCTCAGTCCTCACAGCCACTGAGTTTTGTAATCGTGAGTATTTTCCTGAACATGACTGTCTGTTACAGTAAATAGCAGTAGGTAACGGGGATGTACATTGTTGTTTTTACCGATGACCGATGCCATGCTGTGAGTGTCCGCGGCTTGTCCCGTGGCCAAGTTGCCGTTGCCGCGGTACAAACTCGATCCTCCATCCTGACGTTTTTTGTTTTTCCTGCCGTTATAAAACCTACAGTCTACGTATAGAACACACACTACATCAGTAGGTGATAAACTAGTAGTACGCTGACAACATTGCTAGCTAGATCCATGGAGGTAACCATGACAACCGGTTCTTTCTGCAGTCAGGTTGCGCACGCATCCTGACTTGTTGGTAAACATATAATCCCCCTATTCATCCAGCTGAACAATCCAAAGTGTTGGCTCGCAAAGTCTCAATGATTACAAAGAAATTTCACTTTTTCTTCCCTGCAGGTTGAAAATGTTGCCCGGCTCCTTTACTACATGGACCCACAGGCCCCCTCCCTGGAATTTGTCTGGAATAGGGACAGAACGCTGAGGTACCTGCGTGAGCTGGCTGAGGCCAAGCTTACAAAGCAGACCCAGCTTAATTATCTCAAGAGCCTGAAAAGGTTGAGAGCATTTGTAGCATTTTTTCCACATCATTTTCAGTTTGTTTGGTCAGATGTGAACACAACAATCACGCTCGATGCGGAACAAAACAAGCGAGCCGAGATCGCTTGGGACAGGTGGTCTCGGCTCGTTTCCATCCGAGCCCTGGAGCGGTTCTTTTTTAGTGAGAACGTAATCGACACATGTATCGGAACAAATTGACTGGTTACCTGGCAATATACTGTCCGACCGAGCACTCATAACCCCCCTCTTTCATGCGCTCACTAATCATTTTATAGACATCACAGTTTTTATGTGTGGTGTCCAAAAGTTGTGATATTGCCTCGTCTGCTCAAATATTGATAACATATTTAAAGGGATACTTCACCCAAAATTCAAATTTCACTCATTATCTACTCACCCTCATGTCAACTAAGAGCTGTGAGAATTTTCAGAGTCCTCCGTGCCTTCTCTGAGTTACGGGGGGGTCCGCGCAGCAGTATTTGTCCATATAATGGTTGTCAATGGATACCAACTTTCTTCGTCCAAAAAGACACACTAAAAAACATCCAAATACCTCCACACAGCTCGTCTGCAATGTCCCTCTTGTATTGAAGCCCCGACATGAGAAATTGTTCCGAACAAAATTAAATAAGTCTATATTTTAAGCTTGTTTGTAGTGGAAGCTCCCAGTGTCTCGGTTCACTGCTCTTCCTGTGTCAGTGCAAATCTCTCGTGATTTGCACTGACCAGCGGAACAATTTGTCATGTCGGGGCTTCAATACAAGAGGGACATTACAGACGAGCAGTATGGAGGTATTTTGATGTTTTTTGGTGTGTCTTTTTGGATTTAGAAAGTTGGTATCCATTGACAACCATTATATGGACAAATACTGCTGCGTGGACCCCCCCGTAACTCAGAGAAGGCACGGAGGACTCTGAAAATTCTCACAGCTCTTAGTCGACATGAGGGTGAGTAGATAATGAGTGAAATTTGAATTTTTAGCAAGGAAATTATCAAAAAAAGGTGATCTATATTATTTGTACTCATGTCACTATTACACAGCATCTACTACCAACTATCTTTTAATAAACCTGGCAAGCAATATTGTGATTTGTTGATTAATCCTATCTCTTTTTGTATAGATATGACAGGTTGCTGGAGAAGAAAAATCTCACACCACACGGCTCTTTGGCAGTACTCAGGGCTGCGGAGAAGTCTTGGGTAAGCTTCACCCGAAGAGGACTGGAGACCAGGGCCCTCATTTATCAACCGTGCGTACGCACAGATCTGTGCGTAATGAGTGCGTAAGAACATTCCCACGCAAAGTATGGAATTTATCAACTTGTACTTGTGCTTAGGAACGTGCGTAAATTTAAGCACAACTCTGACCATGCGTACACACAAAATCTAGTGGTAGAACAGTGAAACTACAAATAGAACCCAGTGGAGGAGTCACAGTGTTCAGCAATCTCAAACTTCACACATGTTCCCTGTTTCCTAATTTTAAAAAATTCTCAATTAGTAATTTAGCAGACATGTTGAATGATTGGTGTGACAAGCTATAAAAGTACTCAGGTAAATTTGTGTCTTTATTATTCAATCAAAAAAAAAAAGGTTGCTTCAATCAAAAAATATATTTTCAATAATAAAAAAAAAAATTCTTTGATTGAAAAAGTTTTTTTTTGATTGAAGTGAAGGTTTTTTTTTATTGAAAATATATTTTTTTATTGAAGAATAAAGACACAAATCTACCTTCATATAAAAGACAGCTTTTTTATTTCACAGTGATCTTTCCTCTGACCCAACAGAATTAACAGCAGTTGTTACTTTCTCCATACGCAGCATTTTTTCTTTTGTTGGTCACACCTGCATTTAGTGTTCCAAACAGTATTTTTTGGTTTGATTCAACTTCTCCTACAAGTACCTCAATCTCGGTATCAGAGAAACTCCTCTTCTCCGCCCTCTTTGCCATGATTTTGGCGTGGGGGAAAAAATCACGCATTATTAAAGGGATTGTTGCTACCATATATGGTCAATTGGAGGCGTTTCTAAATGCAAATGACCCTAACCATGGTAGTTAGGAACAGGTGGGATTTATCATCACTGATTACTTACTAGTGTGCGTATGACTGGTGTCTGCACATTTGATAAATACAGATTTTTTTGTACTTACACACATTCTAAATTTCATTCCTACGACAGAATTTAGAACCTTTTCTACGCACTGTTGATAAATGAGGCCCCTGGACGTTAAAGATGGCAGGTTGTGGTCATATTAAAACACCTCCAAAGGCCTGGAGTGGTGGAACACCTGACTGTGAGAAGTTGTCACCTTCATTGTTGGTCAATTTCTCCTGGGGTCTCTCATCATCCTTATCAATTGAACTGTTATCCGTATCATGTGCAGGTGCAGGAGTGGGTTGCCTGACGGCAAGATGAGCAGGGATACGCTGCAGTAGCAGTAAAACAGCACAAAACAGCTTCGCAGCAAGTGGCCACATTTGCTCTTACACAAGAGGAAGAGTTGGTGAGTTGAAATTCTAATTTTGAATGGGTCTTCATGTGTTGTTGTATTTGATCTTCATCCCTCTTCTTTGTCTGCCAACAGTGGTTCACTATGTATTTTAGCCTGGTGAGGCCACAATTCCTGGCCAAAAAGACACAAAGGAGTGATGAAGAAGAAGAAGAAGAGCAACCTCGATTTTTCATCTCCAGCACAGGGAGGCCGATATACTATAACCCCTCCAATGACCTGAGACGGCTGCAGTCAAAGTAAGTTATCTGTCGCAACCCATTCCTTCTCCAATAGACTTTTCTTATTATGTGTGTCGGCTCTCGTATTTAAACGTTGTTTAAACGTGTATTTCAGGTACAAAGTACTGGAGGTGTCAAGTCAGTTGGCGCGCAGAGTGTTTGAGACGGCCACAAAAAGTATATGGAAAAGTCTATGGTGGCTGACTACCTCACTCATTCAACTGTGAGAGCTGAAAAACACTACCGAATGAAGCTGCCGGAGAATGTGGTTGAGGCAAGTCGACTGCTGGCCAAGCTGGCTACAGACTCAAAGTAGGTATATTTCCTATTGGCTATTAAACTTAATGCAATCAGTGTTTTGTTAATGGAATCAAAGCCTCTGTAAATGGTATCTATTAACTCATTGAGTGCCAACCACGTAATTTCTAGTTTTTCGTTCCCATGCGTTGAGTGCCAAAAACGAGATTTCTCGTGTTTTGCTTTTTTTTTTTAAATTATGAAACTAGACACTTTAACACACCTTATGTGTAAATTTGGGGACTCTACGACGAGCAGAACTTAAATAGATGACGATCAAAAACTCATGACAGCTCATGATCTGGAAGTTTTTATCATAACTCGGCTTTTGCAGACGGAGTTCTGCATGTGGATGCAGCGCAGCTGCTCCGCTCTCACCCGCGAGGCTCCAGCAGCTCGGAGCTGAAACGGGAAGCTCTCAGCCGACAGTCCCGCCCGGTCTTCATCTGGAGCAACACCGTGTCCTCCCCAAGGTCCTCCCGCGGTAAAATGTGATGATCCCTCGGTCAAAGCAAGCTGCCGGCACCGACCCGTACCACAGAAGGACCGCGACCACCGGTGGGACCGGTGTTCCCGACCTGCTTTTGGCCGAGAGACCATCACATTCCGTGGCGAGAGGCTGTGCCACGGCACGGTGCGTCTGTGTTATTGTCGTTAGTGGCGCCCCCCCCAACCCCGATGGTGGATTTGTGAATAGAACAACAATTGTTATATATTTATCTTACACAAGCCCTTTGATCCAGAAATGCGAGTGTCAGAAGAGCGACAGGCACAAACAGAGCACCTTTCATAAAAGACGCTGAATCTCCTTTTCTAGAAAAAAAGCAGGGATTTTGATGAAACCCAGCCATCGAGTTTTCTCAGGAACGGAGGCACGTAGAAACAAACGGTTTGTGGCCATTTGAAGCATAAAGTTTCACCTTTCAAATGAGCCATAGTATGTGTTGGTGGCAACACTGTGGCTCTACAAAAATCGTCAAAAATGGTCTAAATTGCCGGTACACTTGACTAAAACTTTGGAAAGGAGCGCGGCACTCAGGAGTTAAGTACATCCAAATGCTATGTATTTAATAGATAGCGTTTACAGAGGCTAATTGTAATTTTACTCTTGTTCTTTATAAAACTTAGTGTTGACTCAGCTGAGGAGGGTTCAAGTCATGCTGAACAAGGTGCCTCTCACAATGCTGAAAATGGCCAGACAAATGTCCAAAACATGTATGCGAAGCTTCTGAAGACACACCCAGTGACTCTAAATGGAGACGTGCCAGACTGGACTCAGCGCTCACTGGTGTCACCAGAGTTTCAGAGGCAGTTGTATGAGGGCTGGCTGAAGGCGCAGATGAAGCTACGTGAGCAGCATCTTCTCTGTGAGTGTTTTATGTTAATGACATTTTTAGCTCCGAAGTTCTGTGTACATGATTTCAAGCTGTTCATTGTACAACAACAGAACTAAAAAATAATTTCCCTTTTCCCTGTGAAATTTGAATTTTGGGTGAACTATCCCTTTAACCTCCTCACTGCTCCAGAGAGGGACCCGTATGCAGGGACAAGAGCGTCACCATTGTCAGCTGATCCATACCGGAAGTCACGACCGGAAGTTGTTTTTCTTCGTGTATATTATTTCTTTCTTTTATTATCCCCTCTCTCTCTCTCTGGCCTGTGTAGCCTCTACCTGGTCTTTTTACTAAACTTAACCAACACCTTTCTTCATTGCCTAAACCTAACCGAAGCACCCACCAAAGACATTTCATTTCTTTTTTCTCTCTCTCTCTCCCCCGGTCTGCTGTCAGCAGGAGCGGCGCTAGCTGTTAGCCGTTAGCCGCTAGCCGCTCGGCACTAGCCGTTAGCCGCGTTTTTTAATAACTCAATAACTTAATAAACGATCCATGCAAAAAAATATTTAGTTAGCTCAATCATGTTGTAACTAAGATATCCGCTGGAAAACAATATTTTATCATGGACCATTTGAGTTACTGAGTTCTTTTTTTTATCTACATAGAAATGATACACGAAGAAGAGCAACTTCCGGTCGTGACTTCCGGTATGGATCAGCTGACAATGGCGGCGCTCTTGTCCCTGCATACGGGTACTCTTGCTGCTCCAAGTCAGCCTGCAGTTCATTGTTGCCATTGCTGCTCAGCTGTTATGGGCCGTTGCTATGGCACTGTTCCACAGTGCAAAGCGCTGTACCGCTTTAGAATCATGCAATGTGAACACAAACGGCCCAGAAAAAAGAACGCAACAGTTGTATCGGTTCAGTTGCTGAATCGGAACAACTGCAGGTGTGAATGCGCCCTAACACTTATATGTAAATAATGAAATACATGTCCCCCCCCCCCACAGATTTCTTCACTATCACACAGTTGTCACAAACCTGAGCTTCACAGACAAGAGACTCCACGCTGCCTGCAAGACTTTCATTGATTTCATTGGATTCCTGCAGAAAAAAAACAAACAAGTTAGCAAGGAAATTGTCAAAAAAAGGTGAGCTACATTATTTGTACTCATGTCACTATTACACAGCATCTACTACATACCAACTATCTTTTAGTAACCTGGCAAGCAATATTGTGATTTGTTGATTAATCCTATCTCTTTTTGTATAGATATGACAGGTTGCTGGAGAAGAAAAATCTCACACCACACGGCTCTTTGGCAGTACTCAGGGCTGCGAAGAAAGACTTCTCCGCAGCCTTGGGTAAGCTTCACCTGAAGAGGACTGAAGACCTGGACGTTAAAGATGGCAGGTTGTGGTCATATTAAAACACCTCCAAAGAAGAAGAAGAAGAAGAAGAAGAAGAAGAGCAACCTCGATTTTTCATCTCCAGCACAGGGAGGCCGATATATAACCCCTCCAATGACCTGAGACGGCTGCAGTCAAAGTAAGTTATCTGTCGCAACCCATTCCTTCTCCAATAGACTTTTCTTATTATGTGTGTCGGCTCTCGTATTTAAACATTGTTTAAACGTGTATTTCAGGTACAAAGTACTGGAGGTGTCAAGTCAGTTGGCGCGCAGAGTGTTTGAGACGGCCACAAAAAGTATATGGAAAGGTCTATGGTGGCTGACTACCTCACTCATTCAACTGTGAGAGCTGAAAAACACTACCGAATGAAGCTGCCGGAGAATGTGGTTGAGGCAAGTCGACTGCTGGCCAAGCTGGCTACAGACTCAAAGTAGGTATATTTCCTATTGGCTATTAAACTTAATGCAATCAGTGTTTTGTTAATGGAATCAAAGCCTCTGTAAATGGTATCTATTAACTCATTGAGTGCCAACCACGTAATTTCTAGTTTTTCGTTCCCATGCGTTGAGTGCCAAAAACGAGATTTCTCGTTTTTTGCTTTTTTTTTTAAATTAGGAAACTAGACACTTTAACACACCTTATGTGTAAATTTGGGGACTCTACGACGAGCAGAACTGAAATAGATGACGATCAAAAACTCATGACAGCTCATGATCTGGAAGTTTTTATCATAACTCGGCTTTTGCAGACGGAGTTCTGCATGTGGATGCAGCGCAGCTGCTCCGCTCTCACCCGCGAGGCTCCAGCAGCTCGGAGCCGAAACAGGAAGCTCTCAGCCGACAGTCTCGCCCGGTCTTCATCTGGAGCAACACCGTGTCCTCCCCAAGGTCCTCCCGCGGTAAAATGTGATGATCCCTCGGTCAAAGCAAGCTGCCGGCACCGACCCGTACCACAGAAGGACCGCGACCACCGGCGGGACCGGTGTTCCCGACCTGCTTTTGGCCGAGAGACCATCACATTCCGTGGCGAGAGGCTGTGCCACGGCACGGTGCGTCTGTGTTATTGTCGTTTAGTGGCGCCCCCCCCCGCCCCCGATGGTGGATTTGTGAATAGAACAACAATTGTTGTATATATTTATCTTACAAGAGCCCTTTGATCCAGAAATGCGAGTGTCAGAAGAGCGACAGGCACAAACAGAGCACCTTTCATAAAAGACGCTCTATCTCCTTTTCTAGAAAAAAAGCAGGGATTTTGATGAAACCCAGCCATTGAGTTTTCTCAGGAACGGAGGCACGTAGAAACAAACGGTTCGTGGCCATTTGAAGCATAAAGTTTCACCTTTCAAATGAGCCATAGTATGTGTTGGTGGCAATAATATAGAATACACTATGGCTCTACAAAAATCGTCAAAAATGGTCTAAATTGCCGGTACACTTGACTAAAACTTTGGAAAGGAGCGCGGCACTCAATGAGTTAACAAAGCTCTTCTGCACATTACGGTAGCCCACAGGTGCAGTGGAAACTATGTAACAGAAGGAGAATGGCAGAGAAGGGCCTTTACAAAAAGCACTCACTAGACCATGCGCTGCTAAAGGACTTTGCTGTTCATTTGAAGAGAGACCTGGACAACAATCATTTCAAACAGGAGGTGAGTGGCACGATAAAGGTATTTTATATAGAGGGATTATACGTCTACGTCACTGACGTTCTACTGCGCATGTCGCCTGCAGAAAGACAGCAGCAAGAGCCGTGATCATGTCTTTTTGTTAGTTGCACTAACCGTTTTGATAAAACTAAAAAAACATGCAAATTTTACAGAATACCGTCAACTCTCACCCCTTTCAAGGCAAACGAGAGAGAAAATAGTACACTGGAGATTCATTTCGAGCAATATAACGTGTTAGACACGTTGGTTTGAATGGTGATGAAGCCAGATATGCCCACAGGCACAGCTGTATAACTGCAGAGAATGAGTTGTGAAATGTTTACTACAACAGTGACTGAAGACGAGGTCATATGCTAACGGACAGCAAGCTGAGATTAATTAACGTTAAACTATATTATTTTAAATGACATACTCAGCCATGCTGGTACAGTTCGGGTCAGGATGCAGTTGTTCCAGACTTTAGACATGTCCGTCCTCTTCCCCCGTCTCTTACCAGGCAGCAGCTCAGTCCTCACAGCCACTGAGTTTTGTAATTGTGAGTATTTTCCTGAACATGACTGTCTGTTACAGTAAATAGCAGTAGGTAACGGGGATGTACATTGTTGTTTTTACCGATGACCGATGCCATGCTGTGAGTGTCCGCGGCTTGTCCCGTGGCCAAGTTGCCGTTGCCGCGGTACAAACTCGATCCTCCATCCTGACGTTTTTTGTTTTTGTTTTTCCTGCCGTTATAAAACCTACAGTCTACGTAGAGAACACACACTACATCAGTAGGTGATAAACTAGTAGTACGCTGACAACATTGCTAGCTAGATCCATGGAGGTAACCATGACAACCGGTTCTTTCTGCAGTCAGGTTGCGCACGCATCCTGACTTGTTGGTAAACATATAATCCCCCTATTCATCCAGCTGAACAATCCAAAGTGTTGGCTCGCAAAGTCTCAATGATTACAAAGAAATTTCACTTTTTCTTCCCTGCAGGTTGAAAATGTTGCCCGGTTCCTTTACTACATGGACCCACAGGCCCCCTCCCTGGAATTTGTCTGGAATAGGGACAGAACGCTGAGGTACCTGCGTGAGCTGGCTGAGGCCAAGCTTACAAAGCAGACCCAGCTTAATTATCTCAAGAGCCTGAAAAGGTTGAGAGCATTTGTAGCATTTTTTCCACATCATTTCAACAGCACATGTAGACTAAGGGCGCTTTCACACCTGACCATTTGTTCCGAAACAGGGAGCGTTTTACGTCATAGATCGGTTTGTTTGGTCAGATGTGAACACAGCAATCACGCTCGATGCGGAACAAAACAAGCGAGCCGAGATCGCTTGGGAGAGGTGGTCTCGGCTCGTTTCCATCCGAGCCCTGGAGCGGTTCGTTTTTAGTGAGAACGTAATCGACACATGTATCGGAACAAATTGACTGGTTACCTGGCAATATACTGTCCGACCGAGCACTCATAACCCCCCTCTTTCATGCGCTCACTAATCATTTTATAGACATCACAGTTTTTATGTGTGGTGTCCAAAAGTTGTGATATTGCCTCGTCTGCTCAAATATTGATAACATATTTAAAGGGATACGTCACCCAAAATTCAAATTTCACTCATTATCTACTCACCCTCATGTCAACTAAGAGCTGTGAGAATTTTCAGAGTCCTCCGTGCCTTCTCTGAGTTACGGGGGGGGTCCGCGCAGCAGTATTTGTCCATATAATGGTTGTCAATGGATACCAACTTTCTTCGTCCAAAAAGACACACTAAAAAACATCCAAATACCTCCACACAGCTCGTCTGCAATGTCCCTCTTGTATTGAAGCCCCGACATGAGAAATTGTTCCGAACAAAATTAAATAAGTCTATATTTTAAGCTTGTTTGTAGTGGGAGCTCCCAGTGTCTGGGTTCACTGCTCTTCCTGTGTCAGTGCAAGTCTCTCGTGATTTGCACTGACCAGCGGAACAATTTCTCATGTCTGGGCTTCAATACAAGAGAGACATTACAGACGAGCAGTATGGAGGTATTTTGATGTTTTTTGGTGTGTCTTTTTGGATGAAGAAAGTTGGTATCCATTGACAACCATTATATGGACAAATACTGCTGCGTTGACCCCCCCGTAACTCAGAGAAGGCACGGAGGACTCTGAAAATTCTCACAGCTCTTAGTCGACATGAGGGTGAGTAGATAATGAGTGAAATTTGAATTTTTAGCAAGGAAATTATCAAAAAAAGGTGATCTATATTATTTGTACTCATGTCACTATTACACAGCATCTACTACCAACTATCTTTTAATAAACCTGGCAAGCAATATTGTGATTTGTTGATTAATCCTATCTCTTTTTGTATAGATATGACAGGTTGCTGGAGAAGAAAAATCTCACACCACACGGCTCTTTGGCAGTACTCAGGGCTGCGAAGAAAGACTTCTCCGCAGCCTTGGGTAAGCTTCACCCGAAGAGGACTGGAGACCTGGACGTTAAAGATGGCAGGTTGTGGTCATATTAAAACACCTCCAAAGAAGAAGAAGAAGAAGAAGAAGAAGAAGAGCAACCTCGATTTTTCATCTCCAGCACAGGGAGGCCGATATATAACCCCTCCAATGACCTGAGACGGCTGCAGTCAAAGTAAGTTATCTGTCGCAACCCATTCCTTCTCCAATAGACTTTTCTTATTATGTGTGTCGGCTCTCGTATTTAAACATTGTTTAAACGTGTATTTCAGGTACAAAGTACTGGAGGTGTCAAGTCAGTTGGCGCGCAGAGTGTTTGAGACGGCCACAAAAAGTATATGGAAAGGTCTATGGTGGCTGACTACCTCACTCATTCAACTGTGAGAGCTGAAAAACACTACCGAATGAAGCTGCCGGAGAATGTGGTTGAGGCAAGTCGACTGCTGGCCAAGCTGGCTACAGACTCAAAGTAGGTATATTTCCTATTGGCTATTAAACTTAATGCAATCAGTGTTTTGTTAATGGAATCAAAGCCTCTGTAAATGGTATCTATTAACTCATTGAGTGCCAACCACGTAATTTCTAGTTTTTCGTTCCCATGCGTTGAGTGCCAAAAACGAGATTTCTCGTTTTTTGCTTTTTTTTTAAATTAGGAAACTAGACACTTTAACACACCTTATGTGTAAATTTGGGGACTCTACGACGAGCAGAACTGAAATAGATGACGATCAAAAACTCATGACAGCTCATGATCTGGAAGTTTTTATCATAACTCGGCTTTTGCAGACGGAGTTCTGCATGTGGATGCAGCGCAGCTGCTCCGCTCTCACCCGCGAGGCTCCAGCAGCTCGGAGCCGAAACAGGAAGCTCTCAGCCGACAGTCTCGCCCGGTCTTCATCTGGAGCAACACCGTGTCCTCCCCAAGGTCCTCCCGCGGTAAAATGTGATGATCCCTCGGTCAAAGCAAGCTGCCGGCACCGACCCGTACCACAGAAGGACCGCGACCACCGGCGGGACCGGTGTTCCCGACCTGCTTTTGGCCGAGAGACCATCACATTCCGTGGCGAGAGGCTGTGCCACGGCACGGTGCGTCTGTGTTATTGTCGTTTAGTGGCGCCCCCCCCCCCGCCCCCGATGGTGGATTTGTGAATAGAACAACAATTGTTGTATATATTTATCTTACAAGAGCCCTTTGATCCAGAAATGCGAGTGTCAGAAGAGCGACAGGCACAAACAGAGCACCTTTCATAAAAGACGCTCTATCTCCTTTTCTAGAAAAAAAGCAGGGATTTTGATGAAACCCAGCCATTGAGTTTTCTCAGGAACGGAGGCACGTAGAAACAAACGGTTCGTGGCCATTTGAAGCATAAAGTTTCACCTTTCAAATGAGCCATAATATGTGTTGGTGGCAATAATATAGAATACACTATGGCTCTACAAAAATCGTCAAAAATGGTCTAAATTGCCGGTACACTTGACTAAAACTTTGGAAAGGAGCGCGGCACTCAATGAGTTAACAAAGCTCTTCTGCACATTACGGTAGCCCACAGGTGCAGTGGAAACTATGTAACAGAAGGAGAATGGCAGAGAAGGGCCTTTACAAAAAGCACTCACTAGACCATGCGCTGCTAAAGGACTTTGCTGTTCATTTGAAGAGAGACCTGGACAACAATCATTTCAAACAGGAGGTGAGTGGCACGATAAAGGTATTTTATATAGAGGGATTATACGTCTACGTCACTGACGTTCTACTGCGCATGTCGCCTGCAGAAAGACAGCAGCAAGAGCCGTGATCATGTCTTTTTGTTAGTTGCACTAACCGTTTTGATAAAACTAAAAAAACATGCAAATTTTACAGAATACCGTCAACTCTCACCCCTTTCAAGGCAAACGAGAGAGAAAATAGTACACTGGAGATTCATTTCGAGCAATATAACGTGTTAGACACGTTGGTTTGAATGGTGATGAAGCCAGATATGCCCACAGGCACAGCTGTATAACTGCAGAGGATGAGTTGTGAAATGTTTACTACAACAGTGACTGAAGACGAGGTCATATGCTAACGGACAGCAAGCTGAGATTAATTAACGTTAAACTATATTATTTTAAATGACATACTCAGCCATGCTGGTACAGTTCGGGTCAGGATGCAGTTGTTCCAGACTTTAGACATGTCCGTCCTCTTCCCCCGTCTCTTACCAGGCAGCAGCTCAGTCCTCACAGCCACTGAGTTTTGTAATTGTGAGTATTTTCCTGAACATGACTGTCTGTTACAGTAAATAGCAGTAGGTAACGGGGATGTACATTGTTGTTTTTACCGATGACCGATGCCATGCTGTGAGTGTCCGCGGCTTGTCCCGTGGCCAAGTTGCCGTTGCCGCGGTACAAACTCGATCCTCCATCCTGACGTTTTTTGTTTTTGTTTTTCCTGCCGTTATAAAACCTACAGTCTACGTAGAGAACACACACTACATCAGTAGGTGATAAACTAGTAGTACGCTGACAACATTGCTAGCTAGATCCATGGAGGTAACCATGACAACCGGTTCTTTCTGCAGTCAGGTTGCGCACGCATCCTGACTTGTTGGTAAACATATAATCCCCCTATTCATCCAGCTGAACAATCCAAAGTGTTGGCTCGCAAAGTCTCAATGATTACAAAGAAATTTCACTTTTTCTTCCCTGCAGGTTGAAAATGTTGCCCGGTTCCTTTACTACATGGACCCACAGGCCCCCTCCCTGGAATTTGTCTGGAATAGGGACAGAACGCTGAGGAACCTGCGTGAGCTGGCTGAGGCCAAGCTTACAAAGCAGACCCAGCTTAATTATCTCAAGAGCCTGAAAAGGTTGAGAGCATTTGTAGCATTTTTTCCACATCATTTCAACAGCACATGTAGACTAAGGGCGCTTTCAAACCTGACCATTTGTTCCGAAACAGGGAGCGTTTTACGTCATAGATCGGTTTGTTTGGTCAGATGTGAACACAGCAATCACGCTCGATGCGGAACAAAACAAGCGAGCCGAGATCGCTTGGGAGAGGTGGTCTCGGCTCGTTTCCATCCGAGCCCTGGAGCGGTTCGTTTTTAGTGAGAACGTAATCGACACATGTATCGGAACAAATTGACTGGTTACCTGGCAATATACTGTCCGACCGAGCACTCATAACCCCCCTCTTTCATGCGCTCACTAATCATTTTATAGACATCACAGTTTTTATGTGTGGTGTCCAAAAGTTGTGATATTGCCTCGTCTGCTCAAATATTGATAACATATTTAAAGGGATACGTCACCCAAAATTCAAATTTCACTCATTATCTACTCACCCTCATGTCAACTAAGAGCTGTGAGAATTTTCAGAGTCCTCCGTGCCTTCTCTGAGTTACGGGGGGGTCCGCGCAGCAGTATTTGTCCATATAATGGTTGTCAATGGATAACAACTTTCTTTGTCCGAAAAGACACACTAAAAAACATCCAAATACCTCCACACAGCTCGTCTGTAATGTCTCTCTTGTATTGAAGCCCCGACATGAGAAATTGTTCCGAACAAAATTAAATAAGTCTATATTTTAAGCTTGTTTGTAGTGGAAGCTCCCAGTGTCTCGGTTCACTGCTCTTCCTGTGTCAGTGCAAATCTCTCGTGATTTGCACTGACCAGCGGAACAATTTCTCATGTCGGGGCTTCAATACAAGAGGGACATTACAGACGAGCAGTATGGAGGTATTTTGATGTTTTTTAGTGTGTCTTTTTGGATTTAGAAAGTTGGTATCCATTGACAACCATTATATGGACAAATACTGCTGCGCGGACCCCCCCGTAACTCAGAGAAGGCACGGAGGACTCTGAAAATTCTCACAGCTCTTAGTCGACATGAGGGTTAGTAGGTAATGAGTGAAATTTGAATTTTTAGCAAGGAAATTATCAAAAAAAGGTGATCCACATTATTTGTACTCATGTCACTGTATTACACAGCATCTACTACATACCAACTATCTTTTAATAAACCTGGCAAGCAATATTGTGATTTGTTGATTAATCCTATCTCTTTTTGTATAGATATGACAGGTTGCTGGAGAAGAAAAATCTCACACCACACGGCTCTTTGGCAGTACTCAGGGCTGCGAAGAAAGACTTCTCCGCAGCCTTGGGTAAGCTTCACCTGAAGAGGACTGGAGACCTGGACGTTAAAGATGGCAGGTTGTGGTCATATTAAAACACCTCCAAAGGCCTGGAGTGGTGGAACACCTGACTGTGAGAAGTTGTCACCTTCATTGTTGGTCAATTTCTCCTGGGGTCTCTCATCATCCTTATCAATTGAACTGTTATCCGTATCATGTGCAGGTGCAGGAGTGGGTTGCCTGACGGCAAGATGAGCAGGGCTACGCTGCAGTAGCAGTAAAAGAGCACAAAACAGCTGCGCAGCAAGTGGCCACATTTGCTCTTACACAAGAGGAAGAGTTGGTGAGTTGAAATTCTAGTTTTGAATGGGTCTTGATGTGTTGTTGTATTTGATCTTCATCCCTCTTCTTTGTCTGCCAACAGTGGTTCACTATGTATTTTAGCCTGGTGAGGCCACAATTCCTGGCCAAAAAGACACAAAGGAGTGATGAAGAAGAACAAGAAGAAAAAGAAGAAGAAGAGGGAGAGCAACCTCGATTTTTCATCTCCAGCACAGGAAGGCCGATATATAACCCCTCCAATGACCTGAGACGGCTGCAGTCAAAGTAAGTTATCTGTCGCAACCCATTCCTTCTCCAATAGACTTTTCTTATTATGTGTGTCGGCTCTCGTATTTAAACGTTGTTTAAACGTGTATTTCAGGTACAAAGTACTGGAGGTGTCAAGTCAGTTGGCGCGCAGAGTGTTTGAGACGGCCACAAAAAGTATATGGAAAAGTCTATGGTGGCTGACTACCTCACTCATTCAACTGTGAGAGCTGAAAAACACTACCGAATGAAGCTGCCGGAGAATGTGGTTGAGGCAAGTCGACTGCTGGCCAAGCTGGCTACAGACTCAAAGTAGGTATATTTCCTATTGGCTATTAAACTTAATGAAATCATAGTTTTGTTAATGGAATCAAAGCCTCTGTAAATGGTATCTATTAACTCATTGAGTGCCAACCACGTAATTTCTAGTTTTTCGTTCCCATGCGTTGAGTGCCAAAAACGAGATTTCTCGTTTTTTGCTTTTTTTTTTAATTATGAAACTAGACACTTTAACACACCTTATGTGTAAATTTGGGGACTCTACGACGAGCAGAACTGAAATAGATGACGATCAAAAACTCATGACAGCTCATGATCTGGAAGTTTTTATCATAACTCGGCTTTTGCAGACGGAGTTCTGCATGTGGATGCAGCGCAGCTGCTCCGCTCTCACCCGCGAGGCTCCAGCAGCTCGGAGCCGAAACAGGAAGCTCTCAGCCGACAGTCCCGCCCGGTCTTCATCTGGAGCAACACCGTGTCCTCCCCAAGGTCCTCCCGCGGTAAAATGTGATGATCCCTCGGTCAAAGCAAGCTGCCGGCACCGACCCGTACCACAGACGGACCGCGACCACCGGTGGGACCGGTGTTCCCGAGCCGCTGTGGCCGAGAGACCATCACATTCCGTGGCGAGAGGCTGTGCCACGGCACGGTGCGTCTGTGTTATTGTCGTTTAGTGGCGCATCCCCCGCCCCCGATGGTGGATTTGTGAATAGAACAACAATTGTTGTATATATTTATCTTACACGAGCCCTTTGATCCAGAAATGCGAGTGTCAGAAGAGCGACAGACACAAACAGAGCACCTTTCATAAAAGACGCTCTATCTCCTTTTCTAGAAAAAAAGCAGGGATTTTGATGAAACCCAGCCATTGAGTTTTCTCAGGAACGGAGGCACGTAGAAACAAACGGTTCGTGGCCATTTGAAGCATAAAGTTTCACCTTTCAAATGAGCCATAGTATGTGTTGGTGGCAATAATATAGAATACACTATGGCTCTACAAAAATCGTCCAAAATGGTCTAAATTGCCGGTACACTTGACTAAAACTTTGGAAAGGAGTGCGGCACTCAATGAGTTAACAAAGCTCTTCTGCACATTACGGTAGCCCACAGGTGCAGTGGAAACTATGTAACAGAAGGAGAATGGCAGAGAAGGGCCTTTACAAAAAGCACTCACTAGACCATGCGCTGCTAAAGGACTTCGCTGTTCATTTGAAGAGAGACCTGGACAACAATAATTTCAAACAGGAGGTGAGTGGCACGATAAAGGCATTTTATATAGAGGGATTATACGTCTACGTCACTGACGTTCTACTGCGCATGTCGCCTGCAGAAAGACAGCAGCAAGAGCCGTGATCATGTCTTTTTGTTAGTTGCACTAACCGTTTTGATAAAACTAAAAAAACATGCAAATTTTACAGAATACCGTCAACTCTCACCCCTTTCAAGGCAAACGAGAGAGAAAATAGTACACTGGAGATTAATTTCGAGCAATATAACGTGTTAGACACGTTGGTTTGCAGAGAATGAGTTGTGAAATGTTTACTACGACAGTGACTGAAGACGAGGTCATATGCTAACGGACAGCAAGCTGAGATTAATTAACGTTAAACTATATTATTTTAAATTAAATACTCAGCCATGCTGGTACAGTTCGGGTCAGGATGTAGTTGTTCCAGACTTTAGACATGTCCGTCCTCTTCCCCCGTCTCTTACCAGGCAGCAGCTCAGTCCTCACAGCCACTGAGTTTTGTAATCGTGAGTATTTTCCTGAACATGACTGTCTGTTACAGTAAATAGCAGTAGGTAACGGGGATGTACATTGTTGTTTTTACCGATGACCGATGCCATGCTGTGAGTGTCCGCGGCTTGTCCCGTGGCCAAGTTGCCGTTGCCGCGGTACAAACTCGATCATCCATCCTGACGTTTTTTGTTTTTGTTTTTCCTGCCGTTATAAAACCTACAGTCTACGTATAGAACACACACTACATCAGTAGGTGATAAACTAGTAGTACGCTGACAACATTGCTAGCTAGATCCATGGAGGTAACCATGACAACCGGTTCTTTCTGCAGTCAGGTTGCGCACGCATCCTGATTTGTTGGTAAACATATAATCCCCCTATTCATCCAGCTGAACAATCCAAAGTGTTGGCTCGCAAAGTCTCAATGATTACAAAGAAATTTCACTTTTTCTTCCCTGCAGGTTGAAAATGTTGCCCGGTTCCTTTACTACATGGACCCACAGGCCCCCTCCCTGGAATTTGTCTGGAATAGGGACAGAACGCTGAGGTACCTGCGTGAGCTGGCTGAGGCCAAGCTTACAAAGCAGACCCAGCTTAATTATCTCAAGAGCCTGAAAAGGTTGAGAGCATTTGTAGCATTTTTTCCACATCATTTCAACAGCACATGTAGACTAAGGGCGCTTTCACACCTGACCATTTGTTCCGAAACAGGGAGCGTTTTACGTCATAGATCGGTTTGTTTGGTCAGATGTGAACACAGCAATCACGCTCGATGCGGAACAAAACAAGCGAGCCGAGATCGCTTGGGAGAGGTGGTCTCGGCTCGTTTCCATCCGAGCCCTGGAGCGGTTCGTTTTTAGTGAGAACGTAATCGACACATGTATCGGAACAAATTGACTGGTTACCTGGCAATATACTGTCCGACCGAGCACTCATAACCCCCCTCTTTCATGCGCTCACTAATCATTTTATAGACATCACAGTTTTTATGTGTGGTGTCCAAAAGTTGTGATATTGCCTCATCTGCTCAAATATTGATAACATATTTAAAGGGATACTTCACCCAAAATTCAAATTTCACTCATTATCTACTCACCCTCATGTCAACTAAGAGCTGTGAGAATTTTCAGAATCCTCCGTGCCTTCTCTGAGTTACGGGGGGGTCCGCGCAGCAGTATTTGTCCATATAATGGTTGTCAATGGATACCAACTTTCTTCGTCCAAAAAGACACACTAAAAAACATCCAAATACCTCCACACAGCTCGTCTGTAATGTCTCTCTTGTATTGAAGCCCCGACATGAGAAATTGTTCCGAACAAAATTAAATAAGTCTATATTTTAAGCTTGTTTGTAGTGGAAGCTCCCAGTGTCTCGGTTCACTGCTCTTCCTGTGTCAGTGCAAATCTCTCGTGATTTGCACTGACCAGCGGAACAATTTCTCATGTCTGGGCTTCAATACAAGAGAGACATTACAGACGAGCTGTGTGGAGGTATTTGGATGTTTTTTGGTGTGTCTTTTTGGATTTAGAAAGTTGGTTGACAACCATTATATGGACAAATACTGCTGCGTGGACCCCCCCGTAACTCAGAGAAGGCACGGAGGACTCTGAAAATTCTCACAGCTCTTAGTCGACATGAGGGTTAGTAGGTAATGAGTGAAATTTGAATTTTTAGCAAGGAAATTATCAAAAAAAAGGTGATCTACATTATTTGTACTCATGTCACTGTATTACACAGCATCTACTACATACCAACTATCTTTTAATAAACCTGGCAAGCAATATTGTGATTTGTTGATTAATCCTATCTCTTTTTGTATAGATATGACAGGTTGCTGGAGAAGAAAAATCTCACACCACACGGCTCTTTGGCAGTACTCAGGGCTGCGAAGAAAGACTTCTCCGCAGCCTTGGGTAAGCTTCACCCGAAGAGGACTGGAGACCTGGACGTTAAAGATGGCAGGTTGTGGTCATATTAAAACACCTCCAAAGGCCTGGAGTGGTGGAACACCTGACTGTGAGAAGTTGTCACCTTCATTGTTGGTCAATTTCTCCTGGGGTCTCTCATCATCCTTATCAATTGAACTGTTATCCGTATCATGTGCAGGTAGAGGAGTGGGTTGCCTGACGGCAAGATGAGCAGGGCTACGCTGCAGTAGGAGTAAAAGAGCACAAAACAGCTGCGCAGCAAGTGGCCACATTTGCTCTTACACAAGAGGAAGAGTTGGTGAGTTGAAATTCTAGTTTTGAATGGGTCTTGATGTGTTGTTGTATTTGATCTTCATCCCTCTTCTTTGTCTGCCAACAGTGGTTCACTATGTATTTTAGCCTGGTGAGGCCACAATTCCTGGCCAAAAAGACACAAAGGAGTGATGAAGAAGAAGAAGAAGAAGAAGAAGAGCAACCTCGATTTTTCATCTCCAGCACAGGGAGGCCGATATACTATAACCCCTCCAATGACCTGAGACGGCTGCAGTCAAAGTAAGTTATCTGTCGCAACCCATTCCTTCTCCAATAGACTTTTCTTATTATGTGTTTCGGCTCTCGTATTTAAACATTGTTTAAACGTGTATTTCAGGTACAAAGTACTGGAAGTGTCAAGTCAGTTGGCGCGCAGAGTGTTTGAGACGGCCACAAAAAGTATATGGAAAAGTCTATGGTGGCTGACTACCTCACTCATTCAACTGTGAGAGCTGAAAAACACTACCGAATGAAGCTGCCGGAGAATGTGGTTGAGGCAAGTCGACTGCTGGCCAAGCTGGCTACAGACTCAAAGTAGGTATATTTCCTATTGGCTATTAAACTTAATGCAATCAGTGTTTTGTTAATGGAATCAAAGCCTCTGTAAATGGTATCTATTAACTCATTGAGTGCCAACCACGTAATTTCTCGTTTTTCGTTCCCATGCGTTGAGTGCCAAAAACGAGATTTCTCGTTTTTTGCTTTTTTTTAAAAAATTATGAAACTAGACACTTTAACACACCTTATGTGTAAATTTGGGGACTTTACGACGAGCAGAACTGAAATAGATGACGATCAAAAACTCATGACAGCTCATGATCTGGAAGTTTTTATCATAACTCGGCTTTTGCAGACGGAGTTCTGCATGTGGATGCAGCGCAGCTGCTCCGCTCTCACCCGCGAGGCTCCAGCAGCTCGGAGCCGAAACAGGAAGCTCTCAGCCGACAGTCCCGCCCGGTCTTCGTCTGGAGCAACACCGTGTCCTCCCCAAGGTCCTCCCGCGGTAAAATGTGATGATCCCTCGGTCAAAGCAAGCTGCCGGCACCGACCCGTACCACAGAAGGACCGCAACCACAAGTGGGGCCGGTGTTCCCGAGCCGCTGTGGCCCAGAGACCATCACATTCCGTGGCGAGAGGCTGTGCCACAGCACGGTGCGTCTGTGTTATTGTTGTTTAGTGGCGCCCCCCCGCCCCCGATGGTGGATTTGTGAATAGAACAACAATTGTTGTATATATTTATCTTATACGAGCCCTTTGATCCAGAAATGCGAGTGTCAGAAGAGCGACAGGCACAAACAGAGCACCTTTCATAAAAGACGCTCTATCTCCTTTTCTAGAAAAAAAGCAGGGATTTTGATGAAACCCAGCCATTGAGTTTTCTCAGGAACGGAGGCACGTAGAAACAAACGGTTCGTGGCCATTTGAAGCATAAAGTTTCACCTTTCAAATGAGCCACAGTATGTGTTGGTGGCAACACTGTGGCTCTACAAAAATCGTCAAAAATGGTCTAAATTGCCGGTACACTTGACTAAAACTTTGGAAAGGAGCGCGGCACTCAGGTGTTAAGTACATCCAAATACTATGTATTTAATAGATAGCGTTTACAGAGGCTAATTGTAATTTTACTCTTGTTCTTTATCAAACTTAGTGTTGACTCAGCTGAGGAGGGTTCAAGTCATGCTGAACAAGGTGCCTCTCACAATGCTGAAAATGGCCAGACAAATGTCCAAAACATGTATGGGAAGCTTCTGAAGACACACCCAGTGACTCTAAATGGAGACGTGCCAGACTGGACTCAGCGCTCACTGGTGTCACCAGAGTTTCAGAGGCAGCTGTATGAGGGCTGGCTGAAGGCGCAGATGAAGCTACGTGAGCAGCATCTTCTCTGTGAGTGTTTTATGTTAATGACATTTTTAGCTCCGAAGTTCTGTGTACATGATTTCAAGCTGTTCATTGTACAACAACAGAACTAAAAAATAATTTCCCTTTTCCTTGTGAAATTTGAATTTTGGGTGAACTATCCCTTTAACCTCCTCACTGCTCCAGAGAGGGACCCGTGTGCAGGGACAAGGGCGCCAGCATTAGCTCAGCTCATCCATACCGGAAGTCACGACCGGAAGTTGTTTTTCTTCGTGTATATTATTTCTTTCTTTTATTATCCCCTCTCTCTCTCTGGCCTGTCTAGCCTCTACCTGGTATTTTTACTAAACTTAACCAACTCCTTTCTTCATTGCCTAAACCTAACCGAAGCACCAACCAAAGACATTTCATTTCTTTTTTCTCTCTCTCTCTCCCGGTCTGCTGTCAGCAGGAGCGGCGCTAGCTGTTACCCGCTAGCCGTTAGCAGCGTTTTTTAATAACTCAATAACTTAATAAACGATCCATGCAAAAAAATATTTAGTTAGCTCAATCATGTTGTAACTAAGATATCCGCTGGAAAACAATATTTTATCATGGACCATTTGAGTTACTGAGTTATTTTTTTTATCTACATAGAAATGATACACGAAGAAGAGCAACTTCCGGTCGTGACTTCCGGTATGGATCAGCTGACAATGGCGGCGCTCTTGTCCCTGCATACGGGTACTCTTGCTGCTCCAAGTCAGCCTGCAGTTCATTGTTGCCATTGCTGCTCAGCTGTTATGGGCCGTTGCTATGGCACTGTTCCACAGTGCAAAGCGCTGTACCGCTTTAGAATCATGCAATGTGAACACAAACGGCCCAGAAAAAAGAAAGCAACAGTTGTATCGGTTCAGTTGCTGAATCGGAACAACTGCAGGTGTGAATGCGCCCTAACACTTATATGTAAATAATGAAATACATGCCCCCCCCCCCCCCCCAGATTTCTTCACTATCACACAGTTGTCACAAACCTGAGCTTCACAGACAAGAGACTCCACGCTGCCTGCAAGACTTTCATTGATTTCATTGGATTCCTGCAGAAAAAAAACAAACAAGTTAGCAAGGAAATTATCAAAAAAAGGTGAGCTACATTATTTGTACTCATGTCACTGTATTACACAGCATCTACTACATACCAACTATCTTTTAATAAACCTGGCAAGCAATATTGTGATTTGTTGATTAATCCTATCTCTTTTTGTATAGATATGACAGGTTGCTGGAGAAGAAAAATCTCACACCACACCGCTCTTTGGCAGTACTCAGGGCTGCAAAGAAAGACTTCTCCACAGCCTTGGGTAAGCTTCACCCAAAGAGGACTGGAGACCTGGACGTTAAAGATGGCAGGTTGTGGTCATATTAAAACACCTCCAAAGAAGAAGAAGAAGAAGAAGAAGAGCAACCTCGATTTTTCATCTCCAGCACAGGAAGGCCGATATATAACCCCTCCAATGACCTGAGACGGCTGCAGTCAAAGTAAGTTATCTGTCGCAACCCATTCCTTCTCCAATAGACTTTTCTTATTATGTGTGTCGGCTCTCGTATTTAAACATTGTTTAAACGTGTAATTCAGGTACAAAGTACTGGAGGTGTCAAGTCAGTTGTTTGAGACGGCCACAAAAAGTATATGGAAAAGTCTATGGTGGCTGACTACCTCACTCATTCAACTGTGAGAGCTGAAAAACACTACCGAATGAAGCTGCCGGAGAATGTGGTTGAGGCAAGTCGACTGCTGGCCAAGCTGGCTACAGACTCAAAGTAGGTATATTTCCTATTGGCTATTAAACTTAATGCAATCAGTGTTTTGTTAATGGAATCAAAGCCTCTGTAAATGGTATCTATTAACTCATTGAGTGCCAACCACGTAATTTCTAGTTTTTCGTTCCCATGCGTTGAGTGCCAAAAACGAGATTTCTCGTTTTTTGCTTTTTTTTTAAATTATGAAACTAGACACTTTAACACACCTTATGTGTAAATTTGGGGACTCTACGATGAGCAGAACTGAAATAGATGACGATCAAAAACTCATGACAGCTCATGATCTGGAAGTTTTTATCATAACTCGGCTTTTGCAGACGGAGTTCTGCATGTGGATGCAGCGCAGCTGCTCCGCTCTCACCCGCGAGGCTCCAGCAGCTCGGAGCCGAAACAGGAAGCTCTCAGCCGACAGTCCCGCCCGGTCTTCATCTGGAGCAACACCGTGTCCTCCCCAAGGTCCTCCCGCGGTAAAATGTGATGATCCCTCGGTCAAAGCAGACCGCCGGCACCGACCCGTACCACAGAAGGACCGCGACCACCGGTGGGGCCGGTGTTCCCGAGCCGCTGTGGCCGAGAGACCATCACATTCCGTGGCGAGAGGCTGTGCCACGGCACGGTGCGTCTGTGTTATTGTCGTTTAGTGGCGCCCCCCCCCGCCCCCGATGGTGGATTTGTGAATAGAACAACAATTGTTGTATATATTTATCTTACACGAGCCCTTTGATCCAGAAATGCGAGTGTCAGAAGAGCGACAGGCACAAACAGAGCACCTTTCATAAAAGACGCTGTATCTCCTTTTCTAGAAAAAAAGCAGGGATTTTGATGAAACCCAGCCATTGAGTTTTCTCAGGAACAGAGGCACGTAGAAACAAACGGTTTGTGGCCATTTGAAGCATAAAGTTTCACCTTTCAAATGAGCCACAGTATGTGTTGGTGGCAATAATATAGAATACACTATGGCTCTACAAAAATCGTCAAAAATGGTCTAAATTGCCGTTACACTTGACTAAAACTTTGGAAAGAAGTGCGGCACTCAATGAGTTAACAAAGCTCTTTTGCACATTACGGTAGCCCACAGGTGCAGTGGAAACTATGTAACAGAAGGAGAATGGCAGAGAAGGGCCTTTACAAAAAGCACTCACTAGACCATGCGCTGCTAAAGGACTTCGCTGTTCATTTGAAGAGAGACCTGGACAACAATAATTTCAAACAGGAGGTGAGTGGCACGATAAAGGCATTTTATATAGAGGGATTATACGTCTACGTCACTGACGTTCTACTGCGCATGTCGCCTGCAGAAAGACAGCAGCAAGAGCCGTGATCATGTCTTTTTGTTAGTTGCACTAACCGTTTTGATAAAACTAAAAAAACATGCAAATTTTACAGAATACCGTCAACTCTCACCCCTTTCAAGGCAAACGAGAGAGAAAATAGTACACTGGAGATTAATTTCGAGCAATATAACGTGTTAGACACGTTGGTTTGAATGGTGATGAAGCCAGATATGCCCACAGGCACAGCTGTAGAACTGCAGAGAATGAGTTGTGAAATGTTTACTACGACAGTGACTGAAGACGAGGTCATATGCTAACGGACAGCAAGCTGAGATTAATTAACGTTAAACTATATTATTTTAAATGACATACTCAGCCATGCTGGTACAGTTTGGGTCAGGATGCAGTTGTTCCAGACTTTAGACATGTCCGTCCTCTTACCCCGTCTCTTACCAGGCAGCAGCTCAGTCCTCACAGCCACTGAGTTTTGTAATCGTGAGTATTTTCCTGAACATGACTGTCTGTTACAGTAAATAGCAGTAGGTAACGGGGATGTACATTGTTGTTTTTACCGATGACCGATGCCATGCTGTGAGTGTCCGCGGCTTGTCCCGTGGCCAAGTTGCCGCGGTACAAACTCGATCCTCCATCCTGACGTTTTTTGTTTTTGTTTTTCCTGCCGTTATAAAACCTACAGTCTACGTATAGAACACACACTACATCAGTAGGTGATAAACTAGTAGTACGCTGACAACATTGCTAGCTAGATCCATGGAGGTAACCATGACAACCGGTTCTTTCTGCAGTCAGGTTGCACACGCATCCTAACTTGTTGGTAAACATATAATCCCCCTATTCATCCAGCTGAACAATCCAAAGTGTTGGCTCGCAAAGTCTCAATGATTACAAAGAAATTTCACTTTTTCTTCCCTGCAGGTTGAAAATGTTGCCCGGTTCCTTTACTACATGGACCCACAGGCCCCCTCCCTGGAATTTGTCTGGAATAGGGACAGAACGCTGACGTACCTGCGTGAGCTGGCTGAGGCCAAGCTTACAAAGCAGACCCAGCTTAATTATCTCAAGAGCCTGAAAAGGTTGAGAGCATTTGTAGCATTTTTTCCACATCATTTCAACAGCACATGTAGACTAACGCCTGATTTCCACCGAGGCCGTCAGCGCCGCGGAACGTCAGCGTCGCGGTCACCGCTGCCGATAGCTGCCACTCTAATCAATATTAATATGTCCACCGGAAGCACCGCGACATGTCTCAGCAGCGTCCCAGCCGCGGCTCTCCGCGCCGCAGCGCTATCAATCCGTAGCACTTCTATTTTTGACGCTCCCGTTGCTAAATCGCGTCAAGCTCAACAGAGCCGATCACACCAGACAGGAAGTCAGACACAGTGTCAAAGTAAAACACTTCCGCCCCCTTTCAAAATAAAACACAACATGCACGTCATCTAACTTCACAACCACACACGTGTATGACTTCACAACAACATTACGTCATGAACGTTACCGGTGTTACCAGGCAACGGTCAATTGATCAGAGGGTCGGACTCGGCAGGATGGACGATGAGCGATTGATTGTCGAAGTGGAAAAACACAAAGTGATCTATGACACATCTGATCCTTTTTACAAGGACAATGGAAGAAAGGACAACGCCTGGTACTTAATTGCAGGAGTTTTGGGAGTGGATGGTGAGTATAAACCTAGTTAAACTATTGCCAAGATGCTACAAATGTGATTCTAAAAACTTAACGTTACAGAAAACTACCGTTGAGTATCTGTAAACTGTTTAAACTACCGTTGAGTATCTGTAAACTGTTTAATTATTTATTAATATAGCACATTACATATTTCTTACACTGTCCTGATCAGTGAAAGTCACTGAACATTTTTAATGACTTTATAAAATATTCGTTTTCTTTAGAAGTAGCCTAGGCTACTTGACTGAATAACTTTTAAGCTTTTGTACTTGCAACCTTTTGTTTTTATTTTAAACTTTCTGTAAAGAGGAAATACACAGAAGATATTTCACACAGCAGTGGTATTAAAGGTACAAATAGCCTATGTAATACTATTACAAATAGGCTACCTATTGAAAATGTAACTAACTGCCCAGTGTTAAATATTGTTGAAATAGTCAGCTGTGGGGGAAGTGTATCAACTTTCAGTCTCTACCTTTCGTATGCTAATGTAAATTGATGACAGAGTGGCACTGCATTTACAATGGGGTGTGGCAGTTGACACTACAATTTGTGAAGCAGCAGGCTAATTTTTAAATGTTTTATTTACAATGAATGATGATGCCACCTTTAGAATAATAGAACAATAAATCTGCAATGAGAATGATAAAAAAAACAAGATCTGACATCTATTTCAGGTTCAGGTTCAGTTCAGGTTCATTTATTTAGCACAAAAAAAAGCGTATAATGCTGCGCAAGGAGGGAACAAAGTCCTAGACGGACTTCTACTAGATTCCACCCCTGTCATTAGCAGACAACATACATGAGCTAAATAAAAACAGAAGACAAAAGATCAAATTTACAAATATATACATTTTTCACGCCTTTAAAAAAAAAAAGCTTTTAAATCATCCTGTCCTGCCAGGACACACTGCCTTGTGGGGAGCTGAAATATGTGGAGAAGATCTCCCTCACATGACAGGCCTCTCTTGAGGCCCTGTTTCCTCCCATGTTGCGAACGGGTGGCAGGTTTCTCCCCTGTTGCTCTGCCTCCTCCAGCAACCTCATATTCTCCCTCGGGGCAAGCAGGAAGTTGTGGAGGATGCATGCAGCCACAACGAGGGTGTCCACATGTTGTGGGTGCAGGTTGATCCTGCGATGCAGAACTCTCCACCTGGATGAGAGAATGCCAAAAGCATTCTCAACCACCATCCTTGCCCTTGAAAGTCTGTAGTTAAAAACCCTCTTTTCGTGTGTGAGGTTCAGTCCAGGGAATGGTCTCATTAAGTATGGCTTAAGTGGAAAGGCTGCATCACCCACCATGACGTGTGGCACATCTCCCAAGTGAGCAGCGCCAGGCAGAGAGGTACTGGGTGGGACATGAAGTGACTTGGTCTCCATTCCTCTCCCCAGAGCTGACCCAGCAAATACACCGCCATCACTGGTCCTTCCAAAGTCCCCCACCTGAATGACCCTGAACTTGTAGTTGGAGTCCACAAGTGCCAACAGCACTATGGAAAAGGTTTTTTTATAATTAAAAAACTGACTCCCGGTCTGTGGTGGGGCTTGGATGGTCACGTGTTTCCCATCTACTGCTCCCAGACAGTTTGGAAAGTTCCATTTGTTCCAGAAGCCGTCAGCCACTTCCTCCCATGTGTCTTGTGTTGGCCTGGGCAAGAACCTCTCCATCATGGTTTTCGCAATGGCAGCACACACCATGTGGACTGACTTCATGACTGTTGTGTGCCCCAGGCGGTAGCTATATGCCAGACTCAGAAGCGAATCCCCGGAAGCCATGTACCTGTGAGGGAAGAAGCAAATAAATATAAGTTATATGTGAACATTTGATATTCACCTGTGTCTCTTCTTTGTTTCAGCTGATACGTGTAAAGCGCGATGGAAGGTTTTAAGGGATGCTTTTGTGAAAAACAAGAAAAAAAACCTTCCAAGTGGCTCAGCAGGTGGCACACAAAAGGAGTGGAAATATACGGACATCATGTCCTTCCTTTTGCCCTACATCCAACCTAGGAGGTCTGTATCAATTACTTAAACAAAAGTAAATTTCATTAAATTATTGAAGCCTCAAACAATACTGATAACAGTAGTGTTGTAAAAAATGTTTCTTCAAAGTGCACTATTAAAGTGGTGAGAACTTGTATATAAAACTGTTATGTTCATATGCAAATTGTTCCTATGTCTATTTTTTTTTTCATATAGCTCAAAAAGCAATTTGAGCCAGTCACAGACAGATGAGGAATGGTCAGGTACCCCTCAGTCTTTGTCAGGGTCTGAGGATCATTCCAGCACCCCTGGCATCTCGCAACCCTCTACATCTCTGGCTCCATCAACACCAGCACCATCTACGTCTAGGTCCCGTAGCCCCAGGGACAGGACATCAACACCGGCGGTTACATGCTGCTATTCAGACATGCCGCTATTTCGACATTGACTTCTAATTGTCGGAATAGCGGCATTAACATTATTTTTTAAGCGTCCCACTATTCCGACATTTTTTTTTTCATTGTCGGAGTAGCGGCACTTTACTATTTTTCAAACATTCCGCTTTTCCGACATTGATTGATTACGTTATAGTCAGACGTGTCCTTCTGATTTATTTTTATTTTTTCATCTGAGACACTGTTTCTCATACACAAATACATTGGCCTATTAGAGAAGAAAAAACAAACCCTCCAAGTTTAAAAACACACCGGCGGCAGCGCACACTGATCTGCAGCTACTGAGACTGTTATTATTCAGTCACCTGAGTTTATCCTGCTGCTTTACATTGTTTTAACATAGGTAAAAGAAGAAAAAAAAGATTGTCTGGAATAAAGGGGCAGATTACATAAGAGTATTCTTTTTTCTGCTCCCTTTTGTTGAGATTTGGGAGGTTTTTGCCTGATTTATTGCCCGATGCCATGTATCTCGCTTTCTTTCCCCCTCCCTCCGCCCGTTGTCTTCGTTGTCACTTTGTTGTCGCTCCACAGAGCGCACATGGCTAATTAATATGCACGTGCTGACCATATATGGTTGTGTAGGCATTCCGGGGACGGAGGTGTGTTCACGTGCGCAACTGCGCACCATTCTTGGATCCAGTTATCAAAGTTGAGGTGCAGAGTTGTGCACGCACAGTTTGATAGATCTGAAAAAGGTGTAAATATGTTGGGTGTCTTTTCGCCGTAGGCCTAAGCAAAACATTTAGTAGCAGCAGTTTTACACTGCTAACTTACAGTTTTGATAAATGAGGCCCCAGGCCATAAGCCCAGAGCCCAGACGCTCACAGCTGCAGCTCCGCGGCTCATCCGCGGCGCTGTCCGTGGTGCTGAAGGTGACAGGTTAACTTGACAAACAAACTGCAGCATAGTTCTGTTTGTTTATCATATGTGTCAGTTTTGTTTGCGACTTGATAGTTTAGTTGTTGAGATTAAGAACATCACTCCCTCATCAAACCGGTGATAGACATGCTGAAAAGAAAAGAGAGAGAGAGAGACGCGCCTGGGTATCGCAGATGTAAAAAAAAAAAAAAAAAAAAAAGACGTGTCGGAATAGCGGTATCAAAAAGTGTCGGACTACCGGCATGTCTAGATAGAGGGATGTCGTAATAGCGGGATGTCTAAATAGTGACATGTCGGAATAGCGAGATGTCTGAATAGCGGGCGGACCCCAACACCGGCTGTTGCAGCGCGGGCGCCCCGTGAAACCAGAAGAGGCCAAAGACCAGACGCAGACATTGGGGAGCGACTGATGTCTTTGTTGGAGCAGCCGGTGCCGAAACCTCACATGCCTGATGGGGACCTGGATGAGGCGTACCACTTTGCCTTGAGCATTGTCCCAATGTTGCACAGACTAAATAAGGACAGTAGACAACAGGCAAAAATTGAGATCCTGTCACTGTTGCACAACCTTGAAAGAGGCCAGGATCAACAAGCCACTAGACAAATTCAACCTCCTCCTCCTCCTAGAGCACCGTTGCCTCCCCCCACTCCAGGACATTTCCGGCCCGTTAACCACCCCCCACAAACAGGGGCATTCACAGAAATGCTAAATTCTGACTGGGAAGACCCAAACGCTACAGGGCCATACTACACAGACATGTAGTAAATGTAAAATGAGAATAATTGTTTGTTTGCCTGAAGATTTTACTTTTTTTTATGTTACTATATTAAAGTAGGCTATTTAAGTTTTTATTCTGTTCTTTAGCTCTTTAATCTTTTTCACTTTTGCTATTTTTTAAACACTTGAAATACTTATTACATGTATATGTTCACATTTTTATTTGAAAAGTATTAAAACTGTTTCTTCAGCTTGTGGTCTGTGATTTCATTTGTTTGTGGTTTACCTTAGTGCTACAGCCAGTCTCTGCTTAGGTTCTATGGCAGCTCTGTAGTTCGTGCTTTGCCTGGTCACTTCAGGGCCAATGAAGGATAGAAGTTCGTCCATTTGCTCGGCACTCATTCTGAAATACCGGTGGTGGCGTTGGCTGTCCAGCCTCAGTTCGGCCACCAGATGGTAAAAATCGCCTTGTTGTCTTCTTTGCTGGTTGAGGGGATGGACCCAAAATCTGCTCCTTCTCCCTCTACGCCTCCTCTGCAGTCCTTCAAGTAGGAGAACTAATCCCAGTGTTCTCCCTCTGCTTACAGGCACTGTATGTGAACAATACACATGACATAATAATTATTAGGCTGTTATTATAACATTTGTGAATAAAAACAGTGGGGGGGGGGATATTTTTTATTTTATTTTTTATTAGCTCAAATCTAGAGACAAAACCGTCTAATTTAGACTCGCCTTTTTTTTTTTTAATGACAATTTACCGTTAGCTACATGACAGTCTGGGAGACGCTGTGCGCTACTGTAGAGGGGATGAGAAGGAACAATTATTATTAATTTATTGTTTTATAAACACACACACACAAAAAGCCACAAATCATTGATCCGTGTCCTGTAACCGGACATTTAACAGTAGCCGTTATGTAACCGTTATGTAATCACAGTGTCAATTCAGCACAAAAAAGCAGGACATAATGAAACTACATAAAATCAGACAACTATAGAAACTGACAAACAAACTTACCCATGGTAGAAGCACAATATTGAGGATAGATGGCCAAATCAACAGTTCTTCAAGTCGGAGAATAAAAGTCAGCTGTAGTCGACTAGGTGCAGAAGTGGTCGTCATGGAAACTTCCGGTCGTTCTTTCCGGTCATAGCTACACTGTATCAGAGCGGTTGATATAACAAAGTGGCGACATCAGCTGTCGCCACTTTGTTAATATCAACCGCTCCGCACTGTATCAAGAGCAACGATCTCGCGTGCGTTCCGTATTCTCGCGTGAATACGCCTGGCTCGCAAGGCAGCGCCTCGCTGCCGTAACACGTCCGGTGGGGATTGACGCCGGGCAGAGGACGGAGCAAAACCGCGACGCTGACGTTCCGCGGCGCTGACGGCCTCGGTGGAAATCAGGCGTAAGGGCGCATTCACACCTGACCATTTGTTCCGAAACAGGGAGCGTTTTACGTCATAGATCGGTTTGTTTGGTCAGATGTGAACACAGCAATCACGCTCGATGCGGAACAAAACAAGCGAGCCGAGATCGCTTGGGAGAGGTGGTCTCGGCTCGTTTCCATCCGAGCCCTGGAGCGGTTCGTTTTTAGTGAGAACGTAATCGACACATGTATCGGAACAAATTGACTGGTTACCTGGCAATATACTGTCCGACCGAGCACTCATAACCCCCCTCTTTCATGCGCTCACTAATCATTTTATAGACATCACAGTTTTTATGTGTGGTGTCCAAAAGTTGTGATATTGCCTCGTCTGCTCAAATATTGATAACATATTTAAAGGGATACTTCACCCAAAATTCAAATTTCACTCATTATCTACCCTCATGTCAACTAAGAGCTGTGAGAATTTTCAGAGTCCTCCGTGCCTTCTCTGAGTTACGGGGGGGTCCGCGCAGCAGTATTTGTCCATATAATGGTTGTCAATGGATACCAACTTTCTTCGTCCAAAAAGACACACTAAAAAACATGCAAATACCTCCACACAGCTCGTCTGCAATGTCCCTCTTGTATTGAAGCCCCGACATGAGAAATTGTTCCGAACAAAATTAAATAAGTCTATATTTTAAGCTTGTTTGTAGTGGAAGCTCCCAGTGTCTCGGTTCACTGCTCTTCCTGTGTCAGTGCAAATCTCTCGTGATTTGCACTGACCAGCGGAACAATTTCTCATGTCGGGGCTTCAATACAAGAGGGACATTACAGACGAGCAGTATGGAGGTATTTTGATGTTTTTTGGTGTGTCTTTTTGGATTTAGAAAGTTGGTATCCATTGACAACCATTATATGGACAAATACTGCTGCGTGGACCCCCCCATAACTCAGGGAAGGCACGGAGGACTCTGAAAATTCTCACAGCTCTTAGTCGACATGAGGGTGAGTAGACCTGTAATGAGTGAAATTTGAATTTTTAGCAAGGAAATTATCAAAAAAAGGTGATCTACAAAATTTGTACTCATGTCACTGTATTACACAGCATCTACTACCAACTATCTTTTAATAAACCTGGCAAGCAATATTGTGATTTGTTGATTAATCCTATCTCTTTTTGTATAGATATGACAGGTTGCTGGAGAAGAAAAATCTCACACCACACGGCTCTTTGGCAGTATTCAGGGCTGCGAAGAAAGACTTCTCCGCAGCCTTGGGTAAGCTTCACCCGAAGAGGACTGGAGACCAGGGCCCTCATTTATCAACCGTGCGTACGCACAGATCTGTGCGTAATGAGTGCGTAAGAACATTCCCACGCAAAGTATGGAATTTATCAACTTGTACTTGTGCTTAGGAACGTGCGTAAATTTAAGCACAACTCTGACCATGCGTACACACAAAATCTAGTGGTAGAACAGTGAAACTACAAATAGAACCCAGTGGAGGAGTCACAGTGTTCAGCAATCTCAAACTTCACACATGTTCCCTGTTTCCTAATTTAAAAAAAAATCTCAATTAGTAATTTAGCAGACATTTTGAATGTTTGGTGTGACAAGCTATAAAAGTACTCAGGTAGATTTGTGTCTTTATTATTCAATCAAAAAGAAAAAGGTTACTTCAATCAAAAAATATATTTTCAATAAAAAAAAACTTTTTTTCTTTGATTGAAAAAGTTTTTTTTTGATTGAAGTGAATGTTTTTTTAATTAAAAAATATATTTTTTGATTGAAGAATAAAGACACAAATCTACCTTCATATAAAAGACAGCTTTTTTATTTCTCAGTGATCTTTCCTCTGACCCAACAGAATTAACAGCAGTTGTTACTTTCTCCTACGCATTTTATTTTATCTTTTGTTGGTCACCCCTGCAGCATTTAGTATTCCAAACAGAATTTTTGGTTTGATTCAACTTCTCCTACAAGTACATCAATCTCGGTATCAGAGAAACTCCTCTTCTCCGCCCTCTTTGCCATGATTTTGGTGTGGGGAAAAAAATCCATTCACGCATTATTAAAGGGATTGTTGCTACCATATATAGTCAATTGGAGGCGTTTCTGAATGCAAATGACCCTAACCATGGTAGTTAGGAACAGGTGGGATTTATCATCACTGATTACTTACTAGTGTGCGTAAGACCGGTGTCCGCACGTTTGATTAATACAGATTTTTTTGTACTTACACACATTCTAAATTTCATTCCTACGACAGAATTTAGAACCTTTTCTACGCACTGTTGATAAATGAGGCTCCTGGACGTTAAAGATGGCAGGTTGTGGTCATATTAAAACACCTCCAAAGGCCTGGGCCCTCATTTATCAACCGTGCGTACGCACAGATCTGTGCGTAATGAGTGCGTAAGAACATTCCCACGCAAAGTATGGAATTTATCAACTTGTACTTGTGCTTAGGAACGTGCGTAAATTTAAGCACAACTCTGACCATGCGTACACACAAAATCTAGTGGTAGAACAGTGAAACTACAAATAGAACCCAGTGGAGGAGTCACAGTGTTCAGCAATCTCAAACTTCACACATGTTCCCTTTTTCCTAATTTAAAAAAATTCTCAATTACTAATTTAGCAGACATGTTGAATGATTGGTGTGACAAGCTATAAAAGTACTCAGGTAGATTTGTGTCTTTATTATTCAATCAAAAAAAAAAAGGTTGCTTCAATCAAAAAATATATTTTCAATATAAAAAAAAATTTTTTCTTTGATTGAAAAAGGTTTTTTTTGATTGAAGTGAAGGTTTTTTTTAATTGAAAATATATTTTTTGATTGAAGAATAAATACACAAATCTACCTTCATATAAAAGACAGCTTTTTTATTTCACAGTGATTTTTCCTCTGACCCAACAGAATTAACAGCAGTTGTTACTTTCTCCATACGCAGCATTTTTTCTTTTGTTGGTCACACCTGCATTTAGTGTTCCAAACAGTATTTTTTGGTTTGATTCAACTTCTCCTACAAGTACCTCAATCTCGGTATCAGAGAAACTCCTCTTCTCCGCCCTCTTTGCCATGATTTTGGTGTGGGGGGAAAAATCCATTCACGCATTATTAAAGGGATTGTTGCTACCATATATGGTCAATTGGAGGCGTTTCTAAATGCAAATGACCCTAACTATGGTAGTTAGGAACAGGTGGGATTTATCATCACTGATTACTTACTAGTGTGCGTACGACTGGTGTCTGCACGTTTGATAAATACAGATTTTTTTGTACTTACACACATTCTAAATTTCATTCCTACGACAGAATTTAGAACCTTTTCTACGCACTGTTGATAAATGAGGCCCCTGGAGTGGTGGAACACCTGACTGTGAGAAGTTGTCACCTTCATTGTTGGTCAATTTCTCCTGGGGTCTCTCATCATCCTTATCAATTGAACTGTTATCCGTATCATGTGCAGGTGCAGGAGTGGGTTGCCTGACGGCAAGATGAGCAGGGCTACGCTGCAGTAGGAGTAAAACAGCACAAAACAGCTTCGCAGCAAGTGGCCACATTTGCTCTTACACAAGAGGAAGAGTTGGTGAGTTGAAATTCTAGTTTTGAATGGGTCTTGATGTGTTGTTGTATTTGATCTTCATCCCTCTTCTTTGTATGCCAACAGTGGTTCACTATGTATTTTAGCCTGGTGAGGCCACAATTCCTTGCCAAAAAGACACAAAGGAGTGATGAAGAAGAAGAAGAAAAAGAAGAAGAAGAGGGAGAGCAACCTCGATTTTTCATCTCCAGCACAGGAAGGCCGATATATAACCCCTCCAATGACCTGAGACGGCTGCAGTCAAAGTAAGTTATCTGTCGCAACCCATTCCTTCTCCAATAGACTTTTCTTATTATGTGTGTCGGCTCTCGTATTTAAACGTTGTTTAAACGTGTATTTCAGGTACAAAGTACTGGAGGTGTCAAGTCAGTTGACAGAGTGTTTGAGACGGCCACAAAAAGTATATGGAAAAGTCTATGGTGGCTGACTACCTCACTCATTCAACTGTGAGAGCTGAAAAACACTACCGAATGAAGCTGCCGGAGAATGTGGTTGAGGCAAGTCGACTGCTGGCCAAGCTGGCTACAGACTCAAAGTAGGTATATTTCCTATTGGCTATTAAACTTAATGCAATCAGTGTTTTGTTAATGGAATCAAAGCCTCTGTGAATGGTATCTATTAACTCATTGAGTGCCAACCACGTAATTTCTAGTTTTTCGTTCCCATGCATTGAGTGCCAAAAACGAGATTTCTCGTTTTTTTGCTTTTTTTTTTAAATTATGAAACTAGACACTTTAACACACCTTATGTGTAAATTTGGGGGACAGTACGACGAGCAGAACTGAAATAGATGACGATCAAAAACTCATGACAGCTCATGATCTGGAAGTTTTTATCATAACTCGGCTTTTGCAGACGGAGTTCTGCATGTGGATGCAGCGCAGCTGCTCCGCTCTCACCCGCGAGGCTCCAGCAGCTCGGAGCCGAAACAGGAAGCTCTCAGCCGACAGTCCCACCCGGTCTTCATCTGGAGCAACACCGTGTCCTCCCCAAGGTCCTCCCGCGGTAAAATGTGATGATCCCACGGTCAAAGCAAGCTGCCGGCACCGACCCGTACCACAGAAGGACCGCGACCACCGGTGGGACCGGTGTTCCCGAGCCGCTGTGGCCGAGAGACCATCACATTCCGTGGCGAGAGGCTGTTGTATATATTTATCTTACACGAGCCCTTTGATCCAGAAATGCGAGTGTCAGAAGAGCGACAGGCACAAACAGAGCACCTTTCATAAAAGACGCTGTATCTCCTTTTCTAGAAAAAAAGCAGGGATTTTGATGAAACCCAGCCATTGAGTTTTCTCAGGAACGGAGGCACGTAGAAACAAACGGTTCGTGGCCATTTGAAGCATAAAGTTTCACCTTTCAAATGAGCCACAGTATGTGTTGGTGGCAACACTGTGGCTCTACAAAAATCGTCAAAAATGGTCTAAATTGCCGGTACACTTGACTAAAACTTTGGAAAGGAGCGCGGCACTCAGGAGTTAAGTACATCCAAATGCTATGTATTTAATAGATAGCGTTTACAGAGGCTAATTGTAATTTTACTCTTGTTCTTTATAAAACTTAGTGTTGACTCAGCTGAGGAGGGTTCAAGTCATGCTGAACAAGGTGCCTCTCACAATGCTGAAAATGGCCAGACAAATGTCCAAAACATGTATGGGAAGCTTCTGAAGACACACCCAGTGACTCTAAATGGAGACGTGCCAGACTGGACTCAGCGCTCACTGGTGTCACCAGAGTTTCAGAGGCAGCTGTATGAGGGCTGGCTGAAGGCGCAGATGAAGCTTCGTGAGCAGCATCTTCTCTGTGAGTGTTTTATGTTAATGACATTTTTAGCTCCGAAGTTCTGTGTACATGATTTCAAGCTGTTCATTGTACAACAACAGAACTAAAAAATAATTTCCCTTTTCCCTGTGAAATTTGAATTTTGGGTGAACTATCCCTTTAACCTCCTCACTGCTCCAGAGAGGGACCCGTGTGCAGGGACAAGGGCGCCGCCATTAGCTCAGCTCATCCATACCGGAAGTCACGACCGGTTGTTTTTCTTCGTGTATATTATTTCTTTCTTTTATTATCCTCTCTCTCTCTGGCCTGTGTAGCCTCTACCTGGTCTTTTTACTGAACTTAACCAACTCCTTTCTTCATTGCCTAAACCTAACCGAAGCACCCACCAAAGACATTTCATTTCTTTTTTCTCTCTCTCTCTCCCGGTCTGCTGTCAGCAGGAGCGGCGCTAGCTGTTAGCCGTTAGCCGTTCGGCGCTAGCCGTTAGCCGCTCGGCGCTAGCAGCGTTTTTTAATAACTCAATAACTTAAACGATCCATGCAAAAAGATATTTAGTTAGCTCAATCATGTTGTAACTAAGATATCTGCTGGAAAACAATATTTTATCATGGACCATTTGAGTTACTGAGTTATTTTTTTTTATCTACATAGAAATGATACACGAAGAAGAGCAACTTCCGGTCGTGACTTCCGGTATGGATCAGCTGACAATGGCGGCGCTCTTGTCCCTGCATACGGGTACTCTTGCTGCTCCAAGTCAGCCTGCAGTTCATTGTTGCCATTGCTGCTCAGCTGTTATGGGCCGTTGCTATGGCACGCTGTACCGCTTTAGAATCATGCAATGTGAACACAAACGGCCCAGAAAAAAGAACGCAACAGTTGTATCGGTTCAGTTGCTGAATCGGAACAACTGCAGGTGTGAATGCGCCCTAACACTTGTATGTAAATAATGAAATACATGTCCCCCCCCCACAGATTTCTTCACTATCACACAGTTGTCACAAACCTGAGCTTCACAGACAAGAGACTCCACGCTGCCTGCAAGACTTTCATTGATTTCATTGGATTCCTGCAGAAAAAAAACAAACAAGTTAGCAAGGAAATTGTCAAAAAAAGGTGAGCTACATTATTTGTACTCATGTCACTGTATTACACAGCATCTACTACATACCATTTATCTTTTAATAAACCTGGCAAGCAATATTGTGATTTGTTGATTAATCCTATCTCTTTTTGTATAGATATGACAGGTTGCTGGAGAAGAAAAATCTCACACCACACGGCTCTTTGGCAGTACTCAGGGCTGCGAAGAAAGACTTCTCCGCAGCCTTGGGTAAGCTTCACCCGAAGAGGACTGGAGACCTGGACGTTAAAGATGGCAGGTTGTGGTCATATTAAAACACCTCCAAAGGCCTGGAGTGGTGGAACACCTGACTGTGAGAAGTTGTCACCTTCATTGTTGGTCAATTTCTCCTGGGGTCTCTCATCATCCTTATCAATTGAACTGTTATCCGTATCATGTGCAGGTGCAGGAGTGGGTTGCCTGACGGCAAGATGAGCAGGGCTACGCTGCAGTAGGAGTAAAAGAGCACAAAACAGCTGCGCAGCAAGTGGCCACATTTGCTCTTACACAAGAGGAAGAGTTGGTGAGTTGAAATTCTAGTTTTGAATGGGTCTTGATGTGTTGTTGTATTTGATCTTCATCCCTCTTCTTTGTCTGCCAACAGTGGTTCACTATGTATTTTAGCCTGGTGAGGCCACAATTCCTGGCCAAAAAGACACAAAGGAGTGAAGAAGAAGAAGAAGAAGAAGAAGAAGAAGAAGAAGAAGAAGAAGAAGAAGAAGAAGAAGAAGAAGAAGAAGAAGAAGAAGAAGAACCTCGATTTTTCATCTGCAGCACAGGAAGGCCGATATACTATAACCCCTCCAATGACCTGAGACGGCTGCAGTCAAAGTAAGTTATCTGTCGCAACCCATTCCTTCTCCAATAGACTTTTCTTATTATGTGTGTCGGCTCTCGTATTTAAACATTGTTTAAACGTGTATTTCAGGTACAAAGTACTGGAGGTGTCAAGTCAGTTGGCGCGCAGAGTGTTTGAGACGGCCACAAAAAGTATATGGAAAAGTCTATGGTGGCTGACTACCTCACTCATTCAACTGTGAGAGCTGAAAAACACTACCGAATGAAGCTGCCGGAGAATGTGGTTGAGGCAAGTCGACTGCTGGCCAAGCTGGCTACAGACTCAAAGTAGGTATATTTCCTATTGGCTATTAAACTGAATGCAATCAGTGTTTTGTTAATGGAATCAAAGCCTCTGTAAATGGTATCTATTAACTCATTGAGTGCCAACCACGTAATTTCTAGTTTTTCGTTCCCATGCGTTGAGTGCCAAAAACGAGATTTCTCGTTTTTTGCTTTTTTTTTTAAATTATGAAACTAGACACTTTAACACACCTTATGTGTAAATTTGGGGACTCTACGACGAGCAGAACTGAAATAGATGACGATCAAAAACTCATGACAGCTCATGATCTGGAAGTTTTTATCATAACTCGGCTTTTGCAGACGGAGTTCTGCATGCAGATGCAGCGCAGCTGCTCCGCTCTCACCCGCGAGGCTCCAGCAGCTCGGAGCTGAAACAGGAAGCTCTCAGCCGACAGTCCCGCCCGGTCTTCATCTGGAGCAACACCGTGTCCTCCCCAAGGTCCTCCCGCGGTAAAATGTGATGATCCCTCGGTCAAAGCAAGCTGCCGGCACCGACCCGTACCACAGAAGGGCCGCGACCACCGGTGGGACCGGTGTTCCCGAGCCGCTGTGGCCGAGAGACCATCACATTCCGCGGCGAGAGGCTGTGCCACGGCACGGTGCGTCTGTGTTATTGTCGTTTAGTGGCGCCCCCCCTGCCCCCGATGGTGGATTTGTGAATAGAACAACAATTGTTGTATATATTTATCTTACACGAGCCCTTTGATCCAGAAATGCGAGTGTCAGAAGAGCGACAGGCACAAACAGAGCACCTTTCATAAAAGACGCTGTATCTCCTTTTCTAGAAAAAAAGCAGGGATTTTGATGAAACCCAGCCATTGAGTTTTCTCAGGAACAGAGGCACGTAGAAACAAACGGTTTGTGGCCATTTGAAGCATAAAGTTTCACCTTTCAAATGAGCCACAGTATGTGTTGGTGGCAATAATATAGAATACACTATGGCTCTACAAAAATCGTCAAAAATGGTCTAAATTGCCGGTACACTTGACTAAAACTTTGGAAAGGAGTGCAGCACTCAATGAGTTAACAAAGCTCTTCTGCACATTATGGTAGCCCACAGGTGCAGTGGAAACTATGTAACAGAAGGAGAATGGCAGAGAAGGGCCTTTACAAAAAGCACTCACTAGACCATGCGCTGCTAAAGGACTTCGCTGTTCATTTGAAGAGAGACCTGGACAACAATAATTTCAAACAGGAGGTGAGTGGCACGATAAAGGCATTTTATATAGAGGGATTATACGTCTACGTCACTGACGTTCTACTGCGCATGTCGCCTGCAGAAAGACAGCAGCAAGAGCCGTGATCATGTCTTTTTGTTAGTTGCACTAACCGTTTTGATAAAACTAAAAAAACATGCAAATTTTACAGATTACCGTCAACTCTCACCCCTTTCAAGGCAAACGAGAGAGAAAATAGTACACTGGAGATTAATTTCGAGCAATATAACGTGTTAGACACGTTGGTTTGAATGGTAATGAAGCCAGATATGCCCACAGGCACAGCTGTATAACTGCAGAGAATGAGTTGTGAAATGTTTACTACGACAGTGACTGAAGACGAGGTCATATGCTAACGGACAGCAAGCTGAGATTAATTAACGTTAAACTATATTATTTTAAAGGGATAGTTCAACATTTTGGCAAATTGGCCCATTGCCATAATCGCTATAGTCATAGCAGTAGGTTCATTACCTTTAATTGTAGGTGTAAGCTATTTTCAGTACGGCGGAGCGCAGCAGCAGGCTGCTCAGAGCTACACTATGGAGGCTAATGGAATTTCTTGGTTTCCCTCATTAAACTCATCAAATTCAACATCCCAAAACTCCACAGCGCTTTTGTAGACAAGTTGTGACCTGCACAACCACCACGCTATGAGATAATGACGGGACGATACGAAACGGAGCCATTTTCGAGGTAAATACAGGGTAAATACGGAGACTGCTTGCTGAAAAACTGTCCCTGAACGCAACGCGCATCAGCGGTTTTGTATGAATTTACCTCGAAAACAGCTCCGTTTCGTATCGTCCCGTCATTATCTCATAGCGTGGTGGTTGTGCAGGTCACAACTTGTCTACAAAAGCGCTGTGGAGTTTTGGGATGTTGAATTTGATGAGTTTAATGAGGGAAACCAAGAAATTCCATTAGCCTCCATAGTGTAGCTCTGAGCAGCCTGCTGCTGCGCTCCGCCGTACTGAAAATAGCTTACACCTACAATTAAAGGGAATGAACCTACTGCTATGACTATAGCGATTATGGCAATGGGCCAATTTGCCAAAATGTTGAACTATCCCTTTAAATGACATACTCAGCCATGCTGGTACAGTTCGGGTCAGGATGCAGTTGTTCCAGACTTTAGACATGTCCGTCCTCTTCCCCCGTCTCTGACCAGGCAGTAGGTAACGGGGATGTACATTGTTGTTTTTACCGATGACCGATGCCATGCTGTGAGTGTCCGTGGCTTGTCCCGTGGCCAAGTTGCCGTTGCCGCGGTACAAACTCGATCCTCCATCCTGACGTTTTTTGTTTTTGTTTTTCCTGCCGTTATAAAACCTACAGTCTACGTATAGAACACACACTACATCAGTAGGTGATAAACTAGTAGTACGCTGACAACATTGCTAGCTAGATCCATGGAGGTAACCATGACAACCGGTTCTTTCTGCAGTCAGGTTGCACACGCATCCTGACTTGTTGGTAAACATATAATCCCCCTATTCATCCAGCTGAACAATCCAAAGTGTTGGCTCGCAAAGTCTCAATGATTACAAAGAAATTTCACTTTTTCTTCCCTGCAGGTTGAAAATGTTGCCCGGTTCCTTTACTACATGGACCCACAGGCCTCCTCTCTGGAATTTGTCTGGAATAGGGACAGAATGCTGAGGTACCTGCGTGAGCTGGCTGAGGCCAAGCTTACAAAGCAGACCCAGCTTAATTATCTCAAGAGCCTGAAAAGGTTGAGAGCATTTGTAGCATTTTTTCCACATCATTTTCAGTTTGTTTGGTCAGATGTGAACACAGCAATCACGCTCGATGCGGAACAAAACAAGCGAGCCGAGATCGCTTGGGACAGGTGGTCTCGGCTCGTTTCCATCCGAGCCCTGGAGCGGTTCGTTTTTAGTGAGAACGTAATCGACACATGTATCGGAACAAATTGACTGGTTACCTGGCAATATACTGTCCGACCGAGCACTCATAACTGCATGCGCTCACTAATCATTTTATAGACATCACAGTTTTTATGTGTGGTGTCCAAAAGTTGTGATATTGCCTCGTCTGCTCAAATATTGATAACATATTTAAAGGGATACTTCACCCAAAATTCAAATTTCACTCATTATCTACTCACCCTCATGTCAACTAAGAGCTGTGAGAATTTTCAGAGTCCTCCGTGCCTTCTCTGAGTTACGGGGGGGTCCGCGCAGCAGTATTTGTCCATATAATGGTTGTCAATGGATACCAACTTTCGTCGTCCAAAAAGACACACTAAAAAACATCCAAATACCTCCACACAGCTCGTCTGCAATGTCCCTCTTGTATTGAAGCCCCGACATGAGAAATTGTTCCGAACAAAATTAAATAAGTCTATATTTTAAGCTTGTTTGTAGTGGAAGCTCCCAGTGTCTCGGTTCACTGCTCTTCCTGTGTCAGTGCAAATCTCTCGTGATTTGCACTGACCAGCGGAACAATTTGTCATGTCGGGGCTTCAATACAAGAGGGACATTACAGACGAGCAGTATGGAGGTATTTTGATGTTTTTTGGTGTGTCTTTTTGGATTTAGAAAGTTGGTATCCATTGACAACCATTATATGGACAAATACTGCTGCGTGGACCCCCCCGTAACTCAGAGAAGGCACGGAGGACTCTGAAAATTCTCACAGCTCTTACGCCTGATTTCCACCGGGGCCGTCAGCGCCGCGGAACGTCAGCGTTGCGGTTTTGCTCCGTCCTCTGCCCGGCGTCAATCCCCACCGGACGTGTTACGGCAGGGCAGCGCTGCCTTGCGAGCCAGCCGTATTCACGCGAGAATACGGAACGTACGCGAGATCGTTGCTCTTGATACAGTGTAGAGCGGTTGATATTAACTCATTGAGTGCCGCGCTCCTTTCCAAAGTTTTAGTCAAGTGTACCGGCAATTTAGACCATTTTTGACTTTTTATGTAGAGCCACAGTGTATTCTATATTATTGCCACCAACACATACTGTGGCTCAATTGAAAGGTTTACCTTAATGCTTCAAGTGGCCACAAACCGTTTGTTTCTACGTGCCTCTGTTCCTGAGAAAAGTCAAGCTAAACATGGCTGGGTTTCACCAAAATCCCTCCTTTTTTTCTAGAAAAGGAGATAGAGCGTCTTTTATGAAAGGTGCGCTGTTTGTGTCTGTCGCTCTTCTGACACTCGCATTTCTGGATCAAAGGGCTCGTATAAGATAAATATATACAACAGTTGTTGTTCTATTCACAAAACCACCATCGGGGGCGGGGGGGGCGCCACTAAACAACAATAACACAGACGCACCGTGCCGTGTCACAGCTTCTCCCCGCGGAGCGTGAGGGTCAGTCGGCCACCGCGGCTCGGGAAGACCGGTCCCGCCGGTGGTCGCGGTCCTTCTGTGGTACGGGTCGGTGATGCCGGTCTGCTTTGGTCCAGAGACCATCAGATTTTACCGCGGGAGGACTTTGGGGAGGACACGGTGTTGCTCCAGCTGAAGACCGGGCGGACTGTCGGCTGAGAGCTTCCTGGTTCAGCTCCGAGCAGCTCGAGCAGCTGGAGCAGCAGCGCGGGTGAGAGCAGAGCAGCTGCGCTGCATCTGCATGCAGAACTCGTTTGCAGAAGCCAAGTTATGATAAAAACTTCCAGATCATGAGCTGTCATGTGACTTTGATCGTCATCTATTTCAGTTCTCCTCGTCGTAGAGTCCCCAAATTTACATATAATGTGTATTAAAGTGTCTATTTTCATAATTTAAAAAAAAAGCAAAAAACGTAAAATTACGTTTTCGGCACTCAACGCATGGGAACGAAAAACGAGAAATTACGTGGTTGGCACTCAATGAGTTAACAAAGTGGCGACAGCTTTTGATGTTTCACTATTTTAATTTATTTACAGCTGCGTCACCTTTACTTTGAAAGTCCAGTGGAGCTGGATCAGAACGGAGCGGTACGGAGGGAGAGATCAGCTGATCCGCTGCTGTTTACTTTCTCTCTGAGCGTCTCCGCCGAGAGTTGTTCTCCTCACCCGTTGAGCTGAGCGTCAGGAGCTCATTATATATTAGACTATAGTCTATATTTTACTTTATATAGCCTACAGTCAGTCACCACCTTTATACAGTATATGGTCACCACTGAAAGAAGTTGTTCGCTCGCAGCAGGACAGACAATCAGATGGATAATCAGTAAAGTTAATAATTTCACTTAATGTGGCCATGAATAAATTAATTCCAGTGTTTTGCCTGTTATCAGTGTTGCCCAAACGCAAATCTTGAATAAGTCTCCGCTGTTTTCACATTAAAAAGGTCTTTGTTGTCTTTGTACAGAAGCAATAGCCTATGAGATTTGCTTGTAGTGCAGCACCTAAAAAACCCCCCACTGTAACCTATTCAGCCTCGCTTCCAATAAAACACACACTCGCGTTATACTTGCGATCAGTGGAATATATAACAATATAAAACACAATTTAAAATGACAGTTGATGTTGCTCTAGTTTATTTAGTTTAAATGGATAAAGCTTCATATAATAGCGGAAGAGCTGTCAGAAAAATTAAAAGCAGCCTCCTCTCGTCGTATTTGCAGCAACACTGTTGCTTCAGGCTGCGATCGTGCTTTTTTTTTTTTATATCGCTCATACTCTCTCCATTAAAGCAATTGCACTCCTCTTGGCTGAAATCAGCCCGTTGTGGATCAATTTCGTGCAGAAGTTGAATCATATGACGCCAAATGCCCCCTTTGATATGAACACGCACAGACCATAAAGATGAGAGCCGGACTTAACAAACCGACTTGAGGTTTTGTTGAGCTGGAAGATGAACACAAAGCCTGGCCATGTTGAGCCTCCTTCGCAGTGCTTATGCACCTAGTCCAACACAGCTGACTTTTATTCTCCGACGTAATGTTGTTGTGAAGTTAGATGACGTGCATGTTGTGTTTTATTTTGAAAGGGGGCGGAAGTGTTTTACTTTGATACAGTGTCTGACTTCCTGTCTGGTGTGATCGGCACTGTTGAGCTTGACGCGATTTAGCAACGGGAGCGTCAAAAATAGAAGTGCTACGGATTGATAGCGCTGCGGCGCGGAGAGCCGCGGCTGGGACGCTGCTGAGACGTGTCGCGGCGCTTCCGGTGGACATATTAATATTGATTAGAGTGGCAGCTATCGGCAGCGGTGACCGCGACGCTGACGTTCCGCGGCGCTGACGGCCCCGGTGGAAATCAGGCGTTAGTCGACATGAGGGTGAGTAGGTAATGAGTGAAATTTTAATTTTAATTTTTCTACATTATTTGTACTCATGTCACTGTATTACACAGCATCTACTACATACCAACTATCTTTTAATAAACCTGGCAAGCAATATTGTGATTTGTTGATTAATCCTATCTCTTTTTGTATAGATATGACAGGTTGCTGGAGAAGAAAAATCTCACACCACACGGCTCTTTGGCAGTACTCAGGGATGCGAAGAAAGACTTCTCCGCAGCCTTGGGTAAGCTTCACCCGAAGAGGACTGGAGACCAGGGCCCTCATTTATCAACCGTGCGTACGCACAGATCTGTGCGTAATGAGTGCGTAAGAACATTCCCACGCAAAGTATGGAATTTATCAACTTGTACTTGTGCTTAGGAACGTGCGTAAATTTAAGCACAACTCTGACCATGCGTACACACAAAATCTAGTGGTAGAACAGTGAAACTACAAATAGAACCCAGTGGAGGAGTCACAGTGTTCAGCAATCTCAAACTTCACACATGTTCCCTGTTTCCTAATTTAAAAAAAATTCTCAATTAGTAATTTAGCAGACATTTTGAATGTTTGGTGTGACAAGCTACAAAAGTACTCAGGTAGATTTGTGTCTTTATTATTCAATCAAAAAAAAAAAGGTTACTTCAATCAAAAAATATATTTTCAATAAAAAAAAAACTTTTTTTCTTTGATTGAAAAAGGTTTTTTTTGATTGAAGTGAATGTTTTTTTAATTAAAAATATATTTTTTGATTGAAGAATAAAGACACAAATCTACCTTCATATAAAAGACAGCTTTTTTTTTTATTTCTCAGTGATCTTTCCTCTGACCCAACAGAATTAACAGCAGTTGTTACTTTCTCCTACGCATTTTATTTTATCTTTTGTTGGTCACCCCTGCAGCATTTAGTATTCCAAACAGAATTTTTGGTTTGATTCAACTTCTCCTACAAGTACCTCAATCTCGGTATCAGAGAAACTCCTCTTCTCCGCCCTCTTTGCCATGATTTTGGTGTGGGGAAAAAAATCCATTCACGCATTATTAAAGGGATTGTTGCTACCATATATAGTCAATTGGAGGCGTTTCTGAATGCAAATGACCCTAACCATGGTAGTTAGGAACAGGTGGGATTTATCATCACTGATTACTTACTAGTGTGCGTATGACCGGTGTCCGCACGTTTGATAAATACGGATTTTTTTGTACTTACACACATTCTAAATTTCATTCCTACGACAGAATTTAGAACCTTTTCTACGCACTGTTGATAAATGAGGCTCCTGGACGTTAAAGATGGCAGGTTGTGGTCATATTAAAACACCTCCAAAGGCCTGGGCCCTCATTTATCAACCGTGCGTACGCACAGATCTGTGCGTAATGAGTGCGTAAGAACATTCCCACGCAAAGTATGGAATTTATCAACTTGTACTTGTGCTTAGGAACGTGCGTAAATTTAAGCACAACTCTGACCATGCGTACACACAAAATCTAGTGGTAGAACAGTGAAACTACAAATAGAACCCAGTGGAGGAGTCACAGTGTTCAGCAATCTCAAACTTCACACATGTTCCCTGTTTCCTAATTTTAAAAAATTCTCAATTAGTAATTTAGCAGACATGTTGAATGATTGGTGTGACAAGCTATAAAAGTACTCAGGTAAATTTGTGTCTTTATTATTCAATCAAAAAAAAAAAAGGTTGCTTCAATCAAAAAATATATTTTCAATAATAAAAAAAAAATTCTTTGATTAAAAAGTTTTTTTTTGATTGAAGTGAAGGTTTTTTTTTTTTGAAAATATATTTTTTGATTGAAGAATAAAGACACAAATCTACCTTCATATAAAAGACAGCTTTTTTATTTCACAGTGATCTTTCCTCTGACCCAACAGAATTAACAGCAGTTGTTACTTTCTCCATACGCAGCATTTTTTCTTTTGCTGGTCACACCTGCATTTAGTGTTCCAAACAGTATTTTTTGGTTTGATTCAACTTCTCCTACAAGTACCTCAATCTCGGTATCAGAGAAACTCCTCTTCTCCGCCCTCTTTGCCATGATTTTGGCGTGGGGGAAAAAATCACGCATTATTAAAGGGATTGTTGCTACCATATATGGTCAATTGGAGGCGTTTCTAAATGCAAATGACCCTAACCATGGTAGTTAGGAACAGGTGGGATTTATCATCACTGATTACTTACTAGTGTGCGTATGACTGGTGTCTGCACATTTGATAAATACAGATTTTTTTGTACTTACACACATTCTAAATTTCATTCCTACGACAGAATTTAGAACCTTTTCTACGCACTGTTGATAAATGAGGCCCCTGGACGTTAAAGATGGCAGGTTGTGGTCATATTAAAACACCTCCAAAGGCCTGGAGTGGTGGAACACCTGACTGTGAGAAGTTGTCACCTTCATTGTTGGTCAATTTCTCCTGGGGTCTCTCATCATCCTTATCAATTGAACTGTTATCCGTATCATGTGCAGGTGCAGGAGTGGGTTGCCTGACGGCAAGATGAGCAGGGCTACGCTGCAGTAGCAGTAAAACAGCACAAAACAGCTTCGCAGCAAGTGGCCACATTTGCTCTTACACAAGAGGAAGAGTTGGTGAGTTGAAATTCTAGTTTTGAATGGGTCTTGATGTGTTGTTGTATTTGATCTTCATCCCTCTTCTTTGTCTGCCAACAGTGGTTCACTATGTATTTTAGCCTGGTGAGGCCACAATTCCTGGCCAAAAAGACACAAAGGAGTGATGAAGAAGAAGAAGAAGAGCAACCTCGATTTTTCATCTCCAGCACAGGGAGGCCGATATACTATAACCCCTCCAATGACCTGAGACGGCTGCAGTCAAAGTAAGTTATCTGTCGCAACCCATTCCTTCTCCAATAGACTTTTCTTATTATATGTGTCGGCTCTCGTATTTAAACGTTGTTTAAACGTGTATTTCAGGTACAAAGTACTGGAGGTGTCAAGTCAGTTGGCGCGCAGAGTGTTTGAGACGGCCACAAAAAGTATATGGAAAAGTCTATGGTGGCTGACTACCTCACTCATTCAACTGTGAGAGCTGAAAAACACTACCGAATGAAGCTGCCGGAGAATGTGGTTGAGGCAAGTCGACTGCTGGCCAAGCTGGCTACAGACTCAAAGTAGGTATATTTCCTATTGGCTATTAAACTTAATGCAATCAGTGTTTTGTTAATGGAATCAAAGCCTCTGTAAATGGTATCTATTAACTCATTGAGTGCCAACCACGTAATTTCTAGTTTTTCGTTCCCATGCGTTGAGTGCCAAAAACGAGATTTCTCGTGTTTTGCTTTTTTTTTTTAAATTATGAAACTAGACACTTTAACACACCTTATGTGTAAATTTGGGGACTCTACGACGAGCAGAACTGAAATAGATGACGATCAAAAACTCATGACAGCTCATGATCTGGAAGTTTTTATCATAACTCGGCTTTTGCAGACGGAGTTCTGCATGTGGATGCAGCGCAGCTGCTCCGCTCTCACCCGCGAGGCTCCAGCAGCTCGGAGCTGAAACGGGAAGCTCTCAGCCGACAGTCCCGCCCGGTCTTCATCTGGAGCAACACCGTGTCCTCCCCAAGGTCCTCCCGCGGTAAAATGTGATGATCCCTCGGTCAAAGCAAGCCGCCGGCACCGACCCGTACCACAGAAGGACCGCAACCACCGGTGGGACCGGTGTTCCCGACCTGCTTTTGGCCGAGAGACTATCACATTCCGTGGCGAGAGGCTGTGCCACGGCACGGTGCGTCTGTGTTATTGTCGTTTAGTGGTGCCCTCCCCACCCCCGATGGTGGATTTGTGAATAGAACAACAATTGTTATATATTTATCTTACACAAGCCCTTTGATCCAGAAATGCGAGTGTCAGAAGAGCGACAGGCACAAACAGAGCACCTTTCATAAAAGACGCTGAATCTCCTTTTCTAGAAAAAAAGCAGGGATTTTGATGAAACCCAGCCATCGAGTTTTCTCAGGAACGGAGGCACGTAGAAACAAACGGTTTGTGGCCATTTGAAGCATAAAGTTTCACCTTTCAAATGAGCCATAGTATGTGTTGGTGGCAATAATATAGAATACACTATGGCTCTACAAAAATCGTCAAAAATGGTCTAAATTGCCGGTACACTTGACTAAAACTTTGGAAAGGAGCGCGGCACTCAATGAGTTAACAAAGCTCTTCTGCACATTACGGTAGCCCACAGGTGCAGTGGAAACTATGTAACAGAAGGAGAATGGCAGAGAAGGGCCTTTACAAAAAGCACTCACTAGACCATGCACTGCTAAAGGACTTCGCTGTTCATTTGAAGAGAGACCTGGACAACAATAATTTCAAACAGGAGGTGAGTGGCACGATAAAGGCATTTTATATAGAGGGATTATACGTCTACGTCACTGACGTTTTACTGCGCATGTCGCCTGCAGAAAGACAGCAGCAAGAGCCGTGATCATGTCTTTTTGTTAGTTGCACTAACCGTTTTGATAAAACTAAAAAAACAGCAAATTTTACAGAATACCGTCAACTCTCACCCCTTTCAAGGCAAACGAGAGAGAAAATAGTACACTGGAGATTAATTTCGAGCAATATAACGTGTTAGACACGTTGGTTTGAATGATGATGAAGCCAGATATGCCCACAGGCACAGCAGTATAACTGCAGAGAATGAGTTGTGAAATGTTTACTACGACAGTGACTGAAGACGAGGTCATATGCTAACGGACAGCAAGCTGAGATTAATTAACGTTAAACTATATTATTTTAAATGACATACTCAGCCATGCTGGTACAGTTCGGGTCAGGATGCAGTTGTTCCAGACTTTAGACATGTCCGTCCTCTTCCCCCGTCTCTCACCAGGCAGCAGCTCAGTCCGCCACTGAGTTTTGTAATCGTGAGTATTTTCCTGAACATGACTGTCTGTTACAGTCAATAGCAGTAGGCAGAGCGATAGATATAACAGAGTGGCGACAGCCTTTGATGTCGCCGCCAGCGTGGTCACGTGGTTCATGTAGCTCCCAATAGTTCCAAACGAGGCTGCCGCTGTCATGTTCTGCTATGGGACAGACAGCACTGAGCTTGCTTTTGGACGGTAAATATTAAAAAATAAACCGTACAAAGGTGTATTTACAACTGTTACTGAATTACTGTATGTATATCAGTTTTCAAACAAAAGGCAAAATCTTCTTGCTTCAAGGTTTTATTTGTCACTCTAAAGTGAAGATTAGCCTGCCCTACAGTAAAAATGGCATAAGAAGAGGAGTAAAGCAATATATTAAGTGGGAATATATACATTTAAGCATCAAAGATGTTCAATCAAACCCACACAGTTTGAAACAACGTTCAAAACACACACAGCCAGTATCACAACTAAACATAAAGCCCGTTAGCTTAATGCTAACGTATAATGCAAAACCTCATAGACGGGCTAAATTAGCATCGATATCGCCATTTCGCGGCAACCAAGCCATAGCAGTAAAGCTGCCAAAACCTGGCTTTAGCGCTGTCAACAAGTCACAGTTTTAATATTTTTTTCATGCAAGAAAGACACCGTTTAATCCAGAGTCTGTGGTCAGTTCATAACGTTTGTTAGGGACTTGCACCGATGTTTGTTCTGGGAGAAGTGCAGAGTCTGCGTGAGCCCCGACCGGGGACCAGGGGCAGCGGCTGTCACAGCAGCAGCAGCCGCTCTACTGAGCTGATCTGCCGGCGGGGCCGACCGTCCTCCTCCCGGAGGAGGAAACGAGCCAAGTAACGTATCCGCATGCTTTTAGAGGTTTACTGCTGGCTGGTTAAATTATTTTAAAGAGATTAATGTTGGTCTCATTGATTAAATTTAACAACTGTGGCTGTGGTATTAGTTTGTTTGAATGAAAAGTGAGCAGGGCTGCTTCTGGGCTACGGACTGAAATCACCACAGTTACGTAAATAAATAAATGTTTTTCAATGAACCGATCAGTCTAATAATTTTTATTTTGTTATGTCAACATGGTTACTGTACTTGGGAACGATTATTACCACTTTATAACTTAAAATTGGTCGGTATTTCATCAACGTAGCTCAGTAGTTTCTTGCTGTGCAGCCATAGAAACAGACGTGGTCCAGCGCCGCGGGAGGAATGTTTGGAACTATTGAGGGCTCCATAACCCGGAAGTCGGCCCGCCATTTTTTACAACGGAGTCCTATGGGAGTGTCGCCACTCTGTTATATCTATCGCTCTGGCAGTAGGTAACGGGGATGTACATTGTTGTTTTTACCGATGACCGATGCCATGCTGTGAGTGTCCGCGGCTTGTCCCGTGGCCAAGTTGCCGTTGCCGCGGTCAGGGGCGGAGTGGGGCACCAAAATCTACCGGGAAAATTCTGACCGCACCGGCCCACCATCGGCCCATTCCATATGGCAATATATATGAGTGCCAGAAACAAAAACAAACAAACAAACAAACAAAAAAAAAACTTAATTGGGGGTCTGGGGGTCCTCCCCCAGAATTATTTTTATAAAGGCTACACCATTTCCCATATTCTGGTGCATTTTTTAACACATTGTTACTTTTATCTAGCTAAAAAAAAAAAAAAAAAAAAAGGAATTACAGAAATAGGAGAATGTGAAAGAGCTGCAATTAGTGCCTCCCAAGCAGATTTACTTAACACTGCTGACCATAACATTACATCCAGTCATGTTTACTCCTTTATTTCCCCTTCTCAACTACTCTGCAAATGGATTTTACTGACAGCGCTCTGCAAATGCCACAGTTTCGGGTCTTGTCCTACTCACCAACATGCTTCGGTGCCCATGGAGAAGACAGAGCAGCTGCTGCTATGATGTGAGAGGTTCTGGCTCGTAACGGTACCGCGTACCGACGCGCACTGGCCCACTCACAGTAAAGCAGTAAAGCACGGACTGTGTTGTCTTGTTAAATGAATATAACTTGTAGATAACGTAACACACGGGCAGGACTGATCAGGTTTGCTGGGTAGCTTCCGTGAGTCGATCTGTTTTTAGCCGTAGCCGCTAGTTTAATGATAACTTTCACAGTGATAGGCTGACGCATTTCCCATGAGGCTTTGCACCATTCTACATTAGTTTAAGAACAAACAAACAATTTAAATATCTGGTTATTTTATATTTTGTGGTCATGAAAGTTCTGTAACATTGAAGAAAAATAATTAGATAAAGATAGGAGGCTAAACAAAAATCATTTAGTAGGCTAGATTAATGAGAGTCTGATTCACTATCGCAACCATGAGTGAGAGGTAGAGAGACATGAAAGGGTACAAATAATGGTTGGACTTCCTTACATTCTATAGTGTAGAGGTAGAGCTTGGAGATTATCATGGGGGCTTGCAGTAAATGTTACTTTTAACTCTTGAGCACCACACACACGGCCACGCAGGGCAGCTTGCGGGCCGGCTCACTTGAGTTTATTGGCCGCCGGCCGACCGGGAAATCTCCCGGTCCTCCCGATGGCCACTCCGCCCCTGGCCGCGGTACAAACTCGATCCTCCATCCTGACGTTTTTTGTTTTTGTTTTTCCTGCCGTTATAAAACCTACAGTCTACGTATAGAACACACACTACATCAGTAGGTGATAAACTAGTAGTACGCTGACAACATTGCTAGCTAGATCCATGGAGGTAACCATGACAACCGGTTCTTTCTGCAGTCAGGTTGCGCACGCATCCTGACTTGTTGGTAAACATATAATCCCCCTATTCATCCAGCTGAACAATCCAAAGTGTTGGCTCGCAAAGTCTCAATGATTACAAAGAAATTTCACTTTTTCTTCCCTGCAGGTTGAAAATGTTGCCCGGTTCCTTTACTACATGGACCCACAGGCCCCCTCCCTGGAATTTGTCTGGAATAGGGACAGAACGCTGAGGTACCTGCGTGAGCTGGCTGAGGCCAAGCTTACAAAGCAGACCCAGCTTAATTATCTCAAGAGCCTGAAAAGGTTGAGAGCATTTGTAGCATTTTTTCCACATCATTTCAACAGCACATGTAGACTAAGGGCGCTTTCACACCTGACCATTTGTTCCGAAACAGGGAGCGTTTTACGTCATAGATCGGTTTGTTTGGTCAGATGTGAACACAGCAATCACGCTCGATGCGGAACAAAACAAGCGAGCCGAGATCGCTTGGGAGAGGTGGTCTCGGCTCGTTTCCATCCGAGCCCTGGAGCGGTTCGTTTTTAGTGAGAACGTAATCGACACATGTATCGGAACAAATTGACTGGTTACCTGGCAATATACTGTCCGACCGAGCACTCATAACCCCCCTCTTTCATGCGCTCACTAATCATTTTATAGACATCACAGTTTTTATGTGTGGTGTCCAAAAGTTGTGATATTGCCCCATCTGCTCAAATATTGACAAGATATTTAAAGGGATACGTCACCCAAAATTCAAATTTCACTCATTATCTACTCACCCTCATGTCAACTAAGAGCTGTGAGAATTTTCAGAGTCCTCCGTGCCTTCTCTGAGTTACGGGGGGGTCCGCGCAGCAGTATTTGTCCATATAATGGTTGTCAATGGATACCAACTTTCTTTGTCCAAAAAGACACACTAAAAAACATCCAAATACCTCCACACAGCTCGTCTGTAATGTCTCTCTTGTATTGAAGCCCCGACATGAGAAATTGTTCCGAACAAAATTAAATAAGTCTATATTTTAAGCTTGTTTGTAGTGGAAGCTCCCAGTGTCTCGGTTCACTGCTCTTCCTGTGTCAGTGCAAATCTCTCGTGATTTGCACTGACCAGCGGAACAATTTCTCATGTCGGGGCTTCAATACAAGAGGGACATTACAGACGAGCAGTATGGAGGTATTTTGATGTTTTTTAGTGTGTCTTTTTGGATTTAGAAAGTTGGTATCCATTGACAACCATTATATGGACAAATACTGCTGCGTGGATCCCCCCGTAACTCAGAGAAGGCACGGAGGACTCTGAAAATTCTCACAGCTCTTAGTCGACATGAGGGTGAGTAGGTAATGAGTGAAATTTGAATTTTTAGCAAGGAAATTATCAAAAAAAGGTGATCTACATTATTTGTACTCATGTCACTGTATTACACAGCATCTACTAAATACCAAGTATCTTTTAATAAACCTGGCAAGCAATATTGTGATTTGTTGATTAATCCTATCTCTTTTTGTATAGATATGACAGGTTGCTGGAGAAGAAAAATCTCACACCACACGGCTCTTTGGCAGTACTCAGGGCTGCGAAGAAAGACTTCTCCGCAGCCTTGGGTAAGCTTCACCTGAAGAGGACTGGAGACCTGGGGCCAGATTCACAAAACGTTCTTAAGAAAAAAAATCTTCTTAAGTGTCATTTTTTTCTTAACTTCTGTCTTAAGAAGAAAAAAGAGAAGAAGTCATATTCTCCAAAAAAGTTCTTAAGTATTTTCTCAACTTTGTTCTTAAGTTTCTTCTTAAGAAAAAACTTAAGAACAAATGGTATTCTTGAAATCAAAGTTCTCAAATTTGTTCTTTACTTTTTTCTTAACTTTAAGACAACCTTGACCTGTCTTAAATTCCTACGGTGAATAGGTAAACCTCTAAAATCACCTTTTCCAACACAAGTTTAGACTAGGTCATATTTGTGGCCAAAAATAAATGTTAGACTTATACATTTGAAATCCGTTTTAATTATCACCTATGGGCTTCTAGTCCTGTGTGGTGGTTGCTTTGTTTTGTTGTGCACGGGGTCGTTTCTGGGTGGAGAGCGACAGAGCTCAGGTGAAACTACGTGGAGCAGAGTAGGAGGCTGAGGGCTGCTAGCTGCACTAACTTAGCTGTCTCTGATGCTGCTGAGTGCTAGCACGTTTCTCTCCCTCAGCAGCAACAGTCAGGACCGCAAAGAAAAAGAAATACAGTCTGAGTGAAGCGCTAGAGCCGCGGACCGATTCCCGACCGACACAGGGTACTTGTAGTGAGCTAGCTCGATGCTAACTAGCGGTTAGCATCCGCCGCTAACACCGTCTTCCCAGCTCACCGCGATGTCATAACATAACACCGGAGGCTCCTGTGACGGTCGGCTATCGGTCACGGCTCCAGCGCTTCACTCAGACTGTATTTCATTTCCTTTGCAGTCCAGGCAACTGCTGCTGTCTGGGGCAGGAGGCTACACAGCTTAGCCCCAGAGGAGGGGCTGAGTTTCAGTGTTTTGTTTACAAACTGCAACAAACAAAACTCCAGACTGTACCTGCTATGCTGTTTGATGGTGCATGCAATGCAATGCAATGACGTATTTTAAGAAGTTCTTAAGTAGGAAAAATAAGAAATTCGTAAGAAATGACTGTTCTTAAGACAATTCTTAAGAAAATATTGAGGAATTGCACTTAAGAACTTTCTTATGAACTTCTTAATTTTCTTCTTAAGACATTTCTTAAGATCTTTCTTAAGAACATATTGGTGAATCCGGCCCCAGGACGTTAAAGATGGCAGGTTGTGGTCATATTAAAACACCTCCAAAGGCCTGGAGTGGTGGAACACCTGACTGTGAGAAGTTGTCACCTTCATTGTTGGTCAATTTCTTCTGGGGTCTCTCATCATCCTTATCAATTGAACTGTTATCCGTATCATGTGCAGGTGCAGGAGTGGGTTGCCTGACGGCAAGATGAGCAGGGCTATGCTGCAGTAGCAGTAAAAGAGCACAAAACAGCTGCGCAGCAAGTGGCCACATTTGCTCTTACACAAGAGGAAGAGTTGGTGAGTTGAAATTCTAGTTTTGAATGGGTCTTGATGTGTTGTTGTATTTGATCTTCATCCCTCTTCTTTGTCTGCCAACAGTGGTTCACTATGTATTTTAGCCTGGTGAGGCCACAATTCCTGGCCAAAAAGACACAAAGGAGTGATGAAGAAGAAGAAGAGGGAGAGCAACCTCGATTTTTCATCTCCAGCACAGGGAGGCCAATATATAACCCCTCCAATGACCTGAGACGGCTGCAGTCAAAGTAAGTTATCTGTCGCAACCCATTCCTTCTCCAATAGACTTTTCTTATTATGTGTGTCGGCTCTCATATTTAAACGTTGTTTAAACGTGTATTTCAGGTACAAAGTACTGGAGGTGTCAAGTCAGTTGACAGAGTGTTTGAGACGGCCACAAAAAGTATGAATGATATGGAAAAGTCTATGGTGGCTGACTACCTCACTCATTCAACTGTGAGAGCTGAAAAACACTACCGAATGAAGCTGCCGGAGAATGTGGTTGAGGCAAGTCGACTGCTGGCCAAGCTGGCTACAGACTCAAAGTAGGTATATTTCCTATTGGCTATTAAACTTAATGCAATCAGTGTTTTGTTAATGGAATCAAAGCCTCTGTAAATGGTATCTATTAACTCATTGAGTGCCAACCACGTAATTTCTCGTTTTTCGTTCCCATGCGTTGAGTGCCAAAAACGAGATTTCTCGTTTTTTGCTTTTTTTTTAAATTATGAAACTAGACACTTTAACACACCTTATGTGTAAATTTGGGGACTCTACGACGAGCAGAACTGAAATAGATGACGATCAAAAACTCATGACAGCTCATGATCTGGAAGTTTTTATCATAACTCGGCTTTTGCAGACGGAGTTCTGCATGTGGATGCAGCAGCTGCTCTGCTCTCACCCGCGAGGCTCCAGCAGCTCAAAGCCGAAACAGGAAGCTCTCAGCCGACAGTCCCGCCCGGTCTTCGTCTGGAGCAACACCGTGTCCTCCCCAAGGTCCTCCCGCGGTAAAATGTGATGATCCCTCGGTCAAAGCAAGCTGCCGGCACCGACCCGTACCACAGAAGGACCGCGACCACCGGTGGGACCGGTGTTCCCGACCTGCTTTTGGCCGAGAGACCATCACATTCCGCGGCGAGAGGCTGTGCCACGGCACGGTGCGTCTGTGTTATTGTCGTTTAGTGGCGCCCCCCCCGCCCCCGATGGTGGATTTGTGAATAGAACAACAATTGTTGTATATATTTATCTTACACGAGCCCTTTGATCCAGAAATGCGAGTGTCAGAAGAGCGACAGGCACAAACAGAGCACCTTTCATAAAAGACGCTGTATCTCCTTTTCTAGAAAAAAAGCAGGGATTTTGATGAAACCCAGCCATTGAGTTTTCTCAGGAACGGAGGCACGTAGAAACAAACGGTTTGTGGCCATTTGAAGCATAAAGTTTCACCTTTCAAATGAGCCATAGTATGTGTTGGTGGCAATAATATAGAATACACTATGGCTCTACAAAAATCGTCAAAAATGGTCTAAATTGCCGGTACACTTGACTAAAACTTTGGAAAGGAGTGCGGCACTCAATGAGTTAACAAAGCTCTTCTGCACATTACGGTAGCCCACAGGTGCAGTGGAAACTATGTAACAGAAGGAGAATGGCAGAGAAGGGCCTTTACAAAAAGCACTCACTAGACCATGCGCTGCTAAAGGACTTCGCTGTTCATTTGAAGAGAGACCTGGACAACAATAATTTCAAACAGGAGGTGAGTGGCACGATAAAGGCATTTTATATAGAGGGATTATACGTCTACGTCACTGACGTTCTACTGCGCATGTCGCCTGCAGAAAGACAGCAGCAAGAGCCGTGATCATGTCTTTTTGTTAGTTGCACTAACCGTTTTGATAAAACTAAAAAAACATGCAAATTTTACAGTAAATAGCAGTAGGTAACGGGGATGTACATTGTTGTTTGTACCGATGCCATGCTGTGAGTGTCCGTGGCTTGTCCCGTGGCCAAGTTGCCGTTGCCGCGGTACAAACTCGATCCTCCATCCTGACGTTTTTTGTTTTTGTTTTTCCTGCCGTTATAAAACCTACAGTCTACGTATAGAACACACACTACATCAGTAGGTGATAAACTAGTAGCACGCTGACAACATTGCTAGCTAGATCCATGGAGGTAACCATGACAACCGGTTCTTTCTGCAGTCAGGTTGCGCACGCATCCTGACTTGTTGGTAAACATATAATCCCCCTATTCATCCAGCTGAACAATCCAAAGTGTTGGCTCGCAAAGTCTCAATGATTACAAAGAAATTTCACTTTTTCTTCCCTGCAGGTTGAAAATGTTGCCCGGTTCCTTTACTACATGGACCCACAGGCCCCCTCCCTGGAATTTGTCTGGAATAGGGACAGAACGCTGAGGTACCTGCGTGAGCTGGCTGAGGCCAAGCTTACAAAGCAGACCCAGCTTAATTATCTCAAGAGCCTGAAAAGGTTGAGAGCATTTGTAGCATTTTTTCCACATCATTTCAACAGCACATGTAGACTAAGGGCGCTTTCACACCTGACCATTTGTTCCGAAACAGGGAGCGTTTTACGTCATAGATCGGTTTGTTTGGTCAGATGTGAACACAGCAATCACGCTCGATGCGGAACAAAACAAGCGAGCCGAGATCGCTTGGGAGAGGTGGTCTCGGCTCGTTTCCATCCGAGCCCTGGAGCGGTTCGTTTTTAGTGAGAACGTAATCGACACATGTATCGGAACAAATTGACTGGTTACCTGGCAATATACTGTCCGACCGAGCACTCATAACCCCCCTCTTTCATGCGCTCACTAATCATTTTATAGACATCACAGTTTTTATGTGTGGAGTCCAAAAGTTGTGATATTGCCTCATCTGCTCAAATATTGATAACATATTTGAAGGGATACTTCACCCAAAATTCAAATTTCACTCATTATCTACTCACCCTCATGTCAACTAAGAGCTGTGAGAATTTTCAGAGTCCTCCGTGCCTTCTCTGAGTTACGGGGGGGTCCGCGCAGCAGTATTTGTCCATATAATGGTTGTCAATGGATACCAACTTTCTTCGTCCAAAAAGACACACTAAAAAACATCCAAATACCTCCACACAGCTCGTCTGCAATGTCCCTCTTGTATTGAAGCCCCGACATGAGAAATTGTTCCGAACAAAATTAAATAAGTCTATATTTTAAGCTTGTTTGTAGTGGAAGCTCCCAATGTCTCGGTTCACTGCTCTTCCTGTGTCAGTGCAAATCTCTCGTGATTTGCACTGACCAGTGGAACAATTTCTCATGTCGGGGCTTCAATACAAGAGGGACATTACAGACGAGCAGTATGGAGGTATTTTGATGTTTTTTAGTGTGTCTTTTTGGATTTAGAAAGTTAGTATCCATTGACAACCATTATATGGACAAATACTGCTGCACGGACCCCCCCGTAACTCAGAGAAGGCACGGAGGACTCTGAAAATTCTCACAGCTCTTAGTCGACATGAGGGTTAGTAGGTAATGAGTGAAATTTGAATTTTTAGCAAGGAAATTATCAAAAAAAGGTGATCTACATTATTTGTACTCATGTCACTGTATTACACAGCATCTACTACATACCAACTATCTTTTAATAAACCTGGCAAGCAATATTGTGATTTGTTGATTAATCCTATCTCTTTTTGTATAGATATGACAGGTTGCTGGAGAAGAAAAATCTCACACCACACGGCTCTTTGGCAGTACTCAGGGCTGCGAAGAAAGACTTCTCCGCAGCCTTGGGTAAGCTTCACCTGAAGAGGACTGGAGACCTGGACGTTAAAGATGGCAGATTGTGGTCATATTAAAACACCTCCAAAGGCCTGGAGTGGTGGAACACCTGACTGTGAGAAGTTGTCACCTTCATTGTTGGCCAATTTCTCCTGGGGTCTCTCATCATCCTTATCAATTGAACTGTTATCCGTATCATGTGCAGGTGCAGGAGTGGGTTGCCTGACGGCAAGATGAGCAGGGCTATGCTGCAGTAGGAGTAAAACAGCACAAAACAGCTTCGCAGCAAGTGGCCACATTTGCTCTTACACAAGAGGAAGAGTTGGTGAGTTGAAATTCTAGTTTTGAATGGGTCTTGATGTGTTGTTGTATTTGATCTTCATCTCTCATCTTTGTCTGCCAACAGTGGTTCACTATGTATTTTAGCCTGGTGAGGCCACAATTCCTGGCCAAAAAGACACAAAGGAGTGATGAAGAAGAAAAAGAAGAAGAAGAAGAAGAAGAGCAACCTCGATTTTTCATCTCCAGCACAGGGAGGCCAATATACAGTATAACCCCTCCAATGACCTGAGATGGCTGCAGTCAAAGTAAGTTATCTGTCGCAACCCATTCCTTCTCCAATAGACTTTTCTTATTATGTGTGTCGGCTCTCGTATTTAAACGTTGTTTAAACGTGTATTTCAGGTACAAAGTACTGGAGGTGTCAAGTCAGTTGGCGCGCAGAGTGTTTGAGACGGCCACAAAAAGTATATGGAAAAGTCTATGGTGGCTGACTACCTCACTCATTCAACTGTGAGAGCTGAAAAACACTACTGAATGAAGCTGCCGGAGAATGTGGTTGAGGCAAGTCGACTGCTGGCCAAGCTGGCTACAGACTCAAAGTAGGTATATTTCCTATTGGCTATTAAACTTAATGCAATCAGTGTTTTGTTAATGGAATCAAAGCCTCTGTAAATGGTATCTATTAACTCATTGAGTGCCAACCACGTAATTTCTCGTTTTTCGTTCCCATGCGTTGAGTGCCAAAAACGAGATTTCTTGTTTTTTGCTTTTTTTTTAAATTATGAAACTAGACACTTTAACACACCTTATGTGTAAATTTGGGGACTCTACGACGAGCAGAACTGAAATAGATGACGATCAAAAACTCATGACAGTTCATGATCTGGGAGTTTTTATCATAACTCGGCTTTTGCAGACGGAGTTCTGCATGTGGATGCAGCGCAGCTGCTCCGCTCTCACCCGCGAGGCTCCAGCAGCTCGGAGCCGAAACAGGAAGCTCTCAGCCGACAGTCCCGCCCGGTCTTCATCTCAAGCAACACCGTGTCCTCCCCAAGGTCCTCCCGCGGTAAAATGCGATGATCCCTCGGTCAAAGCAAGCTGCCGGCACCGACCCGTACCACAGAAGGACCGCGACCACCGGTGGGGCCGGTGTTCCCGAGCCGCTGTGGCCGAGAGACCATCACATTCCGTGGCGAGAGGCTGTGCCACGGCACGGTGCGTCTGTGTTATTGTCGTTTAGTGGCGCCCCCCCCCCCCCCCGCCCCCGATGGTGGATTTGTGAATAGAACAACAATTGTTGTATACATTTATCTTACACAAGCCCTTTGATCCAGAAATGCGAGTGTCAGAAGAGCGACAGGCACAAACAGAGCACCTTTCATAAAAGACGCTGTATCTCCTATTCTAGAAAAAAAGCAGGGATTTTGATGAAACCCAGCCATTGAGTTTTCTCAGGAACGGAGGCACGTAGAAACAAACGGTTTGTGGCCATTTGAAGCATAAAGTTTCACCTTTCAAATGAGCCATAGTATGTGTTAGTGGCAATAATATAGAATACACTATGGCTCTACAAAAATCGTCAAAAATGGTCTAAATTGCCGGTACACTTGACTAAAACTTTGGAAAGGAGCGCGGCACTCAATGAGTTAACAAAGCTCTTCTGCACATTACGGTAGCCCACAGGTGCAGTGGAAACTATGTAACAGAAGGAGAATGGCAGAGAAGGGCCTTTACAAAAAGCACTCACTAGACCATGCGCTGCTAAAGGACTTCGCTGTTCATTTGAAGAGAGACCTGGACAACAATAATTTCAAACAGGAGGTGAGTGGCACGATAAAGGCATTTTATATAGAGGGATTATACGTCTACGTCACTGACGTTCTACTGCGCATGTCGCCTGCAGAAAGACAGCAGAAGGAGCCGTGATCATGTCTTTTTGTTAGTTGCACTAACCGTTTTGATAAAACTAAAAAAACATGCAAATTTTACAGAATACCGTCAACTCTCACCCCTTTCAAGGCAAACGAGAGAGAAAATAGTACACTGGAGATTAATTTCGAGCAATATAACGTGTTAGACACGTTGGTTTGAATGGTGATGAAGCCAGATATGCCCACAGGCACAGCTGTATAACTGCAGAGAATGAGTTGTGAAATGTTTACTACGACAGTGACTGAAGAAGAGGTCATATGCTAATGGACAGCAAGCTGAGATTAATTAACGTTAAACTATATTATTTTAAATGACATACTCAGCCATGCTGGTACAGTTCGGGTCAGGATGCAGTTGTTCCAGACTTTAGACATGTCCGTCCTCTTCCCCCGTCTCTTACCAGGCAGCAGCTCAGTCCTCACAGCCACTGAGTTTTGTAATCGTGAGTATTTTCCTGAACATGACTGTCTGTTACAGTAAATAGCAGTAGGTAACGGGGATGTACATTGTTCTTTTTACCGATGACCGATGCAATGCTGTGAGTGTCCGTGGCTTGTCCCGTGGCCAAGTTGCCGCGGTACAAACTCGATCCTCCATCCTGACGTTTTTTGTTTTTGTTTTTCCTGCCGTTATAAAACCTACAGTCTACGTATAGAACACATACTACATCAGTAGGTGATAAACTAGTAGTACGCTGACAACATTGCTAGCTAGATCCATGGAGGTAACCATGACAACCGGTTCTTTCTGCAGTCAGGTTGCGCACGCATCCTGACTTGTTGGTAAACATATAATCCCCCTATTCATCCAGCTGAACAATCCAAAGTGTTGGCTCGCAAAGTCTCAATGATTACAAAGAAATGTCACTTTTTCTTCCCTGCAGGTTGAAAATGTTGCCCGGTTCCTTTACTACATGGACCCACAGGCCTCCTCTCTGGAATTTGTCTGGAATAGGGACAGAACGCTGACGTACCTGCGTGAGCTGGCTGAGGCCAAACTTACAAAGCAGACCCAGCTTAATTATCTCAAGAGCCTGAAAAGGTTGAGAGCATTTGTAGCATTTTTCCCACATCATTTCAACAGCACATGTAGACTAAGGGCGCTTTCACACCTGACCATTTGTTCCGAAACAGGGAGCGTTTTACGTCATACATCGGTTTGTTTGGTCAGATGTGAACACAGCAATCACGCTCGGTTTAGGTACTTCCGGTTTCCGTTACAGGGTAAAACTACTTCCGGTCGCAGAAGCGCAATGGCTGAATCCAAAAATAAAAGCTTCTGCTGCGTACCTCACTGTACAAATTCTAGACAAAAACAGCCGTACTTGCATTTCCATGAGTTTCCGAAAGATATACCTGAGAAAGAAGTGGGTTTTGGCTACTGCTAAAAAAAACAAACAGCATAGACCAGCATCATTTCCATGCTGGTTTTTCTAGCAGGGTAGGCTATACTAAGAGATGATGGAAAATACTTTGTTTAGCTTGCAAGCCATATGCCATATGCCATATGGCAAAATATTAAAACTAAACCGTACACTGGTTTACAACCGTTACTGAATTACTGTATATCAATGTCGGTTCTCCAACAAAATCTTCTTGCTTCAAGGTTTTATTTGTCACTGTCCAAATGGAAGATTAGCGGCTAATCATTAGCCTACTGTAATAATGCCATACATAAAACATATTAAGCAGCCATATGTATTTAATCATCAAAGATGTTCACTCAAACCCACATTATTTGAAACAACCTTCAAACCACACACAGCCAGTACTAAGCATAAAGTCCGTTAGCTTAATGCTAACTAAGCATAACGTCCGCTAGCTTAATGCTAACGACGGGCTAACAAATTAGCATCGCTATCGCCGTTCAGCAGCAACTGACAGTGATGGCAGTAAAGCTGCTAAAAGTTTTAATATTCTTTAATGCGAGAACATCGCCGTTAAATCCGCAGCCTGTTGTCAGTTAATCCAGATATTGCCTGTTAGGAAATGTGCTTGTTTTGTGAGAAAAGCAAAGGGAGCAGCGACCGGGGGCTAGTAGGCAGATGCTCGTAGCTACATCCAGGTAACTTTATCCACAGGTTTTTAGAGGTTTACCGCTGACTGGTTAAACTTTTTTTAGGAGATTAATGTTAGTCTCACTGATGAAATATTTTGTGGTGGTCGTATTAGTTTGTTTGAATGAAAAGTGTAGCCCCTCTGTCAATCGCTCTAGCTGCAGCTGACCGGACCGGATGTAGATTTACCCTGTGTGACGTCACTTCCGAATCTCGTTAAATAGGCCTATCGTAATTTTACTCTTGTTCTTTTTAAAACATAGTGCTGACTCAGCTGAGGAGGGTTCAAGTCATGCTGAACAAGGTGCCTCTCACAATGCTAAAAATGGCCAGACAAATGTCCAAAACATGTATGTATGTATGTATGTATGTCTGAAGACACACCCAGTGACTCTAAATGGAGACGTGCCAGACTGGACTCAGCGCTCACTGGTGTCACCAGAGTTTCAGAGGCAGCTGTATGAGCGCTGGCTGAAGGCACAGATGAAGCTACGTGAGCAGCATCTTCTCTGTGAGTGTTTTATGTTAATGACATTTTTAGCTCCGAAGTTCTGTGTACATGATTCAAGCTGTTCATTGTAGAACAACAGAACTAAAAAAATATTTCCCTTTTCCCCAACAGCTCAGTTCAGCAGACGTCGGCCCACTGACTGCAGACGTCAGTCCACTGAGAACGATCTGAGAAGGTGGATTTCCAAGAGAGGCTGGAGGAACAATATTTCCTCTGTGAGGCAGATCTTCCTGAGGATGTCCTGCCAATAAAAGCAAACAATCCTTCACATCCACCTGAAAAGTTTTTTTCTATTTTGCTTTTTGATTTGTGTTCAAACTAACAGAATGGAGTTAAAGAAGCTTAATCTTACATCTTTTCCATGATTGAGACTGACACATGGTGGAGTTCCATTTAACCTCCTCTTTCACGCTTAACAAAGGTCCAGTGTCTGAACATTTAACATCAAATTGAACTGTGTGCCCAACAAAAGGGCACACACAAATCAGCTATTTATCAAATCAAAAATACTCAAATTATATGATTTAATAAACTATCGCACAGTACAGATGATGTACAAGGCTGCCAACAAAAGCCTCCCGCACAACCTGCAAATACTATTCCTAGACAGAGAGAAGATACACAATCTGAGAGGGAACATGATTTTCAGGCAAAGAAAGGTACGGACTACACTAAAATCCTTTTCCATATCGGTCACAGGTGTTAGACAATGGAATGACCTAGATGAGAAGGTCAAAAAATCAGCAAAACTAAGTGTCTTCAAAAAGAAGTATGTAAATCTGACCATTGACCGGTACAGAATGATACATGAGGGTTGATAAAGGTCAGAGGCAGGAATCAGCAGACACTGTGTTGAGACGGTATGGGAGAAAAACAAATACCATCATTCTGTACCTTATTCCAATGAAGAAACCGGGATTCATGTTAAGCAACTTTATTCCTGTATCGATGCATTATACAAACACAGTCCATATAGATATATATATAAGAAGACTAGATGACTCACCCGCCGCTGCTGCCCAATGACACGGCGTAGCCACACGGCGGCCATCGTGGGACGGGCAACTCTCTCCCTCAGAGCATTAAGCCTATGGTGCATGTTCTGCTATAATGACCATAACTTGCTCAGTTTTTGTCCGATTTCAAAACGGTTTGATTTTTTATGAACGTCTATGCAGTTATGATGCAGCATACTTAAAATCACGGATCATTTTAAACATGTACTTTTTTTTGTAAAAGTAACATTATAGTGACATTATGCAAATAGTTAAAGTAATAGCTACATACTGATTTATTTTTCACAGTTATGAATCGTTTTTTTTGTGTGACTGGATCACCTATCTACTGCACTGTAACTGCAGCCAGAGTCAGAGCAAGTTGCCCGTTCAAATATGGCCGACTGTGAGCTACGCCTGCGTGTAGTCCGATCTACCCCCTTGACACAGTCACTGTTCAAGCACACCAACGTGACCATCTACTTCCTCAGTGTGCCAAAGCAGGATGTTGTTCTAATGTGTAAAAACAAGGTGGAGACAAATGAGGGTACTAAATCAAGCTGGGACACTATTGTGAGAGATCAGAAGATCAGAGAACTGAAGAACTCAGCTGTGTCCTGTAAATCGAGACACTAAGGAGAAACAATTGGTCCACGATGGAGTTGCTAAGCTGGTCACTGAATGAGATTGACAGAGGGTATCTTTTTCCCCAGGATGGTAGGGGAGGGTCCCGCCTTCTTCGTCTCTGATTGGCTAGAAGGGCTCTCGTCCGATTGGTTATTTGATTTGGCCGTGAAACGTCATCGTCTGTTTCGGTCGTCTTGACAACAGAAGTAAACCAACCAAGTCATACACTTAAGCTATGCATTTTATTTTGAAACCTGCTTAAATGAACCTGTATAACTTGATCTTTCCTCATTTATCTTGTTGTATATCATATAAGAAAACTGACTGACTGTTTGATTGACATATTGACTGTGCCGCACGTCACGTGGTCACGGTAAGGTTAATTATATTGTAATAAAAAAATAAGACATGGTACTGCCAGGAAGTTGTGGAGAAGACAGGTTGCCTTCACACACCTCTCTGCGACTTCTGACTGGACCTCCACAGCACGCCGGTACAATCTCCACTGTGATGCCAGGATTCCAAAGGCCCTCAACAACCATCCGTGTTCTGGATAAACGGTAATTGAAGACGCGGCGTTCTCTGGGAAGAAGGCGCCTGGGGAAAGGCCTCATCATGTTTCTGCGCAGGGGAAAGGCTTCATCTGCAACAAAAACATGCGGCTGTGGTCCTCGGTCCTCAGCTCCTGGTAGGGGCAGGGCAGCAGGTAAATGGAGGGTTCCAGATCTCAGTGCTTGACCGAAGGCTGAGCTGGCCAGAATGCCGCCATCACTACTCCTCCCATAGCCTCCGACATCAACAACCTGGAACCGGTACTCAGCAACCGCCAAGAGAACTATGGAGTGAGTTCCCTTATAGTTATAGAACTGAGAGCCTGAGTCGTCTGAGGCCTTCAGCACCACATGCTTGCCATCAACTGCTCCGCAGCAGAGAGGGAAGTTCCACCGCTCCTCAAACGTCCCAGCAATGGACCTCCACTCATCTGTTGTTGGCACAGGCATGAAGTCATCCACCAGGCAGTCCCAAGTAGCGCTGACCACATCTTCCACTATTTTGGAGACAGTGGAGACTCCAACATGGAAGCTGTCAGCAATGGTCCTGAAGCCGTCACCTGTAGCTAGATATCTGTAACACAAAAATAATGATATATTAATGATAAGATTAATTTCCTATAGCACTTCATGACATTAAAAATTAGCAATATATTTTCATAGGGACTTATAGAATGTAGATATGTAATTTAATGACTACTATCATTATTATTATTATAATATAAGAAATTAGAAGGGGTAGGACTCAAGTCTATATTTTTTGAAGAGACAGAAGTCATTCATTTGTTTTGTTTTCATACTTTTTGATTATCTATGGTGATCTTTTTCTATATATGAAGAGCTCTTTTCCAAAACGCTATAAATCCATTTTAATAGTTTTCCAGAAAATGACATTTTTTACCTAGACCCACCCATTTTGTTAATATTCAATTTATCCTGTTAAAATGATTGTTGGCTCAGTCTGAACATGTTGAACAATGATTATTAAATCAAACAACAATATTGTTGATTAAAAACTCAAAGTTTATTTTTTTCAAAACACTATAAATCCACATAAAAAAAAAAAACTGATGGTTTCTGTCTTGAAATACCAACCAACAAAAAAAGAGAACATCACTGAGTTGCGTGTGTGTCTGTCTCTGTGTGTGTGCGTCGTGGGGGGGGGCCTCGACGGTAATGATGTAGTCTGTCCATGGTTACTTGACCAAAAGTCTCTTGACATGTTAAACAAAGACAACTAGAAAATTTCCTCTCTGGAAATTTTGAATGGGCCACGGCTAATGCCGATTGATTTTGCCATCTCTGTCAACATGGGAATCAAACCCACGATCTTAAGGTCAAGACAGAGCTGATCAGACAGACACATGATCATCTTTCTATAAGCACTGATATGGAGGAGCTGTAACCACATTAGGTTAACTGTGTGTGTGTGTGTGTGTGTGTGTGTGTGTGTGTGTGTGTGTGTGTGTGTGTGTGTGTTTATCTTGTGTAATAGGGCCAGGACTCAATTAAAACTATTAATCGAATTAATTAGAGGCTTTGTAATTAATTAATCGCAATTAATTGCATTTTAATCGCATATAAATATTTGACCTGAGAACAGTGAGAAGCATTTTTTTCACATGGATTTTAGTATACCATTGAATGACTGAATAGCTTAAAGGTGTACAGAAATGGCCGTTTGTCCTGTTTGTCGCGCCGAGTTGTCACGAGCTGCAACACGAGTTTACCCGAGTGAGGAAAACGAATTTGATTGGTCGTTATCGAGCGGGCGGGATATTCAAAGCTTGGGGCGAGCCCGAGCTCCGTGTGTGTGTGCGTGTCTCAGACGTTTGAATGACGGATGACGGATCCAATATCAGTGGCTGGTGAATCGTGTACAGGCTGACGTATAATCCGTGCGCCTGCATTATCCAATGCGAAAAAAAAAATACACACTTTCATCCCGGATTTACTCAAAAATAGAATTTTGCACAAAGTTTGGCCTACAACGTCTGAAAGATGAGTTATCACATTAATTTTATGACCCAAAGTGGGCTCAAATTCAATTTTCTTTTCTGTACACCTTTAAGCAACAAAACATTGGGTTTTTTTTTTCAAGGTGGTACTTAACCAAGACCAACATGCAAATTATCGATTAATTCATTAATCGATATTTGATACAGATTTAAATGGTCTTTCCTGCCAATACACTATGATGATTACTGTAGTATTTAACTAGGCTACATAAATCACAGTAGCATAAACTGATTTGTTGAACGGACCAGGTGATGGGCTGACTGGTCCTGTCTAACTTCTGTGTACTGGGTGCCATTGTGCAGGGTGTTAAGGCAGCCTTCCTCCACTGCAGTCCCTATGGTCCTGGACCCTCTGGCTGGTGGGGTGGGCTGCTTTCAGCTGGGGGGGACTCTATCAGCTGCTCCCACGAGAGGCATTTGACGCATTTGACACCAACAAGGTTTAACTTTAAAACCAGATTAAACCATGGTTTAAGTTTAAATTCTGTTGCACGTTAACTGTGTTTTAATCACATGAAGGTGTGTGTGTGTGTGTGTGTGTGACTGTAATCACATGAAGCTGGCTCTAGAGTCTGTGTGTGTGTGTGTGACTGACTTGACACATAGTTAGTTAGTAGCAGCATCCTGTGTCAGTCTGATTTAGCTGTGTCTCTGTTTATAAACATTTAAACGAGCGCCAGGTGGATTGTTTATGAAGTTAACGAGCTCTGGCCTGAGGATCAGAGGTTACCACGCCGATAGGGGCCCCCGCAGGCTGAGACAGACAGAAACGTGGAGAAAAAGAGCCATTTTCTGCCTCTGCACCGGTCTCACATTTAGGCTTAGCATGACAAAACGGTAACTCCTATCAGAACAAAACACAGATCAACGTTGCTCTAAGGACTTACTGAAAATTTTGGTACGATTTGGTGTTTCTACAGTAAATATTTTGGCGACGGTGGCAGTTTTAAAACATCAGGCCGTTCTGCTTCTCTCAGAAAATATTTGTATAGAGGGTATGCACATGACGTCACGGTACTCGGAAGCTGCTGTGGAACGTCCACTGAGTGGCAAAAAGACGAGTGGCAGAGCCGCCAAAGTTTAAAAACGAGCAAGTAACGAAGCGATTTTCTCCAAGCCCATACAAGTCTGACATGTCTAGCTTTGCCAGCATGTAAAGCATGCATGACCTAACAGAGCTGCTAAAAATCTTGAGGATACGTCTCACTTTGACCGAGTTACATTCAAGAACCTGTTCTCAATGACGGAAAGTAAATTCACTGGAGCGGTCATTTTTTTCGATCGATCAGCTGTGTTTACAGTTTCAGGTGTCATAGTTATGATGTTTAGACAGATAAATTAGTCCTCTGACACATCCTACAGTTTGACTGGTCAGAGTTTTTCAGAATAAAAGCAGTTCGTGTTTTAGTGTCGGGAGTCACGGTCAGGACAACAGTAACAGCTGTAATCTCGTCCCTCTGCACAATAACAGTGAGCCTGTCAGTCAATCTGCAGGTACCGCGGTCACACTGCGTGTTACAGGAAGTGTCCGTGGAGCAGACGGTTTTGGGGAGCTGGTTGTCGATTCCTTTTGACATCAATTTGTTTTGATAAGACATTTTATCCAGTTTATGAGTCCACCGCTATCCGCCAGCATGTTGAGGGACGCTCGTTTTGCCACTCAGTCCGATCGAACGGGGCGTTGCCGAGGGCAACGTGACGTAAACGCATACCCTCTATTGATAGCTTTCATGTGACGTCACGGCCCGTATGGAACGCCCCCCTGGCGGTCAAAACAATCCACTTCCCCGCTGTCCGCGGATTAGGACAAGGCAGAAAAACACACACTGCTCCCTGCTGCTTCAAAAATACCGGTGTTATGGCCCAACTGGTGTCTGATTTAACTGGTTACCGAACCGAACAACAGCTGTGCTGCACTTCCGTCCGCAGATTTGTCACAAATTCACAAATAAAGCCGCAGTTCACATGTTACTGCAGCCAATATGCGTCTGTGAGTGAACCTGTTCCTCCAATCTACGGACAGTCAGCGCCACACTACTCTCACTCTGCACAATACTGCACAGTATGACAAAGCCTGTCATGTTAAAGTTACGAACTAATGGAAAACACTCTGAAAATACGCTAAACAACACCGGTCATCGTCCTCGCCGCGCCGCGGTCGGTCCCGACCCTCGTTACCGTGTCACTGCCGCCGCGGGCGGTGCTGTTGCCGGTGTCCGGTGGCGGGCGGTCCCGCCGGGTTACCATCGCCGCCGCCGCCCCTGCTGCTATCGGACCGCCGTCATCGTTGCCGTCGGTAGCGGTGCGTAGCAAAGCTCCGGGGGGTAAAGAGGGGGCAGCTGGTCACCGTGCAGCCCAGCTAAGGGCTCTGGTTTGTGGGTGAGAGGAGCAGGGAGCCTGGGCTCAGTGGGCTGGAGCTCAGACTGTGGAGCTCAGCGGAGCTGCGGTACCAGGACGGTGTTCCCGTACAGGAAAGTTACAGGTACATTTCTACCACTTCAATGAGTTCAGAAACATTATTTTAAGATTAAAAAAAACTACAAAATGGGGCTTTTAATCAGAAACCAGTTGAGCCATAACACCGGAGGTATTGGTTGCAAGCGGTGGAGGATGATGGATTCTCCACCAGGTAATAAACATCGCCCAACTGGAGCTTCGGCAGGGAACTGGTCATTTTAAACAGCTCGTATACAGCAGCTGGTGTTGAATATGGGTCACAAGTGCCCAAAACTTCAAAGTTGTTTTTATATCTTTCTTTCTCGGCCGCTGACAGATGATTTAAGTCATTACTCGGTTGTTTGTCCATAGAAAGTCCATTGCGGGGCCACTTTGGAATGTTGCTTTTTGACCGCCAGGGCCCTGGGAAGTGACGTCAGTGAAAGCTATCAATTGGAGTCAATGAGGAGCAGAGACAGACGTGGCCGCACTTAGAGGCTCCAAGTTTAAATTCTGTAAGTCTCTCTGATATTTTGAGCAGATGATGAGTGACAGGACAAGTTTGTCTTACAAATTCTGAAAAAATTATGTGTGTAGAGTGTAAATTGTGGCCGGGCCGAGTTTGGAAAGAGAAAAAATCTGGAGTTTTTCTGGCATCTCTCCCACTCTAACCGATGATGTCACGCACTCTAACACGAAGATTCCGTCCAATACACACCCATTATAATCTCATAATTTCTCCAAAAATGATCATGGTCATTGAACAGGGATTGATCAAAAACTATATGACCTATCAAAACGTGGAGTAATACGCCAATACACAAGACTTGTGCCTACTGTTTAAAGTTTAAATGGAGTCTCTAGGTGAAAGTATGCCTGAGCAGTAGACGTTTGTTAAACTCCAATGATTGGTCTTGAAAAAAAAATTCGTAAACTGTTGAGAAAAGTAATAGCATACCGATCCCGATCAAACCGCACGTTTTGATATATAATTTGTAGTAGTGAACTAGTAGTGAATCGAAAATCGTCCGGAAGATGAAAAAAAAAATAACTAGGAAAAAATCCACACAATAACAGTAGTGCCCGGGCTATTTCATAGCTGTTGGGACCAGTGCCCGGTGCGATTGCCCGTGGCCCTAACTATGGAAGTTTTTAATAGTCAAAATACAGACGTTGTCATGACAAAATACAGACGTTGTCATGACGTGAACCCATGTTGCTGTAAACAAAAATACGTCTTTGCTGTAAAAAAAAAAAAAAAAAAAAAAAAGATTGTTGATTCGGAGGATACCCGGCGGCCCCTACAGTATGCGGGGGCTGTGGGGTGTAGGTTACTTAAAATCATTACGTTTTTTGACAAAATCCAGCTTTATAATGGGTGTGTGTTGCGTCTAACGAGCACAGCTAGAGTGGTGACATCGTCAGCCAGAGTGGAGAGAGGCAAAAAAACATTCTAGAGTTTTTCTGGCTAAACTGTCAGCACGGCCACAAATTAAACTCTAGACACATAATTTTCTCAATTTTGCTAGCCACACTTGTCTTCTGGCTAAAATTCTGGTCAAAAATGCAAAGAGACTTAGATAATAATTTAAAATATTTTTTAAATGCAGCCAGGGAGCTCTCTGCTCTCATTCACCCCAATGCATTTTTTTCACAGCAGCAGTAGAAGGAGCTCAACTTTGGAGGGTGTGTGTGTGTGTGCGCGCGCTGAGCGGACACGTCTAGAGAGACACGCGTCTATATGGGACAGGCTTTTATTTAATTTAGAACAAACCTTTATATGCTCAGCAAAGATGGAAAATATAGGCTATAGTCTAATATAATAAAATGGTTCTGTTGTTTGGCCACTGTTTAAAAGAGTCAGAATATAAGGAAAGAATCGTATCCAGAGCAGCATCATTTACAAGTTTAATCAGCACCAATTAAACTTCTTCTAAATAAACGTAAACATTCAATAACTCGGGTCAGGTCGGACCGCAGGCTTCTTTTTATTTTTCTTCATCACAGGAGAAATAAGGCGTGCGCTGCGCTCACCTCGCTACTCTCTGCGGTGCTCTGGTTGTGATTTGTCTGCCGCCTTGAATCCGCCTTTTATACGCGCGCGCTCACAGATTCACAGGCATGACGTATTGATAAATAATGCACTTGATAGACTCACGAATTCAAATCGAAATGCAGCAGTTATCGGCAGCAGTGAAGGTGTGTGTGGTGGTGACTTGGCTCTTAAAAACACAGATACAACAAAAAATGCCCCTCAATTACTGAGATGCAGATTTGCACGGGACTAGTTTTACCACGGGACGTCGGTCTTTGGTGAAATATAGTAGGTAATTTGCGGGGGAAATTTGACTGCAAAAAAGTAGCACATGTCCCTAAATCTCCTGTGTACCTGTTGGGGATGGGGATGTAAGGCTCTCGAGGCTGAGGAGGCAGGGTGGCCCCGGACCTGGGGGATGCGGCCCTGGTGCCGGCCGCAGCTGGCGCATCAGATGGCGAACCCAGTCCATGGGCAGCTCCAGCGAGGTACGAGACTTGTGCTGCCACGTTGTCCAAACGTCCGCCGATTTCCGCCACGTTCGTGGTTAATTGTTGTAGAGTCTCAATTATGTGAGCAAACGCAGACTCGTGCTGTCCGAGCAAAACACCATGAGCTGTTATCGCCTTGTTGAAGCGGTCCGACTCCTCTTGGTCCATCTTGGCCAGATTATTCTGTCAGGTGGGAGGTTTTTGGACCAGAGTTTGGAGCCGGACTCAGGGGTGCAAGTAATGAAAAGAGTTTATTAACAAAAATGGTAAGTCCAAAGTACAAACAAAAAACAACCACCAACTGAGGGGCGAGAACTGAAAAGGTGGTGGCGGCAGGGGACGAGCTGACCCAAGGCACGGTGGACTCCAAACGTGGCTGTCTGAAAACAGGGAAACAAAACGGAGGAATTACTAAAAAGGTGCTGGCAGAACAGGCAAGACTTACTGAATGAGAGGCCGTGGTGACTACCGCATGGAACGGAATAATCTGGCAGCTGGGTGCACTGGTGAAGGAGTTTTTGAGGAGCTTGATGAAGGTGGAATTGGATGCAGGTGTGCAACCTGGAAGTGGGTCAGCTCCGCCCCCTGTCACCACACACCTAAACGGAGGGAAGAAAAAAAGAGAAACACAAACACAGGCCAACACAAAATCCAAATCAAACAAAAACCATGACAACACACACACACACACACACACACACACACACATCAAAACACACAGGTAACATACAAATGCGCGCGGAAGCGCGCACTCCTCTCCCACACTCTAACACACACAGGTAACTTCATGTGATTACACACACACACACACGGGTCCATGGCACTGGTCCGACCTCCCATTAGTTCGACCTCCCATTGGTTCGAACTCCCATTGGTCCGACAATCGGAGTAATGAGAGTTCGAACTAATGGGAGGTCCTCATTAGTTCGAACTGGACTAGTTATTAGTCCAACTCTCCATTCTTACCGTTCACTATGCATTTATATCATTATTCATATAGGCTCCACCTGTCAATAAGACACCAGACATGAAAACAGGTCATGGGTGAAAAAGGTGAGAAGGATCCGACTCCTCTAGGGGGGTCGGGGGGCATGCTCCCCCGGAAGAAAAATTTGAATATTTCATATTTGAAAGCATTAATCTGATGCATTTTGAGAAGAAATTCAAGAAAAAGTACAAGACAGTATGAGTGTATGATAAAGTATGGTCACATTATGCTATATAACGTTATTAGTGTTGTCACGATACCAACATGTTGGTACTGGTATTGGTACCAACATGTTTTTTGATACTTTTCCAAATACAAAGAGAACACAAAAAATGTCATTATTGACTTTACTTTAATAGAAAATCTTAGAACTATTATGCATCAGTAAATAATCAATCACTGCTGCTGCAGGATTAAAATTGAAATTTCCATCAATATCAATTTGAACTCTTCCTAAATTAAAACATTAGTGGTCTGTTTAAAAATGAATATCAACTTGTTCTCTTTGCATTATTTGAGGTCTGAAAACACTGCATCTTTTTTTGTTATTTTGACCAGTTGTAATTTTTGGGGGAAATTGTTATCAGTATTTTATAGAATGAAACACAAACGACCATTTTACTCAAACACACACCTATTGTTTCCCATACGTAGACCAATGTGGTGCAGCGCCACAGAATCAAGACCAAGCCACAAATTGACTCTGCTTTTTTTTTTTTCATCAACGCAATATCGTTCCGTTAATTCATCTCTGCATAGCGCTCCTTCGCTGAGAGAGAGAGAGAGAGAGAAGCGTGCATGCATGTTAGTGGTGGTAAAAACGAAACTTATCAACCAACTTGCATTAATTAACGAGTCTGTGGTGGCCCGTCTCTCTCTAGCGCGCTGGTGCACAGTCACACACACACAAACGCAGGCACATGGACAGGTCGCGCTGTAACGGCTCAAATTACAATGTGGCGACTTCACGCAGCGGCGTCACCGCTGCCGCCGCTCTGGACTGCACCGTACAATTCACAACCACAACCCAATCAGGTGCTCTCGCGCTTGTGGGTGTTTTCCTCTTCTTCTACTTTTTTTCTCTTCTCAATTCAAGGCTCTTGTAATCTATACATCCAAATCCCGATCACTTGTCACTTGACCCCCCCCCCCCCCCCCCCCCCCCTCAAAAATATTTTCTCATCGGATCTGCACGATTCACGTAGGTCATCTATTTTGGTTTCAAAACGGCGAATTTCGCCGAAAGGTGAGTGATTTTCATGCCTGAGACACACGTGGAAGAAGAGGTGCAGTTTATTGTGTTTCACCAACGAGGAGCTGTCATTACGCACGACTTCATTGCGCGCTCATTAGTGTCCGTAATTAAACCTTGACACTCATCAAATCAAACTTACATTACAGACAGGTATACAGACAGGTGGATTGGGTTCTCTCTCTCTCTCTCCCACTCCGAACAGACAGACGGACGCAATCAGAAAGGAAACGGAGGCTGCGCATTGATCCTTTTTTCCTTTCTGGGATCAAACGGATCATGTGCATAATTAACTGCAAAACAAGCACTTCATATTAATAACATATAACGCTCATTATGCTTCCAGCCTGTCTAGCCTCTACCTGGTGTTTTTACTTAACCAACTCCTTTCTTCATTGCCTGAACCCAACCAAAGCTAAATTTACTTCTTTTTTTTCCTCTCAGTCTGCTGTCAGCAGGAGCGACGGCTGCAGCAGGCTTGCGCCCGTGAAGTGAGCTCAAGCCGGCCAGGTTCAGCCACGCTCGAGCGGAGGGGGGGAGAGGAAAAAAAGTGTATTTCTTTTACTCTGTACTCTGGGAGGGGGGGCTTTGATTATCAGTTTACATATCTTGATCAGCATTTATGATGGTTGTGCGCGATCTGACATGATCTGGCTCTCTGACTGAATATGGTGATATTCTGGGCCGTGCGTGTATGTGTGTGATGTGCGTTTCTGTTATGAGAGCTCTCTCTTTCAGTAATTCTCGTTATTTTGCTCGTATAGAGAGAGAGAGAGAGAGAGAGAAAGCTGCATGCTCCTATCAATGGAAGAGCTTGTCACAAAGTAGCGATGACAGTTCGAACTAACGGGACCACCCATTGGTTCGACCTCCTATTGGTCCGACTTGTGGTTGATTTTGTCGGAGTAACGGGAGGTCGAACCAATGGGAGGTCGGACCAGTGGGCAGTTCCACACACACACACACACACACACACACACACACACACACACACACACACACACACACACACACACACACACACACACACACTTAACCTAACGTGGTTACAGCTCCTCTATATCAGTGCTTTTAGAAAGATGATCATGTGTCTGTCTGATCAGCTCTGTCTTGACCTTAAGATCGTGGGTTTGATTCCCATGTTGACAGAGATGGCAAAACCGGCAGTAGCCCCGTGGGCCTTTCAAAATTTCCCCAGAGGAAATTTTCTAGTTATTATTATTATTATTAGGGTCCGGGCAGCGCATGAACCAGGATACTCCACATTCTCAATTTGTTGTGCTTTACATTCCCTGCTTTCTTTCCTTGTCATCCTGGCACCATCTCTGACTGGCCATCCATCTCTATTTCTTGATCCGTCGCCTCAGATGTTGAGCGCCTTACTGAAGCTGAAACATACATGCACAAATGGTTTGAAATTAACATTTTGTATCATTGGGTAATAGGGCTGCCACAAACGATTATTTTGATAGTCGACTAGTCACCGACTATTTTTTTCGATTAGTCGACTAATCAGATCATACGTAAATTGAATGTAAAACATACATCTTATCGCACTCTTATATAACCATAATTACCTTTCAGCTTGAAGTGTTTAAGGTATATGCTAACTAAAAGGACAATTAAGATGATAGTTCATTAAACTTTTAATGAAATATGCAGCTTGTAGCAACAAACAATTATTTAACTGTAGCATAAAGTGCAAACAGCTGAGTAAAATAAGGATAAGGCACTGGCCTAAACAACACCAAAATGAATACTTAAGTTTTGGTTTGTCTTTCCTTCATTTGTCTCTGGCATCAAACATATATGAATAAAATGAGGTAGACACCTGAAACTAAGGAATTATTCACAATATAATGTTTTGGTCTCACTCAAATATATAAAAATATAACAGAAGTAGCCTACATTTTGTGCTCAGTGTAAATAATTGTCGTTCTGTTAAAAAAAAAAAATCGAATAGTTTGAGACAATCGTCTTGTCTGAAAAAATGTAAATGTCCTTTTTACTGTCACAGAAGGAGAAACATGGAAAGACTCCACCAGAAAGTTCTGTGTGAAACTCTGTCAAGTGAAAACAAGTGAAACTGAGGCGCAGCTCAAACTCTGCAAGGTGCGGACTGTGATGGGAAGCTATTGACGTAGTTTTACGCCGGGAGAGAAGACTTCTTCGTTAAGATGAGCGCTCATTACGTGACCAGGACCGCTGTGACCAGAAGCTTACATTATTCTCCAACACCGACTCTCAAAGTCCGCGATTTTATTTTTAAGTGACGAACGGCTGTTATTCAGTCCATGATTTAAAACGATGGACCGGCGGTACCGCTAGTATCGCTTCTCATTTAAAATGACAGACGAGAGAGAGAGAGAGAGAGAGAGAGCGGCGGGGGGGGCTACACCGGTGCCACTTGATGACGGACAAGAGAGGGTAGAGAGAGAACACCTGTACTAACTCATCTTGAGTGAACGAGCGCGCGTGTGTTTTGTGGGCGGCTAAAGGTGCTGCAGCAGTTTTGAGTGAAAAACAAAGTAAAAAAAAAAAAAAAAAAAACGGCGCATCGACTATTAAATTAGTTGTCGACGATTTTAATAGTCGACATAATCGTGACTAGTCGACTAATCGTTGCAGCCCTATTGGGTAATAAGGCTACTGTTATTCTATTAAAACTGATCCTGATGACAACATTCTGGTGTTAGATCTCAAGTGTTTCGTTCAAAGAAAAAGTGAGCACACTCCTAATGATATCAAGTCCAAATTGTATAGATAAATCAATATAATATCAATATGTATTTTTTCGATTTAAACATAAGTATTACACTACAGGTATCAAGGCCAACTTACCAATAACAACATTTCGTAACTTATTGTGGACATGTACGGTATGAAATGATGGTGCTTCCGGCAAAAACTGTAGTTTCAATGCAAGAGACGATTGTCTATGTCACCAGGGCCCAGTATTTCAAAACTTGTAATCTGGATCAGAATAATCCGGATAATGAAATCCTCCTTTTCTCAGTCTTGGATCACGGTGATCCTGCTGGCTTTATCTGAGTATTTCAAAACACTGGCAGGGTGGATCACCGTGATCCCTACCTGGCCGGATATGGATTTCCAAATCTCAAGTCTCCGCCTCCGGATCTGAAACATGGCGGACTACTTCACCAAAGGAGCAGCTGGGAGCGCGACTTTCACCTCAAAAGTGTAAGTTTACTGCCGTCTAATGTGTAGCGGTTTTAAGACCATACGAACGCCAACCAACACATCATGCAAGCCAACTATTTGATTTGTCACCTACTTGAAACGAGAGCGTAACGATCCCTAATTGATCCACAGCCGTGCTAACGGGAGCTAACTCGGCTCCATTGACTTGTGTGTTAAGCAGCTAGCGGGCTAGCGACGTAGCTGCTGTGTTGATCAATTTTGCGGACTTTGGTTTAATTTACAAGGGAATTAATCTGACGTACATCATACTTTAACTGTTTTACACTTACACCAATCTGTTCAGAGTTTATTAACGTTATGCAGGGGACTTTTTTTCTTTTTAAAGCAGGCTACCTGTGCTGTGTGCACTGCAGACCACACTGCTGCAGTAATTAGGAGTAACATTAACTTACACAGCACGTGAACAATACAGTTCATTCAGAAGTGTCAGTAATGATGGTGATATCATGTTTTTGACCATTTCTGTGACTATTGTTTATTTCTGACTATGACAAAGATATACTCATACACCGTCTCTTTTTACTTTCAGAGCCCACTCACAGCCATAGACCACTCAGCAATACCACTGCTAATAAGGACAACAGTGCAACAAGAGTCTTGGAAATCCTTGGAAACCTTGGTGTTTGGATTTTGAATGAAGTGCTTGAAACTGTACTTGAAATAAAGCCATTGAAACTGCTTGAAATTGTGATTGCATTATTTTTCATAGCATAAGCCTATAGCTTGGTCAGTGACCCGATTAGAAACACTTTCCTCTTAATTTGTCTTCCTTATGTAGCCTAGAAGCCTCTCACTAAACATGATTACCGTATGTTCATTTATCGCACAATAACATTTGATTTGATGAAGTAAAATAATCAGTTTGTATACAAACACGTTTTGAAATACATTACTGCATGTTTAAAAATATCATTCACTTTACAAGCATTGTAAAAATGCATTTTCAAGTTTATTTTGAAGTCAAATTTGTCTTCATTAAATCAGAAGCATGAAAATATGCCTTGTAAATGCTTGGAAAGTGCTTGAATGTGATTTAAATTAATAAATACAGCAGTTTCAAGATGTATGGCCAAACAATATTTTTTTGCCATGTTTTAAATTTCTTCAATTACTTCAATTATTTGTTAAAACCTAAAAACTAACAATTTAGATTAAGTGTAATGAACATATTGAGTAACAAAATCAAGGAAAGTGGAGCTGAGACATTGTCAATCCAAGTCAAATCCACCTCTGAGGTGGGATCAGAATGATCCTGAAATTTTGGTATCAAGTTGATCCTGATATCTGACTTAACTTTTGAAATACCCAAATCAGCCTTTTATCTGGATTCAAGGGAGGATTGGATTACCAGAGCTGAAACCCTGATCTTCAGGATCAGGATTCTCCTGATCTGTGTTGAAATACCCAGTTTTCAGATCAGATCTAGATTTAATCCAATCCGACCAGGATAATCCTGTCAGATCACGTTTGAAATACTGGGCCCAGGTGTGTGTGAGACTGTGGCTGCATTGTTTCACTGCAGTTCAACTCACAACTCTCCCCGTTAATAAACTGACCGAGTATAAAATCCATGTTTAATCTAATGCAATCTACTGTATAGTACAAAAGATAAAAGCGTCACCATTAGGGCTGTCACTTTTTATTCGACATTCGAATATTCGTTCGAATGTGGGGGGAAAAGTTCGTATTCGAGCAGTAATGACCTGCTCGATATGCAGGCTGCAGCAAAGATACTCTATTTACCGTCTTTGGCTGCAGTGCCCGGTGCCTGCATAGCGCCCCGGAGCGTCCACCGGACGCGGAAGGGCCGCGAACAGCCGAGAAACGGAGCCAGTTTACTTTCTGTGCCCATATTAATCGCTGGTGTGGTGTCGCGGCGTGCACCTCCGCGGCCGGCTCGCGCCGTGCAGCGTCTGGTCTATTTTGTGTGAGAGCCGCGAGCAATCGCGTCAAGCTGGGCAGGAAGTCAAACATGAAACAACGAGAGTATCCGGTCAATTTTCAAAATAAAACACCGCGACTGTGTGCGGCGCGGGGGGGGGGGGGGGTTGTAATATTCGAATATATCCGAACGAATTACGGGTCATTCAATAATCGTTCGAACCTCATTTTTCTAAAAACTGACAGCCCTAGTCACCATTCTTACAGATGACCTGATAATCTATTTATCTAATCTTAGCAGAGAAAACATGTGTGAATACTCACAGGTTTACTGTACAAGCTGGATGTCTGCTGTGTCTCACTGCTGGTTGTCGTTGGAGCACTGCTGGTGCACCTCGTTGTACAGATCTCACTGCTGGTGTGCGTTGGAGGAGCACAGATCTCACTGCTGGTGCACCTTGTTGAGAGCCTATAGCTTCATTGTAGTTATCTGGAGAAAAGGAAAAAAGGAAAAAAAAAAACAGAGATATTTTAAGTAATACACAACATAACATTAGCTGACACTAAAAGGTGGAGTTCTTAAATTAATTAATTCAGACTAAATATATATTTTTATGGAAAAGCAATACTTGAAAAAATAAAGCTTTTAATAAGCATTCTCCATATTCAACCTTTGAATTGAGAATTAATAAGGAATGACATGACATATTTCTTGGCTTAGCTATCAAAACATCATTCTTTTTTAAAATAATTTCTACACAGGCATTTTCTCTACTTCAAAGTGGCTTGTCTGCTTTTTTCCACTCTGTACATGGCTGCGCAGACCTCAAACAGTCAAAAACTACATAGTATTATGTATACACAATTTGCTAAGGTTGCTGTAGTGTGTGTTGTATTAACTCTGATTTGTATGTATACAAATCAGAGTTAATACAACACACACTACAGCAACCTTGTGAAATGTGTGATTTAAACAATTCAGTGTGAATCTGGATCATACAGCTAAAATCACCCTATTCATCCATTCAACAGTTTATATAGCCTGAGCTTTGAAAGCACAGAAAGATTTATTGCGCCACTCTCATTTTTATGTTTAAAAACGCGCGGGACAATCTGACCGAGTGCCCAGTTTCTTTATGAACATGAAATAGCATACAGCCTACCTGGCAGAAGGATTAATATTACGGTCAGTCCCGGTTTCCACATGCGCGCGCGTGCACACACGCGCACACACGCGCACACACACACACACACACACACCTGAAAAATGAAAAGAAAGTGCAGGTTAGCTAACAACATGTGGCACTAGCCATTTTATAAACAAAAAGAGGAAAACACTGTCAGCCTTTTATGCTAAAGGACGTGCTCGCCTGTTCGGGAGCTATATGTTTTAAAAAATACAACTTAAACCAATCCTTACTATCGAAATTAAAGTAATTAATATGAAACAATGGCGGAGCTCATAGCTCATGATGCACCTACCAGGGAGACAACGAGGTCCGACTGCTGCAGGGGTGCTGCATTTAATTACCATAGGACAAATAAGTTTCAGTGTTGTGTGATGAGTTTTTATGGCAAGTGGAATCACACTACTCCTTAACTCGGTTACTATAGCGCCCACAACAAAATGTCTGCTAACATTATACTTAGTCTATCACTTACTCAAAATTAATAAGCAGGTTTAACAGCAAAACAGTGCAGTCCATCCTCTCCTGAGCCGCATTTTAGGCTAACGCTAATCGTTAGCCACATAGCTAACGTTAGTCGAGCTAGACATTAGCGCCCTTGTTAACATTCAGGCTAGACTCTAGACAGAAATTATCTTTGTATGCTAACTGCCAACGCACTGTCTCAAAAACGAATGTTATCATTAACAAAACATTTATGTATTTCACTCACCACTTGTCTTTGTTGGATGCCTCACCAGAATGCAGCAATCAGCACTGGCTGGCAAACCCTCGACAACCACTAGGCGGGATTGCTTTTCCGGTGACGTTAGTCAACTGGACCGTTATGAATTTGAAAAAATTCAAAAAATTCAAAAAAAAAAAAATAAATCGATTTTTTTTTTAATTCTCTATGATTTTTCAGTCTCCTACATAGACTGTATAAAAAAAGAGGTCTCCTATTATTATTATTATTATTATTATTATTATTATTATTATTATTATTATTGTTGTTATTATCATTATCATTATTATAGCTGCACATAATTTTTATTCATTTATTTTTTATCAAATCTGTAATAAACAACCATTCGCTCAACTTAGCCTCACATAATGTGGCCCAGAGATCTGATTTGATATATGGGCCAGATACTACACTCAACAACTGGCCCATATCTTGTCTGCCAGAGTCAAGACAGTGCCACCTTTGCCACACCTGGGCCATGTTCGGTTCATATGCCTTATGCCATTGCCGACTGAATGCCACCTGTGCCAGCTTCATGCCAGATCTGGGCCAAATGTCACTGCTATGTGGGTACCTCAAAAACTGATTTTTCTTTTTACTGTGGTTTCAAATCTGCCTACACGACAGTGAATGGCTTACTCAATTTGTGAAGCCACTGGTGAATGCCACTTGTCAATTAGCTCAGTGCGATAGACAATGGTGTGTGGTTCCCGAGGTTGTGGGTTCAATCCTCAACTGATACAAATTGAACATTGTAAGGTCAACTGTCTTGTCTTCCTATTCTCCTGTTTGTTGCTCAGAATTGCCTAAATTTGCCCAAAAGTAGCCCGGACCCGACCCATCGTTGCGCAGCAGCTATAACTAGAAACAGCATTTCCTAACGGAACATGCGTGTGAATGCTGAAACCCAATGCTGAACCATGCTGAATTAGCAGAATAAATTGACAAAGACATGCGGAATGGCATACAAGAAACATGTCCATGGAAGGAATTGAACCCACAACTTCATGAGTGGTAACCTAACACACTAACCATATAGCCACAGAGAACCTGAGTTACAATGAGCTTTATAGACCGTTTCAGAGAGTATAAACAAATACAGGTGTTACCAAGGATACTAATTAAGGCTCCATTCAATTTAGTGTAGCAGAGCGTTTTCTAATGAGCCACACCTGTCTTTGTTTATACTCTCTGAAAGGGTCTATACTATGAGGAATCAAAGACTGTCCAATGACAGCTGAATAATTGGAATCAAAAGTCAAGCAATGATGTGAAATGACTAAGGCAGGAATCGAACCCATGACCTTATGATCATTAAGTCTTTACTCTGCCACTCGGCTACAGAGAGCACACTGCTTTCAAGACTGTTGTCATTCATTGTAATGTGATGATGTGCTGCAAACTGGTATGAGTAATCAAGGAGATAACAAACACCTGTAACCAATTGAAGGCGGGGGAGGAGAGCAGAATTCAACATAACATAACAAGAGTTCTTCCCTTGAATTCAAACCAGTGACCTTGGGGTTGACAAGCGGCCACCCTACCACCTACACTACAGTGGAGTTGTGGGGAAGAGGTTGAGACTTTGATGAATGTGAGATTTTTCAATGATGCTTAAAAAAAAAAGTAAGGAAAGTGCAGAAATTAGCCATACCAAGCAAGAAGAGGACTTTTTTGTGACCTGTGACTATTTTTTGGTGAATTAAAATGAATTAAAAAGCACTTAACAGCAAGTTAAGCTGCTGTGAAAAAAAATGCATTGGGCTGAATGAGAGCAGAGAGCTCCCTGGCTGCATTTAAAAAATATTTTAAATTATTATCTAAGTCTCTTTGCATTTTTGACGAGAATTTTAGCCAGAAGACAAGTGTGGCTACAAAACTGGAGAAAATAATTTGTCTAGAGTTTAATTTGCAGAAAAAGTTAAATATTTTAAAAAGTATAAATAGTTAAAAAGAGAAAAGTAATGCCGATAAAGTAAAAAAAAAAAAAAAAAGCTGCACGTTTTGATATATGAATTGTTAAAATAGCACAAAGTATGAAGGACTAGAAGAAGACCGTAAAAAGGCGGAAGAAAATGGTCGAACAGAAGAATATTATTATTTTACTGTTTCTAAAATACTCTGTAACTGCCAATCTCTTGATCCATACAGCTCAGTAGGTGGCGGTAATGCTCCCTGTAGTGGGTTGTCAACTACCAAAAAGACAAAAGAAGTACAAGCAGAAGAAGGTCATATCCGGTTTATGTCCAGCTGTCAAGGCGCAGACCGTCACGTTACAAGTTCGCTGCGCCTACGACACAAAGTCAGAGTGAAACAAACACGGACCTTTACCTGCCAGCGGTCAGTGCTGTGACTCGCGTCGCTCCTCGAGAGGATTCAACATGTTTTCCTTGTCGACGACGGTCCAACCCCAGGTAGGACAGGAGAGCTAAGGCTAAGGCCGAGCTAACGTTAGCAGCGGTGTTGTTGTTTTGGTCCTGCCCCGCTCAGCTGAGCCCGCTAGCAGGCTAAGTTAACCTTAGCTTGTTCTGTTGTCGGCGAGGCTGGTCTCCTCCTTTCGTTTCGGTTAAACAGTTACAAACAAATGTATAACTTAATTACATCCTACTCGTGTTTTAGGTAAGGTCCAGCCCTGCGTGTGAGCTGTTATGGTTTAGATTATCAGTGTGCCCTTAGCTGTCAGAGGGAAACTGCGTCAATGAGAGACATGTCTGACTGCTCATACCTTGTCTGTTTTTAACACTTTAACCAGCTGCTCTGTGGCGACACGGTGATTACCTGTTTTTGACTGCCCACTTATCTATTATAAGACCACAAAGACCTACAGTAACCATAGCAGCCAGAGGGTGCACCCTGCCAGCTGCCTTTGCGACTTTGACTGAGTCTGTTTCATGTATCGATATTTCAAAAAATAATATAATAATACTAATTCACTCTCTGTTTGACCGCAGGTGACTGTGCCTCTCAGCCACCTCATCAACGTCCTCCACTCTCTGAAGAGCTCAGTGGGAATCGGCAGCAGTGCCAGCAGCAAGTCTAGAAAGCACAAGGAGCATGGCTCCGACTCAGAGCTGCACTGTACAGAGGTATGTGTCAGTATGTGTCTAATCTGCAAACACAGGGCTCCAGACTAACTGTTTTCACTAAGAGCACAGCACAGTGGCCCCTAATTTAAGATTTGAGATAGATAGATGAATTTATTTGTCCTTTACAAGGAAATTTGTTTTCACCATTGCGTACAGACGGCCTCGAGAAGTGCAAATTACATTCATTTACATACATTCCCACATTTCATACACCACAATACATAGAGACATAAGAACATAAAACATAAGACATAAGACCCCGCACAAGAAATCTAGGGGCAGAAATCGACTTGAAAGGCAAATTTTCACATTTTCTTTTCATTCATGATCCTCACACACATTGACCTACCACCTGTAATAACAGATTACAGATTTTTTGAGTTGCCCCTTACACATTTCACCAGTGTAAAAAAAAAGAAGGAAGATAAATTTACTGGTTGCACATGCACAATAGATGTAAAATTTACTTGCGCTGTCACAAATTTCAAATGCCCCCATTTAGGGTCAGACTGGAGCCGTGCCTGAAACAGAAGCCTGTTGTTAAAACCATGTAGTGGACTTTTAATGAGTTCACCTGCACAGTCTGTTACAATTAAATACAAGGACTCAACAGTAAATTCTACTTAGGCCTAAGTGTTAGGCTATGTGTTTGTTGCTGAGGTCATACTCGAATATGGTGCTGTACTGAACTACGGTCTAGTGAGATGTTTTACAGTTTAAGTGTTATATAGTGCTTTTTTACTTGAATGGGCAATATTATGCATGCAAGCTGTGTGAGTGAGGGATACCATGCATAGAGGTGTGGGTGTGTGTGTAGCAGGGGGCATCCCATTTTATGTGTTTTGGCCACATGTTTTTTATTGTGCATGGCAGCAACTATTTATCGATTGTGTGTATCTGTATCTCGAGAATGCCCAGGACAAATTTCTCCACCACCTTAGTAGACAATAAAGGCTTATCTTCTTATCCTATCACTGTTGATTTACATACACAAAGACAACAATATTAGATGCACCTCTCTGACCATAATGCAGTCCAGTATGTCAAATACTAATACAACACAAAGAACATTGTCTTGCATTGCTTGTAAGAAAGTGTTTAAATAAAGTCCCAACCTCACACCTTAGTGTTAGTTTAATATTTTAAGATCTAACAAACGGTTGTATTAGATTGCAGTTACACACATGTAATGGAGTGGTTACTGACAATAACTTTGCAGCCAGGGAACAATAATATGTATACTTATGTAAATGTATTTGTGTGTAGTCTGTGTGGAACCTACGGGAGCTTGGATTATCAATCCTGGGAACACAGCAGCTGGATGAGCTTGTGAACTGTATGTTACCACGCCTGAGCACACAGGACACGCAGCCTCCACTGGGCGGTCAGACGGCCTGGAGGACATCCCATCTTTCTACACACTCCTTCTTCCGCAACAAGCATGGTGAGGAATAATATAACAGCTAGAAGAAAGAGTCCTTTACTTTACCCTATTCTTTTTATATTGTATGTAAATGTGCCTCAGCATGGCGCTCACTTTGGTCAAGTTTGGTTTAAGTTTTTTTGTTTTTTATCTCACTGGTACCTAGGGTTGCAAAATTCCAGGAATTTTCAATGTTGTAAACTTTCCATGGGAATATATGGGAATCAACAGGACTAAATCCGAAATTTACAAAATTGAAGGTTGGCCCTTAATAAGTAGGCTAATTACTAGTAATATTTTACTCAACATTCATGTTTTTGTTGTTCAGTAAAATAATTGATTGTTCATACTCTACTCACAAATAAATCTGTTGAAATGTCATGTTTTTTAATTGTATTATTTTGCATGAATGTCTGCTTATGACAAAACAATTTACATGTATGTTTGGATATGATACAGTTTGTTTAAATTACCCCCAATTTCCAGTTAATTCCCATGGAAAGTTTCCAATTTGGAATATTTCCAAAATTCCCTAGCTTAACTTTCCAAGGAAAGTTTCTGGAAATTTACTGGAAAATGTCCGCCCCTTTGAAACCCTACTGGTACCTCGCTCTTACATGGTATCACCGAATGCTGGAGGCTTATTGATCACTAAACACAATAGGTATGGTGAGACTTGCCATCTCTCACATTTCTCATACACAGACTCAATGAAAACTCCAAACCCATAATGCTCCTTGTCATCACTCATAAAGGAGTTCATCAGACCAGCACTATCCCTTTAACCTAAAAGCTACATTATTCATTAATGTAGCTTTTAGGTTAAAGGGATAGTTCAACATTTTGGCAAACTGCCCCATTGTCATAATCCCTATAGTTTTAGGAGTAGGTTCATTACCTTTAATTGTCGGTGCAAGCTATTTTCAGAACGGCGGAGCAGAGCCCTGAGCTGCTCAGAGCTACGCTACGGAGGCTCATGGGATTTCTTGGCTTCCCTCATCAAACTCATCAAATACACAATCCAACAACTCCACAACGCTCTGGTGGACAAGTTGTGACCTGCACATTCACCACGCTATGAGATAATAATGGGACGTTAGGAGACAGTGTTATGTTATGTTTATTTATTTGATATGGACATCACAAATACATTAAGACTGTTCCAGTGGACAGACCAGATGCTTTGCTTGAGTGTGTTTAGCACAAGTGCTAATTTTCAACACCAGTCCATAGGCGGCTAATCTAAAAATACAGAACATATTATCAACAGTATGAGATAAAACCAAGTGCATGACACTACATCATGATAGTAACATACTAAAAAATACAGAGCACAAGATCAGCGAGAGGAGATTGAGTAAACAGAATCATGATCGTAACAGTAAAAATAGTAACAATAAAAAAGTCCATATTTATACATGTGAGCATTGTTGTTTTGCTTTTAACCATGCTTTTAGTCCTCTATTAAACGAGTTTGTGTCAGTCTCCAGTTTCAGGTGAGTGGGTAAAGTGTTCCATAGGTTAACCCCTTTTATTGAAAAGGCAGACTGTCCAAATGATGTTGTACACTTGGGAACAATGCAGTCGCCATTGTGGGAGGCTCGTGTGTTTACTCGGCTTGAGCTACAGCGTCTTTTTATCAGTGCAGAAAACAGGGATGATACACAGTTATGAAGACATTTAAAAACAAGTCTGATATTACAGTAAATTATAAAGTTTTCAAATGCAAGAAGGTTGTGTTTTCTCAGGATGCCGCAGTGGTGCCATCTCATTGGTTTTTGATCCATAATTTTTATTGCTTGCTTATATATTGATATTATGGGTTTCAAAGTAACTTGAGAGGCTTGAGACCATGACGTGATACAATATGACAAATGAGAAAGAATCATAGCATGCATGTAGAGTTGTGCAGCTTTACATGATAGGTCTCTTCGAATAAAACGAAAACAATTGAGATTTGGTTTAACCTTCTTGCAGATGTGATGTACTTGTTTATCAAATTTTAAATTTTTGTCTAGTATAATCCCCAGGTATTTAACCTCATTCACCACAGTAATTATTTCATTTTTTATCTTCACCTCAAACAGATCGTTCACAGGCCTATTGCGAATAGAAATACACATAGAAACAGTTTTCTTGACATTCAGGGTTAAGTGAGACATTTCAAGCCAGTGAGTGACTCTCTTAAGTGCTTGCGTGAGGTGGTCAGCTGCTTTGCTAGCTGTTTTAGCAGATGCATAGATGACTGTATCGTCAGCGTACATCTGGCAGCTGACACCTGGACAACTTAGTGGCAGGTCATTGATGTACATAGTGAACAACAGTGGTCCAAGTATGGACCCCTGTGGTACTCCCATGTTGTTGGTGAGAAGTTGGGATTTTTCCCCATTTACCTTGACACATTGTTGTCTTTCCCCCAGATATGATTTAAACCACTGAGTGGCATCTGTAGACATTTTAAAACGTTTTAACTTGGCCAAGAGGACACTGTGGTCGACAGTGTCGAAAGCCTTTTTGAGGTCCAAAAACACTGTCCCCACAACATGTCCCTTGACCATTAGACCCTTGACCCTCTCAATAAGATAGCAGTTGGCTAATTCTGTGGAATATTTAGGCCTGAATCCAAATTGCTGTGGATGGAGCAGTTGGTTGGTCTCCAAATAATCCGTCAGTTGTATCGCAACAATCTTCTCCAGGACTTTTGAGACTACAGGGAGAATAGCAATAGGCCTATAGTTACTCGCCATGTCTTTGTCTCCCGACTTGTAAATAGGAGCAATTATTGCTGTTTTCCAGCTTTCTGGAAATGTGCTTGTTCTTATTGAGAGGTTCACTAAATAAGTAATAGGCAACAACAAGTCTTTCTGATATTTCTTAATTAAACCCGCATTTAAATCATTAATATCCTTTGACATTGAGTTGTTCATATTTGCAATAATCTTTTTAACTGTATCACTGGATACCTCTTTAATGTTGTTTTGAGTTGTTGTTGTTGTTTGTGCCAATTTGCCAAAATGTTGAACCATCCCTTTAAATAAAGCCAAGCATCCATGGCACCACTTTTTCCTGAAGTTATCTCAGTTAACTATATATTAATTTGTTCTATATGTGTAATAAACTGCAGTTTTTCCTCATTTGCCAGGGTTTTCGTGTGGTCCTGTACCCTTGTCAGCCCAGGTTTTTTCCAGGCAGCATCCTTCACCTCTTCAGTCTGTCTGCACAGAGCTGCAGCAGTGGCCTGGTAAATATAGATTAGATGCTGAGATAAGGACAAATCTCACAGTTAACTGTCAGCATCATCTTCAATTTAATATCGACATGGTATATTTACCTGCAGCAGTATATGTAAGTCAAGGCTAACCTCCCAAAGTTATTCAAACTGTGGAAATAAATATATTTTTAAAATAAACACAATAAACATCCTCTGCTTGTTGTTTGTTTCAAGTGTTGATCCAGAACAGAGGCTTTAAAACTTTAAGGAGCAAAACCAGACGGATGCAGTCGGCCTTCGACCGCCCCGTGGAATCTGAAGGGTTCACACCATCTTTTATGAAAGTAGGTACTTAGAGATAATCACAAGCTTAACCTGCTGCTCAGCCAAATCCCTCAGCACTTTTGTTGGAAATTGGTTTTCTGCCTAGCCCGTGTCAGCAAAAGGCCTACACAATGTCATGACTGAGATAAACAGTACTCTTTTTGGATTTAGTTGAATTGTGTTATCAGATGGATTAGCAAAATCACTTAGATTAACAATTGACTGTAATGTTCCATGACAGATTATAAAGCTCTCCTGTGTGTTTGAAAATATAAAGCAGGTGTTTTCAAGATTACAAAGTGCAGTATAATTACCCTCATAGTAAAGGTTTGATAAAAGTGAAGTAGCATTCTGGCTTATGACAACTACTGACCAGTCTTGCCTCATGCTACAGGGTTTCCTCTCACGTGACAAAGGTGAAGTGGAAAGTCTCGACAGCATGTTGAAGAACAAGAACATACCCGATGGACAACAGGACGCCTTCAAAAGAGGCTTCGCTGAGGGTTTCCTGAAGGCTCAAGCACTGACACAACGCACACAAGGCAAGTGTCAATGGAACAACAGCCCACACAAGTTAACATTATTAAATAGTACTATGTAATATATTATTTTCCTGTGATGTTTCTGACTGTTTAGACTCTCTGAGGAGGACCCGTCTCATCTTGCTGGTGCTGCTTCTTCTTGGGCTCTATGGTATCTCCAAGACCCCTTTCCTATCGGGTAAAGGCTCCTTTTTAATTCTAGAGATGCTTTTTATTTCGTGTCTCACATGAAAATCATCTCCTATATCTTATCTATACCTCAGCATTTGCCCGCTTTACTAATTTATGCTTATTGAATATTTTCATGAAGCCTTAGAAGAAAAGAAGAAAGGATTTTTTTTTGCATTTTTGCTGACAACACTAAATTCTAACTTGCACTACCAAAGCACTGATATTAGATGTAGCTATTACATAACCCCTAATAACAGGCTGTGTGTGTGTTCATTAACCATGCCATGCAGTGTGATTTCGAACTTTAATCTAACCATTCTGGACAGTGCGGTTCCGAACCACATCAGGGCTGGACTCTGCAGTGGATCCTGTCCAGATGAAAAACGTGACATTTGAGCACGTCAAAGGAGTAGAAGAAGCTAAGAACGAGCTGCAGGATGTGGTGGAGTTCCTGAAGAACCCACAGAAGTTCACAGCACTGGGAGGAAAGCTGCCAAAAGGTTGGAAGTGTATTTAAGCCTAGATGAAGCTTTTTCATCTGATATGCAGAAGATACAGTACCACTTAACGGTTTTTATTTTAAATCACTCTATGTTTTCCTCATCTCCTCCTCTTACCTGTCCGTTCTGTAGGTGTTCTCCTGGTCGGTCCACCGGGGACCGGTAAGACCTTGCTGGCCAGAGCGGTGGCTGGAGAGGCTGATGTGCCGTTCTACTATGCCTCTGGTTCGGAGTTCGATGAGATGTTTGTTGGTGTTGGAGCCAGTCGCATCAGGAACCTTTTCAGTATGTTTCTTTTAATTTAAAAAAACAAATCAAATATCATCTTCCTGTTAGCTAAGATATAGTACATAACTACAAGAACACTAATTATAATTGTACTTAAATATTTTTGCCCTGCTGTTTCTCTAGGGGAGGGGAAAGCCAATGCTCCATGTGTGATCTTCATCGACGAGCTGGACAGTGTGGGCGGGAAAAGGATCGAGTCTCCCATGCATCCTTACTCCAGACAGACTATCAACCAGCTGCTTGCTGAGATGGATGGGTAATCTCTATAGTATATAGTATAGTGATCAGTTACATGTTTACATGTTAGCTTGAGCAGGTACCTTCAAGTAAATTTGAGGTATTTATGATATATACAAATGTGATATTCATAAAGAAACGTCCTTGGTTAATGTCAAGCTATTTCATCACATTGATCCAGAAACCATGTTAATCTAATCCCTAATTCCTGCATTTTATTTATGTCCAATTGCTAATTCCTGCATTTTATTTATGTCCAATTGCAAACAAAGAACAGTATTTATTCATGCACAGTTCAGTGTTGGTCAACACAATAATACATGAAATACTGTGTAAAACTTAATGCAAGGAGAATTTTCTGTCATGAGAAAATGTTGCAAAAAACAAACCAACCATAAAAGGAAAGTTGCTGCATCCCAGACACTGACTGGCACCTTTTGAAATTGTTTTGTAGGTTCAAACCAAATGAAGGTGTGATCATCATCGGAGCAACAAACTTCCCAGAGGCTTTGGATAAGTATGTTCAACCTCTGTGTCTCCTGTAAAATGTCAGAGCTTACGGTGCACATTTAGAAATGCCAAGGTTTACGACCTCCACACTCACAGCTGTCCCTCCTTTTCAATGACAAACTATAGACTACAGCTTTGAGGCTGTGACTCAAGAGTTATATGCAGGTCCAGTAACAGCATTTTACTAACAAACTCATCGACCCTTTCAGTGCCCTGATCCGACCTGGACGTTTTGACATGCAGGTGACTGTCCCCAAACCTGACGTGAAAGGACGCACAGAGATCCTCAACTGGTACCTGAAGAAGATCAAAGTGGATCCAGGTCTGGAATAATGTATAATAATTGTAAGAAAGAGTATTTTAATTGCAAGTGAAATCTTATCTGACTTATCTGCGTTTTGCTTTTCTTTGCTGAGCAGCTATTGAGGCCAATATCATTGCCCGGGGCACAGTGGGCTTCTCCGGCGCTGACCTGGAAAATCTGGTCAACCAGGCAGCCCTGAAGGCAGCAGTAGATGGAAAAGACATGGTCTCTATGAAGGAGCTGGAGTTTGCTAAAGACAAAATCCTCATGGGTGAGAAAAGCTCAGCTGGTTGATTCCGACATACCACCCACACTGAATTACATTTTTCCACCATTCTCTTTTGTTGCCTTTTTTTTTTTTTAATCTGAACTCTTCTATTCTTCCTCTGGATGAAACCAAATCAATAATTATTCCCTCTTTTCCTAGGTCCTGAAAGGAGGAGCGCAGAAATAGACGATAAAAACAAGCTCATCACAGCGTACCACGAGTCAGGACATGCAATCGTAGCTTACTACACCAAAGACTCCATGCCCATCAACAAGGCTACCATCATGCCCAGGGGCCCTAGTCTGGGACATGTAAGAACAACTAATGGTCTGGACACCTTTAAATGTGCTTATCCACCTTTGACATCAGTTGTGATGCAGACACTCCTCCGTCTTCCTCCCCCTTCCCAGGTGTCCATGCTTCCTGAGAATGATCGCTGGAGTGAAACCCGCTCTCAGTTATTGGCCCAGATGGACGTCAGTATGGGCGGCCGTGTGGCAGAGGAGATGATATTTGGCCCTGAGTACATCACAACTGGTAGGAAATAGTTCCAAAAAGGCATGTCAGTCATAAAACGTTTCACCTCAGAGGGAAGGATATAGGAAAGACTTTTATTTATGTCACCAGGAACATCAAAAAGCAGCATAAGAGGTTACATCATCGTCATTTTATTCCTCTATAGGAGCATCAAGTGATTTTGACAGCGCTACCAAGATCGCTAAGATGATGGTGACCAGATTTGGAATGTGTGAGAAGGTAGGCAGACCTGACAGGGTCATAGGAAAGAAAATCTGATTGTAATGTATGCAGTTTTTGTTTTAAATTAATATCTGTGTATGTATATATGACATTACTCTTTGTGTCCCAGCTGGGTGTTATGACCTACACCGACTTGACAGCACAGAGCCCAGAGACGCAAGCTGCTGTGGAGCATGAAGTCAGGCTGTTACTGAAGGTCTGTGTCACCTGTTGAAATGACTCATGTAAAAAAAACAAAAGAAAAACACCCAGCTCTATGTATAGCTCTATAGCAGTACATATCCATAGCAGCATTTCTCTCTCTGTCACCAGGAGTCCTACGAGCGTGCTAAAGCCCTGCTGAAGTCTCACAGCAAGGAGCACAAGAACCTGGCGGACGCTCTGCTCATGTATGAGACACTGGATGCCAAAGAGATTAAGCTGGTCTTGGAAGGAAAGAACCTGGAGACGAGATGAAAACCGACAACGATCTCAGGGAAGCAACGGGGGAGTGGGTCAGATTTGAAGAGCTCAGGCATAAGGGAAGGAGGAACGGACTCAGGTGTTGAGCAGTGAATCAGAGGAGTAAACTGACGTGTGCTCACGTGGGACGATGTCACATCTTCATGCTGTCACCTTCATGGAATCTAATCGATACTCCCAGACAGGTAGCTTTGTTATTTGAAACTTAAATATGACCCAACCCCCCCTGTGTTCAAAGGTGAGCTGATGTATGGTTCCCTGGTTCATTGTGTGTTTGATATGAAGGATGTTGCTCAGTGCACTTTATCAGCTGGTGTTGGGAGATGATACATGAATGTTAATACACAACTTAAGTGAAAAAAAAAAAACATGTGGATGAGATTCTTTTTTTTTCAACTTAGTCATGTTCAGTTCAGCCTGTTCAGCTCCATACAAATTCCTTCCCTGTCAGTGAGAAATGCTGAGCTATGAATACCATTAAATGGTTAGTTCAACATTTTGGCAAATTGTCCCATTGCCATAATCCCTATAGTCATAGCAGTAGGTTCGTTACTTTTATTTGTCGGCGCAAGCTATTTTTAGATCGGCGGAGCAGAGCCGTGAGCTGCTCAGAGCTACGCTACAGAGGCTCATGGGATTTCTTGGTTTCCCTCATCAAGCTCATCAAATACGCAATCCATCAACTCCAAAACGCTCTGGTGGACAAGTTGTGACCTGCACATTCACCACGCTATGAGAAAATAATGGAACGTTACGAGACAGAGTTGTTTTAGAGGTAAATTCAGAGACTGCTTGCTGAAAAACTGCCACCAACGGGAACGCACATCAAAACAACTCTGTGTCATAACATTCTGTTATTACTGTATCTCATAGCGTGGTGAATGAGCAGGTCACAACTTGTCTACGAGAGCGTTTTGGAGTTGTTGTAGGGAAATAAGAAATTCCATGAGCCTCCGTAGCGTAGCTCTGAGCAGCTCACAGCTCTCTTCCGCCGTTCTAAAAATAGCTTGCACCGACAATTAAAGGTAACAAACCTACTGCTATGGCAATGGGACAATTTGCCAAAATGTTGAACTATCCCTTTAACCCAGAGAGTTGCTGCGTAGTCGTGGCAACCAGAATTTAACTCAACCTCTCTGCTTGTGTTCATACCGGTTACGTGTCGAGTATATCCCCAAGGTGAGGCTGCTGTACTATATACTTCAGCTTGTGTTGAACTACACACTTTTGCTCATCCCCCTGATCTTGCAAGGTTGGTTTTTCGTCCAAGAGACGCTAGGCGGAAGGCAGAGAGCCTCAATTCTCCCCATAACATGTCATTTAACCATCACCTTATTCAAAAACTGTTTAATACAGGTAAAATTATAGTTCCTCTTTAAATCAGGACATACAATTGTTAAGTCTCTCCATTGCGTCCTTTTGTGTGTAGAAGGTTTAAAAAGATCATTCATATGATCTACTTATCTGCTTCTGTCACTGTTGCTTGTGTGTTAAGGTGGCCTTCTGGGGAATGTACTCTAAGTGTATATTTCTTTCCTTTTGACATAAATAAGTGTAAAAATTTAAACTTCATGTCAGCACTTTGGATGAGTGAACACATTTTAAAATGCACTTTTGCACTCTTCATGTAATTTATTTCATTTATGCTGCGTGTACAGACCTACAAACCTGCTGCTCATCTTCAAAACACGTTAGAAAGACAGTCGAATTCATGGTGTGATAGATATCAGGATCTGTGACATTTGCATCGTTGGTCTTATTTATTAAAATACTCTGAGTTTGGCTTTTGAAAAGCCTCTCTGCAAATCAAGTCAGGTTTTCTATCTTCAAAGGAGTAGATTCGGTCAGTTCCTTCAGTTTATTGTCCACTGGTATCCGGGAAAGACGAGAGTCGGACAGAAAGTTTAAGCGCTAACAGTTCACAGAGTCTAATTGTAAAGAGGCATCCTTGATTCTGAATGTGACTAAGTATTATTCAACACATTTGTAAGTAGTAACTTGTAGTTATCTGTCAGTTGAATGTCTTCATTTAAAATCAGTTGAAGCCGTCATAATCCTTATTTTAGCATTACAGAGCAGATGGTAAAAGTCTTGTCAATGTTGCCACCAGCATATGTTATATAATAGTGTAATTCACTTTGACACTATTCTGTCTCTCAGCCTTTTACTCATGTTTAGCTGTATATATGTTTGGGATGTGATGGGAACATTGTATATAGTTGTATAGTAATGCTTTTAATGCTGAATTGCTCTCTGCTGTTGATTGACAAAAAAAAAATCTCTCAGCAATGTGACAACAGCAGCGCTTAATGAATGTTAGTGCAGCTGAAATAAAGAAATAAAAGGAAACCCAAAGATTTATTTTTTTGTTAACTTGTGTGTGTATTTCACTCATTAGGTCAGGTTACAAAAACACTAGATAAATGGCACAAGGATTGCTTTGATGTGTCAAACCGGAATAGATGTGGAATAATTCTCTGTTCCTTGATAGGTTAATATAGGGGCTGACGGCTGGTTGGGGGAATGATGTCATTTGTAGACTGTGTGGTCCAGAACTACTTGGTTTGTTGGGGTCAATAGGCAGGGCCGTTGTATAGGGAAGAAAGGTGATGATAATTCCAGGGGCCCAGTGCCCAGTAGGGCCCACAAAAACCTCCAGTAGTCTGAATTATTCTGCATAAGACCCTGACTAATACTCATAGTAATGCTGCATTGGCATCAAAACAAAGTAAATAAAATGACAATACATATGTAGTCTAAGAAAAAAAGGGGATAAGTCAGGGGGTAGGGGCCCCTTTAGTATTCTTTCAAGGGGCCCAGAATTCCTAGCAATGGCCCTGTCAATAGGTCACATGAAGTGTGAAGACTTTCAGAATCTCAGAGTAAATTCTTCACAGGTCCCAAACAGTGTCAGAAACACTGGGATGAAGACTAGGCCATGGAGCAGACCAAATGTAACCACAAGGAACACAACCTTGAAGAACGTCCTGAAGATGTAGCTTTCCGACACGGACAGCACCACCACTCCTAAAACAGTGGACAGGGCTCCCTGCAGGACAGGATACCCTAAATGGGCCAAAGCATCAATGGTCTTCTCATTGACATCATGCTCGGAACTGGAGACAAAAGAGTAAGAGATATGCGCTGAGAAATCCACAGCGAAACCGACACACATGACGAGGTTGATCATGGAGATGGAGTCCAGGTTTACCCCCCACAGCCCCATGAATCCCGTCACACCGACCATGGTGGAACAAATTGCGAAAGCCACCCACACGGAGCAAAGCAGGCTGGGTATGAGGATGAATGAGACGACCAGCATCACAGTCACGGCCACCAGGACAGTTTGAATGGTGCTGTCCATGATGACAGTATACTGGTCATAGTAAATGAAGGCAGGGTGGTACACCAGCAGCTGCACTGGACATTCCTCCGCTGTTTCCCTGAGTCCAGTCATCACGTCCTTCATCGTGGTTTTGTTCAGTGTCTGAATGAAGAAGCGAGAGGCCTGAATCTCGTTGTCCTCAGTTGTGTTGATGTCTTGTCTGAACACTGAGCTGAGTTCTAAGAAACGGGGCAGATGGGATTGGAAAGCCTCCTGAGAGCTGATGTTGAGGTTGGTTGCATTTGCAAAATGCTGAAAAGAAAGAAACCAAGCAGATGTGCTATTGACGTAGTTTAAACGTTCAAAGTTTGAGATGCATGACTGCAGTTCCTTCTGTCCTTCCTCGTCCCAGTATTGGAAGGGTTGTTTCACCGCTACCATCACATTGCAGCTATATTCAGAAAAGTATTGTCTTTGATTGTTGTAGTAATCAATAATGTAGGAATCATCCAAAGCCAGATTCCTGATGTCGAGTCCCTCCTTTAAGATCCAACAACCATAGATGCTAACAGCCAGATAGGCTGCATAGATGACAAATACATGTGCTTTAATGAGTTTGTGGGTCAGAAATGGACCATAAAACTTCTTAAAAATGTGGCTCATGGGCTCAGTTTCCTCCTTTTCAGTCATCAAATCGTAGCTCCCCCCAACACAGCACACACCGAAGGCTTTTGAAGTCCTGTGTGGTAAGTCCTCCGGGACTTTGGCACAGGTGAACCAGTGCCTGTTCTCTGCTTCCCTCTGTCCGTTCAAGGCCATGCAGGCCCCCAGGAAGGTGATGTTGTACAGGTAGCAGAAGCAGACAGAAACCCCAGCGTAGAGGCAGAAGGACTGGACCGAGCCGAAGGGCGAGCTGCAGCCCAGGAAGAGAGCCAGAGCGTCAGTCAGGGTGGTGATGGTGATGGAGACGCCAGCATCCCTGTAGGTGTGAGCGAGCCGGTCGGGGACGCTGTCCAGAACACGGCTCCTCTGCCAGCAGGAGATCATGATGAACATATCATCAAGTCCAACACCTGCAGGTCAAGACAATGAGGAGAGGGAATTTCAAAAGGGTTTTTTTGGTTTGCTTTTTAAAGGGATAGTTCAACATTTTGGCGAATTCGCCTATTGCCATAATCCCTATAGTCATTGGGTTATTTTAGGTTCATTACCTTGAATTATTGGTGCATGTTGTTTTGAGATCCACGGGGCAGAGACGCGAGCTGCTCAGCAAACACAATGGAGGTGAACGCTACTGGTCCCCTGTCCTTCATCAAACTCATCAAATAGCCTACACAATCCAACAACTCCAAAACACTCTCATGGAGTTGTGACCTGCACATTCAACATGCTATGAAATAATCATGTATAATTATGTAACATTATGACACATGTACACTGTAAAAAACCCAATGAATGACATTTTGAGCTAACCAAAAATATATTGCTGAATCAATTTCTTGGTGTGGTATCAATTGACTGAACCTGTTAATCTATGTTGGACCGATCATTCTTTGGAAATTGTTGAAAGAACTAACATATTCAAATACAGTGAACACCCACAGTTAGCTGTTGGCTCAATTAAAAGACATAAATCCAGTCAAAGAGATGCTGGCTGTCATGTGACATTTCATATGAGTGACTCGTTCAATCAATGACAAATGATTCATTAAGTGAATGAAGTCGAAACTTGTTCACAAGGCCAGTGCAAATGTGCCATTCGAGGAGCAGCATCTTCAGAGACCAGACACGGTGAGTTGATTCACATCAAGTTGCTAAATAATAAACTCTACTTTGTTGGTAGTTGTATCTTAACTCATCATGGTCGACATGTTCCTAGCGAACAAGTTAAATAACCGTCTTAATATTTCTTTGGCTTTGATATGCTAGCTAGTTAGCTAACATTAGCTAGCTGACAGACTGACTAGCTAATGTTAATGTTGGCTGGAGGAGCCCCGGCCATTCTGCTTATAGATCAGCTAAACTAACGCTTAGTTTTAATATTTTTTCATGCGAGAAAGAAATCGTTTAGAGTCCCAATCTGCGGACAGTTAATCCAAATGACGCCTGTTTGGAAATTTGCTCCTACATTTTTGGAGAAGTGAAGCTCCACCTGGGGAGCAGCCACAGAGAGTAGAGGGTCGTCAAGGAGTCAGCAGCTGGTTAATTCATGATCTCATTGAATGGTTTGTTAAATGAAAAGTGAGGCTCCAGGTCAGAAGAGCAGCGCTGCCCCGGGGCTCTGGTTGTACAGAAATCACCACATTCATATCAATAAATTCATGTTTCACAATTAGCCTAACTGATTGGTCTACATTAAATTTAATCTAATCAAAATACAACATAGGGAAATTCTTTGTGACGCGCTTGTGTTTTCACTGTTTTCGCCTGCTGTAAGCGATATTTTTTTTCATATGATATATGCAGGACCCACTGTATATTGTTTTATGATTTATTAATGTGAAACAATTTTAATGTTAGTAAATATTATCTCCCACATGTGGCATATTGGTGCAAGTAATAATGCAGTGTTGAACATTGTGTGATGCAATTTCCTGTTCTTTCTATACAGAACACAACATTACCATGCATCGAAGATCGGTTGCAATCCAAGGCCTGCAGTACTTTTTCAAAGAACCTACACTATCATGAAGACATGTCAGGTAAATCAACATTTCAGGCATCAGGGGGAAATGCTTCTGCTATAAATATCTTGAAAGATTTTAACGAGTCTTGTATGTACTTCAATTTAGACAGCTGATGTGGAGACTGCGACTGACGGAGTTAAGGTCGACATCCTTGAGTTGGTGCCAGTTCCTGCAAAGTTGCACTATTTGCATTTTTAATAAAGTTGTGTTGAAAAAACATTGCTGCTTTCATTCTGTTGATTCAGTATTTCTAGTTTTACATCCAATTAAGAATTTTATGTTGATTGCTTTAATGAACAATTGTATAGAAACTAATTCCCTAGCTATTTTTCATTGGGATGTCCAATGAATAATTTCTAATTGAAAGCATGATAAGATAATGGATAAACTTTAATTGAGTGGATTATTTAATGGTTGGGATAATGGATAAACTTTAATTGAGTGAATTTTTCTGATGGTTGGGCAAGCAAACAAATCAAATTGAGCCAACTAAGATTTTTTAATTGAGAGAATTACTTGAACAGAGAAATTGAGTAAATTAACAATAGCTAGGGAATTAGTTACTGAAAGATTTTACATTGGAACAGCTCTTTTTTTTTAACAGTGTAGCAAATACTCGGAACTACTTTCACTTTTGAAATCAATCTGCCCAGCAGAAATGTCTGGAATGTACTTCCAGCCAAGCATTTGCCTCGAAAACAACGCTGACTCGTGATGTTATTATTTCATAGCGTGGTGAATATGCATGTGAACATATGTTTTGGAGTTGTTGGATTGTGTATTTGATGAGTCTTGAAGGACAGGGGACCTGTACCATTCACCTCCATTGTGTTAACTGAGCAGCTCTGCCCCGCAGATCTCAAAACAACATGCACCGATAATTAAAGGTGGCTATAGGGATTATGGCAATAGGCGAATTTGCCAAAATGTTGAACTATCCCTTTAAGGTCTGTTGGTGTACTTAGCTTGGTTCCACTGGCATACCTACCTAATATCATGAAAGGACAGGAAGCAGCTGTCATGACAAAAGGTTGGCCCAGCAACAGCAGTGCACCAAAACCACTCAGGACTGCCAGACCTGTGGACAGCACCCCACAAGATGCCACCCACACCTTTGTCCGTACATTGTCCAACCTGAGGGAATCAGACATGTCATTTAACACCTAACATGTGATTTTTTTTTTTAATTGTAGACTTTTCTATCATAAACTTTAGGCTTTGGAATCGAGGTGTTGAAATTACTGTCTTGAGAAATCATTATATAAGAAAAAGTGTTACCAACCTCCAACATGATATAATGGAAAATGTGATGGCAATGGCGTAGGTGATGGAGAATAAATAGATGACAGAGGCTGGAGATTTCTCAAACTCCCACTGTATTGACATGGAGGTGGAGTATGACACCTGGAAAAAATGTTAATAAACTTAACATAAAGGTATCAATTGAGAAAACACAGGTACTGGTGCAGGTCTGCTTACCTGAATAGATGTGGATGATTCATTTGAGACCAAATTTATGAAACCTTCCAGCCACAGATCTGTTCTTTCTTTGGTGTCTTCTCGTAAATAGTAATAGAGCTGTATGGCTTCAGCACTCTCAACATGTGAGCTTTCCTCATCCAGTTCAACACTCCCCAGACTTAAATACAGGGGAACTCTCCTAAAACCAGCCTGATACCAAGGAAATGTTAAGTTGACAGCATTTATGTTGCTGGCATTGCCTTTGATAATATCTAGAATGTCATTAGACGTGCAGGATCCCAACACCTCAGCACAGACATCCACATACATGAATGACTGGTTGTCAAACTGCACTGACATACTCCTAATGTTATGGTCCAGTTGTAGGATGTCCTGTAGTGAATCCTCTGTCAGGATGTCCTTGTCACTTGTAGCAATGAGAGTTGCATAATTCCCACTTGTGCTCAGCCTTAAGCTTGAAAACACTGACTCATTTGCTGGGAAAGTCTCTTGGATGTATTTCCTCTCCATCTTGGCTTTCCCATCAACAGGTGTGAACTGCTCTTCGATATCGTTGGACATCCTGTCGGTGAGAAAATAAAACCCACTCCCCAGACCTGCAGAGAGAACCACGGGGACGAGCAGGAACCACCAGGGATGGGATCCAATAAAACAGCCCAACACCTCAAAGCAGATCCGCAGGCGTCTCTCCAGACAGTCTGTGCGACATTTGGCCATATTTGCAGAAACTTGCTCCTTCAAAAGCTTGATGTCAGATGGGCATTTAGAATAAAACCGACAAGAGCTGCTCCTATTCTCACAGTGTCTGACCAACATTAGAGGAAACTGTATTCACAACCATTTGCTATTGTGCTGCAGAGTCTTTTTAGCTCCTACATGTGCTGAGATTTGCATAATAACAGGGTCAACCCTCCCTGTAATGAACAGAGGCAGATGAGGACTGAGGACCAGTTCATTTAAAGAGCCTATTGAAGATCAGAAGGTGTAGTATGGCTCACTGGTTCCATCCCACTTCTAGGTACAGTCACTGGTTTCTTTTTGCTTATCCCCCAGGTGATTCCTTTTCATGGTTGGGTGACACCGGCTAATGTTTAGGGCCATTGTGGATAATTACAGTGTAGAAAAGAAACAGGATAAAGATGGGTTGTGCTTTATAATGTGGCCCCTTCATTTAGACTATTGAAAGGTTTTCTTATCAGTTCACGGACAGTCATTTCTATGGTGGATTTCCCCTTATGTTATAACCAATGTTTTATTTCAATACCTGAACTCAAACTAATCCACAATTTTGTTGAAATATAGCCTATAAAAACTGTTGTTGAAAGCAGATTCATAAAAAAGGGTCTAGGGTAACCTCTTGACAAAACACTGACAATATTAAGAATAGATAGCCATTATCACAAGTGTAATTGGCTGGAATCAAGGCTGATGGAATTGCATAAGATGAAATGAGATTAATTAACAAATAACATGTCAATATTGATACATGTATTCTATAGATTTCAAGAGTTTTAAATGTTTTTTTTTTTTTTAGATCAAACTGTGAGTTGCCATCATCTTGTTGGAATTTCTTCAGTGTGAACAACATTTTCCTTTTTGCTCAGTGTTGGTTTCAACATCATCAAAATCTGATCTCTTTGAGGGTGCTCCTGAAGACCACTATGATCTCTCTGTCACTTTTATTTATTATTTTCAATACAAAACAATTTTTATTAGATATTCAAACTAAAATACAGTTTTGATGTGCAGTAGTCTGTTAATAATACATAGCTGTACCTACAACATTTGTTTATTTTATTTCCATAGCCTGTTATAAGATATATTTCATTATCACATTTTCCATTCTGTGCAGGCTAATTGTTTTGGACATTTTGAAAAAAAAAAAAAATACAACTGTGCAATACCAAAAAGCAAATGTTATTTACAAAGTTTAACACAGTTATTATTATTATTTATTTTTTGTTTAACATAGTTATTATTTTTCGGCAGCGCGTGAACCTCGGTTACGTCACGCGACGCAGGTTAGGCGGAAGTAAAGACGAAGAGCAGAGCAGGCTGTCACCGCAGCTGCTAGCTATCCGCTGCGTTAAAAACAAGGAAAAGTTGAAGTTTAAACCGTCGCCAAGTTGAAATTAAAGTTCCTGCCGTGGGAACATGGACGACGACGTGTTAACGACTCTGAAACTGTTGATAATCGGTGAAAGTGGAGTCGGGAAGTCCAGGTTTGTGTGTGTGTGTGTGTGTGTGTGTGTGTGTGCAGCTAGCTCCTCGGCTAGCCTGTTGTGCATGTTGACATCCTTCTTGTTGAGCAAAGTTAAGTCCTCAGCGCTCAGCAGCTGCTGCTACGGCTAGCTGCTCCTGTTGCTGCCGGTGGTCAGCTAATGTTTAGTCAAGCTGAGACATGTTATCATGTTCTCTGTACACTGTTTATCTGTAGTCATGGTCAACATCTAAACTGTGTGGTTGTTATTGACTGAGATCTACACAAAACTGACACAGGACACACAGCTGATTGTGTGTTGACCAAAATAAACTCACAGAAGCCTATTGTACTGTATGTCCTGCTCACTTCCATGTTGTCTTTGTTTCCCTGATAGTCTCCTCCTGAGGTTCACAGACGATACTTTCGATCCTGATCAGTCAGCCACAATAGGTAATAACCACAACAGCAACAACAACAACAACAACACACACATACTTTACATGTGCTTTTGGGTGCTACAGACAATGTAATATTGATCATTTAAAGTCCTTGCTCACTGTCTCTCTCTGTCTCCCGACTGATCAGGTGTGGACTTCAAAGTAAAAACGCTCGCAATAGATGGGAACAAAGCAAAGCTCGCCATATGGGTAAGACACAAGTCTTTATGCTATTGTCTTAGTCTGTTAGGAAAAACATGGTGAAGTGCAGGGTTTCTCCACGAGATGGCGACATTGCTCAGCCAATTTCACAGGTTTAAACTGAGAGGCTGTTCAGGAAGAGATAAAGTAACATACATATTATATAACAAACATATTTCTTTATTTGTCCCACAGTTGGCAAATTAGCAGAGTTAGGCTACAGCTGCAAATGAGACGAGAAAGAAAGAAAACAGTGCAATGTCAAATAGTTAATGAAAAAGAATCACTCATTTACTATAATATTATATTATGTATATTATCAGCCATTTGATTACAAAACACAAAACAATAAAAACAAATAAGTGATATTGCTCAGCACTATTTTACAGCTTAACAAAAGGTATAAGGTATAATCAGACACTCCTTAGTAATGTCACATTACGTGGGATGAAGTAAGAAAAGTGTAAGGTTGAAATTGCAATGTAGTTAAATACAAAAGTGTTTACTAATTATTAGTAATGTTCAGTCAAATTGGGCAAATCAATACAATTATGTCCATTAAAAAAAACACAACAACATTTAATTAGATTTTTGTCAGCTATTTCAACCTGTGTCCTTTTTGAATGACTGCTCTGGTCAACCTGTTTTTAACATTATAACAATATGAACTGTGGATGGTTACTTCAAACAACTGGCCTGAAAGCCCCCAAAGTCTTGAAGGATCCTTGGGGGCAACGGCCAGTTCACAGTGGGACGGCCCTGAGACCTGCAGACTTATAAGGAACACATGTTTAAGTCACAGTCTGCGAGTGTGGACGCAGGGACTTGGCCGCCGTGCATGTTGATCTCAAAAGTTTGTTGTCATGGAATCTTTCGCTGTCTTCACTTCTGCAGGACACAGCTGGACAGGAAAGGTTTCGCACCCTGACACCCAGCTATTACCGCGGCGCACAAGGAGTCATACTTGGTAAACAATATAAAAGCTAAATAAATGATCCCACACTCATACGTGTCCCTCTAACATCACAGGAACATTTCAAGTCATTATTTGTTTATTGCTTGCTAATTATCTTAGTGATTTCGAAACTAATGCAAGCTTAAGTACCCAAACTGGATTAACGACTGTCAAATATCTTTGAAGATATTCATACACAACCATTTTATATTTCCTCCAACTCCTCTCTGCCTTGTTCGACAGTGTATGATGTCACAAAGCGTGACACATTCACAAAGCTCGAAAACTGGCTGAACGAACTGGAAACCTACACTACACGCAACGACATTGTTAAGATGCTGGTCGGGAACAAAATTGATAGGGTGAGTCACTCCATAAGCACATCTTCCTTTTAAGGCCATAAATCAATGCTATTAATTTACAGCAATATGTAGTGTAAGTGCAACATCTCTTTATGTTGAACTTTGGGTTTATGAATGTATAAAACCATAGCGTTTCTTACATTATTAGCATTAAAAAGTAAAGTATACAACACAAAAAAACAAAAAATTGTGTATGTGCTCACCAGCCATGGATGTGCCTTCATATTTTTTTAGTATGTGATGTTTAAACCCTTTGGATCCTTTACTATGTGTGTTCCACATGGAGAAAATTACATAGGATGTCTGTTTGGTTTTCAGGACGACCATGAGGTGGACAGAAATGAAGGCTTGAAATTTGCTCGAAAACACTCTATGCTTTTTATTGGTAAGTATCCATGACAGAGTAAAGTCAAACATGGTCAGACATGGCTATTTAAACTAATAGAAGCATAAAATTTAAGTCAAAGATATTAAAACTTACAGTACTGCACTTAAAAGTCAGAACTGTAATTGCACAGTTGGAACAAGTCAGGACATCACTAAGCAAGTCGTGTGTTTAGTTTGGGTTTGTTGCGTTGTTTATACTGCATTGGGATTTCTGAGTCTCTAACTGTCAGCGCTGCACTGAAAGATGCAGCCACTGCAGAAGAACTGCATTATGATTAAAATCTAGCCGGCTTTCATTTATCGAATCCATGTCTACACGTGTTCCTGATTCTCATCTCCAATCTGTCCCTCTCTGGGAAATTAGGTTAACGTTTCAGTGGAGTTTCCATTTTAGAACGGCTAAATTAAGGGGTTTTGAGGAGGGCTGGGCAAGAAGATGTCATGGATTTAATCCGCTGTCACGACGTCTTCATCTCACTGGATGTCTCCTGATTGTTAAATGAAGTCATTTCATACTTCATATTTCAATCAACACATGGATATTTTTAAAATCTTTGTCATTGATGTCACTGTTTTTTTTTTTTTTTTAAAAGAGAGATGCTGTGATCTGTTTCGGTTTTAAAAGCTTGACGTGCTCCTCTGCTGATGCTTTGGTAACGTTCTGGAGAGTGCTCTGCTGGATTTCTACTGATCTCATAAGTCTTGGTGCTCCCCCCTTTTCCTTTGTACAGAGGCCAGTGCAAAGACCAAAGATGGTGTCCAGTGTGCCTTCGAGGAGCTTGTAGAGAAGATCCTCCAGACTCCAGGGCTTTGGGAGAGTGAAGGCCAGGGTCAGAAGGTCCGTCTGGGGGAACAGGAGCCGGCCGGTGGCAAGGCATGTGGAGGATACTGCTCCATACCCTGAAACTGATCCCGTCGAAAAAGCACAAACCTGACAGGAATGACTACGGACCAGAACCAGAGAGCAAAACAAAGAGAGAGCGCGAGTGGTGGAAGAGTACTTAGAAAAAAAGTTAACTGTCGGGAGTAGTTCTGTTGGTCAAATGGACTTTGCTGTTTGCACACTTCCTTTTCAACCATCATTTATCACATGTCACTACTTTCTGTTTCCTAAACCTTAATGAAGGTATCACGCAAGAATAGCCTCTTGTCGAACGACGTCTAGTATTTTAAAGTAACTTCACCATGCCAAGTGTACATAATGTCATACATGTACATGTCTGGTTTGAATTGATCTTACTGGCAACAGTGGTTCTGTTGTGCATTAAGGCATCAGGTTAATAGTGTAGTGCCTATAACATGAACCGATTTGTAGGTTACAGTACATAGCTTGTCAAATTGTATTGAAAAATGATAAATTATAATCACTGTGGAAGCTTCTTCGCCAGGAAAACGTTTGTCCTGCTTGTGCTATGTGAGCTGTAGACGTCCACCTTTGTGTAGCTGCAAAGTTTATCAACACAATGTTCTCCAAGTCACATATAATGTATTTGCAGGCTTCCACGTCACTTTTATCAAGGATAGTGGCTGGAGGACAGGAGACTTGTTATGTGGTGTGTTGTCCCTCCATTCAACGTCTCATTACGCACCAGAGGACTGTGAATGCTCCCAAAGAAGACATGTCACATTGGACCCCAGCTGCTGACACTCTTAGCCCAATTATTATTATTATTATTATTATTTGCCTAATTTATAGATGCTTTCAATTGAATTGGCTGTTTTTTCTTTTAATGTGGAAATAATCAAACAAATCATCTTTGTCTCTTAAGGTTTTCTGTCTTTGTCTCTGCATGGCTGATCTGGACGATACCTTCCAGTGGTATACGTGTGAGGTTTACAGTATTGCGGTAGAGCTCTTGCAATAAAACATGCTCTTTTATTCTCTTGAGCTCACCGTCACCTTGCCTGTATGCATTAGGTCACAAACCTGTCCTGTGAGCTTGTTTTTTCTCATTTACATTTATTTGGCAGTTTCTGTGTGTTGTTGTGGTCCATATAATGTCCCACTGATTTACTGAAGGCATTTCTCATTCATTATAATATGAGACCATTCCTAAGAGCTTTGTTCCTTTCTATCTTTATCACATATTTGCTGCGTTATTGCTGTTTGTTTGAAATTTTCTGATGTTTAAAATGATGCTGATTGACCATTTACCCTTACACTCTGTGCTTTTCCCCGTGGCTTTTGCTGTGCATCTGTTTGAATCATATACAGCAATATGTTAACCTGATATCTGCCTTAACATTGAATGACATTTGCTAGAGTTATGGTAAAGTAACATTTGTATTGTTTCAAAGTGAAATAAATGACAGCCCCAAGATGCCGTCACTCAAGACTAACTATTGTTTAATTGCCGTTTGAGAGCTGCCATTTAGTTTCCGTGTTGTGTAAAAAGCCCACCTAATCAAAAACAGCTTTTAAATGGAAACGGGAGTGAGGTGCACTTTCCATAATACTTAATTGATGACTAGCCTGTCATACATGCAAGACTGAAAACATTCTTTGCGCAAAATGTCAAAAAAAAAAAACAGACCAAAACCAGGACACAAGTGGAAAAATCCTGTTAAACATGTTTTGTAAAAGAGTCCCAGAGGGCTATGTGTGATTACAAGCTTATGTTTGGTGTCAGGATGTGCCTAGATGGAACAGGACGCTCCCCACAAATCTCCCTACAGACGGCGAGTACCAGACATTCTTCTGAGGCTCAACGTGTCCTCCACATTTCCAGTATTTGAAGTTTTTTGGCACTTGACCTCATATTGAGGTCAGGAAATTCCTGAGAGCTTATTTGGCGTTAAAGTAATGTCTTAACTTGAAAAACAAAACACTTGGGTGTTTCACAAATCATAATTATGTTTGGTGGTTGAAGAGGAAAATGAGGGAGAGAAATCCAATTTTTCCTAAATGAGCGCCTTATCCCTCCCTCTTTTTTTTCTTCTTTTTTTTACCAAGAAACAAATTGAGAGACAGCAGTGATATCAACATTAACCCTTAACCTTTAGAGTTGATATAAGGACCTCGCTGGCAACCAATTTACACATCAAGTTAAAACATTAATGTGTAGCTGTACATCTGCCTATCCTGTCAGCTCTGTGTTGAGTCTCCTCTAACCTGTCCTTTAGCTTCTATATGCTCCACTACGTCCAGCGAGGCGCTGACTGGTGCATGGTGGTCCACAGTCGCCTGCTGTGGCCAAAAATGATGCAAAGGGGTGAAAGAACAAAAAAGCGAAGGAGCAGGTTATGCCTGCAAGATAATGACAAAAAGATGCTATGAAGCTACGTAGAGCTGAATGGAAAAGCAGAGTAAGATGATCGTTCTCTGTGGTTCACTAATACATGCAGCCTCTGTCACTTACATGTGGCTGCGTCATCAACTGACAACAACAAAAAAAGAAAGATAGTTACCAGTATGAAGTTGATGGAACTGCTTCTTCTGGGCTGTAAAATGATCTTTGAAGTTGATAAGAAACTTTTTTTTGACAAAAGCTGCCTTAGAATTTCAGAAGACACAAAGCAACATTAGTACTCAGTTGGAGTGTGTCTCTGGAGAAATACATAAACAGTCCTCTTAGTTTTATATGTGTCTCCATTGGCTCGCTCCAGAGGGAAATGTCGAGCTGTGGCTAAAAATCGATCAACTTGTTGCTAACTTTGTCTGTCTGCTGTCTGGTACTGGAAACTTCACCTCCAGATGGATTTTTAGGGCGTTTACAGTGAAAACTGTTACAACTTCCTGCTAGAAAACTGAAACTAGATGAAAAGGTGCTGCAAAGGTGAGAGGAATGATAAGAGTCAACTGATTCATCTCTACAAGCATTATATATAATATCTATCTGATCTATTATTTCTACAGAAACTAAAAAGCTGCTCTGACTTTGGATAAAGAAACTTGTAGGTAATAGGTTCACTGAGTCTTGAGCCTCGTCCGTTGTGTTTCATTGGTCTCTTGTGTAGTTAATGACGTGTTTGAACAGATGTTAGCTCCTGTCCAAGTATCACAGTGGACCAGCTCTCTGCTTGAAAACTACCTTCCTGCTCCGTTCAGCGTGCCACCCGTCTGTCCATATAACAACCTTTTAAAAAGCTATTCGAAAGGATGCGATGGGACTGAAAGCCACGGCTGCACACATGAAAACTACCACTAAGTACAGTTCAGTAAAACGTAACTGCAGCCTCAGCCGCTGCAGAGCAATGATTCAAAGCGAACGACTGGTCAAAAGATTTCACATTGGTTTTTATTCAAATAGCTGCTGTCAAATTAAGCATTGGATGATAATCCGGTCTCACTGAAGTTAATATAACTTACTGCAACAAAGGGCAATAGGAGCACATTAGGAACATAGCAAACATTAGAAAAATTCAAAGTTGTTAGGTTAGTTTTCCTATCTTACAATGTAAAAATGATTGAAAATGACAAAGTTTATTAGCATTACAAAAAAATCAGGGGCTGTACATATATTTCTAGGCACTTAAGCATCTGGTATTCCCATATGGGACGATGTTCCTAGACCAGGCACTCATGTTTAATGCCTACACACTGTTTGCCAGGGCCACTTTGACAGTCTGGACCTCAGCGATATGAGAGGACTTCTGGATGATGCGGCTGGTGAGAGTGGGCCCTGTGGTGCAGCTCTGCCTCAGAGCAGCGGAGGGTCCCGAAACGCACATCCTGTCTATGATAGTGGTTCGCGTTATGGAGAAGGGCTCTCGGGTGCAGCTCTGCCCCGTGGCTGAGACCGGCTTCATCATGACACTGCTCTGGTCCCCCATGTGGCTCTGACCCTGGGCCAGATTGGTCAGAGCCACAGCGGCGTGGATCTCCCTCCAGCCCTGCTTGTCTCTTCTCTGCTGGCCTCGGTCCTGCTGCTGCTGGTCCCTGCGAATATATTAGGGAAACAGCTGTGTGGAAAGTGGAATATCAACCCGCCTCTTTTCAAAATTAACCTGAAAAAATTATCTAAAGACCACTTATAGAAATCCAGAACAGATATTGTCAATTTGTTTGGATACTTCCTCTTGTTGCCAAGCCAGAATAATACAGATGAATTAGGGGGGGGGGGGGGGGGGGGGGCAGTGGTTCAATTTCAAGAATAACGGCCAAGCGAGATTATGGGTCGTGTTATTTTTCAAGTTGAAAAGTGCAGAAATCTGATTTTAATGTGGATTGAGTGGTGAGTAATTGCACTTACCTGTCACATTTAGTTGAAGTATAGTCCACTGTATCTGCAGAGGAAAAGAAAAACACACTTGTAAGTATTCCACGGATCAATTTATGGCTTGATGGCAGTAAAACTACAAATAGAGTATTTACAAGACAATCAGTGTTTGGATTAGGTTTACATGACTGTATGTCAGTGATACGTAAAATTAATGTGCAAATGATTTTAATTTACAGCATATGTGTTAAGTTTTTATGTCTGCATCCATAGGTGACTATACATAAAAGCATATAGGCTACATCTCTGAAAACTAGTAGGGTCGACTATTATGTCTACACTTACTTCTCCTGTTTGTGTCTGGATGTGAAAAATAGGTTTGACACAGTGAAGTGCACCAGTCTGCCTGAGCTCAGCTCCACCGGCCAAAACAAATGCAATGTGGTGTTTCTCTTGAGGTTTGGGGAGGGAAAAAATCTGATATCTGCACTGAACCTAGAGGACACACGCTCTGTTTTGAGGTCTTGAAAGATCTGCTCGCACCTGTAAAAGTTAGTCTTTCTTTTCCAAAACTGCGCCTGCACTTCTCTATCTTTCTTTTGACGAAAGCCTGAGCACGAAAATTAATTTATACCAGCAGGAAAAGATATGTGTTATGAAGGAAAACCTAACCTGTTACATCTGTGCAAAACGCTGAGAAAGGTCAGTGTCTCTCAACAATAAGCTGAAATCAAACTCCAGTATCTCCGGCTCTCTCAGATGGAGGAGCGGGATAAATAGGACTTTGGTGTAATATTATATTGCTTGCACAATTTTTGTTTGTGGTCAGTGCATAAGTGTGCATTATATGTAGAGCATATTTTCCGTCTCATTTTTGGAGTATTGCCTTTTTCTCTTCGGAGCAGATAGAAACTGGTCAAAACCAATTTTTCTTCAGAGAGCAATAGACAGGGAAATTAGAGGCCCACTGTGAAACATAGTCTTTCAATGCTAACAGCCCAAAACATCCCCGTCTCTGATTTCTTCGGCCAGCCCCGGAGCCAAAAGCAACTACTTGTTGATAGTAAATCATTTTGCTGTTTTATGCTTTTTTGCTACTGACTGTCCCTGAGCATTTCTCTCTTTAGCCATAACATGTGTTTGCCAAGAAAGTACTTCTGTACTTCTGTTGTATTTATGACAATGAAAAAGCACCGTTTTACCTCTGGTGAGCTTCAAATTTATAACATGGATCAGTTACAACAATTTTGTTTTACAAGGGGTGATGAAGTTGCTCGCTGCTTGATATTACATTGTGCTGTAGAGGTGCAGGATACTGTACTTTAAATGTGAGAACTCACATCTGACTTTATTTGCAAATGATGAACATCTTGAGAAAAGACCCTTATTGTTTTAGGTCTTTACAGCAGATATGATGCTGGTTGAAGCTTATGGGAGGAGAGAAAAGGCTGGAGATGGGAAACAAGTGGCTAGCATGTCTCTGTGAGAAGGTTAGGCCTAATAACACCTCTGACGCTCATTTGTCAAATTTTAATTCCTGTAAAAACTGAAGGGTAAAAACATCAAATTGCAGTTTCAGAGAAATAATGTTCCATAAAACTGCAACTGGCGGTATTGTATAGACTAAACAAACAAGATAAATTAGTCAGATTTAGAGGTGCTGGTAGAGTTCAATTTTCACCCTCAGGCTAGCCAGTTTTTGTTACACTCAGCCAACCGACTCCCAGCTGCAGCTTGACGGTTAATGGACAGAGGGAGGTATTAATCCTTGTTGAACTCACAGCATGAACGTCATTAAGTTTGAATTCCCATGAAAAGTATTTTGTGTATATTAAGAGCTCGAGCTTTCTATTACTACAATAAATCCTGTCTCATGTATCCATCTCACAGTGAAATAATGTCTCCGGTCTCCGGTGATCAACTACAATACAAGTTTAAATCCCCTCATAACCCAAAGTCAATGACTTTCAGTCATTCTCACAGGTGTGTCATTGGGATACACACTGGAAAACAACCTAGCTGAAAAAATAATGTAACACCTTATTTCCTCAATGCGGATATCTATTTGCGAACAAGAGACTCCCGTCTCAGTGTGCATGTTTTCATTTGAAACAAAATGGATGGAAAACGCAGCGAGGCGTTTGTCCAGATATGTTTTCACCACTCTGTGTCCAATAAAACACGATTCTAGTCACATTTATGGCTCTCTAGCCTTTTTAAGGGAAATACTCAACTTGATGTGAGTACCACATTATGTAGAGTAAACATATAGTATAGTTATTAGAAGTATCAAACATATCAATGGGAAGTCTGATGGGAAAGTATAGGCCTACTTAAAAGTGTCCACCGTGTCATGGCGTCACTTGTTAGCCGATCACTGAGGCTTAGTGACGGCCTCAGCTGTCTCGTGGGCGGAGTAGAAACGTGTTTACGATGTTGGTGCCTGTAATGAATCTGGCAGGTTGACTTTCCACTTCACCTCCGCAGAGGAGCCGCACAGGGTTGCAAACACCTTTTAACACCAGCAGCAGGGATTAATTAAAAGTTTGTACAAACATTTAAAAATAAATGTGTATGGTCACTCCAAAAGAAATATGAGTGGAAGTAAAAGAGGAATGAAACGTTTGGGCTAATAGTTCAACATTTTGGGATTTACTCTATACTTTCTTGTTGTTGGATGAGAAAAGTTATAGGCCCTAGCACTCCATAGCAAATAAAAACCGAATCCAGCAGACTCTTATTGTAGCGCAGTATATTGATTGGAAATACTGGGACAACTAGCCTAGCTTAGAGAGCTAGACTCGTAACTAAGACAGTTTTTATATTTTTAATATATCACAGTCTAGTCAAAGACAGTCACTGCTTTGGTTTTGTAGAAATGAACGTAAAACGGAGAAATCACTGCTGCACATTTTGACGGATTATTGACGAAGTTACTGCTCAAAGCTAAGAATTAGTCTTGCTAAAGTTGCTACTGCATAACATCTTACAACACTGACATCTGTCATTTAAATTACATTCACTGATTGTACAGATTAAACAAACATACAGTAAGGTTTAGAGGTGCTGAGGTGATTTTCTATTACATTTGGACTAAGCCAGGCGAGGTGCTAATTAGCACACTGCTCTCTTTATAAATTAATCATTAACACTATTAACACGGTTAAATTCATAAACATAAGTAAAAGGTTTGTAATATTATACTTGTTTTTAAAGTTTAAACAATAGGCCCATCCTGTATAAAGTTCACTGGTGAACCATTCCTGTAGGCCATATGTCAATTAGGCCTATTTGCCAGATATTCAACTCAATTGTCAGTGGGCCAGTTTGAATCAAAACTGAATTTATTGGATGCCAATTAAGCAATGCCACAGACAAGAAAAATATCCATGAAATAGTTTTGCTTCAGACTGGGAATAAGATGTCTGTTTTTAGCCAGTACCCCAAATTGAAAAGGAGCTTAAATAATGCCTTGTTTAATTCTAGGGTGAAAGCATGAGATTTGCTAAGGAATGGTTTCAAAAATCTTTTCACAACTCTTGTAATGTGATGTAGATTTAGATTGATTTTGAGTAGTAAAGTAACACTTGGGAGAAGCAGACCGCCAATGAGCACATGAGTCGAGGAAACAGAGCTACACCCTCAAATCCTGATGGAAGAGCCAAATGGATCTCAGTGATGTCGCTTTGTGTTGCCTCTCACAGGTGAGTGGCAGCTCTGACAGTCGCTCTACGAGACGTCTTCTGTGCTTTCATGACGTTTCTTTCTACATTTTGGCTGAGTTTTCCACTTCTCACCCTGGGAAGAATAAAGTCTCAGACATTCTGTAATTGTCCTTGAGACTGGACTGGACATTTCCACCATGGCAAGAAGCTGAGGCGGAACAAATGGCACATTCTAGTATATGGAAATGATATTTGCGGTGCGCAGCGGCAGCCAGCACGAGCTCCATCCAATTTTAAAATGAGGGATTTCAGCGTCTGCATGAGTCTTTATTAGGGATGTTTGTAGAGGCTTTGGCTCCTGTACCTTCGTGGATTTGAGGGTTGTCAGTGTGCTGAGCTCCCTATAGGTCTAAGAGGGCACCCAGGTGTCAAACTCCATCCCACTTTCACTGTAACTTTATAATCAAATCTTGCTGAGCTTCTGACTTTGGGAGCAATGCCAGAGATTTATTAATGTCAGGGAGCTCTTAGGAGCCATGTGGAAGTTTCTGTTCATTCTCTTCTTATTTTACCGTACACCGAGGTGTGTTAAAAATGAACTGAGGGAAGGAAGGGTAGTAAAACTGTCATTTTAGTTGATTTAAACATAAATCTGCAATTAACAAGGAAGACGCTTTAATGATCTCCATGGACAGGGGATACATTCATTTATTTCCTCCTCATTTACTGTCTCTCTTATTTTGAATTGCTTTAACCATCATGATTTTCTGTTATAATGCTTGGCTGCCATAATGCGCTGTTATAAAAGTGTTGAGACTGTTTTCACACATCAGTGCAGATTGGGTGTTGAACTGTTTTCCACTACAAAGTCACAGCTGTTATCGCTCACCCATGTGGTAGACAAAGTTGGTCTCTGTTTCGTAGGACGACGCCGGAGAGACAACATCTCGATCGCACTCGTTGGAGCTGAACGACTCGGAGTGACTCCTCCTCTTGCGGGACGACGAGACTCCATCGCCCTTCGCCACCATCATGTGCCGCAGAGTGTCGTTCAGATACCGATTCAGTAAACTGCTCTTGTATTTGGATGGAGGCGACGTGCTGTCGTCACTGTTGGCAGAGTCGGCCACGGCGAGGACACCGGCCTGCTTCTCTAGCACGCTCTTGTGGGAAGATGACCTGCCAAAGTTTGACTGGCTGATAGGGGTTTGTAAAGGACAATCCTCATCTGCATGAAAGGAAACAAAACACAACCTGTATCAGATTTTAAAGATCCAAAGTATTACAAACTATGATAAATGTTACTGTTTTTTGAAGGACACAAAAGTAGGTCACCCTCACCATCTGAGTCGGTGTCATCGCTGCATACACTCAGCCTTTCAGCGTTTCCCTGGATGTATTTATTATAAAGTTTGATCCTCAGGGCCCAGCTCAGGTCTGGCTGCCTCACTGTGTTTTTCAGCCTCCGCCGGGCATTTGCAAACCAGTTGGAAACCTACACAGGCGCACCTCGTTACACAACAGCGGGCCACAATATTGAACATTAGACAACAAACTGGTCTCACCTGCACTAGTGTCATGTGTGAACCCAGAGCCAGCAGAACCTTCTCGGTCTTGGTGGGGTAAGGGTTGTCTCTGTGTTTATACAGCCAATGTTTCAGCGGTCGGGCCATGTCCTGCAGCACCTGTCTCTTGTGGCGAACCTTGACCCCACCCAGACGAGACCTGGAGGAGTCAGGAATTGTTTTATTTGTTTTGTTTTATTTGTATCCCCATTAGCTGCGCTCTAGAACGCCGCTAGTCTTCCTGGGGTCCACATTTAAAACCAGGACATTTAAACATAAATCTGCAATCACAACATGAAAAAGACAAGTCAACGAAATCTTACATTAAATCTGTACAATCAGATTGTCATCTACATCAAAGAACATGTGTAAGATAACTCCGATGTACAGCAGCTATAAAATAAAATAACATAAAAAGAATAAAATAAAGAGGGTAAAACAAGTGAAGGAATTAGCTAAGAGATTCACTAAATCTACCCACAATCCCCTCTGCTTAGGTTACAGGGCGCTTGGTAAAGCCTCCTATCACCGCATATTTAATGTTTACACAATATCATGCAATTAATTCATCAAAACTATTATTGATTATGAAAATTCTTCTAAACCATATTCAACCATGTTAGTTAGGGCAGAGTAGGCTAAGAAGCATTTTATATCCATAATGTCAAGTTATTAAACTAACTTCATCTTTATAGAGTATTTTCATGTTAACAGCAAGACAAAATGCAATAAGACAAACTGTACAGCTACATTTGTAAGAGAGACAAATATGGTCATACCCATATCTCCTGTACTTGATCATAGAGCTGTTTTCAGTGGCGTCCTGGCACTGCAGCAGGTCTGTGTTCTGTCCGTCTGTTAAACTGGTCTGAGGTAAGTCTACACAGCTCAACCTGCTGCTCTCCTCCACTCTCCTGGTGTCGTCCAAATGAAGCAGAGTATCGGACTTCATCACAGCAACTTTGTTCATTCTCAAACACACAGAATTTCCCTCAGTCAACAGGTGCATCAGTAGATCTCCAGATGTAAAGAGAAGCCGTAAGTTCCCATCCTTGATGCACTTGATGTAAAAATTGAAATCTATATAAAAAAAAATAAAGGTTAAAGGTGTCCTCTGTGCTTCTTTCTGAGCCCACGGGGGCTGTGGCTGAGAGGAGGGACGATGACGGACTCTTATGGGAGAATAATGTTTGAAAAGTCAGAGGATGTTGTCTGGTTTAGTTGAGCTGCGTGTGGAGAGTTCAAATAACCTGCTGCACCACCGCCCATTGGCTCCCCCACCGTCCAATCGCTTTGAGCTCTGTGAGGAATAGCTCGCAGAGCAGCAGCAGCAGGAGCAGCAGCAGCAGCACCTCACAGTATGAGAGATATTCCACATGTAAGAATATCAGCGAATGCGGTCGTCAGATTTACAAGTGAGATTCTGTCTGGTGTGACTGCAGCCTACATTAACCAGTTCGACATGCTCTCATATTTCCTACATGAGGCATATGATTCTCGGGGAGCTTGTGGTTTTACCAAAAATCGTGTCAGCAGATAATAATACATGTTTTACCAGGGGATTCTGGAAATCTGTGGGTGTAATTACACGGTTGCTAATAACCAGCAAAACCCACCAAACTGTGCCTCGTGTTCGGCAGTGAATCCTGCTGAGTACAAATTGGCTCATAATGAAGAGTGATCAACCGAACCAGTGGAAACTGAGACTGATATTTGCCTTTATAAGCGTGTAGCATGTGTGATAGACGGATTATAGCGCTTTGTCTGGAAGTGTGTTAGACACTGGTGCATCTTTTACTCTGTGTGCTGTGTAAACAGGCTTAACCAAGTGATAACACTTACACAACCGGGGTGGAGTGTCACTAATTATAACATCTAACATGTTTACACTGCTGGCACTCAGCCTGCTGCTCAAAGACTTGACGGTTCAACTTTAGCTGTCATCTCTGTATGTTTTTCCTCTTCACATCTAAACACTCTTATGTAAGAGTGTTTGCAAACACAGTAATGACTTTACCATGCACTATCATGACTTAATAACCTTTAAAGCAAACATTTGTGATAAAATGTGCTTCTCTTGCCCACACTTTATTCTGATGACGGTGATGGCCAAAATCCAGGCAGCACTTGTTCAATCATTAAACATATTAGAGGATTTCATAACTCTCATCCCTGCTCATAATCCAGCAGTATCAGAGGGGAGGCTCAGTTTCAGTGGTTTCAAAGCTGAAAAACACATGGACCAGAAGCATCCCCGTAAGGTGCAGTAAATTCCTCGCTCACATTCCTCTGCAGCGGTCGGAGAATGCTACATGCTATCATGCACCATTTAGTCCCATCCCTCTGTGATGTGTTCACCGGCTCAATTGTTGATATTAGCTGGGAACACACCTACACTGGGCAGCCGGGAGACCTTGAAAAAACGCAGTGGAAGGAGATATATCTGTTTGTGTTTGGATAGTTTGGCACTTGTATGTGTGTGTACGTGTACATCTGTGTGTGTGTCTTGCAGGTTCACAACCTCTTCGGCTATCAAAAAGGCCAAACATCAGACAAAGTATGTAAAGCAACTGAAGAAGTCAGTCACATTGAATTATTGCATGAAATATAATTTTGTAATTTTAACTAAGGAATTTAACCAAGGCCAGAGGTGATAATTAAAGTGTGATAGCCATAATTGCTCAAAATTTTCAACAATGGATCAAATGACCGTGAAACTTGCCGCTCATAGTGACAGAGAATTGTAACTTTCACAATTTGCTCAGATGTCAGTGTTTTTACATCTTTGTTCTGGGTTTACAGCCTGCAACTAATGTTTTGATTCATGCTCACTGGGAGCTGTATTACTAGTTAGTTACTCTGGTGAAAAAAAAACAGACATTTGCCTCAGAGGTTTGTTAAAAGCATAAACAGAATGAAAAAGGATAGTGAATACATTTGTCATGTGGTCAGAAACACAACTTTAAATGTTGCTAATGTTACAGATGGAGATTAAAATAAGCATAGGCCTACTGGTTGCTAATTAGCTTCACTATAACAACTTTACAAGCATTTAATATATACGTAAGTGTGTTTACAGTTTGTTGTGCCGCCCCCAAATGGCAAAACAGTTAATTGTTAATTATCGATTAATATCTTTACTTTGCTAACAACATTTAGCAACACTCTAGCAACTAAGCAAATACGGAGGGGCACATGGCGTCTGTCCGACTTCCCATTTTACTTTTGGGTCCATTAGTCCGACCTCCCATTTCTCGTAACCCTAACCCTAAACCTAACCATAACCCTCTAGAATAAGTCGGATTAATGGGTAGTCGGAGAATGGGCGGTCAGACTTTTGGGCGGTCGGACTGACGTATTCTCCATAATATGGAGTCTATTGTGAATATTGTGTTTCTCTCTTTTTCTTTTCTAAAAGCTTCATGTTTTGGCTGTAGCAAAGTAATAGTAGTAGACAACAATTTAAGTTTAAAGTACGTTAGTAAAACCAGATTCCTCTCCCGATCATTGCTGTAGGTTTGTTTAATTTACTGCCATGTACTCTAATGCTGCGGTTGAGTTTGCTGGTTGTTTAAAAGTTATGAATATCCCATGCAAACTTAAAGATGTTGTTTAACATCAGTCGTATTTATTTTTACATACTTCCAATAGACAGTGGCACGATCTTGCCAAATTATCCGAGACCAATTGACATCATACCTCTGTGTAATGTTTGAAGTGGGAGCTGCAGTGAACATAAAACGGTGCGTTTTCATTGGATCACCCGGGTGTCTTTAATGGCATCGTTATGATCTCAGAGGGTGCCTGCAGATTCTCAGTGGAGTGATGAAATTATACTGCCACGCTTTGGCTGAGGCCCGGCCTCAGGCCTGGCAGAGGGGCGACTGTTGACCTGACAGACTGGTTTGAAGGTTGTGGTGACATGCAGACATCCAAGCGCTCCATCTGTAGCACTGTCTTCCCCCGTGTGCTTAGTTGTGTTTGACAGAGACAATAAGCAGCTAAGGTAAAACAAATACCTGAGACTTGGTGTGCTCTTTATCCCTGCAGCCTGATCCACTGCGTCGAGCCTCAGTCTGCTTTTACAGTAAGCTTTGTGCGGTCATAACTTTCTCCGTCTGTGTCTGCAAAGGCCCGAGTCCCTTGAAAGCCATTACCGTCTCTCCACATCACGCTGCTCCCTCTTCCTCCCAAACACAACATGATAGACACATTAACACTCCTTTACACCCAATTGAGCACAGCGACCAAAAAGAGGGAGGAAACACCACAAATGTAGAGGAATGCAGCCATTAAAAAGAATTAGAAGAAGCAGCTTGTGTGAAGGAGAACAGCAGACTCTGTGATGTTCAGATATGGGTGTTTGTTAATGGAGTGCCTCTAATTGAAGTCAATGCCAACTGTGTTTAATTGTCCTTAGTATGAAAAATACCTTTTCACCTTTATTATTGGGAATGAAGTTTGAAGGTGAAAATACACAATTTCAAGCCTTTGAAATTCACAACAGCAAAGAAACTACAATACAGATTAGTGATTGTAACTAGAGCCAACGTTTATAGTCCTCATCTATGGAATATAAACAATATACACACAGTTATACAACATTCTTTTGTCTACATGCAGAAGCAATGTTTTCTGCTTTATCTATGCTTTTGATTGACTGTTTTCTTGTTTGTGTCCCTATTTTCTACAGCATATTCTTGGCAAAATGTCTCCCCAACTGCTACTAATAATATTTCTCTGGTGTACATTACAGTTAATTGAAGTGCAGCAGCTGTCAGAATAATTACATGCTGATGTTTGCGACTTGGCAGGGAAGGATTACACTCAGCCACAAGCTCTGGAGAGTTTCCTCTTTCTTTTTTTTTTCTTCTTCGTCCTGCGAGCCGACATTATTTCAGCCAAATGCCAACAGAAAAACTGGCTCTGAGACAGACGGCGGGAGAACGAGAGAGAGGGAGAGAGAGATGGATTCTGTTTGCCTAATTAGATACACACTGAGGGACACTGTGGAAAACTGAGGTAATCACAGCACTTGTTTACAAATGGAACACTATTTAAAATATGAAAGAAATTCAATATCAGAAGTTGAAGGTGATGAATTTAATCTTTATATCTTACATAGACTTAATAAATTAATTTTGGGGTTTTTGGGTGTCCTAGGGAAAAAATAACAAAAACCATCTGGTTGACATGCTCCTTTTCCTCAGGCACAGTTCTGTCAAAAGTCATTAATAAGACAAATGCACTGTTTACCAGGAGAAACTTAACTAATAATAGTTTCCTGTGGTTCTAAAGGGCTTAGCGTTTAAATCCAGCTTCTCAGATGACTACAGCTTCTCCGTGCTGCTGTTGGGGAGGTGCAGATCCACTCTGCAGGAATCCACTGAACTTCTGCCTCCATGATCTTCTCCAGCTCTGCCCTCAGCTCCCTGAATGCCAGGGCCACATCTCCGTTTATGATCACTTTGTCAAACAGGTGACCGTACTGGTTCTCCATGGTTTCAGCCGATTCGATCATCTCTTCAAAATCCTCCTCCTGTACAAAGGGAGTAGCTTTGTAAGCACAGGGTACAATAATTGCTCTGCTACTCAGCTCCCAGTTTGATTTGTGTGTCCTTTCATTAGCTATCAAGCAAAAGAAGAAAAGAGCCTGCACAGTGTAAGTAATAAAAACTGGGAGTAATGATTAATGATGATATCATTGTTAATATGACAAATCCTGGCGATGGAGGGCTAACAGAACAACTAGAGTCCGACCATATGGTAACAAAAACATTCTCCAACAAGTGTTGTTTTACAATAATCTGCACATACTGTAACATAACATGGATACGGAAGGATCCCCGTGACCATCAGCTCTACTGACCGAGGCGTAACACATCGTTACACGCTGAGAGTAAAGGATAAGAGGCCTTTTCACACCAGCTGCAGTACAAGTTGTACGCGTAGGCCTGTGAGATGTGTGCTCTACAGGCCTTCGCTGCTCGCTGCTAGGCAACGTCCAGCCGCTCTGCAGCACAGGTGTGTGACCCGCTGGCTTTAATAAGGGCAACGTAGGCAGCGAACAGCGAGTAAGGAGCCAGATGGGGATTGTGAAAGTGACCAAGCATATTTTTTTTGTCCTGCATAAAACACATGTACTCTTAAATATACCTAACTCCTGTTCTGAGATGTAACCCCTTCCATCCAGTAACTGGACACACAACAAGTATCCCTTCGCCTCTTTGACAAAACGTACTCACCTGTTCAGAAGTTGTGGAACAAAAAGCCACCCACCGAGTAGCACTGCAACTTCTCCTGTCTCTTAAATGTCTCTTAAAGGGATAGTTCACCCAAAATTGAAATTTCATTATCTACTCACCCTCATGTCGACTAAGGGCTGGGAGAAGTTTCAGAGTCCTCCGTGCCTTCTCTGAGTTACAGGGGGTCTCGGCGTAGCAGTGCATGTCCATATAACGGTTGCAAATGGATACCAACTGTCTTCGTAACAAAAGGAAACACCAAAAAACATCCAAATACCTCCATGCTGCTCGTATGTAATGTCCGTCTTGTATTGAAGCCCCGAAATGTGAAATTGTCCCGAAAAAAATTAAATAAGTCTAGTTCAAATTTGGACGAACCAGGGTCTGTTCTCTTCCCAGTTCGTCCAAATTTGACGAACCGGGAAGAGGAGCTTCGAGAAGCTTGAAAAATAGACTCATTTAATTTTTTTCTGAACAATTTCGCATTTCGGGGCTTCAATACAAGACGGACATTACATACGAGCAGCATGGAGGTATTTGGATGTTTTTTGGTGTGTCTTTTTGTTACGAAGACAGTTGGTATCCATTTGCAACCGTTATATGGACATGCACTGCTACGCCGAGACCCCCTGTAACTCAGAGAAGGCACGGAGGACTCTGAAACTTCTCCCAGCCCTTAGTCCACATGAGGGTGAGCAGATAATGAGTGAAATTTCAATTTTGGGTGAACTATCCCTTTAAATACAAACCAGCCACGTGTAAGGCAAGGTGTGTGCATGAGTAAGTGAGTGTAGGTGTGTGCATGTCTGTGGGTTGGGCGTTTGACCTCACACCGCCCTGTGTGTTACAAGACATGGATCCAGCATCAGACTTTTCACATGGTGCCAGGTGGAATGTGTGTGTTTGTGTTGTGGTTTCTCTTACTGAAAATATCCTCACTGCGTTTGTGTCCTCTTCATCTGAGATGAATTTCGCTCTCCGCCTGGTGAGACGCAGCTCCTCGATACACGGGGGTTTCACAAACACCACGTATGGTTTGAATTCAGATGTGTACACGTGCTTTATTTTCTGTAATGACACAAATGGAAAGGGAGGGGAATAGATGAAGACAGTTATTCATAGTAACATGATGAGCTGTCTAAACATTACAGACACACATTAAATGCCCCATATGTTATACTTCTCCACCATTTTGTTTGAAGTTTTGATATAATTTACAAGATATATTTGTGATTTTTAGTAACAAAAACCATCGTCCAGCACATCTCCTCTCTCAGGCTTCTCTCTGGAGCTCAAGCAGCAACAGGTCAGTGAGCCAATCAGAGAGGAGGCTGAGGCTCCAAGACTGTCCTGCCATTGGCTGGCTGTTTTCTTATGAAATATAACAGATCTCGAGTAAATACTCAAAGAAACCAAATCCTGAAGAACACTGAGTCCAGACAGGCCATGCTGGGGGCACAATTGAGGGTGACGAAATCGTAAAGATGGACACTTTGTCAATATCAACTATATTAATACAGAACCCTGACCTGCTGTATAATCAAAAAAGTTCACTTTATACAAAATGGGACCTTTGAAAGAATAAAATAATATAGAAGATTGGCCTTTTGGCAGGAAAGCCCTGGTTCGCATATGGTGTAAATGTGGTAAAATGTTGTATTACCGTAAATGGTGCAACTGGATATCAGAGTTTTGCGCTGTAGATTGCAGCAAAATTGATGTCAGCCTTCACGGTCTGAATCATGAGGGATTATATTCCAGATTGTATAAATGGTGCACAGGCAACAACATGTAGCATATCAACAGCCTCCAGTGGGAATCTCACTTTAATTCCAATTTTGTCTCCTATGTCCACATGTGTCCTAATTCTCCATCAGCCACAGCACAGACACTGTGACAAAGCAGTATCACGTGATCCCTCACTGGCTTCCCACCACTGTGTTCACTGGAGGCCAAGCAGGAAGCATCACTGCCAGGAACTAAAACCCCGTGGTGGCGACACATGGGACTTTGGAAACGTATTAAAACATCAACAGGTCATGTGAGGAAAAGCTGTAAATTTTCATTACTGAACAGGCGATTGTTTCTAGCGTTGGTATGAATCGCCAGTGTGAATGATTTTGGGTCACAAACCAAATTCAGTTGACTATGTAAACACAAACTGGCATAATACTCACACTGGGATGTACATCCAGGAGGCACACCTTGCCTTCAGCCATCACTCTGTGCACAGAGTCTAGACTTGTTCCATAGTAATGACCTCGGTATCTCCCATACTCCATAAACCTAGAGGCAGGAGGACATTGACAGAAGGGACAACATGTTAAAGGGATAGTTCACCCAAAATTCAAATTTCACTCATTATCTACTCACCGTCATGTCAACTAAGAGCTGTGAGAATTTTCAGAGTCCTCCGTTCCTTCTCAGAGTTACAGGGGGGTCCACGCAGCAGTATTTGTCCTTATAATGGTTGTCAATGGATACCAACTTTCTTTGTCCAAAAAGACACACCAAAAAACGTCCAAATACCTCCATACTGCTCGTCTGTAATGTCCCTCTTGTATTGAAGCCCCGACATGAGAAATTGATCAGAAAAAAATTAAATAAGTCTATGTTTTAAGCTTGTTTGTAGCGGAAGCTCCCAGTGTCTCGGTTCACTGCTCTTCCTGTGTCAGTGCGACCGGCGGAACAATCATGTTGGGGCTTCAATACCAGAGGGACATTACAGACGAGCAATATGGAGGTATTTGGATGTTTTTTGGTGTGTCTTTTTGGACAAAGAAAAGTGAGCACCATTCACAACCATTATATGGACAAATACTGCCCCCCCCCCCCCCCGTAACTCTGAGAAGACACAGAGGACTCTGAAAATTCTCACAGCTCTAAGTCGACATGAGGGTGAGTAGATAATGAGTGAAATTTGAATTTTGGGTGAACTATCCCTTTAAAGACACAGCAGTAGAAATGGTGGACATCACTCTCATGAACAGAGAGAGACTGAAACACACGGAGGAGCTCCTTTTGACATCATGGGAATGAAAACCTCAAGAGCGACACCTGCATGTGGACTACCTATGGTTGAGAATGTCCTCTTCAAACATGTGAATTGATACAAAGTGATAATCCATCCCTTCAGTCTCCTGGCTCCTCTTCTCACGGGTGGTGTCTGAAAGAAGAACGAGTTGGGAGGCTGAGGTCGGCTTTGAGAAGGTGAGGAAACGTTTAACATGCAGGTAGATAAAAGGTGTCAGTTGTGAAACTTGAAGTCGTCCGTCTTACACGGTACAGTGACGCCATAGCGGTCGGGGTCGGAGATCAGGAGCCTCCTCTTCAGCTCATTGACGCCAACGCCGCTGGGCCCTGAAGGCAAAGATCAAAACACTGTGTTCTGTATGTGGATATTCATTTCCAATATCACTGTGTACTAATGTTTTCCTCACGACAAGTCCAGCATTAAATAGGCTTAGTGATCTGGTGACACATCTGTCTTTATCATCAGAGGAGGACAGAGTCAGACAGACAGAGCTCTGATTTCAGACTGATTTCACTTTGAAAACCAGCCTCGCTCTCTCTCTGTCTGTGTCTCTCTATCGAACAGTTAACGCACCTATACCCTCTGGAAAATCCATAGCATCACATCTAAAGGTGACATCTGCAAAGCCACACAGTATCAGTGTCACTATAGTGTAGGATGCACAGGATGAAGCGCACGCACGCACACATACACACACACACACACACACGCACACACACACTCCAGCATCTGGGATTTTCTTCTAGTGCAGGTTTCTCCAGCCCCAGATTGCATCAGACTCTAATGGAGCGCTGTCTGAAAGTAGGATTCCTGACATACCTGCCTTTTCCATCACTGCGTTGCATGAGCTCGATACATTACAAAATATCAAGTTTATAGACTCTCCGCTCTTACACTGCTAATGTGTTCCACAGCTGCTCCACAGAACTGGAGAGGAGCATCACCAGTCTCTGTGGATACTTTCCTCTGACCTTTTTTTCTCAACAGTTCTGCGGGGCTTAAAGTGGCTGACAGTCACTTTCACCAACTTTCCCGGGGCATAACTGTCTATTGTTTCACTCTAAGTGCGCATGCAATGCAAACAAAAACGGATATATTTCCAACCTGGTCAAACATTATCCAGCTGGTCCTGTTTTAGCAATCCAGGTTTTGGTTTTCCTGTCTATAACTCTCATTGCCAATAAGCTATATATTCTTAATGATGACCTCCGGTCAATGAAGGGCCTACACAGCAGACAGTAAAACGTAATCCAGAGTTGGGGGAAGGTCCAACTCAATTAAAGAGGTCTAAATCTAAATCCAAGCTGTCTTAACTGTTCCAGTTTGATGATGGAGCACTTGGCTGACATTATGAAGGATCTTATTCACAATCCACTCATCCCTTTTTCTCCATTCATTTATCATTTATCTCTTTGCTATCTGGTTTTGTTTTTGCACCTCTTCAATTCATTGTGTCTCTCTTTTTTTTCTCTGCCTTCCACTTCTGTTTTTTCCCCTCTTCTTCCATCTCTCCTCTTCTCATCTTTCCTCTGTTCCCCTCAGTCACAGATGACCTACAGTTGTATCGTAATATGACATTAAAAAGACCCACAGCGGGGCTCAATGTGAACGTCCCAGGGGAGAAATATAGCTCAAAAATACATAGAGCAGGCCTGCAGGGTTGGCAGAGAAGTGAATCTGGGGTGGGCCACTAGGTAACTTAAGAGAACACAATATATTCTGACTTGGATATTTCTGACAGTGTTTACGTGGTTCTGATGGGAAAGGATTGTTCCTGCACTCAGGAGTAAGAACATAAATCTTCATCAATGCATTACTTTTTCTTTTGATCAACAACAGCTTTAATAATACTGTCCTGTTACTGAATAGTATCACCTTATTTTGAGTTTTTTTTTATATGGACAAAGAAAAAACAGCGGGGTAACATAAAGCAGAAGACAAGTGACCTCTGTGTGTATGTGTTACCACAGTAACTACTTTGTATAGAGCAATGTTAGACTAATTCACAGCAAAGTAAAATATCTCTAAGTAGTCAGCATTGTGATTTAAAACCCCTCCAAGCAACATGGGAACCTGTCTGTTTATACAGCCTCATGTTTAGCTCATACATACCAACTAGAACGACCAGGCGGTGTCTGTCCTTGGCGTCTCTGTGGTAGGGGACAACCTCTATGTAGGTTGGGGGGCGGAGCGAGCCGTGTACCCCTGCACTCCATCTCCTGGACCGAGCCGCTTCTCTGGCCCTGCTGCTCTTTCTGCCAAGTCGGAAACTCCTTCTTAACCCAGCTGGGGAAGGGACAGAGAGGCCTTAGACTGCTGAGTGGACGTCTCTGTGTGTTATTAGTAAGCATCGATCAGCATCTACAGTACATGTCAAGGTACAAAACAACAATGTAACTCATTTGGGGTCACACTTCTGGCCACCTGATCAATATATGCTCTTTGTTCACTCTTTTTTAGCTCGTATCTTAGACTCCACCAATGAATACATGGTTTGTAAGCTGTTTAAAGGAGTCATCACCCGGAAATCACATCAAATTTTTTTAAAACATGTATATTGGTGTTGGACCTCAGTGGAAACTTGCCTGAAAATCTGGAGTTTGAAAGTGGCTGGGTTTTTTGGTTTGGGCTCTTTGTTTAAGCCAGAGTAGCTCATGAGGCTGCACACCGCAAAATTACAAGATTTTGATTCTGCTCCTACGGTGACGTCACCGTGGAGCCTGCTTTCATAAACCCACCTCTCTTCCACAACCCCGACTTCCACGCCACTGCCATTACTTGTTGTTTTATTTATTTATTTATATATTTTATTAAGTTTTAATATTTTTTAATTCGAGAGAAAGTAAGGGTTTAGATCCCCAATGTGCGGTTAGTTTATCCAAATGACGGCTGTTTAGAAGTTTGCTCCGACGTTGGGAGAAGTGAAGCTCCACCACAGCAGTGGCTCCTCAGCAACCTGTCTGCAGAGCTCGTTAGCCGGCCAAACTATGTCGTAATGCCGGGGGAGAAAACGATCGCTAATTAACTTAACGGCAAGTTTGTAGAGGTTTACCGCCGGCTAGTAAAATTCTTTTTAGGAGATAAATGTTGGTCTCATTGTTGAAATCTAAGTTTTAAGAATTGATTCAAAGCAATTCAAGGGGGACTAGATACGTAAAAAATAAACAAACAGGTGATGACTCCTTTAAAAGAATAGCTCACCCAAAATTCAAATTGCACTCATTATTTACTCACCTTCATGTCGTCTAAGGGCTGGGAGAAGTTTCAGAGTCCTCCGTGGCTTCTCTGAGTTACAGGGGGTCTCGGCGTAGCAGTGCTTGTCCATATGACGGTTGCGAATGGATACCACTTTTCTTTGTAACAAAAAGACACACCAAAAAACATCCAAATACCTCCATAGTGCTCGTATGTAATGTCCGTCTTGTATTGAAGTCCCGAAATGCAAAATTGTTCAGAAAAAAATGAAATAAGTCTATATTTCAAGCTTGTTTGTAGCGGAAGCTCCTCTTCCTGGTCCGTCCAAATCTCGCACGATTTGCGCCGGCGTCAGCAAATCTCGTGCTGCACCGTCTGGTCAGTGCTGCACGGCCCCGCTGTAACCCAGAGAAGGCACGGAGGACTCTGAAACTTCTCCCAGCCCTTAGTCGAACAGGGACTACGGATGGAAAGTAGCTAGTAAGCTAAATCCGGTACAAGGCATCTCGTCTCATCTCGAGACTAATGTTATTTTGTACATTGTCCCTGATACAAATAAACTTATTAAACTAAACTTAAACTAAACTAAACTGAGGGTGAGTAGATAATGAGTGAAATTTAAATTTTGAGTGAACTATCCCTTTAAGGCTCTGCTAAATTCACCAGCTAGCTGCTAATTTTCTCTGTCTGCCATTGGATTGTGGGCAAATAACAGTTAGTGGCTGGAAATGAAAATGATTAGAGCAGTGAGAGTGAACCAAAACAGTTTGTTCATTTAGGAAAACATCAGGGTCCTGCTATCAGAGACCTCTTTCACCTCATTTGATCCACATAGATCAGTGTAGCTTGAAGAGCACATATTCGTTTTGTCTGTCACCCCGTGAGAAAGACAGGAGGAGGAAGAATACTAAAACCCATATTTATCCCCATCACAGTCAAATTTGATCATGGGCATCATTTAGACATTATTAAAAATAATCATATATCCAGATTACAACAAGGAACACGACAGAAGGGAGAGCTATAAAGGAATAAGAGACTAATAGAGGAGTGCAACACCATTTAAGTAGCCATCAACACTGCCACCCAAAGTCTGGAGTCCAACACTTTCCTGAACAGCACAAATCTCAGTAGAGAGACAACAACTCAGTCTGTCATGTGTGGCTTGTAGGCCGTCTGACATCCAGTGTCTGCCATGTGGCTGTGGTCTGGCCCAGCTTGGCAGCCTCGCTCTCTTTCATGATGTTAACTGCAGCTAAGTGATGGTGCCAGGCTTTCTTTGACGTCAGCTGCAATTTCACTTTGTAAGCATATCTGTCCATTTCCTCTATGGGCTTCATTCTAAGAAACATGCCTCTATATTTAAAGTTTTGTTTACATGGGATTTAAACTGATGATTTCACTCATAAATGTGAAAGGGTAATGCATACTTCATGCTGCGCAGCAAACGAGAAATCGTCTTTCCTACAGTGAAATAAGGTCTAGAGGAAAACATCCTGTAAAGTACAATCTCAATTAATTCTGGCAGGGGGATCCTTATCTGTTACTGTAAATGCTCTCAGCCGAAAAACCATTTCTGGAGATGCCACAAGATATTTCTGCTTACTAGACAGCATGAGGTAAGGGTGAGAGGAGAGATAAGTGGAGAGTGGCCACATCTTTCTTTCATAAGCACAGAGACCATTTAAAGAAATACACCTATTCACTTCTTTTGTCACGAGGACGACAAAAACATTGACACCACCCTGTTATCTGTCCCATGAAGGCCATGTGAAACAGAGCTTACATCTTCTTTAGCAACTAAATGACAATCCTTTGGACACTATGACAAGGACTTCAATGGATTTTAATCAATTACATCAAATCAGGTTTCAACTACATTCTTTGGATATGTAAAAATATATTTTTTTGCCAACTCATATCCAGATATACTTCCAACTTTGACACTAGTTTTGCTACACAGCTAGCTAGCTTCTATCCAAACATCTGTGACCCAGAAGCTAACTGTCAACTGTAGTTATACAGTAGCTATGTACAGTAATGTGGTTGGCAGAGTTAGCTAGCTAGTTTATAAAGGTAGGTGTACACTCCCAACACAACAATCTGAGACTGATCTCCCACTTGACTAGATATGTGACTCTTATCTATTGATAAGGTGAATGCCTATCAAACATGCCTCTTCATCCATAACTTTATTAACAGGAAACAAGATCTGCCTATTACTTTTCATAATTTCTTTATTCCGACTACAGATATTCATTCCTGTCAAACGAGGCTTAGTAATAACAGCTTATTTTTACCGTCTTCCCGAACATCAAGTCATCAATTCAACATTACTTATAGAGGCCCCAAGCTTTGGACTGAACTAAACTTGTCACTGAGGTCCATCTCCTCCCATTGCATTTTTTTTAAAGAATCTGAAGAAATGTTTTACTTTCCACGGGAACCTAATTATCTTTCCCTACTCGCTCTTTAACTATATTTTCTGTCATTGTTCTGCTTTTGTCACATATTTTTTTTGCTGTTATTTGCTTCAAGTCCTACCATGATTCCTGCTGCTACTGATCTTTTGTCTTAAAGGCCCCATGGCATGAAAAATGTGATTTTGGTTGTTTTTTCGTGCTTGGGGAGGTCTCTGGGCCACGTATATACTGCCCCATGCATCAAATTGGTCATAAACGGAGAGACACACACCGCCCATTTGTAGGAACATTCTCTTCAAGACGAGCAGATAGCACCTCCTCCTTTCTGTGATGTCACACACAAGGTAACTCCGCCCACCGTGACCAGTTGTTTTTTTTTCAATTTGTATCAGAGGAGAGGTTCTCATTCTCTCTTCTGATTGGCCAAATGACCTGTGCCTGCTAGAGCTCCAGAAAGAGGCAACAGAAAGGGGCAATAGAAACGATATTAAGCAGATCACAGGTACTCAAAACCAATGATACATCTTGTTAGGGATATCAGCAGGTAAATAAACGCAGAGAAAAGTGCACAGCATGGGGCCTTTAAGTTTTTGTTTAGCTCATGTATGTTGTCTGCTTGTATTATTGACAAGGGTGGAACCTTGTACAAGTTCGCAAGGACTTCGTTCCCTCCTTGCGCAGCGTTATACGCATTTTTTTGTGCTAAACAAATAAACCTAAACCTAAACAAGGGGAATAATAGCATAGCACCTCCAAGTCTATTTTGGCCATCACATACCTGTTTAATCCATCCATTCATCCATCCATTGTACATACAATACACCTCTAATCAGGGTGAACTGTGTGAGGAAGCTGGAGAAGCCGGAGAGAACACACACACACACACACACACACACACACACACACACACACACACACACACACACACACACACACACACACACACACACACACACACACACACACACACACACACACACACACACACAGAGGGGAACATACAAGCTCCACACAGAAAGGCCTCTCTCTGTGAGGCAACAGTGCTAACCACTGGACCTTAGTTTAATCCATATAAAACCAAAGTCCAAAAGACAAGAAGTTGGGATTTACAGGACATTAGGTGCTTCCAGCCTTGCTATGCTAATCTAAGCCAACTGACTCAGTGTTGCCAACGTAGTGACTTTGTTGCTAGATTTAGCAGACCCAGTGACAGAAATCTAGTGACTTCTTGGATGACCTTAGCTACAGTATACTTCCATAAAAATGAGTCACGAGTGTGAAGTACTGAGTTGTAGCAGTATTTGCGTATGATGTCATCTAGCAACATTTAGCATCTTTCCAAGCAGGTTTTACTCAGCTTCTCTTCACTGAACTTTATATGTAAAGGACATACAGTATGATAGCAGTGTGGCTCTTGAGAAAACACATTTCCCAAAATGGTGTTAGCTAAGGACAAGTGAGTTAACTTGGGTTTACCCTCTTTACCATGTCTTCACTTGTGTGTCTGTGATACTCCTCTGTGTTGCTTCTCTTTCACTCTCTCTGATTACACTGCATGCAGTCATGCGGTCATGCAGCATCAATAAGGCTTTACATGGCAGACAAAGAGGAAACAGAGTCTGAACCACGTCCTCAGGTGGAACCTGGCCTGAGATAAGATGAAATGCACATTATTAAATGCACATGACTCTTAGAACTGATATAATGCAACATCTGTAATTACCTTGCCTTGTATAGACCCAAGGAGCCCTTTTACAATCAGCCATAAGTGCACACCCCCGTATGAACATCCTGCACTGCTCAAATGCACACAGGCAAATACACACGAGCACATCATGTCCAATCCATGAGATCAAGACAAATGGGATAAATGGGAAAGCTAAAACCACATTTGCTGTTCTAGTCCTTCCCCCTAAATCTCCAAACCACAAAACTACATCATCACATGAACCGGTCTGTAGGATAAATATATCTGGGGTGTCCGTTCTTGCTGATTTTTCTCCATCTGTTTTAAAATACATATTCAATGCATATTGTTGCGAGCTGTAGATTGCTATTCGAGGTGTATTGTCTTGTATCATACTGGTCCCTTTTCTAGTGTCTGTGGAATATGAGTGAAAGAAGTCAAACATCTCACCAATGTGGATCCCTGTTATAGCTCCGTAGTCTACATCCTCCACGACTGGAAAAACAGGAAGAGAGAAGAGGAAAGAGTGAGGAAATTGTGGATTCAAACCACACGGAGATGACATGTGCATGGCTCTGAAATTTCAGACTCAAAGTATTAACATATGTTCTGACCCAAATGTCCTAATATTTTTCTTTGGAAATTCTAATAATAGTTTTATTTAGATATGATATCCACAATTTAGAAGTATTAATAACTACTTTACCCATACAAAGTGATTGCTAGTGAAAAACTAAATCACATTGTAGGAGGCCAGACACTTTAAACCTGCTTGGTTACAACAAAGGAACATTTCACAGAAATCCTCTCCATTTTGGAAATATGATGTGGGGAGAATTACGTGATTATTATCTTTGGCTAAAAGACCTCTTTAAATCTTTAGAAAACCAAAACCAAAACCTTAAATATACATGCATATTATATTATGTCAATCATTGTGATGGTAAGTTTTCAAACGCAAATTTAAACAGACAGTACCTTCCCCCTCATCTGTGGAGCATGTGGAGAAAACAAAGGGTGTGAGTACTACAGGAGGACGGCAGAGCTGACCCCTGACCTTGACCTGTCACCTCTCCGCTTAACACTGAACCAGCTCTAATGTGTTTATTGGAAAGTGTTAAAAGGGTTTTTATTCTTTTCAGGTGTGGTGAGTTTATGGATAAATGTTGGCTCAGCACCTGGTGGTTTAACTCGTCGAGGCTTGAACAGAGCTTTGGGTCGCTGTAGTGCAACTCTCCTGTAAGAAACCAGATAAAACAAGGCATCGTCACAGGATTTCATCAGAATGACTTCATACTACATGAGAGTGTTGTTGTGAAAGTGTCGTAAAAGGAGCACCTCTCATGTAGCTGCTGTGAGGGGATGAGGCCGGCCCGACTGCTGCCGTCTCCGAGGTGACAGGCCTGCCACCAGGTGTCATCCTCCAGGCTGACGATCTGGAGGACGTCGCCCCTTTTGAAGGAAACTGCTGCATCCTTGCATGGGACAGCGGGATCCTCACTCGGGTCGTAGGCAAAAAGAGCCCGTACAAAGAGCTGAGGTGAGAAAATCATTAAATGTGTAATGCATATTACAGAAAATGCATATTCTACTCTTTTTTCTACTGCAGCTTTATGAATCCTGTACATAAGGACATCATTCTCTGTTGTGTCTTCAAATTATGTTGGTGTCACTTCTGACAAATGACCACAATCACTGGACATAATTTGTCTTAATCCATTACATAATAGTCACTCACTCTAAACAGTTTCCAGCTTGGACACCCGCCCCATCTTTCTAAGTACAGAAGGTAGAACTTGAAAGTTTCTATGTAAGGTGTATAGATTTATTGTAATCGAGTGGATCCAGCCGAGCAGATGGCTTGAGTATAAAATGATAGATAAAGTCTTTATATGATAAAAATCTTATCCTTGACTGCCTGATCTGTACTTCTGGACAATCACACTGATGTAGTGACAGCACTGTGGCCAAAACTCAAAAAAATAACCAAATACACTAGAATACACTGATTTCATCCCTTCTTACTGAAAACAGGTGGAGCGTTCCCCATGCAGCTGGGCTGCATGCAAACATAAAAACACACAGTTTAGTTAATATTTACTCTACCTTCTTCTTATGACTTGACATTTCATCCTTTGAGGAGGCGGGAACGATCTTGAATGTAATGTCACCCTGAGAACAGGCCTGCGCAAAAGCAGTGACATTAAAGATTAATAAGGAAATACCACAATTTTCTGTCTTTTTCTTGTCTGTACAATAAATATGAAGCTACAATTACCAAGTTATCTTAATTTATCTCAGCATAAAGAGTTATGGAAATATGGGAAATTGCTAGCCTGTTTAAATAGACAACTATAGCAGTTTTAGAGCTGTCTCTCATCTTGTTCTTCTTGGTGTCCAACAGAGGAGAAATTGCCCTAGAAATAATTTAAAGAATAACTATGGTAGCTCTCTCCTGTGTGTACCTTCATGTTGGTTTGGAGGAGAGGGACGGGCAGTTTGTTTTTCTCACTGTCAACAAGCCAGTGAACAAAACTGAGACCAACAATCATCTGATTCCAGTAAGGAAGATTTGCCTTTGTAACTAAAGCCTGATGCAGCTCATTCCTCTGTGTAAAGAGGCCCATTGTTGTCACTGAGCCTCACGGCTGAACTATGCATCACTACAGTATGAACATGGGGAATACAGCTTCATTTGACTTGTCTCCAAATATGCTATCCTGTGGGTGCTTAACAACACACCAAATGTGGATTAAAAATAAAAATGAAACAAGATATTTGGGACCCCCGCCTCCGATTTCCTTCCTAAGTAGTAACAACTAGGACCTAGCTTAGGGCCACAGAGATGGAGCGGTTTTTTTTTTTTTTTGTCTTTGCGTGAGATTTGTTAACAATAGCAGTAAATATAAAACAGGACCAGTCTTATCCTTTCAGTAACACTGCTGAAAATAAAAGAGAAGATGATGAGAGCTACAGGGCAGAATGAAACAGAACAATTTATGCTGAAGAAAACAACAACAAGAGGACTGAGCAGCAGAGGTGAAACTAACCAGTAGAGGAAGGATCTCCTTTGGCTTCCTGTGCTCCAGTGAGATCCCATTCACCTCTTTCAGCTCATCTCCTTCATGGATCAGCCCTTCAACACATGGAAAATCATACCATACTCTTCTCTGTGACATCCATTCACTACAGACCAACATCACATGACTGTAACACAGATGTAGGGGATTGGGCGTAGAGGGCACAACTGTGATGAGTTCATCAGCTTACCACTTTTATCAGCTGCACCTCCCCTCATGATCCTCGCTACCACAATAGCTCCAGTGGCTTTATCCCTCTTAATTGTTGCCCCCTTGCGGATGGTGATTAGTGACAGAAAGAGTGATGGAGAAACAGAAGAGATGCACAGAGGCAAAGAGGTCAAGCGATGGAGAGTGAAAACAACATGTTGCTTTTATTACAGCCCAGACAAGCTTCTTATTCAGAGTCCCTTCATTCCAGCGAGGGTTATTTGTATTGAGACGGGACCATTTAGCCAGCTGCCTTCATGTAACACACAAAGCGCTGGAAAAGGTTATCCAAATCAGCATTATTTTCAACAGATGTTACTGATGTGGTGCAAATCGCAATGGAAAGAGCATCTTATGTAGCTGACTACAATCAGCTCACGCTCGGGTGTAACCCTGTTGTCTGGAAAACAGGAACATGCTGGATCGATCAAAGAGACCAAGTCAGAAAAAGGTCAGTCCCCTTCCAATCTAGTTTTGGGATCAATACAAAAGTATGTTCTTTATTATTGGTCATAAGCACATTCTCTTTTAAGAATGCGCAACCACAAATACACAAGCACACACACGCTGCAAAGAAATGTCATCATTAAGTTAATTGTTCTCATATTTTGCCCTAAAATCATATTTTTCATAAAAAATATTGGCTGACTTCTTCCAACTGTTTTTTGGTTTTTGTCTTTTAGTTTGTGGGACTTCTCAAAAACCTGTCAACAGATTTCACTGAAATTTGGTAAAAGCACACAGGTTAAGAAACAAATGCTCGTTTGTTTTTTATGTGGATCCAGAATTTCCTAAAAGGAATTTTAACTTTCCATGTGAAAGCATTTTTTTTTGTATTCCAGGTATTTTCTAATGAAACACCAGGCCTACTTGAACAGACAAACTCTGGCACATGTAGCCCTCAGCTGTCCATCACTATATGTATTTTACAGTGGATCTTCATCCAAATGCAAATCTGAAAAAAATGTATTGTTAAAATAACAAATTTAGAGGATTTTGCAGCCTTGGCGGAGGTATAGGCTCTTTGTAGTTTCATGAGCTTTAAGTGCAGTTTCACTTGATCCAGGAAATTTCCACAAATAAGTGACAATGGCTTGGACCAAGGTGGATTTAGACAGATCATTCTGGTGGTATAAAGAAAGTGAGTCATGATTAAAGACCTTGAAACGAGCTGATTTACATCAGAAACGGAAAAGAAATTATCCCAATCCCTTTAAATTCAAAAGGACCCCATTAAGAGAAAATACATTTTGCAGTGCATACGTTGTACATGCAGCAAACACACACACACACACACACACACACACACACACACACACACACACACACACACACACACACACACACACACACACACACACACACACACACACACACACACACACACACACACACACTCAAACACAATAATGCAGAAACTATGTTGTGCGTCACAGCAGATATATGGCAACAAAGATGTGGAAGAATTGACTCTGTAAATTCCTGGTTGAAGAAAGTGAGCAGCAGCCCAGAGGCAAAGGTGATCCAGGCGGCTGCAGGAACCTTTCCTTATGTTTCCTGTCATTCCAGGAGCTTTCCCTCTGCTACGCCTTGGCATACACGGCTTTTGTGGGCTCACTATACGTCAACATGTCATAAATTCAGCCCGCAGATATATGTTCAGCTTTGCTATGTTTGGTGTATTCCTTTGAACTGCTCATGTATGTCACTTGTTGTGATTGTACAAATTACAATTTTTTAGGGGCATTTACCCTGTTACATGGTTGTCTTAAGTTAAATGCTGATGTTTGTTTCATGTGCATTGTGAGGCCAGGTAGACCAAAGTAGAAACAGGTTTACATAAAGCCAAGTACAGCTGTCTCCTCAGAGCCTTTACAAGAAAAGTTTATAGTCTAATGTTTACAGTCAGGACAACTGCTATTTCTGGGTCATTATGTGTGACAACAGATTTAACAGGGGTTAACAACATAACATTTTAGTGTATAATGCAACTATTTTTTCTTTAAATATCTTTTGTGAAATAAAAGGTTGTGGTAAAGATGTGAATTTGCTCTCTTGATGAGAGTGTGGGCTGAGAAGAATAATACCACTGTCATTTTTATTCCTGCCCCCCCCCCCCGCAATCTGATTGGCCACCCCGTGTGCCCCCCCCCAATGGTCATTGACTTGTGGCAATGTCAGTCATTGTGTAAAGCTCTTTCCCACTGCTATGTTCACTGTAAAGAGCTATAAGCACTAACTTCTGACTAAGGCTCAACACTGTACAGCAAACATCCCAGTGTTCTGTGTAGGAAATAAAGACAATTGTGTAAGATTGTTATTGTTCTCAATTTGACCATTTGAGTAATGCTTGTCCTGTTAATCTGCATAACTGACTGACTCTTACACAAAACACTGAGATGTTTGTACAGAGCTGAGCTCTAACTACTGGTTAAGAGTATAAGATATTGATGTTCACTTTGAGAATTTATTGTGTTGCTTATTCTGCTAAGACTTCTTATTTACAAGATAGAGTTGATTATTGATTGGTTATAATTTTAATATTTACAAGTGGAAAATGGAAAGGTCATAGGCATCTTCCTTACAAGGTGAAAGATTCAATGTGGCCAATAAAAGCAAGATGAAGACATGTAAACAGTGTGTAACTGTACAATATAAACATTCAAGAGAGCGGTCAATGGCAGCCTTCATTTTTGTTACTTTTGGGCGGCCCCCCCAGATTCACTGTTGTTACCCCTTGTGCCCCCCACCAGAAACTACTCTGGACCCGCCCCTGTAGATTAGCATGATCGAAACAAAAGGGGAACAGTTAGCATGTCTGTCAAAAGATCTGAGGAAAAGATGGTCCACCAACACATCTGAAGTTTATTTAATAACATGTTTAAGTAGCCTACATCTCTACAGCTGAACATCTTAAGTAAGCTAAACTAAGCTAAACCAAACACTGAGCAAGCAACACACCCAGAACAAGGCAATGAATGGATGTAAAACATATTTCACCTTTTTCTTTGAAGCACAAAGACTTGTTTACTGACCAGTGGTTCTTTGGTTTTGACCAGACTGACAATTTTGACTGAATCCTCCTCCTCCTCCAGGACATCATTAGGTATTGGCGGCAGAGTCGGTTCAAAGTCTCTCTGAGCTACAGCGTCGTGGACACACAGGAGGCTCTGTGAGGGAAACACAAACACAGTGGCTGCTCTGGATCCAGGTATGTCATTGTGAATTGTAGTTGCTGTGAGCGGATGCGGTGCGCCCGACTAGTCTCATTTAATACATCTTATTTTGAATGGAGAGAACAGCAGTGGGTGAGGAAGACCAGGATGTACTCCAAACAAAATGGAAATTGGCTTGTTGGCTGTCAAGCACAGTGAACACATGCCAGTGTAATCACTTCACATGTCATGTGTGCATATGTTTCATGTCCTCAACTCTAGATGAATGCTAACCACTGTCACTACAGTTTTACTGACACAAGTTAGTCCAGCATTTTTAAATGTGTTTGGTTAGAGGTAGTTTAAGGGTCTACACTCAAACAAAAATGCAACCGGTCCCTGTTGACTCATTAAAGGTGACTTGGTTGTGAATGAGGCGGTGCAAAAATTCCAACGAGTCAGTCTGGCCTGCCTGCACTCACTACAGTGACTGCATCCAAATACAGCACTTTCCTCATGGTTGAACCTTCAGTTCTGCCCGTGCCAACTTGCCAAATTTGATTCAGTGTGAAACACGTTGCCAGCCGGCGGGCCACCTGAGAGCAACCCCCCACATCACTTACAGCCGCTCTGCCTGCACTTACACTGGTTCAGATCAAGCATCACAAATGTCTTTGAAAAAAAAAAATCCTCCCTTTCCTGCGCCAGACTGTGAATTGATCTATGAGTCACTATCAATGGCCAGAGAGTTCATTCAAGTCCATTTTTTGTTAATGCTGGCAGTGTGAAAAGCCGAGGTTTGTTTGCAGAAAAACAATATTCTGGATAAATGTTAATCTCTTGCTGTGGGCCCTCACAAAGTGCAGGTCCGAAAATAGAGAATTTACTGTAATAAGAAAGAATGAGAAGAGGGGAAACATCTGTTCATCAACTTAATTTTAACAATCAGCCAATCCATCTGTCAGTTAGTCTACTTGTTATCCCATCGTACATCAACAGTTGCTCTGCTCAGAAGCTGCCAGCGCGTGAGCAATGTGTCTCTGGCCACTTTCAGAGACAGGTTTTCAAAAAACAAACATTCATTTACAGAATATTATACCCAGTGTCTCTCATAAGTATGTGTGAGCTCCTGCGTTGGGGCCAAGAACAAACAGGTCATTACAACTGTTTAAACAAACCTGTTAGTTCTCATCTGGCTTCGGCTCCTCATTAAGAATAGCCACAAATTCTGCAGCTCGTTGGAAAACCATAGACTGTGTGTGTGTGTCTGAAATACGACTGTCAGCAGATCTGAAATAAGGAAACATGCATTTGAGTAGTCTGGGCCTCTACATGAGTGAACACTAATAAACATGACTAGGGAGTAGATTAGCTGCCATGCCAGTGTGGTTAATAGATGTCAGCACCTCTCAGTGAGCAGAGTGATGAGGTGAAATCTAATTAAATAAAATTTACAGTTGGATTAATTTGTCACTTTGTCTGACCCATATAAGAGGCGACTGTAGGAAACAAATGTTGTAAGCCTTTTGATGTGTGAGTAAGCTCGGTGTTCACTTGAACTGCTGAACAGCTTCAGAATAGGTGAGGTGAAGCATGACTGCATGGAAATTAGGCTCTCAGATTACACTCCCAGTGTTGGTTCAGTGTTAAGAAAAATGACTGAACATGCATCCACATTATTCATAAGTGGGTTTATCTGATTGTTAATGATCCTTTTAGAATGAGGCACTAGAGTAGAAGGCGGCGAAACAATATCTTCTGACTGGATTACGTTCTTGCTTCAGAAGTGGTCCATGTGAACGGCAATTATAGAACATGCTTCAGTGATGAAAGAAAATATATTTTAGAGATTGTTTATGTGTGCGTGTGTCAGTACTGTAAGATGAAGAAGTCACTTAAGGGAATAGTTCAACATGTCAAGAAACACTCTTTAATTGCTTTCTCAGAGTTCATCATGTTTGTTCATGGGAAACAGCTCCCAAGGTAACAGACACCTCTAAAACTTACTGTATACATAACACTGCATCTGGTAATAGATTGTGTTTTTCTCCGGTGTTTACTTTTAGACAGAGAGGAGCTAATTGCCTCCCCCTCTCTCCCTGTCTTTATGCTAAAAGAAGCTAAGCTAAGGCAGGTTGGGATCATCCCTACAGTATGTTCCCTGGGTCCTATATTCCACACTTTGTATGGGACCGGGGAACATACAGTAGAACCCTTTTTTAGAAAAAGGGTCCTATGTTCCCCGCTTTTCCCCAAAAGGACCCAGGGAACATGCAATTGTTGTACCCATACCTGGAAGTGGAGTTGTGACTTGGCATATTTTTGCCTATTTTTGAATGAGAAGTTGACTTTGAGCGAGAAGTGGAATTGTCCCATTGGTTGGGTTTAGACAATGAAGAAAGGAGTTGGTTAAAGGGATAGTTATCTACTCACCTTCATGTTGACTAAGGGCTGGGAGAATTTTCAGAGTCCTCCGTGCCTTCCCGGAGTTACGGGGGGGGTCCGCGCAGCAGTATTTGTCCATATAATGGTTGTGAATGGTGCTCACTTTTCTTCGTCCAAAAAGACACACCAAAAAACATCCATATACCTCCATGCTGCTCGTATGTAATGTCCGTCTTGTATTGAAGCCCCACCATTATATGAACAAATACTGCTGCGCGGACCCCCCCCGTAACTCCGAGAAGGCACGGAGGACTCTGAAACTTCTCCCAGTCCTTAGTCGACATGAGGGTGAGTAGATAATGAGTGAAATTTGAATTTTGGGTGAACTATCCCTTTAAGTTTAGTAAAAAAGACCAGGTAGAGGCTAGACAGGCCAGATAGAGAGAGAGTCCAGATAAGTAGAGAGAGTCCATCGGGATCATCCCTATGTTCCCCACTTTGTATGGAAGCGGGGAACAAACATAGAACCCTTTTTTAGAAAAAGGGTTGTTGTTCCCCACTTTTCCCCAAAAGGACCCGGGGAACATACAATTTTTGCACCCATACCTGGAAGTGGAGTTGTGAGTGACTTGTAGAGCCCTGCACTGCAGCCCGAAGCCCGAGGGCCGGGCTCGGGCCAATTAACACATCATTACCTTGGTCCTCGGACACGGGCCGGGCTCGTTTTTTTTTTTTTTTTTAAACCTGCCAATATGAAAGATGTGTTTTTGTTTTAAACTTAAACCAATTTAAACGGCGACACTTGAACGCAGCACGCCACGCTGCCCCCTCCCTCCCCGCTGCACGTCACTCACATCACTGTCACTCGTCTCGCATCACAATACACCGATCCCACTCCCGCGTCCCGACACCAACATGGACAACATAAATAAAAAGATTTACAGACAGTGGACAACACCAGGGGAAAGGCTCAGTACTGGAGTAAGATTAAACTCATCACAACCACTGAAGACGAGCCGACGCTGCTGCAGCTGCATCGCGCTCAGTCACTTCAATAATTCAATAAATCCATATTGAACTTAAAGCAGAAGTAAGCGATCCGGTCGTTTTGGCTAACTTCTTGTCAGCAGATGGAGTTAGCAGCCCCCGCCCTCGTCATGGATCTATTGGTCCTCGTCCCTACGTCACCACATTCACGCGCATCCCTTGGCTGCACACACAGCCCTTCATGCCGTTCTCTCTCCTCATTGGATAAAGGTTGTAGGATACAAGGAAAGTTTTCTCCTCGGCTTACAGCAGAGCAGAGTGACTGACAGACCCGTGTTTCAGACCAAACACTCTATGTAAGTGATTGCTGTCGGAAGATATAACTATTTAAGACTTATATTAACACAAACATTCCGCTTACTTCTGCTTTAATCCTTTCAATCAAAATATGCCACGCTGAAATGTCCAGTTAAACTATTTTAATGGCTGCAACATTAATAGCCTAGAGTTTGTTATGGGAGGGGAGGTTTAAAAAAAAAAAAAAAAAAAAGTCAGGCTTGATTCTGGTTCGGGCCTGAGAATTCTGAAAACCTGTCAGGCCGAGCCGGGCCGAGGCTCCACCCCCTCGGGCCAGGGCCGGACTCGGGCCCAGATTCCAGGCCTGTGCAGGGCACTAGTGACTTGGCAAATTTTTGCCTATTCTTGAGTGAGAAGTTGAGTTGTGACTTTGAGTGAGAGTTGTAATTGTCCCATTGGTTGGGTTTAGACAATGAAAAGAAAAAAAAAAGAAAGGAGTTGGTTAAGTTTAGTAAAAAGATTTGATTATTTGACCTTTAGAGTCTATGGTTTTACCTAATACAAAGACTGGGTGATAAGCTAGGCTATACTGTAACTGCTTCCTCCCACCCTTTGTTCTGAGCTAAGCTAACTGGCAAGTGAGTTAGCTTCATATTCCATCAGTCTTCCTCTACTAACGCTGCCAAAAAAGCAAACAAGTGTATTTTCCACCATGTTAATCTATTTTCTTTTAGTTTGTTTCCTCAGTATGAATAATGTGAGCTGACTGAACAAATTATGTGGTAAGGAAAAGTTGTAGGTCGCTACACACATGCTCCTTACCTTAAAGTGGGGTTTGGAAAAGAGGGCAACCAGTTCTTTGATTTCATCTCTCCAGCCTTGATATATCAGCTCTTCCGCCAACTGGAGGCAGACAAAAGGAGAAAGAGAGGCAGGATATATTTTTTATAATTAGAGGTATACATTTATATCATGGCCTGAGTGAGGTTGGTTCTAGTCTACGCTGCAGTAGCCAAGAGAGGCAAAGAAAGAACAGAGACAGTGGTTGTGAAACTGGTTAGTAAAACTTATCTTGATTCAGACTCCAGTGACACATCATCATCGGTACTGTTATTATTTCTTATGGCCTGCACTTTCACATGGCCCTGTTCACCTCCAACTTGCTTTTCCTTAACTTGCTGTTAACTATTTGTCTGTTCTGGTTGCGTGTCTTTTAGTCACCGCTGGAAAAAAAAGAAAAGCTCCCGAATGTTCAAGGCTACACGACAGCTGCGGCGACAGCTAAAACAGAGCAGCCTTGACCGTCAGCAGCAAGTGGAGAGGCGGCGAATGACTGTGTGCAGTCGCCCGTCTTGTCAAGCATATTACTGTAATGACTTCTACTGCTTCAAGATGTCGCGGCACACTCCAGAGACACAATGCATGAAGGTCATTAGTTTCCACTGTGAGCAAACAGAAGCCTCTCTGAGGGGAAACAGACCCATGGTTTGGCCCTTCCAGTAGGTCCTGATGATTTAAGCCAGGCGGAGAGTGGCTGTCGAACCGAATCTGAAGCAAAGCTAGTGAAGGGAGGGAGATGAAGAGAAGTATGGGGAAAGGGATAGGGGTAGATAGACATTATGGAAACATGGCAGGAATTAAAGTATGAAGGGTATAGGGAGAAGATAAAGGAAAGCAAATGGAGAAGAATGAAGACAGAGCGCAGGAAGAATAAAGATAATGAAAGGGGAGTGCGGTTTGTTGATGGAGGGGAGATGGAAGCACAGAGTAAGGGAAAAGTGTAAAAAGAACATCCTTGTTTTGCACTTTGTCCAGGAACAACATAGGGAAAAACCAGGAAATGAAGGTGGGAGATGATTTAAATGGAACAAAGGAGTTAGGGGGATGAGGGAAAGTAAAAGAGCTATTGGTTGGTGGCACGAATGAAGAAGACTTGTATATGAAATATGAATCATATCTGGGGGGAGTAGACACTGGTCATATCATTGGGAGTCATAGAACTCTAGTGACAGTACTCTCTGTCACTTCATCTTAAAACTGAAATTAATTGTATTCCTCCAGCCTGAAACATTAGACTACACACAAAAATGGTTTTAGCAGCCTTTTGCTTAGAACTGTCCTTAGTGACCTAACTCCTGGCAAACAGTCATACAATGATATCTGCTTAAGAAAACTCCCTTTTAAGTGATGATATCTGAGGTGACAGAGCTTGAGATAACATTTCATAACTCAGGACACATGAGTAGGAACGTATGATGTACTCGTGCTTCTGTGTGACAGGAAAGTCATCTGTATAACAGAGGAAACAGTTTAAACAGTGAAAAATCTTCCCTGTTCCCTCTGCTGTCAAACTGTCATCCTCTGCGGTGTGTCTATCTGCAAAAGCTGTTTGGAGAGTGGCTTACATCTGAGGCCAGACTTGCTGCGTGTTCTTGGACGGGGATGGGGCTTCGCTTCTCAAAACGCTTCAGTCGCTCGTGGATCTGTCATGTCAGTAAAGAATCATAATAAAGGCTCTCTCCATGGCAAAAAAGTCAGTTAATGCAGCTTCTACTTCTAGTGCTGATCCAAATAGTGTTACTACTACTACTACTGCTAATCAGGAGAAATATCTTTGTTTATAATGAGAAAATAGAATCTTAGTTAGAAGATTACACCAGGGCTGAAAATAGATTCATATTTTCATGTGTGATCAGACAATTTGAAATACTTGTACTTTAATTTGAATATTTACATTTTCTTTTACTCTGATATTTTGACATTACTGCATTTCAATTCTATGTGTTATACTTTTTTTTTTATAATTGTCATGTGTTATATCTTGAGAAATTTTGCTTATTTTTATTATGTTATCTAAATTCCCAGTACAGCCTTTGCCTGTATCACCCAATATTGTAACAATGAACTATTACTTTTGATGTTTTTCTCTTACCCACAGTTTAAATGGAAGACTTATACTTAGCAAAAAGGGACAAGGATGTAACCTGGAGTGGAAGTACTGTCTATTCACCTTGAAGAGCAGGTGAAGCTTCTTCTCCATCAACATGCTGTGGAGGAACCTGTAGTCCTCCTCTCTGTCTGTATGAGACTCTGTTCCAGACATCACTGATGAAAGCAGCCTGCACACGCCTGGAGGGGGAGGAGGAGAACACACCCACACATACAGTACACCACATCAGTGAGTGGCTCACCTACTCTGTATCTGAGCTATAGAACTCATTTCAAAGGTTGTGAAGTGAGGTTGAGAATCCAAAGAGAGAGGTATATGGTTAAAATGAGGATCCGATGAAAAAAACTCCCTTGGGGGAGACTTTCTTCCAGTCATCTGAGTTGTTTTTTTCAGACATCTTATCCCTTAGAGCAGGATAAGACAAATAAAAAACTATTGTGTTCTTTGTATCGACTATGACATTCACATACAGTATGTTGTGAATCAGACCTGTGACCTTGGACAAACTGTACCTCTGTGTTCGGTTCGACTCAGCATCCTACTCACTCTGAAAAAAGAAACAAACAGTTACAGTTCAATAAATTCGTACTTGCACATTCATGCCTCAGATTGCCTTTGCTTTATGAGTTGTGAGAGAGACTGGAGTGTGGCAAAGTGACAGAAATTATTAGTGTTTTTAGTATATAAGAATAGTATGTGAGATATTACTGCCCCCTAATGCTGGTATGAGATATTTCAACATTACAGTAATCCATGTTCCACTGTGCCTGGTCAGGGTAGTAAATTATGAAAATCAGGCAATGTTTAATCAATAGAATTCAGAGATCACTTTCTTAATGACACAAAGAATCTTCTTGATTGGTCATTACATAGTATCACATCAAACAAAAGTTAAAATCATAACTTCTCCAGGATAAATTCTGGATATCTCTTAATCTTAAGCACTGAGATATAAATATTTTGATTGGTATAAGATAATGCAGCCACTTTGTGCAAATATGCAAATTTGTTTTAGTAATATTAGTAAAGCTCATGCTGTTTAAAATAAATGCCCTTGTTGAATGAAGGTCTGTAAATAACTACTGTCCAGTATCCCTCCTGTAGCACAGCTAGAGGACGACATGCACGCTGATATTTGTGTTTCACTGACATTACTTCAGTGTTTCAGTTGTTGGTGAAATAAGAAAAAAAATATGATAAAGAATTAATGCAAATGTTTTGGGAAAACAATGAACCATGCAAGTTAAACTGCACTCACCAGAGACAGTCCATTCCATTAGGCCCAGCAGACCATATTGCTTAGAGTAAGAGCTGCATTTGAACATCCACTTGTAGAGAGAAGTTATTTAGTGTTCGACTGGCCGGATGGTAAAAGAGACCGTCTCTTATTCAGTCAATATATGTCAGGTCTGACCTAAATCAAGCCAGCAGGTAATCAATACAGCAATCAAAGAGCATGGGGCATGATGTTAGCCAATAGCAGTTCACTTTCCATGTATGAATGTCACGGCATAATTATTCACGCTGATTTGATCCAGTGCTGTTGCATTGTTTCAGTACATTTTCTTTTAGTCTGTCTTTTCTTTGTTTAAAAGACCAAAGCACATCTTTTGATGGTGGTTCGGGTATTTTGTGTTGTAAGATCAAAATGTTTGTTGAGGGGGTGCACTGTCCTCAAAAATCACAGGAAGTGATAGTTGGACTAATGCAAATGCCTGATGCAATAGAAATACAGTTAGGCCTGCCATGTTTATTGGATTGATCAGGGACATGACCCTGTGCAAAGCAATACACACAGGAGCTTTGAAGTATCAGTCTGACCTCTGGCCCCTGTAACTAACCCTAATATTTAGGGAACAATGTGCTATCATGTGCTGTGGAAATGTTTGTGTTGTTCCATGTACACTGGCCAGAGAAGCATGTGTTCTGAACTGAGCCAGTATGAAAAAATGTTTGCATTTATGTTGCACAAAATTTCCCATAGAGAATGAATGGGAGGAGGTGAAAAGAAGGAAAAAAAGGGACATTTTCAAATGTCTTCTGCTTCAGCATACTTTCACCTATAGAGCCTGAACTGAAACTTTAAAATGAAGGCAAAAGTCTAGATGCATGTGGTTATCAATGTTTCAATTAATTCATTTTCTGATCAATCATTATGATCATTTTTAGAGAATTTCATTATAATATTTATTATGATGGGGCGGGCATTGCAAGGAATGTTAAGGCTAGAGTAAGCGTAACATCATTGGCTAGAGTGTTCAAATTTGTCTGAAACTGTCTGACATTTTTCTTTACACACTGCCCCTGGCCACAAATTATACTCTACATATGTGAATTTTCCCACAGTTGTAGACAAACAACATCTCTCACACAGAAGCCTAAATGTGAGACCATTGCTGGAGCAAAAAAATCACTCTTTCCCTGCTTTTTTTGCTTTCTCTCTCTGACTTGGTTCTGTCAGTCGTAGTAGTAACCCCTCAAGTTACTGTGGCAACCTCTGGCCTTCAGCAGAGCCACAGCTGAGGCCAATTCATTAATAAGAGACTCCTGAGATATATTTGCTGTTAAACACACACACAGATAAATAAAGCTATCATCATTCATGGTTATTATATATTACTGGAAAGTTCCACTGGCAAAAAGGCAATGTGTACAGGATGCACTGCAGCATGAAGGGTGGTGGTGGTGCTAGTATATGAAATGTTACTGATTAGCCTATCATTTTATAATCATGAGTTCAACACTGAAACATGACTCATGGCAGGCAGCCATGTCCTCCACTCGCTATCGGTTTACGTGAGTGAGAACATCTACTATAATGTCCTGCAACAAACCTGCTCCACCATACCACTGAGCATCTCTTCCAGGTGCCATTTATAGTTCACACACCAACACAGTAAGTTACAGCACACGGTACAATAACGTTACAGTGTCTCGAGGGAATTATCTACGTTACAGTCAGTGGCGAAAGTACCATTAATGCAAGTAATGCCGTTGCATTAGGGCCCGTGGCCAAAAAAGGCCCGCGGTGAACGGTAAAAAAAAAATAATAATAATAATAAAACATAAAAAAAAATAAAAAAAAGTTTTAATTGATGGTATAGGCTACTGTATTAAATCATCTTGGCTTTTACATCATTACTGTAATTCGTTAACGTTATTCTGGATTATGAACATGCGCGCGTGACAGGACAGTTCTCCTGTTGTCGGCAGCGCGGCGGCGCAGCGCCGTCCCTGACCGTCTCTCCCTGTCTCTTTCTCTCTGACGAGCAGTGACATGTTCAGCACCGAGACAGCGGACAGCGCTGTCACTCACTCAGGGCCCCGGTCCAGATGGATTCGGCTTTTTTGAATCTGGATAAATACTTCTATCAGATCGGCATCGCGTCCAGGCGGACGGCGTTTTCAGGGGGTGAAAACGGTATTTTTTAAAACATGTCCCAGAGTGGGAAAATCTGAAAACGCCGCCTCAGCGTATCCGTCCGGACGCCCAAAATTGATTTTTTTTCTGAAACGATGTCATGTAACCTGATGAACGCACCGTGAGACACACACACACTGCTGCAGCAGCTGCACAGTCTCTGGACGTAACAACAACGGCCGACTGCCGGCTGAATCACACCTGTTTAATCATCAGTGATATTTACTCTGACACAACTCCCTGTCAACATTTAATCCCATGTCTGAGTTTGAATACAGCGGGGGACTTCCCGTCTTCTTCTCTGTCTTTAGTGTTTATGTGTGTGGCGCTGTAGCGCTCCACACAGGCCTGGAGTAGCCTATACTACAGCCTAACCCCCCCCCCCCCCCCCCCCCCGTTATTATTATAGGGCCCGCAATTTTTTTTTTTGCATTAGGGCCCGTAGCAGACAACTTTCGCCACTGGTTACAGTGATTGTCTCGAGGGAATTATCTGGTTTCAGACATGCTGTTAACGGAGGGCAAAGTGCTCATGCCATTGATGTAGGGTCATAGACTGGTGTAGGGTGCAGCACCGGAGCGGACAGATCGTGGGTGTGTCTCAGAAAAAGGCCAGCCAACGAGATGTGAAGTCGGAGGAGGAGTCCTCAGCACCAACTAGCTTCGTTTCCAGCTGCGTCACGTTATCCAGAGACAGCTAGGCTAATACCGGAAATAAAGCTTTCTTGTTTCAAAACAATAGCCGAAATGCCGAGCTAAGACAGTGAATTGTTTTCGTTATGCTTTTCCTTGAAATTATTTCACTCATAACAACAGAAGGGAGATGATATATAATGTCATCATATAAATCACCTTCAATATGATCTAAGTTTCACTGGAATAATTGGTAATTTGACATTTTTTGTAACTGTTCAAATAGATACGCCTTGTAACTTGTAACTTTCAGTACTATTTAATATTCTCCAACGACGGTCAACCTGTTTTCTGGCACATGACTACCTGACACAATTGTCCTTCCAATTTCGTGATATATTTACTCATATGTCGAGTTTTTCCTTCTTTGTGGTTCATTTCTTTACTCTGTACATCGAGGCGTAGTCGAGAATTGTACCTTTAATTTGAAAGGTCAAAACGGAAGTCACTTTTCTAGCTAAACATTATCTACGATTCCGTCGTCTCCGCTTCCTCCTGCCTTCGCTGCTTTCTGCCGAGCTACATCGGCTGAGCCAAGCATATACTGTAACTACATGCCAGGTGATGCACTGAGGGTGGTTTTTAGTAAAGACCACCCGCTATGCAGTGCTGGTGCTCGGTGCACGGCTTGTAGGTATCAGTGTTGTCGGGCAGACCGGGTCCAGGCATCAGGAAGCTGAAGAAAAGAGAACTGTGAGAGACAGGAGGCCACGGTTCCCCCTCACACACACACACACACATCACCACGGCCTTGATGGTGATGTATGCAAGGAAACCAACAAGAGTCAGCGATGGGTAAATCAAGCACAGGCGTTAACATTTTAGAAATACCGCTCACGTTTTAACGGGTTTATTTATCCGTAGATGAGGTTATCCGTGGCTTCTTGTAGCCGTTAGCAATTAGCGCTACCGGCTAGCAATTTGGTTGCAATTAGCTGTTCCGGATGTCTTCAGTAGTTAGATTACCCAACGTCAACGTAATATTAGCTAAATGACAAACCCTGTGTACACACGGCAGATAATTTAGGTTACAAAAAAATAAAAGATATTGTTTAGCAAGTGACGCGAAGAGCAAGACAGCTGTTGCTAAGGTGCCAAATCAAGCTAACGTAGCTAACGGCAGCTAATAGGCTAACTAACGTTAAAATACACCACAAAGTGCGTTGCTAAGGTTGGAAAACTAACCTTCGCCAACTCTGAAAGTTCAAATTGTCTAACAATGCCATTTGTTCTCCACAGGTGCAACGACAGAAGGGATTCACAATCCTATCAGGTAGGCTATGTCATGATTAGTTAACGGCGAGCTGTCAATACTCTTAATTAACGTCGCCTTTCAGGGTTTCTGGTTATTCTGGTAAAGTACCAAGCCGACATCTGCAGATTGTCCATATTGTCACTTAATAACGCTGTGATTAAAACCCACTCATAAGTTACGTTGTAACAGTTATGTTATGTGCTAGAAATGTTGGGTAAGCTTGGCCTTGAAATTAACTTGAATAATTTATATTATTATTATTATTATTATTATTATTATTATTATTATTATTTAAAACTAAACAATAAAGAGCAGCACACAACAAGTAGCCCACCACATCCAGCCCTTACGTGTAATGATATTTGAAGTTTAGAAGTTTGTGTAAACTGTCCTAACAGAAATGTACGTTTGTTTTACAAAGCAAATCCTTTCCTCTAAAGAAGCCAGGGACAGCCAGCTATTATTGGTTTTTCTTCTGGTCACATAATCTTAAAATACCTAATCTTGTTGACATCTTAACATCTCCTGCTACATGACTCTCAGGATGTTAAATTCAGCTACTCCAACCACATGATTTTTGAGGAGATAAGCTTTGTTTTCACTGTGCTGTTAGTTTGTGGCCTAGCATTTCTTTGATGAGGCCTGTTTACCGTAATGCAATATATCTTCCAGATTAATGATTGTGTCAATTCTTTGCAGACCCATAAATCTCAACCAAAGAGCCAGTCCAGCAGCCTTCACCGCTACGACAAGGTGCGTGATGGCTCATCGGACCCCACGCCCCCTTACAAGATGCTGCGACGCTCTGACGAAAGTCCTGTCAGCAGACATGGGGACAGTGCTGGGCATGGCAAGGCAAAGACCTCTCACACAATTAGAGGAAAAAATGGTATGCCTGGATTTGGTGGTCTTATGTATGCATGCAGTTTGAAGTTTTATCAAAAGGGGCTATGATTAGGAAAATATCTTGGTATCTTGGTTCTGTGAAACCTTTCCAAGCACTTTCAAAGATTAATTTTGACATTCCTTTTGTGTTGGTCTCCTGTGCACTCTTTTGACTTGTATTGTTTTCTCATGTGACTGTCTGAATACCACAATATAACTATTTATGCACAAATGTAAACAATGCAAACCCAAAGCAATAAGGGGCAATGAAAAATGTTTATCATTGTGTGGCTGTGATTGTCACTGAGATTTTACTTCTCTGCAGAACATTGTGTATTTTCAGTTACCTGATAATGGATGTTTTTGCAGGGACCAGCAGCTCTCCTCAGGAGAACTCTCACAACAACAGCTCCCACCATGGCTCTGACTCACATCCAACCCAGAACAAACCTGCAGACAGGGTAAGATGGTGTCCAGCATTATCTGATGATATACCCTTTGCATTTCCTGTAGAATTTGGCATCATGCTGTGGAGCATGGTGAGGGACATTATGTAGAGGCAACTCTTGTTCTTGTTACTCGACAACAATGCATGATAGAACTGTAACAGGCTCCCTCTATAGAGTAAATGATCTGATTAGATTTTAGACTTTTTTTGTAAAAGGATTTGTCATTTGCACTGCTGAGGGAGACACTGAGTACTCGGTCCTGAGCAATAAAGCCAATACACAACATTTAGGATTGTGTAGTTTGACACTGACTGACACTACATCTGGGATCAACATGTTATTGTAAACAGATGCTGTTTCTGATTTATACCTTTATCTGCTGTTATTATTTTGATGTCAGTAGACGGCGAAGAGTGGTAAGTCCTGACTGATTAACAAAACAAAAATGTTCATTCATATAAACTTATGTCTACACAACTTGGTTTAATTAGAAATATGTAGCCAGATGGAATATTTTCTGTGGTTACTTTTGTGCACTGTGTGAGAGATGTGAGGAATATTAATCCACAGAGGAACACAGGAAGAGACTCTGAGGCACAACCACATCACAGCTATGTTTCCTCTTAAGTCCTCATGTTTGTTTTATACTTTGCACACATGAGCCAGCTAATGATACTTTGGTATCCATCTCTGCTATGCTTCACGTTGTCGTAATTGTTCCAATTTGTTCCTGTTTAGTTGCAGAGGGTTTTTTTGAGTTGTGCACAGTCAAACCTACAGCCTCTTTTGTTAACTAAGCAATTCTGTACATTCATACAAACTGAGGGCGGTGAACCACACGTATCATTATTGACATGAATCAGTGTTAACCACAAAGGATGGATACTTCGATTTATAACATTTGAGTTACTAACTCAAAATATAATATTGTTTCCTTAATTACAATATGTAGAGCCACAATTGCTTTTGTATGGGGTCATGTAAAATTGTTTAGCTGTAATTCATGCAGTTAAAAACCTTATTGTTGGTCTGTAAAGTGTCTAATCACATCCATTTTCTGCTTGCAGTAGTAGAAGTTGTTTTAATCTTCTATGTTTATTAAGTTTGGATATTTTTTTAGTCAAGAGAGATCTGTACAATTGTCGATGAGGAGAAAATGAATAAGGCAAACTGTACCCTTCCTGCAGTCGTTGCAATGACCATTAATATTAAACATGCCAGTTCCCATATGGACTGAAAAACACTTCCAGTATGGAATATTTTCCACAAAGAGGAACATGGGCTTGTGTACTCTACTATCCATATGAACTCTTTTACTCTCAAGTTGTAATTATATTTGGAAACAAAATTAGCTTGAGCTGCGTGATCTGCCTTCAGTGAAGTGTTGCTGATTCCTTAACCTTACGTCTCACACCCTGTCCCCTGTCCACCACCAGGACCCAGCTGATGACTGGACAGAGCACATCAGCTCCTCCGGCAAGAAGTACTACTACAACTGTAGGACGGAGGTCTCCCAGTGGGAGAAGCCCAAGGACCTGTTGGAGAGGCAAGCTTACTTGAAATGACATTACACCATATGTGCACTGGAAAAACTAATGGAGGGCCTCATTCTCATGCAGAGCATTCTCTTGTATTTCAAGATCACCAGTTGTATCTGGATGTAGCAAGTTCAACTGCAGTTTGCCTCCAGCACATTTTTCACTTTTACATATTCTGTTTAATCTCCTTCAGGGAACAACGACAGAAAGACTCAGTCAAGATGCCGGCAAACAGTTTCCCAAGGGACATGGACTACAGACAAGAGGCCTTGCAGGACAAAGCCACGACAAGTAAATAAGACTCAGCTGTGAAAGCGTTGTCGTCAAGGTTTACGTAGCCTGTAAGGTTATTTAACCTCTGACCCAGAGAAGGTTCTCTGATCGTACACGCTCAGAATAATACTGTGTTCTTCTGGTCTGTTTCTCTTCAGAGACCACATCAGGGGACCAGTCCACAGCATCCAACGCTGGCCATTCCTCCTCTTCCTCTTCTGCTCAGAACCTAAATTCTGCCTCTGGCGCTTTAGGTTCCACGCCCTCCTCCATGTCCTCCTCTTCCTCCTCTACGGGGCAGTTGCTCCAGTCTGTCCAGTCCCCGTCCCCAGCACTGCTGCAGGACCCGGCCCTCCTACATCAGCTCCTCCCAGCCCTGCAGGCAACTCTGCAGATGAATAACGGCAGCATGGACATGGCTAAGCTCAATGAGGGTGAGAAGGCAATAGACGACATGAGCTTGAAATTTCCTCCACTTCCACACATACTGTTTTCTTCTATGGTGTCTTTCCTTTTATAATGGTTTTGTGGAGCTTTTTAGTACAATGTGCGCTCCTGTATAACAAAACAACACAGAAGAGGCTGCTGCATTGCACTAATGCTGCTAGTTGGTGGTTCCACCTCACACTTGTGTTTCTATAATCAATCAGGGTTTCCCGCAGCGCTTTCTTGTTAAGGCGGCCGCCTTAACAACAAAGAGCTGCCGCCTAAACTAACGTCTTAAAAAAATAAAAATGTAGCGATATTCACAGCACACACACACAGGACGGTGACATTAACGCGCGCCGTCACGTCTGCTCATAGCGCAGCAACAATGCAGCAGCGTCAGGCCGTCACTGAAACGCTCCGTGGAACCGAGACATGACACGGCGCGCCCGGTGTAAAAGTTCTCAGAATCAGCCCCGGTGACCGCGGTGCTGACGATTGGGGTGAGTCGCGAGCGTCATATGTCTTGGTAGAGCACGGCCGCTGCAGCGACCCTCCGACAGTCCCATCGCTGCGTGTCAATCCCCCCTCTCACTTTCTCTCCGCGTCCCCGTCTCTCTCCAGCTGCCCTTTCAAAATAAATGCATAAAAAGCCAGAGAAAAAAACTAAGTAGGGGAAACACTGCTTTGTTTTCTCTGTCTTTTTATGGTTTAGTAATTCTTTCATTGGTGTAGTAGCAGCGTTCAGTTACCACGAGCGTAGTTGTGACCTGTTGTGATCATAGATGGCATGGCATATGTTTTTTATGTAAGTCCCTGCGAAAAGTCCCATGACCAGCCAAACTCCTAAAAAAAGCGTGATTTATAGTTCATAACATGGTACTTTTGGCATATGGCACCAGGGCCGTTGCTAGGAATCCTGGGCCCCCTGAAAGTATACTAAAGTGGGACCCTGCCCCCTGACTTTTCCACTTTTACGTATCTATTATCATTTCTTATTTAGCCTACTTTGTTTTGATGCTAATGCAGCATTACTATGAGTATCAGTCAGGGTCTTATGCAGAATAATTCAGTCATACAAAGATTAGACTACTGGGGTTTTTGTGGGCCCTACTGGGCGCTGGGCCCCTATAATGATCATCACCTTTCTCCCCTATACAACGGCCCTGTATGGCACTACAGGACCAGTTAAATATAAAACACAATTTTATACAATAAGTAGGGGGTCCCCGCTCCATCTCTCCATCAGTTTGGGGGTCCTTGGCCTGGAAAACGTTGAAGACCCCTGCTCTACACACCACAGAGAAGCACACATGCATAACAGCAGCGCGCATGGTGAAAGCGAAACTTAATACGGCGCACCGACCCCCCCCCCACCCCCCGCCAACAGGACAGACACCACCTTAACTAACACATTTTCTGGGGGAAACACTGATCAATGTTCACAATCTCGGTCATTTTTTTGGATGGAAAGGGTCATAGTGTAGCACCGGTTCCTTTAGGGATTGTTTGTATGCTAGAGAGTATCTTCAAATCCATATAAAGCTTTATCTTTTTGGCAAAAGGTTTGTCATGCCAATTTAAACTTGAGGAGATTCTAAAGTGCAAAGGGGCTGTGGACTGAATCATCTGTCAAGCAATGAAGAGTTCTTTCCTTATAAGATAATTTCTAGGGGCCTTTTTGCTTTTATTCAGATATAGCAGTGAGAGATGGACAGGAAAGTCAGGCAGAGAGAGGGGCTGACATGCAGCAAAGGGCTGTGGGTTGGACCTGAACCCATGGCAACTGTAATTAGGTCTAGGTCCATGTGGTATGCGCTCTTGCCAAGCAAGACACAGAGGCGTCCCAAGCAGCAGAGAGATACTGCTGCCACAGATAATGAGGGATTCAATAGACAACAGTCTGATTGATGCCAATCTGAGAAAACCCTAATGATCCTAAACTCTCCTTCATTATTCTTGATGTAGTGAGCTGTGATGGCTTTGTCCAAATAACATTGAAATTCACTGCACTTTCTTTTGGGCCCTTTTAGACCCTGCTTGAATTGAAAGATGGACAAAAAGCTTTCTGCGATTCTCAATTTCTAGGACAGTACAATAATAAACTAGCCTCATATTGAAACCAGACAAAAACCAATTGTGTAGCAAAATATGAGTATGCAGCATCAGCTACCAGATTTGTTATTTGAAGCAGCCTGCTGCCGGCAACATCAGCATCATGGCTAAGATACATGTTGCGCCAACTAAAAAAGTCCATATTTTTCTGCTGACATGAAGCCTTGACAGGATGTGACTGACAAACTGCATAAAAATGGGATTTGCCTGGTTTTTGCAGTAGATCATGTCATTTTTCAGTTTTACAAGAGAAAATGCTTAAAGATGAGCTTTCTGTTTTCTCTAGGTCAGTGGTATCTCAGGGAGACTCAGAGTCTGTTGTATCATCTTCAACATTAAGTTTTTATTTTTATTATCTAAAAACGGGTGTTGGAAGATGGAAGTTTAATTTCATAGTTGTACCAATAGAGAGTCAGTGAAGTGAAACCAGAACCTCTGGATTCTGCTTTATTCAACAATGTCCTGATGACTAAACCTGAAGCTAAAAGAAAAAGTGCCGCAGTATGTCATGAGGAGCACATCAGCCAAAGATTATGACTTTAACGTTAAAAAAAGACTATACATGTGGACAAAATCAAGTCATCTAAACACGCACACCCATGTACGCACATAATTTTATGGAAGGATCGTTGAAATGACAAAGGGTTCAGTTTCCTGTAGAAGCTGCTGTAGTGGATTGTGGTTTGTGATTGAACGTGGACCATTTACTCCAGGATCATGCTTCATGGTTTTCATCAGGGCTAATGAAAGGAATGCTAAGTAATGTAGTTAGTTACCAGAGGCTAGCTGGGACATAGGGCTCTATTTTCGTAAACTAGCGCAGGTGCAGCGGATCAGGCCTGCGCCTCGCCTTCGCTTTGCCAACGAGGCGTGTCCAGGAGCAGTTTGCAATTTTCCTTCGAAGCGCAGTGGGGCGCATCCCGCCTACTTCCCTCCCACCGGCGCAAATGGCATAGAGGGAGGAGAGAAGTAGTGTCAACACCTGCTCTTGGGACATCCACGGCTGCTTTTTTGTCCCATGCAGTCCCTCCCTGGTTTCATCTGTGTTAATTCAGTCAGGTTGAGTTTCCATTACGCGTGTCGACAGCCTTTGATCTGTCATCAGTGTGACGGGACAATCGATATAGATATACTTGTATGTGCTGATTCAGATAGGGTTATTGTGATTATTATTATTATTATTAATTATTATTATTAATTGCATTTAAATGTGCCTGGAACTGTGGAAACCTGCCTGTGAGGTCTTGGTGATGTGTGCGCACTGCGAGCTGGACAGTCAAAATACCAGTCCGCTGGCTGCGCTGCGCCTTGCGCTGAGATTAGACCAGGTTGGAGCTGGCGAGCTTTCGGCGCACTCTCCGCGCGGTCTATCGGCAACAAATTGTCACTGCGCCAAGGTGAATCTGTCGACACCTCCCCCTGCTGCGCGACCACTCCCATCTCGGCGCACAGCAGTCTGCCAATTTACCGAATCCGCTGCACACGTTGATGGACTGGAGGAAAATGCCACTGCGCCAGCTGCGCCAGGGCTCGCCTCGCTGCGCCCCCCTGAGTTGCGCCAGGAAAATAGGGCCCATAATGTCAGGGCTTCATCTCTCTGTATGGGAGTTTTGATTATTGATTATGTTGATTACTATGTCTCTCTCCATCCCTTTATCTCTGGGGCGTTCTCCTGCTGGTAACCGGGCACGCAGCTGTCATCTGTGGTGATTCTCTTGCTGTTCTTTCTCTGTGAACCTGACATGAGTGTTTGCTCGTTGTTTAACCTCCCAACTTCTTCCTGTTGATCACTGGTAAAAATGACTTTTACATGAAATGATTTTTCTTTCCACCAAATTGATTCTTATCGCAACTGTGTTTTCTCACTTAACTGTGTGTGTGTGTTTGTGTTCATCAATTCACCTGTTTCGTGTCTTTGCTCACTTGTGTGTGTGTGTGTGTGTGTGTGTGTGTGTACATTTCCTCCCCCCTCCCCCCCTCCTCCTCCAGTCTTGGCAGCTGCTGTCACCCAAGCTTCCTTGCGATCTGTGCTTCATAAACTCCTCACTGCTGGACCTGCTTTCAACGTCACTGCTCTGCTCTCAGCTGCTCAGCACTCCAACCAAGGTATGGCCTCCTCGCTGTTTCTCACCATCTGCTACACAAACTAATTTTCTGTTTGTTATTAAGGGTCCTGCTCTCCCCCATGCCCCCACCAAGTTCTTAAAAAACAAACAAACAACAGTTTTGAACCTAACCTTGACCTCGCCTCGCTTAAAATTCAGCACTTTGTACAAGTTAACTGCGTGTGTGGTTCTAATGGTTTTTAGATCACCTCTAGCTATTTGCAAAAAGTTAATTGCTGGAATTGAGGCCACACTTTATACATGTGTGTAAGCTGATTCCTTCATATCACTGATGTCTTCATCCCTGTGTCTCTGTAGCCCAGCACTCCAGTCAGTCTCCCGTCTCTCTGACATCTGATGCGTCATCACCACGGCCATACGTCTCACCACGGAACGGCACGCCCCAGAGCAACCAGAAATCTCTTCTGGGCGTGCATCCTGGCAGCATCACATCCTCACAAACCAGGGTGAGCAGCGCAATCAAAAAGTCAGCTTTGAAAAGTGGAGGGGGGGGGGGGGGGGGGGGGGGGCGCTTCCTGTTGCCCATGACTCATGGCCTCTTTTTTCTCTTTTCTCTCTATCTTCTGCACTTTGTTATGGCGGCCCTCGTCTGTGACATCTTATCTTTCCAACTTTCAAACACGAGCCGTTGCCCTCCCTCATGCCCTGCTGTTGTTCCTTCTCTCTTCAGGGCAGTATGTCTTCAGGGAAACAAGGATCCGTCTCCTTGTCTCAGAGCGCAGAGAAGCGACCAGAAGACCCCAGAACTCTCCAGCAGAGAAGGTTCGAATTCAAAATCACTTGAAATCCACTTTTTTACGCATATCTTTATTGATTTTTGAACTTGGTACATCATTCGTCCAAAAATATTTTGTATCACCTTTCAAGTCTTAAAAGTCGTTCCGACGAAATTAGCTCCAGCCGAGAGCCGTGTATATCCGTATAATGTGAGTCTACAGGGCAGCAGAATGCAGCCTCTAAATAACACATTATCTGCCACGAAACTCGTTCATTTCACCAATATTTTGTGATGATAGGCTAGTGCTATTCCCCTCTGAGTCCGGGGTTAGCTGTTATCAACATCCGGGGTCTGTAGGTTGACCTACTGACCTCTGACCTGGATGATGTCATCTCCGACCGCTTGTTGCTACCACTAATGCTACAGTTCGTTTCTGCGTGTTTCTGACTTGTCAGAACAAAATGAGCAGCTGGATGAAGTTCAGCTTCCACAGGCTTCCTCTCCTCAACCTGGACTCACTAAGGCTCCGGCTAGTTGAGATAAAAATGGACCTGAATGCCGAAGCAGAATGATTATTATCAGAATGAGCCGGGCAGCGCTCAGAGATGACATCATCCAGGTCAGTAGGTCAACCTACAGACCCAGGATGTTGATAACAGCTAACCCCGGACTCAGAGGGGAATAGCACTAGTGTATCATAACAAAATCTTGGTGAAATCAATGAGTTGGATCTAATTTCGTCGGAACGACTTGTAATGACACCAAAGTTATCTGGGTGAGTAAATGGTCGTATTTTATGCTAAAAAATAAGGTCCAGATTGTAGAAAACGGTAATTATCCTTTAATTACGCATGATAAATAAGAATGGGAAGTGTTAGTATTTTTCAGAGCTATTGATAAATGAGAACAAATGAGTGGTGTTGACAGAATAATGTGTCCCACTGTCAAGAAAAAATGCTACTGGATTTTATTTCCACCTTCAACACAGTTTAAATCGTTGTCTTGCTCCAACAGCCAGGAGATTCTATGCGCGGGATCAAACATGTCCGGTGCTGCCTTGCCCCATGCCCCCTCCAACAGCAGCAGCCAGTCCCAGGCTGAAACCCCCGGCTCCTTCACTCCCACCTTGGCAGCTCATTTTGATGAGACGCTCATCAGACATATCCAAGGATGGCCTTCAGAGAACACGGAGAAACAGGTACAGCTCAGTACAGGAGCACTATGAATCGTGGTTGAGTTTTGTTTATATCAAAGTCACAGATTCACAGTCAAGTTGGTGTTAATGATACAATGAAGGAAGTTGAAAATCTGTGCTTGTGACTCATCAAAAAGCTCTCATGTCTTCCCGTCAGGCGGCTCGGTTACACGAGGACATCCACAACATGGGCAGCTTGTACATGTCCGAGATCTGTACCGAGATGAAAAACCTGCGCTCCCTGGTCCGAGTGTGTGAAATCCAGGCCACGCTGAGGGAACAGAGGTGAGGCAAATGTTCACACTTTTGCATACACATCAACTGATAACAACACACACGCATTCATTCATACTTTTTCTTCCTCCCCATCCATAGAATCCTGTTTCTGAGGCAGCAGAGCAAAGAGCTGGACAAGCTGAAGAATCAGAACTCCTACATGGTGTGAACAACCTGAGCAGAGACGAAATGATTTAGATGGATGGATTAAAATATTGATATTAAAGAGGAATAGACATGGACAGCAAGCTGCTACAGCCTGTTTATTTCTCCCTGTAATAGCAACAGAGAAAAGCTGTTAGAAGACAGCGGCTGACAAGGTGAAGCTCCATCATCCTGAACGTGTCTTTTTCTTTTCTTTACTTTTTTTTTTAAAACTTGTTTTTCCAATGTCCACCACATGACATCCTCTCGCTGAATGGTGAAACTGACAGTTCACTGAGTTGGACACTTTAACCAAGTGGACTTAAAGGACCTGAGGCTCTTTTCAAACAGCACCTTTTATGGACTGTGAACCTTGGATTGTGTGTATTGTATTGGGTTAACTTGTTTTCTGGTGTGTTTTGATGTGTAGTAGTCAGGAAAAGATTCATTCTCGGAAAAGTGAACTAAAAATAATTCATCTCATAATCAACGTGAGACAGTTCTCGGGGGTGGGAGGGGGAGGGGCCAACAAACTTGTTCGGTTCCCCGATTTCTGAAACAGACTTTGTCATGCAATGAAATGTATGGATTCAATGGCAGTGATGTTACTGATGTTATTTTTTATTCACTATACTCGTCAGTGGTTTCGCCATCCCAGTGTGTCTTCGAGCTGGTTGGTTTTACACATCATGTCATGAGATTAGCGAAGACCCTTTGACAAGACCTTTACTCAAATGTGCTTCAGTTATTTCGTCCCAGTCGACAAGAACCTTCATTCCAGTGATAGAAATTCACTGGGGAGTCATGGTTAGTTATGACAAACACACTCCAGGTGTTTCAAAGCCATCTTGAAAAAGCCTACATTATTGGACCTAGGTTGGCTGCTAGTACATATGAGGTTGTATTCACTCGTAGCCCTGCTGGCCATTTTCTTATCCCTTCTATTTGTCTTTTTTCTTTTGTATAATTGTCAGCATTTTGTTTCTCTCCCAATTCCGATTGGGGAAATATTTCATTCCTTTTTTGTGCAGCTTAGCAAGAGATTGTGTAAAAGAATAGAAAACTGACTGAATTAACAGTCATGTATGGCTAAATTATTGTTGCACATTGTTGATTACGTCCTGGTAGTCATAATGACAAAAAGATCGATGGAAAGATGTTTTATTTTTTCAACAAGGAAATTCACTTTTGTTTTTGTTTATGTTTAGCTGACGTGGCTGCAGCCCTTCTTTCAACCAGACTACTTTTTTAAAGTATGATGAGAGGGTATACTTTTTATATGAAAACATCACATTAAACTGCAGTCGTACACCTCCACACTCAGTAAGTCAGTTCCTTTGTCTCTCTGCTATTCTTTTCCTCGTCCTTAAATAGTTTCCACCAGATCTGATGTGCACACTTTTTGGGGGTGGGGGTGGGGACGGGGGCTTTGTATTCCATAAAATATGAAAATAAAATATTATACCACCCCCCCGCTTGACTTTTATTTAAAGTTTTATGTGAGCTGTGCCTTGACTAGATTATGAATTATTCATTTTCTTTTTATTTGTGTCTCCAAGGGCCTCATGGATTGGGGCCCATATTCTGTGACACTACTGTATGACTTGAATGTTTTCAATCATGAAGAAGAATTGAGGCAGTATCTGTAGATTTAGATTTAGATGCTGGAGTACAGTTCCTTCTATGTCCACAAGATGGTAACAGTTGTCTAAACTCTGGCTCTGATTTAAAACCCTGTTGCTGCTCAGGACACATGGAAAATGCAGCCTGAACAAAAGCAGAAGGCTGAATGAAACTTGAGTCAAGTGGACCTGTGTTATATAAATCTAATAGGTCCATGTGGTATGCGTAGGACCCTATGTTCCCCGCTTTTCCCCAAAAGGACCCGTGGAACATGCAATTTTTGTACCCATACCTGGAAATGGAGTTGTGACTTGGCATATTTTTGCCTATTTTTGAGTGAGAAGTTGAGTTGTGACTTTGAGTGAGAAGTGGAATTGTCCCATTGGTTAGGTTTAGGCAATAAAGAAAGGAATTGGTTAAGTTTAGTAAAAAGACCAGGGGCCTGTTGTTCGAAACCTAGATAAGGGATTAAGCCGGGATATGTTGGTTATCCTGGCTGAATTTAGCCTCAAGTCGGTTGTTCGAAAGCTGGATACCTTTATCCTGGTCAAGTTACTATGGTGATTTATTCTCTGCAGCTAGCCTGCTCCAGACCAGGCTAACAGCCAGGCTAAGTTGATTCTGTTGTCTTTATCTGTGAAGTCAGCAGCCACTCTGATCAGAAATCAATGTGTTTCATACAGTTATGTTCTTATGTACCCTACATATTGGCCTGATTTCTAAACAAACTAAATACATTTACAATAATCAAATAAAATGAAACATTTACAATATGTATTAGGTTTTTTTTTCTTTTCTTTTTTTCATAATTAGGGCTATTCATGTGCTTCTCACACTGAATCATTGCATCTGCCAGCGCTGCCTGCTTCTTCAAATGCAGGGCATAAAGATGTCTGACGGTTTGTGAAATCTGTAAAACACATTAGCACAGAATTGTGCACACTGTTCTTGAGACAATACAAACCATCTATGATATTTTCTATGACCACTAGTACTACATGGCTTCTCATAAAAAGCAATGGAGCAAAAATAGCAATAGATTTATTTTATTATTATAAAATATGTTACAAAATACAGTATATTGGCCGAATATTGGTTGAGGGAAGAAAACAAGAATACAATTGTTTGAGCAGGCACCTTCCAAATAATTTATACACCTCATCTGAACATTGTTATCGGCAATTTATTGAAGCATCTGACTGCATAATGTTCTTATATTTAATTAATTTTCACCTGTTGCACTTTTGGCCACTTGTATTTGTGCTGTATGAACTTTACTTTAGATGATAAGAGATTTGTGCAATGTATCAACTTCCACTGCTCATCACTAAGGCAAAGTGCACAGCTGTTAATTTGTGAAAGGAACTTAAATTGTGATTATAATTTTGGATTAGGCTACTTCCACATTCAATCAGTCCACAGTTGTCCGCTGCGCTCTCTCTGAGCTTTACAACAGCAGCGGTGCTTTTTTTTTTTTTTTCTAAGAGGTGTGTCAACTTACGTCAAGATCCGCTGTTGATTGGAGGAAAGTGGCCACACCTGTCCTCTCATCAGTGAATCTGTGATCAATCTCTGTGGTCTACTGACGAGAGAATAAGTTACACCTGGCTTGACAAAGCCGCTGCTCCTCAGCCTGGCTCGGCGTTCCAACAACCAACTAAGCCAGGATGGACTTATGAGACTTTGTCCAACCTGGCTTTTACACTTATCCTGGATATCTTTATTCTACTTTCGAACAACAGGCCCCAGGTGGAGGCTAGACAGGCCAGATAGAGAGAGTCCATCAACCAGCAACAGCGGGGAACATAGGACCCTTTTTCAGAAAAAAGGTCCTTTGTTCCCCAGTATGTATTGCGACCGGGGAACATAGGACCCTTTTTCAAAAAGAGGGTCTTTAATTCCCCGATCGGGGAACATAGGACCCGAGGATCATAGATACACTCCCCAATACATCATGCTCAAACATCCAGAATAAATCTGGGTTCTTCATCTGAGCTGTCTCAGTTCATCAAAGGACAGTGAAACAGGAAATGTAACTCATCTTCAGCAATAATAACACTGCTCTTCTGGTAAAACCTCCCTACTTCAATTGCTAAAAGCAAGGTGCCAGATCTCAGCTGTGCACGCAGGGACCTCCGTCCCCTCCTCAAATTTAAAGGGATAGTTCACCCAAAATTGAAATTTCACTCATTATCTACTCACCCTCATGTCGACTAAGGGCTGGGAGAAGTTTCAGAGTTATCCGTGGTTAACAAAAAGACACACCAAAAAACATCCAAATACCTCCATGCTGCTCGTATGTAATGTCCGTCTTGTATTGAAGCCCCGAAATGCAAAATTGTCCCGAAAAAAATTAAATAAGTCTATATTTCAAGCTTGTTTGTAGCGGAAGCTCCTCTTCCTGGTTCGTCAAATTTGGACGAACCAGGATCTGTCCTCTTCCCAGTTTGTCCAAATTTGACGAACCGGGAAGAGGAGCTTCGAGAAGCTTCCGCTACAAAACAAGCTTGAAATATAGACTTATTTAATTTTTTCCGGGACAATTTTGCATTTCGGGGCTTCAATACAAGACGGACATTACATAGGAGCAGCATGGAGGTATTTGGATGTTTTTTGGTGTGTCTTTTTGTTACGAAGACAGTTGGTATCCATTTGCAACCGTCATATTGACATGCACTGCTATGCCGAGACCCCCTGTAACTCAGAGAAGCCACAGAGGACTCTGAAACTTCTCCCAGCCCTTAGTAGACATGAGGGTGAGTAGATAATGAGTGAAATTTTAATTTTGGGTGAACTATCCCTTTAACATCAAATATGGTTCCGTACAATAATCTTCTTTAATTTGACCAACTTTTCTAAATGTAGGTTTGCTCCTAATCTCCTATCCATTGTTTCTCATATAGATTATAGCTTTTGTCTAATACATTACATTGCAGATTATTAACACAAATATAATACAACTCAGAAAGAGAGGCCTTATATGTTGGCACAGGGTGTTCCTGCCCTCACCGTATAAAGCCCCCTATCACCCTGCACAAATGAGCGCTATGGGCAGTGGATGGATCAGTGAAGTCTTCATTTTGCCACTGTGTGGAGCTGTTGTGTTAGAGCCTCAGTTTATCCAGCTGCGTCCACAACTCCTGATATATTACATGGTAGTAATAGTGGCATTCCCAGTTTATATAAAAAAATAAAATCAGGAAGCTGTAATCCAAAACCTGTTGTGTGCACTGTGAACTTAGATTCAACTTAGTACAAGTGATCGTAAGCACAAGCAACATCCACTCAGTAGCCACTTTATTAAATACATCACTGAAATTAGTTAATTTTTATGACTTGATTATTTATTAATTCATTTATATAACTTTTTTTTTTTTAAGTAGCATAAAGTAAAGAGCATGAAGTCACACTATAGTTGTATTTTTTTCTGTGCACATTGTAATAATTAAATTGAATCTTATATCTTGTGTCCAGTTTTGAAGACACTGGCCTCTGAGGTTTTGGTCATTATGGTAATACAATGGAATTAAATGGAGTTCCATTTTGAGGGGTTAAGAGCATTAGCATCACTTTCAATAAGCAGTGCTATCCTGAAATAAGCGGCTGTGTTTTCCTAAGGACTTCTATGATTTGAAGAAATCCCTATGAAAAGTCTTTCAAGGATTAAATAATTCAATATCACTACTGTTTCTGGAAATTCTAACAAATTCAGTGAACTGACTGACAAAATAATACTTTAAGATCACGTCTACTACTATACTTTTATTTAAAACTACTTCTCTATACATTCTTGCATACAGTTAACGTATGTTTTCAACATAAAGTATGTGCAATGAAGTGTTTGTTTTCCATGTATCAAGGAAACTCAGTTCTTCACATGAGAGGTATTGCTCTGTGGTTGATAGCTTTAATGGTTCCACTTGTTGAAAGTGTTTCATGTGCATCCTATGTTGTCATCTTGGATCTTTTTAATTTCAATGAACTGGAAGAGTGAGCATCAGCAATGTCACTTGAAAGATTCATGTTTTATGTCATGATGATTAGATCTGACTGCAAGGTACAGCTCCTATCAAAGAAAAGAAAGTTTCTCTACTTTTGCACTGGTCAGTAAGTGCGATTTGAAGAGATTTTAAGACAATAAATCTTTTTTTATACACCCTTGTGTAATCATAATTTCCCCTGTTTTCTTTTACTACAATTTGCATACAGGAGCCTGCACCTGGACTTTCTTCTAGTCTTCTGCTTTTGTGCAGAGCTTACAAAATGTAGAACAGCTTCATTTTCCCTCATAGATTCTACAGTATTTCCAGAAGGCACAGATTGTACTAGAAATCGCACTGTGCTGCTCCCATTAACCAATTTCCAACAGTTCTCTTTTTAGCTGTGTCGCTAGCAAAGGAGTAAATACAGTCAAACATTCTCCTCATTTCTTAATATCATCTGTGACTCATCTGATCGGACCTTAGTGAATGGGGCCATTCGTTTTAAGAGGTAGGTCTTACATGAGGTAGTAAGAAAACAGGGTTTCCAAAAAGTATAATTGAGAGAGTCAGTTGTTGATTATTGAGTCATAGATGTTTTTGAACCCTCCCACTGTGTATGTAGGCTAAATGGAGTCAGATATATTCCTCCTTTTGCTGATTACGAATCTCAGTCGGTGTGATACATTCACAGATCTGCAGCCAAACCTCACCCACAGTGTGCATGTATCCCTGATGCCAAGTCTGATCTGCCATTCCTCAACAATTTACATTCTCATTGTTGAGTCGTTGCAGAGGTGGGCATGTATATCGATAGCAACAGTTACAGGAGGAAACCCAATGCACAGCACAACTTTCAAAGGTTCTCTAGAAAACCATGTGGACATGCTCCCATCCTTGAAATAAATTATAAATCATAATTTCTCATGCGGTGAAGCCACATGACTGTGTTGGTCTTTCTGTCTCTGAACTCTGTGCATTCTGCTGCTCTGTTATCTAGTTCATCTCAGACTAGGAGGGGAGGTTTATGCATCCTCTTCCTTTTTGTCTTGTATTTCTGTCATTTGCAGGCTCCCTTGAAATCCACGTGGTTTTTTGAGCTGTTCCCTCGGTTGGCATACAATGGTGTCATTACCTTTCGAATTTGCATAACACCACTCCTACCTGCGGGTATCGGTACTAGAGGCTGACACGGGAGTGTTTTTTCAATCCCGTCCTGTCCCACAAAAAAAATTCCCGTCCCGTACTGGTCCCGTGACAAAGTCAAAAAATAATCCTGTCCCGTTCAAATCCTGAATAAATCACTCCTTATCCGGTCCTGTTCCCATTTTTTTATATTTTAGAACACAGTCGTCATGTAAACGATTGTGTTGACAGACACGGAGCCTACATCAGTCCATACACTTAACTTTTGGACCATTTTGAGTGCACAATCCGGGTTCTTAACGTAGCCTACTGCCTGGCCTGTGCTTCTTTGAATGTCGCGCTTTGACTCCCGGTCCCGTTCATTCCCGTTTAAATTTTTTCCCGTCACGTCCCAATCACGTGATTAAAAATAAATTGACTCCCGAATCACGGGATTCCCGTGTGAATCCCGTGTCCCGCGGGAGTCCCGAGAAAATGTCAGCCTCTAATCGGTACCGGTAGAAGGGGTGGGGCGGGGCAAGCAATGGTTAATTTGCATTTAAAGGGACAGGCACTGAAAGCAGCCGTTCTGAACAGCTCTGTTTTGAGAGGATGAAAAGAGCTGTGATGTTTGATCCTTGGGGGATTTTGACCAAAGCATGTCACAGACATGTCTTAAAGACACCTGGGAACTATTTTAACTTTTTGGAAAAGGGGCATAATATGTCTCCTTTAACCAGGGCCGTTGTATAGGGGAGAAAGGTGGTGATAATTCTAGGGGCCCAGCGCCCAGTAGGGCCCACAAAAAACCCCAGTAGTCTAATCTTTGTATGACTGATTTATTCTGCATAAGACCCTGACTGATACTCATAGTAATGCTGCATTAGCATCAAAACAAAGTAGACTAAATAAAAAATGATAATACATACATAGTCTAAGAAAACAAACTGGAAAAGTCAGCAGGTAGGGGTCCACTTTAGTATTCTTTCAGGGGGCCTAGAATTCCTAGCAGAGAGTCTGTCAGGAGAGACTCAGACTTTTCCAGTACGAGAGAAGTGGACCTGGACACGCTGCATGTGCATTGTTGAGTTCTGCTTAGTACTAGCATTTATGAGTGATTCCTGAAAGTGTCCCACAAAGCACCTTGGGTGACAGCATACCTCTGTTCAGGGGGAATAGTTCAGCTGCTCCTACGTCCCCTTTTACCTCCTAGACACAATCTCTTTGACTGCTTGTTCATCTCCCTCCGTAGCTTCCATGGCCTCCTCCTTTTTTTCATCCTCCTGGGGTTTTACTGGCTCTCCCTCTCGGCAACAGCAGCGCTTACACGTGATTTCTTGTTCAGTCCTCTTCTCCAGGCTCTTTGGTCTGTGGGCGACAAAACAGACCACAATTCAGTTTCTTTCCTATAATCACCACTGACAGCAGGACAGTTCATACTACTTGTGTCACACAAAAGCAGTACTCGAGGAGATACACCTACACAACATACACCATGTATGTAAAACAATAAAGCGTTGCAAATGAATATGAGAGTATGTAACATACTCAATTACGTAACACTGAATAATAATACAATAATTAAAAAATCTTGCAGTTGATAAGGAACACAAATTGATACAATGAATTTATGATTAAAATGACCCCAGTGTTTACAGTAATTAAAGTTACCCTGATCATGTTAACTGTGTTTGATGATATGTGGAGAAGCTTGTTACTACAGAAGCAATGAGCACTTACTGATATGAGACTTTTCATTTTCACTTTTGTTAAATGGAGCTCTTATGTTATATTAATATTTCATATAGAAAAAAAAGTTTTTTTTTTTTTTTTTTTTACACATCAGCAGGGATTTGAAATTCTGTCACAGGGACTCTGGACAAGATATTGCCCTCTTTGCCCTTGAGGCAGCTTGGAAACATCGCACTTTATATCATCCCTTACAGCCTGATAGGCTTGATCACTGTCACCTTATATAACAACCAATATATCTCCTCAGCAGGTGATTGATAGATCCCACGGCTGCTACCTTCGATCCCTCTGCGCTTGCAGCATACAACACAGGTTAGGTCATCTTCATCTGCTCTTACCTTCCTCTCGGCTCACTTTGTTCCCTTCTGGGGATTTTTTGTAACGTCTCCTCACACGCTGATCCTCAATCAGCTGCTCATCACTCAGGGAGTGTGTGAGACGTCGGGCATGCCAACATGTCCTATGACCCCTTTTGCTAGCAGTGTCCTTGGGGGACATGGGTAACTGCGCTGATTACCTGTCATACTATATTTATTGCTGTCACCCATTTATTTATAGTGCCCCCCCCCCCCCCCCCCCCAACTTCCACCACCACCCGATTCAAGTGAACCAGCCGACGGCCCAACCATTAGCCCAGTTTCTCTATTTACCCATCTTCAATTAGCCCTGCTCCCTCTCCACCCCACCTTTACTCCACTCTGCCTTTAATCACCCCCCCACCCTCCACCCAACACCTATTTTTTCCTCATCCTGTTCTCCCTCTATCCGTTGCCCACTCTTTCCCCTCCGTCCTTGTCATCCTCTTCACCCCTCCACTGACCATTTACACCCCCCGACATCATTGACTCCCTACCACTCCTCTCTCATCATCACAGCCAGAGGGCTTACATTAGAGTGACCAATCTCCTCTCAAACCCAACTCAACATGGAGGGAGGGTTAGCTTTGGTTGACTTTGTAAAACTTTTGATAAATGAGAGAGCTGGTGGCCAGTGCCTTTTCAAGTTTGCATCATTTAGCCTGTCGCTGATGTGTGATGTGTGACTGGGACATGTCTCATTATGCCGGATCTCTAAATGAAGCACCCTTGCTGTAAAGGCTTTAGCACTTAAAGCAGAAGTAAGTGATCCGGTCGTTTTGGCTAACTTCCTGTCAGCAGATGGAGTTAGCAGTCCCCGCCCTCGTCCCTACGTCACCACATTCACGCGCATCCCTTGGCTGCACACACAGAGAGGACCGCCCCTTTATGCCGTTCTCTCTCCTCATTGGATAAAGGTTGTAGGATACAAGGAAAGTTTTCTCCTCGGCTTACAGCAGAGCAGAGTGACTGACAGACCCGTGTTTCAGACCAGACACTCTATATAAGTGATTGCTTTCGGAAGATAGAACTATTTAAGACTTATATTAACACAAATATTCCGCTTACTTCTGCTTTAACAACAGCTTTGATGTCCATTTCTACATTATATCAGCATCATATGTTATACTCCCCCTCTCCCTTCCCCTTAGGAGGTCTTTCACCTCCTACCAGGCCATTGCCTTAATAAGAATGTATTCTTAGCAATTCTTGCCTGGTAAAATAAAGGTTTAAAAAAAAAAAAAAAAAAATCATATCAGAATGGTTAGGCCGACACTTGTTGGATTGATGGTTGCAGGTGGGGGGGTTGGGAGTCCTGTTGCAAATACAGTATGTTGCTAAGCCATAAATCCTATCTTGTGATTTAATGTCACAGGCCCCCTCAAAGCCCAGAGGCCACCTTAGCCTCCATATATAACAGAGGCATTGACAGTGAAACTTATTGAAAATGTGTTCACATAAGCCTCATGGTCTTGTATTACAGTAAGATGGGATGTATCAATACTATGAAGAGTTTACTAAAAGGCGCTGAGCATGTTCTCTTGTTTTCAACCCCCTGAGTTTTCTGTCAAAGTTACAACAGTCATGTTGTCTTTCTAGGTCAAATTGACCCAATTTGTTCCCTTCCTCCATCCTTCCTTCTTTCCTTCCTTTCTCCCTTCCTTCTTTACACAATCCTTTTCCCCTTCCTTCCTTCCTTCCTTCCCTTCGTCCTTACTTCTTCTTCCTTCCTCTTTTGATCCAATTGACCCCCCATCTTTCTTTCCTTCCTTCTTTGAACAAATCTGTCCCCTCCCTCCATCTTTCTTTCCTTCCTTTTCCCCTTCCTTCTTTCCACAATCCCTTTTCCCTCCCTCCCTTCCTTCCATCCTTCTTCCTTCCTTTTTGACCCAATCTTTTCCCTCCCTCCATCTATCTTTCCCTCCTTTTCCCCTTCCTTCTGTCCTACCATCTTTCCTTCCTTCCTTCCTTCCTTCCTTCCTTCCTTCCTTCCTTCCTTCCTTCCTTCCTTCCTTCCTTCCTTCCTTCCTTCCTTCCTTCCTTCCTTTCTTCCTTCCTTCCTTCCTTCCTTCCTTCCTTCTTTTCCTTTGTCCTTCCTGCCTTCCTTCCTTCCTTCCTTGACCCAGGTGGACAACAGGAGGGATAAGAGAGGTTTTTGTCTGGGGGGCGGCATGGTAGAAAGGTGATTAGCACCCTCACCGCCCAGCAAGAAGGTTCTGGGTTTGATTCCTGGGCCTGGAGTGGAGTTTGCTTGTTTTCCCTGTGTCTGTGTAGCCTGGGTATACCCATGCTGCCTTGCACGCAATTTATCTACATTGAGATGAGGTCTGGTGTTAGCCAGACTAGTGTCTGTGTGGGTGTGTGTAGGATGTGTGTGTGTGTGTGTGTGTTGCACATCTCTTTATGGAGATCTGTCCACGGTGTAACCCCCCCATGCCTACTGTATGTCAGCTGGGATTGGCTCCAGCCCCACCAGGACCCTGGCCGAATAAGCAGTGTAGACAATGGATGGATTTTCTGTCCGTGCTCCTCTCATTGGTTTGAGTTGGAAGCTGTCATTAAGTTCATGATTCATTACTGAGCACTAATGAGAAATGATTTATATCAAGGTTGCTGAATTGTTATTCTGGGCAGCAGCACAGTGGTGCGGTGGTTTGAATAGTCACATCACTAAGATTGGACACCATGTTTATTCTGACTTTGAGATCACAATGATTACTTGTAAATACATGTAGAGGTGAGAGGGTTTTGTGAGGCCATATTTCACAGCAGAGTCTCAAGAGAAACGCACTCAAATCAGTGAACGATCGCTGCAGGATCATGATGGAGGTATCATTTCCCAGTGAAAACTATTCAAATCACAACTCTGCAGAGGTGAAGCACCTCCAAATTACAACGGGTGCAGTAACAGTTTGTTGGTATTGCCTCCCTGCATCTTTTTTATTTGTTTCCTTCTATTTCCCAGACTAATCTAGACCATGTTTTCCAGCCCAAGGACATCTGATATCTGTCTGTCTAAACACTGACGGCTCATCGTTTGAGAATTGATGACTTTTTGTCCCAAACCAAAATTGCACAGAATGATTGCGTTGTGTTGTGTTGCATTACCTGGAGCGCATGAAATCACAGAGGTGAGATGCATTTGCAAAAAAAAGGCAAATGTGACCTGATATAAACCTCACTTAGACATCTGTCGCAGTCTTGGTTGTCTGCAGGTACAGAATACATATCATCCACACATAAATACAAATCTATAATACATACACTGGAAATGGGTAAAGTATATAATTGTGTATGATATCCAACTTTTCAGTCGTATTATGACTCTTGGAAACTGTAACAATACAGACTCACCACAGGGGAGTGCTGTTAGTCAGTGGTCAAACCTACTGAAGAGGTTCCATCCCTCATGGGCTGCTGTGGCTCAAGTGTGAATCCAACACATACTCATTGGCAAAAGTGATGTCTGGCTTGAATCCAGAGAAGAAATTCAGGCTTAAATGACATTATAAAGGAGCAATGAATGTGGAATTATTTTTGAAATCTTTTTCTTAGGGTAGAATGATAATCCTTATGGGTTTTCTAGATAGGAGATAAAATACATTAAAAGGTCATCATGAGAATATTGTTGCTTTTTTATGTTCTTTGGTTTGCTGCACAAATCTCCAAGGACATCCCAGTGAATAGAAAGAGGTATAGTGTTTTAAAGAAAGCTGAACAGTGGGGCTGGAAAGGCTGGTGCTGCATGTGCTGTGGATATGGATCACACCCATTAGCACCTCGCTCACGCTGGAGGATTCGCGGTCTGGGCTTCTGGCAGCAGCTCATCAAAATGTACAAATTAAGAACATTATGGAAGTTAGTGAGGCTGCCAAACACAGCCACCAGTGGCTTGGATTTAATAAAAAGAAAAGGATGCAAGGAATGCACATTTGGGTCCTGAGTCAGGCTTCCATACAGCAGAGTACAAGTCAGAGGGTGGCATCACCTCTGCTCTGCTGGAGGAAGCTGGAGAAACAAAATAGGGGTAAGTCACATTAGTCTAGATGTACGGGCTTGAACTGTTGGGGGTGTGTGAGTTTAGATGAGAGCATTAAAATGAACAATGTAATCCTCTGACCCATTTGTCTCCTCTGCTCACAGGATAGGCCTGTTTTACAAACCTAATGATATTCCTCCTCTTGGTCTTTCCTCCAACACAAGGTCTCCAACACAAGGCAGGAAAAACAAAGCGTGTTCACTTCCCCTGACTATCTATCATGTTAGTGTGTGAATAGGATTGGAAGGAAGGAGATGAGTATTTATACATTTGTTTATAGAGATTTATAAAGATGTGTTTTCCTCCAGCCTACATGAGCCAACCTTCACATTTACATTTGCATATTCTAATCTACTTGTCTAACATTAAAAGAAGAGCAACTGCTTCCCATGGAATAGAAAAGTGCCCTCAGACCGTTGAACCTTAAAGAGGACGGGCCTGTGGACAGCTGCTGGGTGGTCTCTCTGACCAGAGGAGGCTTTGACCACCTCAGTGAAAAATAGTGGGTGTGATTTATTGTAGGAGAGATGTGTGGCATTTTCCTAACCATCAAAGCTGTGGTAAGGTCATGTGCATTTGGTTTTTAATGATTGTGCTTTATCTTACTCTTCATGGATTAACCTCTTCAAATGGCTCCTGTATATTCCTGTTGGTACTAAATAATATCTAACTTATTCCCTGTATTAGTTCACTATGTAAGTGCTTTAAATGTACTGTAAGACCTGTTTTCAATAACAGCTGACCCATCCAATACTCAATGAGGAGCAATAAACTAATTACAGTTTTAAGTCATTTAAAAAATGCCCTGAGCTGACAATATTCGGCAGAGGTGCATTAATGGATCTGGAAATGGTGTGACATTGTCCCCTCAGCTGGACTGTAAATGTTAATGCTTAATAACAATAAATAGCTGAGAAATTCTCAGACAGCTTGGAGCACCATTAGACCAGATCAATTAGCCCTCTGAGAACAATGGCCAATTAGCTCGGGGATAATTGCATAGCGAAATTGTTATTGTTTTAAATAGTAACAGCACTTTTGCGCAGCTCATGGGGCTCGAAAGTTGCTTAGTGTAACTAAGAATGGTTTTACTTTGTTGGGAGGATGCTAAAACAGTCAAGACTATGCTGCCTCACTAATGGCTCCTTTTCTACTATAAAGCATGAACTGGGACCAATGTGTTTGCATTGCATTGCACAGTGACGCTGCTGAGCTTTGGATTTCTATAGCTGAATCAGTGTTGCTGCTGTGCAAAGAGCTATAACCCATTCAGAGAGTTTGGATGGCTCTATGGGTTAAACTTATTTCTGGCTGAAGTACAGGGAGAGGATTAAATATTGTGCTTTTGAATAAGTAATCATTGGCATATCCAGCTAATTTAGATAGTATAGTGGACAGACTCAATTTTTAGGTTCAAGTTTCTCACAAAGGGCCAAGAGTAGAAAGTAATAAACAACTAATTCTATAAGGTTATGTAAGCTCTGTTTACATCTAGCTTTCCACAGTATTGTGCACATTGAGATCCTTGTTTTAAACAGTGAACTGGAAACATTAAACGGCAGCTAATGAAACTTATGAGTGTTTAAAATCAACAGCAACTTGCCAGGAATGGAAAATCAGTTTTGTGTTTCCTTTTCTGAAATCACCAAACCACTATTTTCAAAATGGTTACATGTTTTGAGTAATGAATCTGTCACTATAAACTGCAACACAAGAACAGAGGCTAAACATGACAACAGTAACTATGGGGTTGTGATTTACTGTTGAAATTTTCTTCTTTTTTTTAATCTGCAAGTGAGTGTGATCTTCTTTCTCAAATATTACACAGCCTACTTTTATAAACACTTTATTAATGCTGAAAATTTTAAAAATGTTGATCATTTAGAATTATTATGTCACCACATAAATAAATATCAATGAGCTGTCCAATCAGCAGCTTCCCTCCCACTTTACACTAGTTTGATTTCCATCTCTCTCTGGGATGATTGAAGTCCTACAGCTGATTTCTTGTATCCTGGATTTGGGATTGAGTGCAGTTCAATGTGATTGAAGAGAGTTTAGCGGTGAGAGATCGTCAAACATAAACGGTTTGGTTGAAAGTTCTCTGAACAGATGGCTTGTTTTAAGCCTCAATCAAAAGTTTTGACCATACTACATGGAGCAGCTGTGCTTTACTTTTCCTCTTCTTTGTTCAAGTTCTTGTCCTCCATCTTTACCCCTGCCCTCACTTTACCTCCTCTTTACTTCCTCTTTCTCTCCTGGTTTGTAAAATGTAATTCTTGGAGAAACAGCCCAAAACTGTTAAGGATAAATATATCTCTAAAAAGTCTTGGCAGCTGGTTTGGGTTAGCCAGCCAGGAGCCTGTGCAGGCTGTATTGATGACAGACTCATGAGAGTCGCTGGCCCTGCTGGCTTGTGTCCCTTTAGATTTGAATTAGATTGGTGATTCATACTCTGGCAAAGCTGCACCGAGGGCACAGGTGGAAATAAAAGTGAAGGGCTCAATAATTATCTCTCAATTTTTGCTTTTTGTGTGTCTGTGTGGATGCATGTGCTTTCACAACACAATGCTAAATGCTGATTCACTGTGATGTGTCTGTGGAGCTGCCACACCAGCAGTCTCATTCAGAGTGGAATTAGCATCCAGTCCTGATGCCAAATTACAGGCTCGCACAACAATAGCCAGGCGAAGTCAGTTTGATTGCGAGGAACACTTAGCAGAACAACAAAACACTTATCACAGTGTGGAGTTACTTCTGAAGTTGTGGTTGACCTTTGACCTGCCGACATCAGCGTGACTGGACAAAATAAATCTCAGTGAATGAGAGGGAAGCTTTAAGGCAATTTTAAAAAGAAAGAGGACTTTTGTTGGGTCTATTGTTGGAGTCTCTGTGACTGACGGGACAGAGGAGAGACTGCACTTCCTCACCGGTCGTTCTTGTCACTCTATGGACATTTGAACAACAAAGTGTGAGTGGTCTGCTGGTATAAAAGTGTTTGTGTGTTACTGTGCTAGGAGGCTTTGTGAAGATCTGATCACTTATACACAACCTGCCTTCATCTTTTTTGTTTTGACGATATAGTGTGGAGAGGGAGGTAACACACACCAATGGTTCTTTTGAAACACTGAAAGTGTAAACTGAAAAATAAATAAGTGTAGCACACTCTTGGCTCCATATGCAAGAATCTTTTAATATGAAAATGACGTTTCGGCCCTGAGGCCTTCTTCAGATTTTACAGACTCTATGCCATGTGGTGTTTATATAGGGCTGGCTCTCATAACAAGGCACCTGAGGGTGGTTACAATCATCACATACACACCCAGGTGTGAAGTAAGTGAAGGTAATCAGCCCATTACTGGCAATCAGCTAATTGGTACAAGTGCAATACAAAAAATATATCTACAAATTACTCATAGATATTTAGAGAAGTTAAAACATCGGCTCTTGGAAGAGTCATCATAAATAACAATCCAAATATCCAATAAATATTTATCTGAAAAGCACACTTTTACAGAGACACACAGGTAGCATCTCAAGTCAAGAATGTAAGAGATCAAGGTTACCTCCTCTAGGTGGCAGGGATACATGTTCAATACTAAAGTATTTAAAAGAGGAGATAGGGTGGTTGGCCTCAGCTGCTACTGGATTATTCATATTCCTACACCTGATTGTGCTTACGTATGTGTTCTGCAATACAAGTCAATTAGTGCTCTACTTGTTTTAACCACATGTGATTTACCACATGCACAAGTAATCAAGTAGATAACTGAGTTTGTATTGCATGATATAATACCTTTGATAGGGATCTATTTGCCTGTGTGAGGATGTTTAAAGCTGTCACAGCGCTCTGGATATTTGCATTTACATCCATCTGAAATGGGTGCTAAGCTAACACAGTTTGAGCTGGTCTTGCTTGAGAGGGACATAGGCCTAAATAAGAATGTACAAGGCGGTCTCTCAGGTTTCTGCCCCTTTTGAAAACTGTGAGGGGTTGCTCTTTAAATACATCTCTGAGCTGAGGATCTGACTCAAGAATATGCCAGTGTTTAAATACGATTCCCTTCAACTGTTCTGCACCTCTAGAAACGATTGACAATATAGTGTGAAATGAAATACTGCAGCCACAGGACACCTGCTTGCACTCACAAAGAGATCTGACCACACTGACACAGCTGAAAACAACCCTTCAGTCTGTTGGGCACAGAGATAAAGATGACAGAAGATCAAAAATTGGGCTAGACAAAACAAAACAAAAAGTTTTCTGCAGCTGTAATTTCGGAGGAGAGGAATTGCACTGTTGGAATAATACACCGATAATCAAAAGAAGTTTGTAAAGATGGCCGGATGTGGAACTAAATTAAGTATTGATCTCCCTTCAGCTTGGAGCCCTGTAAAACAAATGTGCACATGTGAACGGAAGTGAAGAGGAAAGAGAAGGAGAAGTGGTTGCCTGTCCCTTCTGTTTAGTTTTGCTTTCTTTTCTATTTCCCCTTGTTTAGCAGATCACTTCCCCTGATGCACACTGGGCCTAAATTGTCTGGAAACAGCTGAAAAGGAATTTCCATTTCAGTGTAATTTCCTAATCCATTTTGATGATATGAAAGAAACATCAGTGTCCCCGTCTCTTGAAAAGCCAGAGAGTGTAAATAACACTGTAAATCTGTCTGGCAACCAATGACAGCCTGTTTTTAGTTCTGTATTCATGTCGTGTAACAAACCTTCCTCCCAAAATGAATCAAAGGCTCAAGGTAAATCCTGGATGGATGCTCTTCTAAATCTACCTTATAGCCTTAGAACGTACACCCAACACATAAAAAATGGTCTGGTTGCTCAATTGCAGCACTTACTCATAAGATCCCACCATCCCCTGCCTGCAGATGTTGGCTTCTCCAGCTCTGTGTGTTCATTTGATAGAAATACCAATAACAACATAGGAGAATCTGGGACTAAAATAAATGCCTTCAATATATGAACACACCATATGTGCAAAAAAACAACAACCATATTGTCATTTCTTAAAATATTCACTCACAATCTTCTCTTACAGTGAGTTGTAGCGACTTACAAACTGTGAACAACCCGAGAGACACTGCAGGGCTAAGACCCTGGATTTGTACAACAGTGAAAAGACAACTGTGCTAAACAGCATCTTCATATCCCCTGCCCAAGACTCTTCATTCTTTACTCAGAGACCTGAGGAGTAATACAGCTCATCTCCTCAGCCTCAACACTGTGGTGCTGAATAAATAAAAAGGGCATCACCGCGAGGAGTGATTTACTCTGTCCACCTCTGTAACGTATCCCTACAGGTCCTCATTATAACTAATCCTGTCTGTGGCTGCCCATGGAAGACAATCCTAGTTGTGCTACGACTGGCGCTGAGGCCACTTCTGTGTGTTTCTGCCAAATGTGCATCAATAAAAATAAATGCCCATGCACACAGGAAAGTCATTTGTAGTGAGCAACATGTCTGAGCATAATAAGAGCAATTGAATGCATATTGATCAGACTGAGTAGTGCTTTTGATTGTGCTGTATGGTGAAGCAATAATTACAGTGCATATCAAAGTAACAGTGAAGGGAAAAAAAACTATAAGAATAATGGGTGTTAATTAATGATTAGCACTGAAGTGATTTTTGTCCACCTGCGGTTGTGTTACTGTATATTTCTAACAGAGACAGAGAAACTTGAGCATCATTTCAAGCTGTGTTTGTGTCCACATGTTGAATATAAATCCATGCAGCAACTCATGTTAAAAGCATATGGGTGTAGCTGCTAAGTGGTCCACGTCCATGTTCTCCAGGCAGACACTCGATTTGTTGTTTTCATGCTGAGCTCTAATATTAATATTTTCTACCACAGCCAGGAGGCAATTCAAGTTTAGTGTCGATTTATTTTGTGAAAAATATTGCGTAGAAATGACTCAAATGCTCCCACAATGCAAGTTTAAGGGCAGTAAACAAGCAATGGTCCCTAAAGCATCATCAGTGGGACAAATCAATCCTTGTCAAGTTTAGAAAATATCACCGCAGATTAACCAGGTATTTGTTTTAATTGGACGTCAGTCTCTTGTAAATGTCTCACTTGAGCCAAACTAATGAAAAAGCCTCTGCAGGGTAATAATGAGAGTCAGTTGCTAGCTGTTCTTATTAGCAGCCTGGACATGTTGTAAATCACAGGGCATTATACATGAAACATTATTATACTTGCCACCAATCCCATGAAATAGTTGACAGTCATGTGTTAAACATAATAATGACTCATGGAGCGTCTAGATGCTCCATAAACTATTTCATTTATGGAGGACTTGCAGCTCCAGGTTCAGAGTAGGATGCCACCCACTGAGTTGGGCCCACTGCAGCTTTTAAACTGACATACATATTAAATGCTATTATGCAACTGAATGCATCACACATTTTCTTACAAGGCTAACAAGGCTGTTCCACACCTGGAATGGTATAAAGGGAACATAAAGAGATATGGTTTGTTTGTAATTACAGTATCACAGATTAGAGGCTGAGATTTTAAACACCTAGAAGAGCTTTAATTACACAAACAAAAAAAACCCTTTAGAGCCAGTGGCAAGATGCGATTCAGCATTCTCTACTGTATCTGCAAAGCAGAAAGTCGGTACACAAAAACCAGTGTGAAATAAGCTGGAAGCTGTCTTGTATCCTCATACTAAATGTAATTTAGCTTCTGCGGGCATACAACACTTCCAGATCTGTCTCCTTGAAATTTCTTTTAGGCTATACACTAAAAAAATGAAACTAAACTGTAACAGCAAACATAATCACCGGCTCAATTATGTGCAGATGAAACTGTTCTTTAGAATGAGTGACTGGCAGCGTATTCAACAGGGAGAGGGCGAGCTGGAACAAAAGCACTTTGGTGAAATGTAAATAAACATGTGTCTGAAGCCATTGCTGTTGCATAGAAACATGATGGTAGGAGACAGGGTTTAAAAAATTCACAGATAAAGCCAAGATGTTGTTTCCAGTCTAGGCCCATGTTTTGACTCCCGTGCAGTCATTTGGCACTGTTGCAAAAATGGAGTCAATTATAAGCCACTATTGTTTAACCTGTTTTTCCAACAGCCTCAGTCCACATATCCTTAGTCGTCTCATTTGATGCAATGGAAATCTGAATTTGCTGCACAAGAATCTTTGCTGGCACATTGCCACATCACATATTTATAATTGAAACAGTTAATTAATTTGTCCCGTTTGTTCATTCATTCGTTGTTGGCTGAAAACACTGAAAGCCAACACGCTCGGTGGGACTAATTTACGATAAATTATTATCACAGTGACCCGCTTTTATTACACACATGCCATTTGTTTTATTGCTATTCTCAGATTTATTTTCCTTCTGATGATTGAACTTAAAACTTTATTAGCTGGTAAGCAGTGCATCGTGGGTAATTACTCACACTGTATGTACGTGGCCTGCTGGATGCGGAGATTTAGATGAATTCAGTGTATGTTTGCTTCACGCCAACTCTGCACCAGTTAATGACAGCAAATCAGATTTTATTGTCAGAGTCATTTTCTCTGCTGTAATTGGTTGGGTTTTGTTTTAATCAGCACAGTTACAGTTGATGGACCTCAAGCTTCCTCCTGCAGACAGACAGGAAGGTCCCAAACATGCTGTTTCAGTCTCACACGCCATCCTCCACCTAATTTACTGAAGATAATTAATTACAACGGGAAAAAAGAAGAAAAGAACTTGAAATGATATCAAGTGAAAATGCGAGTGCTGCAGGTTTTCTACCCTTTCTCTCCTTTCGCTCAGATCACTGCCCATGCAGGCGCGAAGAAAAAAGAAGTGTAGCTTCCACCTCATTTAATGATCACTGTAATTACACAGCATCACCTTTAACCCGCCTTTATTTAAAGTGCCACGTGCTCCTTTGTGATGCATTATTTGAAATCACAATAGATAATAAAAGTCATATATCTTCATCCTTTCATTTGCTTGGCCCGCTGAATAAGCTTACACACCAAAATCTCTTTTGGAGCAAACAGACAAATAAGGAAAAAGGTTGATTAATTAGGCCTGATTAATTCAAACCTGCCTCTTAACTAATTATGTTGGATTTTTAATTACACATGAATGCATGGCTTGCTTAGTCATCAATTGTTTCTCCTGACAGGATGCGGTCAGGTGATTTGCATGCCGGTGTGGAAACAATATGAGTAACTCTAGTTTTTATCGTGATGAGGACATATCAGCTTTAAGCGGAACACTAATAGAGAAAGCAGTGTGTTACCTGTGCCCCCTTTACACCATAGTTTGTGAGTGTGTACAGTGCAGTTGGACTACTATAGACCACTGCTTGTGTTGTCCTTAGTGGTGAGTATTGGTGTGGAAGGGCGAACGATTCCTAACTAATGTGTTGTGGCCGGCAACCTGGCAGTGATGAATGGCACTGTAGGCCCTTGCTGTGGTTTTAGGATTATCATGGTTGTAGCTGAACTGCAGGGTTGGAGTGAGCCGAGCTGTACTCAAGCATGTGCTCACCCCATGAACTCGGTGTTAGTCCTTAAGGCTTTTTCTCAGCCCATGTGTGATGGGCTGGACAAATGTGGCAACAAGCCAGGTTATCTTCACATGACTGTCAAGCAGGACTGCTGCTCCGTGTCCCTGGAGGCAATGTCATTATTATCAGTTCTCAGGGTGCGTTGTGATGGCAAATGTGACTGATCTTGTTGTTACCTAACAGGACTGTAAGTATTTGTGAATTGGGGAGACAAGACAAATGCTTAATGTTTTGAGGGTAGAACAGAGCTGGGGTTAAAAGGTGACAGTGTATCTCTGCCAAGATCCTTTAGTGCCAGTGGCGAGAAGTCTTTTGTCCACTGCCAAAGAATCACGATGGGAGTAACCTTCCTCTGCCTCTACTTTTTATTTGGGCTCATTATCCTGACCTGTCCATCACAGGATTTGTAAACTTAAGTAGTCCAATTAGAGAGGAACTTTAATTACTATGATTCCTTAGACTCGTAGATGAACAGAGATGGATATGGTTCATGCTTAGGCTTTCCTTAGATCCTTACCTCCTGACCTTTTCCAATTATAGGAACTTTTCAAGTTTCAGACACTGTGTTTACCTGCATTTTAATCATGTTCTTCAACGTTCTGTCTGTTCCTGGGCTGCAGCTCGAGGACTTTCTGTTCCCTGTGGAGTAATCTCCAGGTGCCCAAAAGCCATCAGAGACCGGCATCAAAGCTGCTAGCTTGTGTGTATTCAGACTGAAAAGCAAATAGTGGATGTCACCAGTGTCAATATTAGGAGTGAGGATGAGATTTTCATTTAACGTTATTGAGCTGCTGCAGACCCCATTGTGCTCGTTCTACCAGCTTCTCCAGAGGTCCCAAGTAAAGGTTCTACAGTCTGACCTGGGCAGTGTAGTTCTGTAGAGGTCCAACTTACACATTTGTATACTTGAGTAAACCTTAATGGAGTGTTTTAAAACTGTTACCTTGCTCTCTAGCTGAAGTAAAGGATACCAAAGTTTCCTGAATAACTGGATAAAGTGGTTTGTTGAACTCACTAATGAAACCCTAAGGGGCTTTAAGGGCTTAATTTACTGTCAAACAAATGACCCATATTGCATTTCAGCTCTCATCTGCCATTATCTCCTGACTGCCTAAGGTCTCTCTACAGCTATGTGTCTGCTGAATCACTTCTACAGCCCAAAAACTTAGAGCACATACCCTTATGTTACCTCAGACCCTGAGTGAATCACATACCATAGCATATTCATTTGTTGGATATTTCTTTTGCAAAGAGGAAATATGAGACTCACAAATAGCCTATGTCACAAATCGCTGTAGTAACCACATCTGGCACCATGGTGAAGGTCCATTAGAAAACTGACTGTGTGGAAATAATGACCAAAGTTACAGCAGTCTGGGCAGATAATAAAATACCTGATATTTGGGATCGCGGTGTGGGTGTAGGAAGTTGATTATGTAATTAATCTGAATCAACTTTGCTCAAAGTGCCGTGACCCAGGCTGCTACCTTGTGTTTAACAGTATTGCAGCCAGGACCAAGGCAGTGGATTGGACTACGTGCAGACGTGACTCACAGGCGGCCATCTTGTGACGGCCCACCCGCTCTGACTCTGGCCGAAGTAAGGTGGGTGATGCAGTCAAATTGAACAAATTTCAACATATTTTGATCATAGCTTTAACTTTAACTATTTGCAAAATGTCACTTTCATAGAAAAGTACATGATCAAAATTATCTGAAGTTTATAACAAACCAAAACCTTTGAAAACTGGCAAGTTCTGGTTATTTTAGTAGAACATGCACCATAGGCTTAAAGGGACAACGAGGAGTTTTGGAAAAGCGTTGTTTTCACACTACATTTATGAGCCTCCGCGCACACCGTGAAATTCTTTGACCGGCGCAAGACAGACTCATGTTTTCATTCATCAATAATTAAAGTCAGAGGGTCTGTCAGTCACTCTGCTCTGCTGTAAGCCGAGGAGAAAACTTTCCTTGTATCCTACAACCTTTATCCAATGAGGAGAGAGAACGGCATAAAGGGGCGGTCCTCTCTGTGTGTGCAGCCAAGGGATGCATGTGAATGTGGTGACGTATGGACGAGGGCGGGGACTGCTAACTCCATCTGCTGACCAGAAGTTAGCCAAAATCACCGGATCGCATACTTCTGTTTTAGCCTCAGTGTTCTCCCTTTGTCTTTGTTGGATCGTCTATCGTCCATGTGTTGGGTTTTGTCTAGTGATGGCTGGTATAAATGCCCTCCCTGCATTACACAACAAAATATGAGAAAGTTATTGTCTAAATAACATACAAAAAATGTTAGAAGTTTTAGTGAAACCTGAAGTGGCAACAGCACTAAATAGTTTCAAGAAAAACACATGATATCTCATGGGCTAATTTTATGCATCCTGAGTGCGCCGAGTCTGCTTTCACTCATTTTCTGAGTGTAGATGATTGACAGGGACCATGTCCCACCCTCATCATTTGCTGACCGTTTGGGCTAACTTCATTCAGCCCACAGGCTGACCAATCAGTAGTGGGCTGATGCAGGATTTTTCTGATGTACTTTGTGTCAGTCCGGGACCAAGGGGGCAGTTGTCGGTCTGAGAAGTGAAGCTCACTTCTGGGGGCTGGTGTCAGAAGGCAGCATTCTCCTAGACCCCCATGTTAAAATCGCCAACTTTACATCCTCAATAAACATGATCAAAGCCTGGTGTCAGAACGTTTTTTGGTCCCAATCGATAGTTTCTACCCCCGCACACACTCTGAGGGGGGTGAATTTTTTTTAAACTCTACCGTTTTACTGTTATTAGGTTAAAACTCTGGCCAATTAGGGCGCGGAAACGTTGAATGACAGGTCCGGAGCGGTCCGGAGACAGCTGCTTGGAGGCCAGTGGGCGGGTTCTCGGCCGGTAAATCCAACATGGCACTGTTCAGGCCGCCATATTTGAGTCACAAAAACGACTCCCCAAAACCAATGGGTGACGTCACGGGTGCTACGTCCATTCTTTTTACAGTCTATGTCCGGGACATGCTGCGTTTACATGGGAGACAGTAAACAGACTGCAACCACAGGACGGAATGCGAAAAACAAACAAAAGGTCCAGCAGAACGGCACAACAGCAATAGCACACGTGACAATATGTTGCTATGGGGATGGATGGCGGATTGTTTACTTTTACGGTGAACAGTAAAAGTTAAAACATTTGATCCAGCCTCCCCCAAGTTTTACCGTCTTGGCCACGAAAATGACATCTGGTTTGCTGTCTGCAACCATGTGAATGAAGAATTAAAGGCCCGTTGACCCTTTTTGTTGGTACTTTGTTATTTTATACTAAGAAGACCTTTTGTTCATCTTTTAATAAATATCTTTTGTTGCCTGTTACTTTGAGTTCTTTGCCTTTGGGTCCAGTTTCCCACAACCCTGACAGAGGATATAATAGGATTATAGCTGCCACCATGTACCTGCATGCTGTGTTTAGTATTAATTAGCAATTGTTCCCACTCTTTTTCAGCCTCTTTTTATAGGAGCCTTTAATTTTGTCCCTGTCCACCGTCTTCCTTTAGTACACACTAAGATACTTCATTTGGAGATATTTTTAAGTCACAGCCAGATGTTTGGATCTGGACTGGTGACCGTCCCTGTGCAGATGAAGCTATTTTTGTTTAGTCAGAATATAAAGCAGCTGACTCTGTGCTGCATCCACCTCTTTCTTATATCTACTTTAATTCATGATCTGAGGCTCAACACCACTCACTGGAGCCATACGTGCTGACCATGTCCACAGTGGCAGCGTTAACATAATGAAGTATCGACTTAATGGAAATAATTCATAAACGTGACTTTGCGATGCTTGGGGCAAAGTCATCCCCCTTTTTAATGGCCTCTGCATATCAACGCAAACTCACAGGTAGCCAAACCCTATATACTGCATCATTACCTTCTTAATGGATTTGTGTCATTGACCCTAAATTGATTTGTCTGAAATGGTGTAATTGTCTTTTGTTTCTATTGACTCATACTGCAACAGAACAGAACCATGTGGTAATGTTATAGAGAATGATTTATAACCGGTTAAAAAGTGAGATTAAGTCATGAACAGGGCTTCAGTGGTGTGGCATTTATCAGGACGGTGGTGTCCATTACAAAAGAGGACAAAACTGTATAAACATTAGCTTATCTATGACAAAGGAATGGACACAGAATGATGTAGTCCTGCGATTTTTATTCACCCGTGCATGTCAAATGGGTCATTAGGGCTGAGTTTTCAACCTGACGTCACAGGTGTCAGGGGAAACCTGGAGGAAGACGGATGGTGAAGATTCCAGATGTCTGATATGAAGATGAAGACTTTCTTCTCTGTTGTCTCTAAAATAATGAAACTTGAGATGCTCTCCTGCATCCCAAACTGGTCAAAAATGTTTACAAAAAACACCACACATAAGATTTTTTTTTTGGTTCTATCTTGCTTGCTGTCCAGCTGTCTGATGTGGTGATCCGGTTCAGTGTCCTGAATTAAAGCAAGCCAGGCAGGGTGTTGAGAACCCATGGGCTCCTCTGACATGTTGTGTAAGTAGCCAAGGCCCATGATGGATGACTCTTATTTTCTTGTCAACCTCAGACTACTTTTATGTTTATCTTGATATCTTCTTGATGGGCTTTCATTTATCCAGTACAGACCGGACAGGACAGGAAGGAAGGAGGGGAGTAAGAACGAGAGTCAATCAAAGAGAGAGAAAGAGAGAGGGAGCTAGAGAGGCAGCCGGACAACTGGAAAGTGACCCCAGAAACAGTCCTGGAGCAGCTAAAAATGTGTTTTTTTTTTTTTTATGTTTCAGGAATGAGAGCTCTGCGTGCAAATGAAGTGCCATTTTCTTCACCTATAGCAACTACACCACAGCAGCTGCTGAATTTGGAATCCACTCCCCTGACCTTCATTTGACTCAGGCATCAAGCATCTCATTTACCTCCATCGCTGGAAGCCCTGCAGGCCAGAGATGCGAATGTGGTTCACACTTTTCCTGTGTGTAGTCATTACTGGCTCACATTTGGGCGGCATGCACAGTTGGAGAAGCTCTCATTTTCTCCAAGTAATTCTGTGGTATTCATTTGGGCCCTGTGGTTGTTAGTTACTTGATGAGCAGCACTCCCCTGCTCCACCCAGGGGAAATTTAACCACCTCACATTGATTTTCAAGACCTTCCATCAACCCACTTGAAATAAAATCTCTGTAGCATCCTTGTGAGTTCCCCAAAACATACAGTGTGTGTGTTTTTTTTCTTTTTCACTGTTTCAGTGTTTGTCATAGATTGACCTGCAGAACCTCTCTGACTATTAAACTAGTTTAAACCCCAATTTGTCCAGCCAAGGGAGTGGCTACAGATTGTTCAGTTTTCTAGTATGCCATCAAAAACTCAGTGGATCACGGTGTAATCCCTTCACCATCTCAAGTGACAGTGATTCTGCCTTTTAAATGAAGAATAAAAGAGAATAATTTGTGTAAATAAAGCTAAACTTCACTCAGAAATAAAGTGCAGCCCACTTTTTATGGAAAGGTCTTCTCACAAACTTCATTAATGCCGAACCTCTCAGACTGTGATGATTACGGTGATTGTTTTGTCATCTACATGTGGGAGTGTCATCCGGTGGTGGAGTAAGCTGCTTTTGTTGTCACTGTGACATTAGAAGAAAGAACATCCTGAACAAATCTCATCAGCTCAGTGAGAGCACTGAAATTGCCAAATTAGAGGAAGAAGTGTCTACACAGGAGTTGTAACGTGAGCAGCATGTCTGCCGAGCAGCAGCAGCTTCAGTCCTCGCTCTGTGCCAAGTTGCATTCAGGAGCATCAGCACCGACAAATCTGCCGCGGTGTTTCAACATAAACATTTTAAAGGGAATTAATATGGTACAGGTTCAGGGAGAGAGAGGGTAATGGTCATTTACATACGTTTATAGAGAAGTCAAAGATCTTTAGTTGCACAGCTGAGATCTGGTATTCTTCCTCTGGCCATTGAGGTTGATCGATTTAAAAATCATTCCAGAGGAGAATAGAATATGTGAAATGTGTGAGTTAGATAAAGTAGAAAGTGAGTCTCATTTCCTTTTATATTGTACAAAGTATGATTTGAGAGGTATTATTTCATGAAATCTGTGGACAAAACCCTGAAATGTTTTGGTGCTCTGATGAGCAGAAGCTGGAGTGGTTGTTTAATTCCAGACTGCTAGTTTTATTTCTAAAGCCTGGAAAAGAAGACAGGAAAATGTGTTTAATTAATTTTTGATGATTTCCCTTGAACCTTGGCATTGTTTTCCATTTCTTTCTTTCTTTTTTTTAAAAGTATATATATATATTTTTTGGCCTTTTTGCCTTTATTTGACAGCACAGTGAGATAGACAGGAAAGGGGGAAGCAGAGAGGGGGAATGTCCACCCAACGCGGGATTCGAACCGGGGACGACTGCGTTGAGGACTGCAGCCTCTACATGGGGCGGCCACTCTAACCACTGCGCCACGCACCGCGCCTCATTTCTTTCATTTTTCAGATAATGGTTTTGAACCTCTTTTTTTTTTTTTTTTTTTGATGTGTTGATAATGTGCTCTGTGCCTGTTTGTTTTCTTGGTGTCTTATAAGCCCATGCGGGCTGGGCATAATAAAGCATGCATGACACAATAATAAAAATAATTCATTCATTCATTCATTCATTCATTCATTCATATTTTGCAACATGCAAATGTCATTATGAATATATTAGATAAACAAATTTGTTCTGAACACATCTAAAACATTTGTTATATGCTGGAGTTACGTAATGCAGAAAAAGTCCACATGCAGTGGCATACACAACTTTATTTACATTTGATCAAAACCGCCATTTTTCTCTAAAATGAGTCAAACTGCTTTGCTGCTCGCAACTAATCCCAGGACTGTGGAAGTGAACTCGTTCACTCATCAAGTCATTCAGAAATATAAAAAATAAAATCTTGCCTCTGAACATGACCTTGCCAGCAGTTATGCTGGCACCATAAATGTAACTTGGGAAATAGTTTAGTAGTGCAGGAACATAATGACTACACAGGACACAGGATTGAAGTGTAGGTCACTCTCTTGGAGTCAACAAGAGCTCCAGCCTCAACAACCAGAGGCTGTTTTTAGCCATTACTCACAGAAGTGTCTCCTGAAAAAGTGGCCCTACGGCAGCACGTATCAGACATCGCCATGGTCACAATAACAAGCATGCAGATTTCTACCTTCATTATCATGCTTATAATAATTGTATTGATTTGTTAGGTTTGGGTATATATATATAATATGTGGAAAAATGATTTGGGTTACAAAGAAAACTACTTCCACAACATTAAATGACCATTGTTGTAATGGTTACAATAAATTACTGTTAACTTTGCAGAACAACATAAACATTCGTTCTTTACTACGTCACCACACTTCCTCCTCCGCTCTGTCATAATTACTACGGCCACTAGATGTCGCCTGGCAACAAAACGTAACCATGGATTCATTTATTACTGGAGGCATGTTTCTTCATTGTAGTTATATGCACAAGATGTAAGAACGACACTGCCCTGATAACCTTAAAGGGATAGTTCACCCAAAATTGAAATTACACTCATTATCTACTCACCCTCATGTGGACTAAGGGCTGGGAGAAGTTTCAGAGTCCTCTGTGGCTTCTACAAAATAAGCTTGAAATATAGACTTATTTAATTTTTTCCGGGACAATTTCGCATTTCGGGGCTTCAATACAAGACGGACATTACATATGAGCAGCATGGAGGTATTTGGATGTTTTTTGGTGTGTATTTTTGTTACAAAGACAGTTGGTATCCATTTGCAACCGTTATATGGACATGCACTGCTACGCCGAGACCCCCTGTAACTCAGAGAAGCCACGGAGGACTCTGAAACTTCTCCCAGCCCTTAGTCCACATGAGGGTGAGTAGATAATGAGTGCAATTTCAATTTTGGGTGAACTATCCCTTTAATGACATCAACAAACTTTGGAAAACTCAGTGTGGAGTCACAGAAGAAACTTTACAACTGATAACTGAGGTAAACTGAACCTTTATGTGAACTCACCTATTATTTTATATATCAGCAATGCTATTCTACAGAGATTCATCCCTCTAGCAATACTGCATTTATTTTAAGGTGTGCTGTCTTAGGAGTGTCTTAGGATGATACTACATTTTATATGTGCTTTGATTGGACATAACCAGGAGATGAAAAGGCCAATCTCACCCTCAGGACAGCGCCATACTATTTTAAGATTATAGCATCCCTAAATGGCAAGCTCATAAACCGGGATCGGGGATGGATAATAGAGAAAATAGTATATGAAAGGAGCTGTAATATTGAAGTGTTAAATGTATGAGTTGTAAATAGCACTGATGAGGCTTTGAGAGAAAAAGGAATATCACCTAATTTAGATGCACTTCAGGGCCGAGCATGGATCATCTCCTTTCACTTTGATTCCTGCACTAGTGTAGTAATATTAAAATGCCAGAGGTAAGATTACACTAGTCATATCTGATGCCACTGCTCCCTGTCATGCTAAAGTAGCTTGAGCTGCCTCCCATCCCCAGCCTGATGCCTCCTCCACTCACCTCCCCTACTAACACGTGGACATGGTTTGGGGCTAAGCCAGAGACGCTGTCAGCTCCACACCATCCCACCAGGACCCCTGGTCTCTGGTCAGTGATTGTAGCACTGCAGCAGGAGAAGGATTCATTTCCTTTGGACAACAAACATGACACCATGGACCTGCAGGACTCCTCTCCTCTGGCTACAGAATCCCATCCATCACGTGGGTCCCACAGCTCAGCTTCTCTTCCCACCAGCCACCATCATCATCATTGCACACTGTTCTCTACACCTCTCCCCTTGGTTTTTAATATTACAGTGATCATAAATGACAGCCAGGCCCGAGACTGCACTGTAGTCATAAAAGTGTTCATCTTAATAACTTAATTGAACAAGAAAGAAAAACCATTGTGAAACAGCTTTATTACTGTTCACGTCTGTGGAACAGATGTGAGGGCAGCAGAAATTGTTGATAGTTTTTTAAACTCAAGACCTTTTAAATCATTGAATTTATTTATGTTTCTATTCAATCATATACCATATCTTATGTGGTATCTCCTTATTTTCAGCATGACCGGGCTGGTAAAGAGTAGAGGGACATACAACTCACACACAAAAAACTTTTGGTACATGGGTGATCACGTCAGGGAACAGGCAAAGCCATTTTTCCCAATACAGACTTGGAAAAATGGCTGGAACATTTGACACAGTGGTACAAAGACCGGCATAGGAGACTGGGAGCACACGGACTAAATACACAAGGGAGAGGAAAATAAAACAGAAAGTGGAACAAACATGAACCATGACTCAAGAAGCAGGATGAGACATGACACTGCATTATTTTCCTCTAAAAACCCTCCTTTTTAGTAGTTATTTCACACTGACTAGAGCTATGCATACAGTCTGGGTGAATGCTTTTCTCCTATGAGGAAACTGGTGAGTTAAGGAATGGATCTGAATACTTCTTCTACACTGTGAGGTACAGCTGTTAATGCTAACACTGGTTGTGTCGCAATATCACTTAGATATAGAACTTAGAAACAGCTCCTTTAAGCAGAGGGTCTTGTTATTACTTTATGTAAATTTTAGCAGCAGACAAATATCACCCAACTGTGCAAATCTCTGTAACTCCTCGGAGATCTATCATGTCCTTAAGCTCGTAGCTTTCCGTCTTCTCCGGTAAATGTAACTGCTCTGGTTCAGTGCTCTCATCAGCAGGCAGCTATTTCCAGTAGAGATGACTATAAAAGGAAGAATACACAACGTGCCCAGCACCAAATGGCAGACAGGCAAAGTTAAGTAAAATTCAAAGTGACTAGCTGGTGAATGTCGCACAGCATTTAGCAAATAATACCCTCTGGAGCTGGTGGACAGAAAAAAAAACACAACTGAATATTAGTCTTACATTTGTCAGACAGCCAAAAACATGACAGCAAAATGAAAACTCATGTTCCTGCATCTGCTGGAAATGTAAATAAGCAACTGTTTGTGAAAAGGTTTTATATGGGTTTGTCACTAAAACAGACTTTCACATTCATCAATCATGAGATCCATTGTTAATGTAGAAATACTATCTCCGCTTGGACTCCATTCAGCTTGCAATACCCAATCAGAATAAACATTAAAAAAAAAAAAAATTCTCATGCCAACACTGCTCTCACGTCAGACACAAAAACCAGAAAGAAAAGCCAGACAGCTTTTTTTGTTCTTTCATTTTTCAAAGATTGAACGACTGTCTACATAGACACAGAAAAATGCCCCGATATTTGCAGCCAAATAAAATGTCAGTGGATGCTTGACGTCAAAGCCACTGCATACACTCCATCAGCCAAGACGAAGTAAAGATAAAATCCATACATAAAATAATAATTAATTCTACATATTAGAAAACCTATAGATTTAGTTGGGGTAATGTTGATAAGACTAAATAAAATGTTTTTAACTGCACTTATTCATGGTACTGTAGCAGTGAAATTTGTTCACTCTGAGGTCGTGGTGTATGGGTAACGTTGTAGTCGTGTATGTATATCTTTGTTTACAGAATGTTAAGTGTGTACAGGTAGAAGGACACGCGATTCCCATCTTGAACCAGTGTGAACAAACAGCTGTGACATCTGAAACAACACTGCCGCCCTCACCCAGTCTCAGCCAGGCCTCATCTGCCAGACAGCCGGCGTATAAATCCCAGGAAACTGCCTCCTCCTGACACCCATGTGCTCATCAGCTGCAGGATCTATGAGCTTCACACATCCAGAGAGGCCTTCACTAACAGCCAAAGCCCACAGACATTATTCCCTGGCACGAGCTGTGTTTCAAAAAGGCGCCAGCAAATCTGATGGAAGTTGGCTGTTGACTCCCGCTGCCTCTCAGGTTGTTTCAGTTCAAGCGGGGGGCTTTGAAGGGCACGGCGCTCGTGTTTCATGAAACAACAATAAAGTGACTGAAACATTTAATAACATCTTCATGATATACCATCGAGGAGTAAAGGAGAAAAGCAGCCAAAATAAAACCAGTTCAGCTTTTCTAAATGAACTGCACTGGTTCTGAGTTCGATTTTCAAGGCACAGAGAATGGCTACAGACATCAGAGCCTAATATCTTTTGATGCCTTGTTGCCGCCCAGCAGCGAATACCTTCCACAGACAAGGACGGTATCAGACTTTGACAAATTACACAGCGACACAATGTTTCATCCAGGCGTCCTCTGTCATTTCCTGTTGTGACGCTGACTCCACACAAGTTACAAAGTGTATGCATAGAGCAATGTGTGTTATCAAAGACACTTTGAATAGAAAGTCTATCTATCTATCTATCTATCTATCTATCTATCTATCTATCTATCTATCTATCTATCTATCTATCTATCTATCTATCTATCTATCTATCTATCTATCTATCTATCCATCTATATATATATATATATCTATATCTATATAATATATCTATCTATATTTATTCCTCCTCAGGAGACAGGTCATGTCCATCACAGGGCTTATACAGGTGGACAGACAATGAGTCACGCTCCCATTCATACTTGTACCTATGGGCACTTTCAAGGCTGTCTATTCGTCTTGGGAGGAAAGTGAAGAGGAGCAGATGCAAACATAACGGAGCACAGAAGCGTCTTCACTGTGCGGCGTCAGCACTGATCGCTGCGTAACCACATCACATGGACTGCCCTTTAGTGGCTCTTTGTTTCATGCAAACTGGCCTCTCCATCGTCAGATAAAAACCAACAACATCATGCGATGCCCTGCATGTACTTGTACACAGTGCAGGAGAAGCTCAAGTTCAAAGTTGATTTCCAATTGATTTTCTCTTTATATTCCCAGCCTCATCTCACCTTTGACTTGTAAAAGAACTCTGTGGCCTTGAGTCTCTGGGCCAATCACCAAAGCCCTCAGTGACTTTCTTTGAGAGTTAAAAGACGCCATCAATCTCACGTCTCACCTGTCAGACTGGCATGGGGCTGTTTGTGATGCAGGCTATATGACTAACACACTCTCCCAGTCTCCAAGGACGCACATCGTTACACCTACAGCTCCGGCTTGTCCCCTTGCATCAGGACGCACGCTTTCATATTGCTGCTCAGCAGTCTATTATACTCTCACTGTGCTCTTAGGTTTATTTAGGGAGTGGAGAACAGACACCTCTGTGGGTTTTCTGAATCCTCCAAAGGACCTACACTGAACAAAGACAAGTTGTAGAACTAATATAGAGTTTTAAGAGCAGTATTAACTTTAAAACATTACACTGCCGCAGGGATTAAATAGTCGGGGAAATCAAAGAATACCATGAGCTTCTGATAATACTGGCAGGTTTCCAGGACCACCCAGCCTGAGGCATCACCAGAAGCAAAGACTGAATCCTTACAGTTGAGATTAAGTTGAGATTAAGTTGAATATTTTGGATATTTTATATATCAATAGACCCACAGGAGACGCTGATAGCTACAGGTTCAGTGTGTTACTGTAACTTGATGCTGGGATTCACTGTAAACTTGTTTATGAATATGCAGCCTGTCAGATAGACCTGTCTGCCCTCACCAGATGTCAGCTGGGATTGGCTCCAGTCCCCAGTGACCCTATAAGGATAAGTGTGGTGTATATATATGAATAATTAATTGTACTACTGTAGATAGATGGCAAATGCAATGCTAAAAGTTTCCTGCCTCTGCATGCGTTTCAGCCTAGTCTTGAGGATGTATTGGTTTATGTGTACGTTTAACCACAGTGAGAGACGCTTGCATCTGTATGCATGTTCCCAGTGGGAGTTGAAGCCTGCCTGAGATTGTGCCTCGTCCCAGATTTTGTTTGTAATTGTCATGGACGTACAATCAAGATGTGAAGAGTATATTTTCTCTGGTAACATGGTTCAACTAGCGCAGCTGTCTCTCCAGATGTGCCCTGCATTGAGCGCTGTGCAGCAGATTAAAGCTATAGTGCGTAACTTCTACGTGTCTGTATCCGTTTCACCCAAGCCACTACAAGAGGAGATGATACAACGCTGATTAAGCCGTTCTGCTCCTCTAACACCTCGCCGTATTTTTGTATTTGGTGACGTTGGTGACATTCCCACGCTGGCACACAGGAAATAATGGTGCGTTCCAGGCAACCCGTAACTCGTGTTTTCCGACCTGTGAACTTGTACCAGTTCGATCTGGTACGAGTTCACAGGTCGGAAGTTACGAGTTTGACAGCCGTTAAAGGGATAGTTCACCCTAGAATGATATTTCGCTCATTATCTACTCACCCTCATGTTGACTAAGGGCTGGAAGAATTATCAGAGTCCACCGTCCCTTCTCTGAGTTACAGGGGGTCTCGGCGTAGCAGTGCATTTCAATGCAACGGTTGCAAAGGGACACCAGAGCTCTTCGTAAAAAAAAACACACAAAAAAACATCCAAATACCTCCATGATGCTCGTATGTCCGTCTTGTGCTGAAGCCCCAAATTGCGTAATTGTCCCGAAAAAAATTAAATAAGTCTATATTTTAAGCTTGTTTGTAGCGGAAGCTTCTCGAAGCTCCTCTTCCTGGTCCGTCCAAATCTCGCGTGATTTGCGCCGGCGTCGCGTCAGTGTGGTTACTGCGAATCACGCGAGATTTGGACGGAAGAGGAGCTTCGAGAAGCTTCCGCTACAAACAAGCTTAAAATATAGACTTATTTAATTTTTTTCGGGACAATTACGCAATTTGGGGCTTCAGCACAAGACGGACATTACATACGAGCATCATGGAGGTATTTGGATGTTTTTTTGTGTGTGTTTTTTTACGAAGAGCTCCGGTGTCCCTTTGCAACCGTTGCATTGAAATGCACTGCTACGCCGAGACCCCCTGTAACTCAGAGAAGGGACGGTGGACTCTGATAATTCTTCCAGCCCTTAGTCAACATGAGGGTGAGTAGATAATGAGCGAAATATCATTCTAGGGTGAACTATCCCTTTAAAGTGCACTTTCACGGGTAACAGGTCGGAAAAACATGAGTTACGGGTTACCTGGAAAGCTACAAAGTCATGACTTGAAGCTGTAACTTACGGGTTCAACAGCCTGCCTGGAACGCAGTATCGGTTTTACCTGACAATGAGAAGGGAGGGGGGAGGAGAGCGCTGCTAGAAGCAACAAGAGGTTCAGAAGTGGATCCTACTAAAAATAAAAGGCCTTCCTGTTTGGCAGAAGGTCTGTTGGCGGAGAAAAAGAGTGACAAACGGTAGAGGTGTGTGGGGGGCGTGGGGGGCGGTTACACGGGGCCATACGCCATATTGAGGTGCCGGCCGTATCAATAACGCAGAAATCCTCTAGGGGGCGATAGGAGTTACACACTATAGCTTTAAGGTAACATCAAGTCATTCAAGTCTGAAAGTCTGAACCTGAAGGTGAGGCTTTAGAGTCCAAATGAGACTTTAAATCCATGTAGCCAAATTAAGTGTTTGTTGTTGTCCTTGTAGACAACCGCAGACAGAAAGGAGCTGTCATGAGACACATTTTGTCCCCCTGTCCTCAAACCTCTCATGTCCTTCCATCAGTCCTTGCCATTTTCTATCCATCCACACAATGCCCTCAGACTTTGCTGCCAGTACAAGTGACTTGACTCCAACACCCAGCAGCTCCTCATTCCCCAGTGACGGCCCACAGCAGGTAACCAGCCTGCTTCCCTCTCCTTGCCTGTTTGTCAGTGTCACTCAAATCCCAAGCTTGTCATCACACTTTAACCATTTCGCCTGTAGCCTGTACCTGCTTTGTGTTCAAAATGTCTATGTGCATTTGAATCCTCCATACTCTGCAGGATTTAAGTAACTGCTGCTCCCTATAGCATCGAGGAGGAGGAGGCCAGATGTGGGTTTTCAGTTAGAAAGGATACTGGAAGGACGACAGGTCACAGCTGACCTAGGAACATCTTGAGACTCCCCAGGAAGAGCTGGACGACGTGGCTTGAGTTAAGGATGTCTAGACTTCCTGGTTTATACTGCTGCTTCTATGAACAGGGCCCAAATACGTAGAGGGGATGGATGGATATTTTAGTTATTTACTTCAGTATTTTAGTTTGTTTACATGGTCTCCAATCCCAACATAATTTGTGCTTGATTGATCAAATTATAAACTAAACAACAAACCTGGAAGAAGGAGGAGTATGGGCAACTCTTTCAGCCTTAAGGCTAAAATATAATTACGCTGTCATATGTCGTCTTCTGTGTACTCTCTTTGATGGGTTCTTGAACATGCACAACACAATACACAATACATAGACACTGGGATGGATGTATGGTCAACACAGACCCTCAGCTCATTTCCCCTTGGTTAATCCACAATATAAAAACTGAACAGAAACATCCTCTCTTCCCTTTTCTTCTCCTGTTTATTCAGGGTAAAGCACCGGCGATGACCAGATGTGTGTGTAACAGAGACTTACACGCCATGGCCTTCAAAGATATCTTGCAGATAATTGGACAGGCTCGCCAAATAATAACCTCCCTGTACAATTGCTTGTGTTCAATCAGCAAGTCTATTCCACTGTCAATCACAATTCACTCGTTTTGTCCCTCTCTCACCACACACAACTCATAATCAGTTGACTTCAGGTGTTCCATAACCAATCAGATCTATAGACACAATCTCAGCAAACCAATAGGCCTATTTCACGACTTCCGGGTTTAGGTACTTCCGGTTTCCGTTACAGGGTAAAACTACTTCCGGTCGCGGAAGCGCAATGGCTGAATCCAAAAATAAAAGCTTCTGCTGCGTACCTCAGTGTACAAATAAAAACAGCCATACTTGCATTTCCATGAGTTTCCGAAAGAAAGACCTGAGAAAGAAGTGGGTTTTGGCTACTGCTAAAAAACAAACAAACAGCATAGACCAGCATCATTTCCATGCTGGTTTTTCTAGCAGGGTAGAGATGATGGAAAAGACTTTGTTTAGCTTGCTTTTGAACGGCAAAATATTAAAACTAAACCGTACACTGGTTTACAACCGTTACTGAATTACTGTAGCCTATATCAATGTCAGTTCTCCAACAAAATCTTCTTGCTTCAAGGTTTTATTTGTCACTGTCCAAATGGAAGATTAGCGGCTAATCATTAGCCTACTGTAATAATGCCATACATAAAACATATTAAGCGGCAATATGTATTTAATCATCAAAGATGTTCACTCAAACCCACATTATTTGAAACAACCTTCAAACCACACACAGCCAGTACCACTACTAAGCATAAAGTCCGCTAGCTTAATGCTAACGACGGGCTAACAAATTAGCATCGCTATCGCCGTTCAGCAGCAACTGACAGTCATAGCAGTAAAGCTGCTAAAAGTTTTAATATTCTTTAATGCGAGAACATCGCCGTTAAATCCGCAGCCTGTTGTCAGTTTATCCAGATATTGCCTGTTAGGAAATGTGCTTGTTTTGGGAGAAATGCAAAGGGAGCAGCGACCGGGGGCTAGTAGGCAGATGCTCGTAGCTACATCCAGGTAACTTTATCCACAGGTTTTTAGAGGTTTACCGCTGACTGGTTAAACTTTTTTTAGGAGATTAATGTTAGTCTCACTGATGAAATCTTTTGTGGCGGTCGTATTAGTTTGGTTGAATGAAAAGTGTTGCCACTCTGTCAATCGCTCTAGCCGCAGCTGACCGGACCGGATGTAGATTTAGCCTGTATGACGTCACTTCAGAATCTTGTGAAATAGGCCTATCACCAATCCTGCTGGCCAGCCCCCCCCCTCACCAGAGGCTGCCTTCATCAACTCTTGCTAACATTTCCATATTTCGCATATTCTGTGACATAAACTGTAAACTGTTTTCTTGTCTGTAACAACATCTATTGCACGTCTGTCCGTCCTGGGTGAGGGACCCCTCCTCTGTTGCTCACCCTGAGGTTTCTCTGATTTTTCCCTGTTAAAAGGGTTTCCTATGGAGTTTTTCCTCAGTCGATGTGAGGGTCTAAGGACAGAGGATGTTGTTACGATGCCATGTAAAGCCCTTTGAGACAAACTGTTTGTTTGGCTATACAAATAAAATTGCCTTGCCTGCCTTGCCTTGCCTCACCCTCAAGTTCATCCTTTCACGCAAATGGAGTTGCATTTAATTGAACTGGGATTACAATCTGCTTTTATTATATTATGTGGGTTAGGGTTGGGGCACTCAAAACTGGCACGTGGGAATGTGTATGATAACATACATAACTTTAATAATAATAATACATTTTTCTGTATGTTTTTAAAGGGAAACTTTGCAAGTGTGGTCACTTTTTAAGTGCCAGTTAGCATTCATTTGATAGGGAACAACACGACACACACATTTTCTGATGTTCAACAAATGTGCCTTCAGGTAGGAGGTACCTTTTTAATGTTGGTATTAATTATTGTTGGTCAATTTTATTACCATTCAGCGCTGCCACTTATATCTTGTAGCCTACACTGCTCATGAAGTTAAAGAGGAACTATGCAAGTTCAGCCGCTTTTCCTCTGTTTTGCTAACCCTCCTACAGGCCATGTGCATTTGTTTTCAACAAAGCTGTCAAGAAATCAATCCATGGAGTGGTGGATAACGTTATGTATCATATACAATGTTACAACGTGTATATTTGTGTAGTCTTATCTGTCATAAACAAGAGATAACGGGTTACGGGGCACGTTTGAGTTGCAGTGCCACACACGGGCAGAGGTGGTGATCTTGCAATTTTGGTTTTTGCCCAAGAGACACTCCCTCGTAACAAGTTACAGTTCATTTACTTAACCATCACAACTATGTAGCTGTTTAATTAAGGTTAAAATGTGGCACAGTTAAGGTAAAAATCCTGCATAATTCCTCTTACATTAAATTGATAATGGCTGCAGGAGTGAATTCATTTTAACAACATGGAGAAGGATTACTCCAAACTTTTACTCTTTTTCTTTAACAACAGACACTTGCTGCTGACTGAGGGTGAACTGAGGCCAAAGGATTACTGTTGAACCTGCGCATCCTCTTAACCACCTGTTCTGAAACACTCCTTGTAAGAGACAGCATAGGACCAGAATGAGCAAGTTGTTTAGCTCCACTTCTGCCCAACAGTTATAATCCTAACCTTCAGATCTACAACTACCTGAAACGCTTCTTATGGATGAATCTAAAATCAATATTTAACAGTTAATCAATGTATTTAGTTGTGTATTTATGTCAGGATTTCATTAACTCATTGAGTGCCAACCACGTAATTTCTCGTTTTTCGTTCCCATGCGTTGTGCCGAAAACGTAATTTTACGTTTTTTGCTTTTTTTTTAAATTATGAAAATAGACACTTTAATACACATTATATGTAAATTTGGGGACTCTACGACGAGGAGAACTGAAATAGATGACGATCAAAGTCACATGACAGCTCATGATCTGGAAGTTTTTATCATAACTCGGCTTCTGCAAACGAGTTCTGCATGCAGATGCAGCGCAGCTGCTCTGCTCTCACCCGCGCTGCTGCTCCAGCTGCTCGGAGCTGAACCAGGAAGCTCTCAGCCGACAGTCCGCCCGGTCTTCAGCTGGAGCAACACCGTGTCCTCCCCAAAGTCCCCCCGCGGTAAAATCTGATGGTCTCTGGGTCAAAGCAGACCGGCATCACCGACCCGTACCACAGAAGGACCGCGACCACCGGCGGGACCGGTATTCGCGAGCCGCGGTGGCCGACTGACCCTCACGCTCCGCGGGGAGAAGCTGTGACACGGCACGGTGCGTCTGTGTTATTGTTGTTTAGTGGCGCCCCCCCCGCCCCCGATGGTGGTTTTGTGAATAGAACAACAACTGTTGTATATATTTATCTTATACGAGCCCTTTGATCCAGAAATGCGAGTGTCAGAAGAGCGACAGACACAAACAGCGCACCTTTCATAAAAGACGCTGTATCTCCTTTTCTAGAAAAAAAGGAGGGATTTTGGTGAAACCCAGCCATGTTTAGCTTGACTTTTCTCAGGAACAGAGGCACGTAGAAACAAACGGTTTGTGGCCACTTGAAGCATTAAGGTAAACCTTTCAATTGAGCCACAGTATGTGTTGGTGGCAATAATATAGAATACACTGTGGCTCTACATAAAAAGTCAAAAATGGTCTAAATTGCCGGTACACTTGACTAAAACTTTGGAAAGGAGCGCGGCACTCAATGAGTTAAAGGTGCTATAAAGATAATGTGATTGCACCAGTGTGTTTATCTTATCTAGCCTCTCACTATTGTGTCAAAAATACAGAGTCTGTTTATTTGCACCCATACTGCAGGATGATATTGATTTTATTGCGCAGTAGGCTACATGCATTGGCAAAACTAATATAAACTGGATGTATTATTTATTAAGTAAACAGAGATGATTGGAGGTACTTTATAAGATGTTTTCATCTTTTTTCTTGTTGTTCAAACCCTGGCTTTAGTATATGGAATTGAGTGGGAGAGGTTATTTCAGGAGCTGAATGGGGTTTTCAGTTTGATTTCTGCGATGCTTTCAGCTTGGGGATTTGGGGGTTTGTTTGGAAGCCAAGTGTGGGTATGCTTTTGGACCACAATTTTATGTCTGAAGATAAAGTTTGAAATTATTACTTTGTCCTTTCAGTTCAAAGTGGATTGGACAAATTAATTTGGAGTTAGAAAATATGTCTGACGGCAGCACACGGTACAGAATGTCTAGACTAGATATTTACCATCTAGAGGCATCATCTGGGACAGAGTGATGATGAGAGATTTTAGCCTAGGGGTATTAAAGGTGAGTTGAATTATAAATGAATTTACAGGCTGGAAAGCCACCTACAAATACAAACAGCTGCAGTTTTCACTGAAGACATAATGCAAAGACGGGTCTGTGCGAGTAGGGTATGAGCTGTAAATGTTGCACTTTCGCTGACAGTCCATGTGTGTGGTTACTTAGCTAAAACTTATACATTCTCAACTGTAGTAAATACAGATTACAAATGCACCTGAGTAATCAAATTTCCGCGAACAAGGCATTTCATATTTTTCCGCTAAACACCTCATTTCAATTGGAGTTAGAGTAGTTGTAAATTGGGGAAAGGATGAGGCAGACTAAGAGCTTTGATACTGAGCAGCAGCAGTGTTTTAACAATGAACCAAAAGACTGAGTCACTGACAGCTCAAGATGGCTTTCTGCAAAGATCACACTGAGAATATGTTGCTGCTGGGACTAAAAATATCACCTTGAGTAAAATAGCATCACTATATTTTAGGCAAAGTGAAAGTGAAGTCTCTGAAGGAAGACGATTTTTGGGCATCCTTACAGACTTTATAGCCGGCCGGAAAAGGGCAGGAAACAGGGCGGAAAACATTTAACAAAGGTTCCCAGTCAGACTCCAACCAGAGGTGTTTGTGTCTGTTCTTCGGGTGCAGGCATTTTAATCAAAGGGCCATGAAAGTTCACTGAAGTAGAGATGAAACAGAGGAACTCTTTGTAGAGCAATAAAGGACAGTAAAGAAGTTCCTAACATAATGAGAGACGAAACAAACTGAAAAATCAATCGTGATTAAAAAGTTGAAACAAGCGATGCCCCGGTGTTTCACCTGGTGGAGATACACCACACAGTCCAAACCCTATAAACTCAGCAGTTTGAATCCAACCTGCAGTCCCCATTCTCTCTCTCTCCCTTATTTTCCTCTCTCTCTCTGTGGGCTGTCCAAATAAAGGGAAAACACAACTTCAAAAACAGTTTAAAGTTTCTCCTTAAAAGTTCAGACATTTTTTGCCTATAAACTGTCAAGATGCTCTCAAGATTTTTGTGGATTCCCTTTATTTCATAAGCGCAATTGGCAGCAACTACAGCCTTGAGTTTTAAATTGAAGTTTCTAACATTTCTGAAATTCAGTTTTTGAGTGAGAATTGTAGGGTATTGAGCACAGATTGATGAAGGGGCAAAATGTAAAAAAAATAAGGAAAGGGATAAAAATACTTGATACTCAGAAGGTGTAACAGCTCCCATTGCTCTTTAACCATGGTGTGTATCGAGAGGATGTCACGGCCGAGAAGCCTTAGAGCAAATCTCCTCTCTAAACACTTGGAGACAGGAGACAAACCACACAAATGAACAGAGGAGAAAACAGCGAGGGGCTGAATAGCAAGACACCCATCTGGCTTGAAGAGACAAACTAGAAGAATTATGAGCGCTTATGGCAAAACAAATGGCGACAGTAAAAGAATGAAAAAAAAGGAGCTTGAGAAACAAAGAAAAGCAAAAGACCAAAGGCAAAACAGCAAGGAGGACAACAATAGAGAGGACATTTGTTACCATCATTCACATCACCTCATTCACTCACTGGTATAAAAAATAAAATTAACAATACAGTCAGGTAGCCTTCTTGGAGAAAGCTTTATACTAACTGACAAGCAGAGACACTTATTTCACATCCAGAATTGCACATGACAGCTGTGTCCCACCAGGGATCTTAAAACCTCAACAGACCGACAGAAACAAGACAGCAAGAGAAAGCTGCTCTCTACCATTCATAGTCTGCAGCCATGAAAAGCAATTTCTTTTATTTGTTTTAAGTTTTTTTGGGAGGATATTTTGTCTTTTTATTATTATTCAATAGCGGAAAGAGACAAAAAAGTCAGGGAGAGCAAAGGGCCACAGGTCAGATCTAAACCCATGGTCACTGCAGCCTTCATGTGCACTCTACAGGGTGCAACCGGGGCGATGCATGAAAAACAGGTTCAACACAGATTTGAAAATTGCTGGAGCTACATAATAAAACTCAACATGAATCCTGAATTTAGTTCTGATTGAGCAATGTTAGTTTTACAATAACATCAATCAATACGCTTCACTCCTTTCTGTTGATTGTTATTTAAGGCCACCGGAGTTGAATGTTTCAATGAAAAGTCATTATAATTCAGTGGCAGAGAGATCACTGCGGGGGAAATGAAGGAACTAGCAAACATGCTTTCACCGACCTGTTCAGCTGCTGAAAACATTTAGAAAACAATTAGATTTCTTATTGCTTATTTATGCTGTTGTCGAATAAATACAATTCAGAGACAATACTTATTTAATAGGTGAAGTTTGTTGAAGTTGAACTTTTTGGCATTTGGCATATAGCCTATATTGCAGTACATTGTCTGCACAAATTATGAGGAAATGAGTCTCATATTATTCATTTGAAATTTGTTTTTATTTGATGTAGTTAATTTTCAGTTCTTATATATCACAGTTTCACTCTATGACTCATGAGAAAACATATTTGGCTGGATGTTTGTCAAACAATCTCTACATTTGAACACATGTGGTGGGATCAGTACTATTTCAATACTGTTTACTAAACCTTACATAATTCACAGACCCCCAACTAAACTAACCACCTCTGACACTTCCGTGTTCCTGCCTCGTTGTTTAGCTAATGTAAACACTACAGTGAGTGTGAGAAATGCAAAATAGCATTAGCAGCAGCTTTCAACATGGACCCTGAGGTTGGCCTACCTTCAAAATGAGTGTGGGTCGTAATATAAACCATGTCTCCGGTTGTGTTGTTGTCGGTAACATATGTCCCTTCTTGATTTGGAAACTAATCATTCACACACATTCATAGATCCAGTGATACATCGGAGGGCAAGTGTGGGTTCAGTGTCTTGCCCAAGGACACTTCGACATGCAGTCTGGGGGAGCCGGGAATCGAACCACCGACCTTCCGCTCTACCTCCTGAGCCACAGCCGCCCACAATGACGAGCACCGTGCGGTTCTAAAAGTTGAACAGATGGCAGCCGAGGGTGCTGAGAGCTGTGAGCGCCGAACTCCATAGGATCTAGAAAGTAGATACTGTGACCGCTACAAACACGCTGCATTTCCTTTTTGACTTGGAGAGAATTTGGGCCTCATTCACCAATATCTTCTTAAGAATCTTCTTAGATTCTTTCTTAAGTTGTTCTTAAGAAGTTCCTTAAGAAAACCCTACGTCAGATTCATCAACGCGTTCGTAAGCCTCAGAATTGTTCGCAGGTGTGTTCTTATGCCAACTCCTCGTAAATTGAGGGCGTGTGCCAGGTGAGTCTAATTAACACAGGATTAGCATGCTGCCCTGCTAAGCCAGACCGACAGTGAAACTGAGAAAAATGGCTTTAAAGTTTTTTGATTTGCCTTCCAAATGTGTTGTAGGTAGATTAGTGAAAATACACAGATTTGACAGGTTTTCATGAAGTAATATTTATGCAATTAAATATATGACCACAGATTTTATATTTGACCCCTAAATTTTTACTATACTACTGCGCTCTGCTGCCAGATTTCCTTAAATAAATACACAGGTAATGCTACGGCAAAGTGCAGTAACTACAATGTTGTTGTTGTTTTCCAGCATGCTTCTAGCGCTGTATAGCCTCTACCCTGGGGGCTATTGCACAAAAGTAGAATAAAGAAATCCAGGATAACTGAGCAAGCGCGAGCTTGACCGATGCCTAGTCCACACGAGCCCGGGTATTTTTGAAACCGTGAACATATGTTCCCGGTTGTATGTCCTGTCCACACGCAACCGTGCTTTTGGAAACCTGAAACCGTGGTTTTTTGAAACCGGAGTCCAGGGTGGGGTTTTGGGCCGGGGTTGGTTTCACCGGGTGCGTGTGGACACTGCAACCGTGATTGTTTTACTCGTTTACGTCATAGCTGCACACGTGCTGATGTAAACACTGCCAGCTGCAGAGGCTGTTTGCAGCGGTTTGCAGGTGAGCTCGCAAAAATGGAGGTGACAAAGTGGATTTTTATCACTTTTTTTTTTTTTTTTCTAAATAGACTATTTGTATAGTTTTTCGATGAGAAAAATATAAGGAAACGGTCGTCAGGGCGATCCTCTTGTCAGCTCCAAACTCACCCTCAATCACAGACCACAGCTGGTTTTCCACACAGCATCATTTACAGTAACAAGTGACGCTACAGATCAGCTGTTTTTAAAATTACAGAACTACTACAGTAGCGCTGCAGTTTCTTATTCCCCACCTTGTTTGATTGAGAGTTTTTCGGGATGATTTTCATGAATGAACAGGCAATAGCCTATGTCCCGGGTACGACGGGGGGGGGGGGGGTCGCGCTGCTGTCATGCAGTGATAAAGAGCCTATGCGGAGATGAGGAACGAACGAGCCAAAAGCCGAAAATGTATCCGTGACGTCCGCGGTCGGTATAAAGTGGATATGTTTCATTCATCCATGTTTTGACAGACAACACAACAGCCAGAGTTGCGCCGCACCGACAGACAGTCATGTGGCTCAGCAGCCATGTGACGCACACAGCACAACAACACAGCGCACAACAACACACAGCACAAGAGTCAAGACACAGTGCAGCAACATGTGCAGGCTGCTGCAGCAGTGCACGTCAAAGGGACACCACCGAAAATAAAATAAATAGGCTACATTTTTATTAAATTAATTAATATTTAATTGTTGGACTTGGAGTCTGTGACATAAAGCTATAATAACACGTAGTTTTTAAATTGTTTTTGCGCATGTTTTCATCCATAAAATGACCAAAAATGAACACTATAAGCGGATTTCTTGATAACAAATTATTTAAACAGCATTTGTATAGAAATGATTCCGTCCCAAGCCTTTTGATCCATAAGCGGTTTCCACTGTATTTTGATTGGTTAAAACAGCCTTCCACACGTGCATTGCGTCACTTGGTAGCGGATTCCACGGTTGCGTGTGTACAGAGTGTTTTTATTACACCACTGGTGTGGACGCGGAGCAAAACTCCGGTTTCAAAAATACCCGGGCTCGTGTGGATAAGGCCCTAGTCTGGTCGGAGCATCCTGGCTTAATTGGTTGCACTAACGCCGAGCCAGGCTGAGGAGCAGAGGCTTTGTCAAGCCAGGTGTAACTTAATCTCTCATCAGTAGACCACAGAGATTGATCACAGATTCACCGATGAGAGGACAGGTGTGGCTACTTTCCTCCAATCAACAGGAACTTAGTGCTGACGTCAGGTGACTCACCTCTTAAAAAAAAAAAAAAAAGCACCACTGTCGTAAAGCTCAGAGAGAGCGCAGCGGACAACTGTGGACTGATTGAATAATCCAAAACTATAATCACAGCTCAAGTTCCTTTCACAAATGAACAGTTGTGCACTTTGCCTAAATGATGAGCAGTGGAAGTTGATTCATTGCACAAATTCCATATAATCTTAAGTACATAACAAGTAATACAAGTTCATACAGCAAAAGTGGCCAAAAGCGCAACAGGTGAAAATGAATTACCGGTAAATATAAAAACATTATGCAGTCTGCTGCTTCAATAAATTGCTGATAACAATGGGCCTCATTCACCAATATCTTCTTAAGAATCTTCTTAGATTCTTTCTTAAGTTGTTCTTAAGAAGTTCCTTAAGAAAACCCTACGTCAGATTCATCAACGCGTTCGTAAGCCTCAGAATTGTTCGCAGCTGTGTTCCTACATTGATGAATGCCATCTCCTCATAAGTTGAGGGCGTGTGCCAGGTGAGTCTAATTAACATATGATTAGCATAGGTAACCGCCCCATCAATGCCCGTAAAAGGGCATGAGACTGCAGGGCCGTGTGCACACAGAACCCACAGGCACTGAGCAGAGGAGAATTGTGAGAAAGAAAGTTGAAATGCTCAAATGAAAATCTGGGAGGGAGCACCAGACTCCAAACGTAAAAACTTTAGTAGTGAAGTGGTGCTACTGCGGCAGGAATGAAACAAAGAAACAAACAAAAAGCTTATATTTAGTTTATATTTTTATATTTATATTTAGGCTATATTTAGTAGCGTCAGCAGTGGATGCAGCTCTTCGGGTTGTTATCAGAGAGACCACACTCTCACGTGTGCCATCATAAATATCATATTATCACATATGAAAAAAAAACAGTTGTGTGTAGTGTGAACACTTAGTGTGTACTGTTGCAGCCCGCAATTAGGAAAAAAAATCATATCCGCAGCTGTATATTGCGCACAACAACAAACAACACATTTACTTAATTAACTTAAAAGTGCGTAAGTATACTCCTGACTGTTCGTAGATTTTGTTCTTAGTTAAGAACAAATTCTGGATAAGAAAACATCCATGAATGCCACAATCTTCGTAAAAACTTCGTAAGTAGGACTTAAGAACAAATTTGTTCTTAAGAACGGTTCGTGAATGAGGCCCAATGTTCACATGAGGTGTATAAATTATTTGGAAGGTGGTTGCTCACAGTCACTCAATTTTATTCTCATTTTCTTACCTCAACCAACATTTAGGCCAATATATTAACATTTTATTAAAAAAAATGAATCACCATGGTAACTTGACCAGGATAGATTTGAGCTGCTTTCATGCAACCGACTTGAGGCCAAATTAAGCCAGGATAACCAACATATCCCAGCTTAATCCCTTATCTAGGTTTTGTGCAATACCCCTGGTCTTTTTACTAAACTTAACAAACTTCTTTCTTCATGGCCTAAACTCAACCAAAGCATCAGAGCAGAGAATTGTCTTTTTTTCTCCCCCAGTCTGCTGTCAGCAGGAGCGGGGGCTGCAGCAGACTCAGCCTCATACAAGCCGGGTTCAGCCGTGCTGAGTGGAGCGGGGAAGGAAAGAAAGTGTAGCCTACCGGTATTTCTTCTACTCTGTGGGACGGTGGATCTCCCATAACGGAGTGGGGGAGAAAGCAATGGGACAGATCTGCCCAGTCCCTGAGCAGCGCACGTTTCACAGACAGGCGCACAGTGTAAACAACGTCACCGGTTCAGCACCATGGATAGCGGGGGGGGGGGGGGGGGGGTTCGAGGGTCCGAACAGCGGTGTTTCGGAGTGGGGGTGCTGGTGCTAACCTGGTGCTAACCTGCCGAAGCTAACGCTAGCTAGCTAATAGAGTGCAGTAACTGCAGCTGGAGTACAGGGGAAAAGAGCGTTTTTGTTTCAGTTTTGAGCGTGATTTTGTACAGGGAAACAGATACAGAGTGCAGTAACTGTAGTTACTGCGGTTTGGCTTAGTTTCAAGAGTGATTTTGTAGTTACTGCAATTTTTCATACCTCATATTTCTAAAACTGAGCAACATTGACCGCTGAAAATTTTACACAAGATAAAACATTTATTGACAAGTTCAATTTCACAAAAAAATCAATTTCGAATTTTCGGTAGTTACTGCGGTCTGGCTTAGCAGGGCAGCATAGGTAACCGCCCCATCAATGCCCGTAAAAGGGCATGAGACTGCAGGGCCGTGTGCACACAGAACCCACAGGCACTGAGCAGAGAAGGTGAAGTGAGAAAGAAAGTTGAAATGCTAAAATGAAAATCTGGGAGGGAGCACCAGACTCCAAACGTAAAAAGAACTTAAGTAGTGAAGTGGCGCTACTGCGGCAGGAAGGAAACAAAGAAACAAACGAAAGGTTTATATTTAGTTTTTTTGTATTTATATTTAGGCATTTAGTAGCGTCAGCAGTGGATGCAGCTCTTCGGGTTGTTATCAGAGAGACCACACTCTCACGTGTGCCATCATAAATATCATCATATTATCACATATTTAAAAAAAAAAAAACAGCCCCCCCCCCCAAAAAAAAAAAAAAACTGATATGAATTAAGTGTCTATAATGTTTTTTAAAGAAACTGCAATGATTTGTCAATTATTATTAATATATGATTATTAAAAACATCATAAAAGATGAGAAAATAATTCTTATTCAAATCATATAATATCATACAACTGCAGAACAAAAGAAAACGCTATAATCGGTTATTTTTGCAGAAGTCTCAGCACTTAAAAGTGCGTAAGTATACTCCTGACTGTTCGTAGATTTTGTTCTTAGTTAAGAACAAATTCTGGATAAGAAAACATTCATGAATGCCACAATCTTCGTAAAAACTTCGTAAGTAGGACTTAAGAACAAATTTGTTCTTAAGAACGGTTCGTGAATGAGGCCCAATGCTCTCATTGAACGTAATAATCACATTTAAAAAGTCTGAAATGCCTGGAGGGCTAGACTGCTAGAGGGTAGACTGTGGTAAATCACACACATAAGCAGAGAGCATAAGATGCTATGCAATTACTGTGTGGGAGATACTTGAGGTCTGCTTTTCCTACTCATTGTTCTGCATGTTTTTACAGTCTATGATGATTGAGTTTGTTGAATTACCACTTGACATACTTACAGTCCCTCAAAAGTGCCCTTAACATACCCCAATGCATGAAAGTCACAATATTTGATGAATGATTTGAGGGAGAAAGAAGTAGATAGGTGGGTGCAGTGGGATCTGATCTGACACATTTACTTTAGACCCTTGGGTACTACATTTTTTAAGGTATGACACTCAAGGGAGACACACAGAAAGATGAAACGAGTGTGAAAAGCACAGATCTGTTGACTGATAAACTGAAACACGTATCACACTTAACCTACAACTGAGAGCTTGAGGGAGTGACAGGGAGAACAAAGAAGCCTGAAGGAGATCTGCAGATCAGTGACAAAAAGGAAGAGAGTGAGAAATCAAGAGTCAGTAAGCATGAAATATCTCTCCTGCTAAACATTGCTGAAACATTGGTAAGAATGTGGGTGAGAAGAAGAATTGACACAGCTGAGAGATTCTCAGTCGCACCGGTACTGAGGTCTCTGACAAGGCGATTGGAGGGTCACAGTGTGCTGACGTCTGGTAATTCTCCTGTCGTCGGAGCTGAACCCTCTGAGCCAACCGAGAGGGAAACATTGAGATTTATTTTCCTATCATCACAGACGGAGGATGCAACACAGCTCCTACTTAATTCCCTGGTATCAAAACATCACCAGAGAATTTACAGGAACTTCAGCTTCAGCCATCTCTGCGCTTATTCCAGTTTGTCTGGCATCCAGCTCATCCCTCCCCCAGTCCCAGCCCTGCCAGCCAAATGCTGGGTAAGGAATCTCAAAATGGCTGATGGAAGATTTTAAGAGGTTTTGTGTGAGTTTGCAGTTGTGTGTGTGTGTTTGGTACATATGGGTAAGTGAGGCTCTTCCTCTGGAGAAAGCATCGGAGAGCTGTCAGCGGCATGATGGATGGCTCGGTAACGTATGTCGATCTAGCAGCAACGGCCGGCCGTTACTCATTTCAACCGACTAGTCTGCATTCTGGAGGAGAATCTGAGGAGGTGAAGCGGGAGCAGGAGAGGGAGGAGGCTGCTGCTGGAAAAGGTGACAAAGCACGGTCCATCCATTTTTCCTGTTCACCCCCCAATTAATCCATCTATCTCCAGCAGCAGAGACGAGCTGGGGAAAAAAATCAATGGGCTGGAGATTTGACTGATGAACAAGGGAGTGAAATGCTTAGGTGGTGAGTCCAAGTTCATGATCTGGGATTGATCATAACAGGTCAGGGGTTAACTCTGGAAACAATTAGCCATGTACCATTCATTACATGTAGATTATGTCAGCAGAAACAGGTCTGTCCATGTTGTTTATCAGAGAGCCAAGCAGAATGTGATACTCCTTCAAACCTGCCCCTCAGCAAAACCTGTCATCTGCTTCATCAAAGTATGCACTTTCCTCTGACAAATCCAAAGGTCATCTGAACTGAGGAGTACAGTCACATCTTGGAGACTAATGTGGACTGAATTGTGATGGGAGGTGGAGGAGTGTCTCCAAAGCACAACAGACACCCTGAGGTCTTGATAGGTGCCCTTTTTACAAATCATTTCACTCAGGTAGGCTATATTCATTTCCTTTCAGTCCAAGACTTTTCTCATCTATATGTCTTTTTGCTTTTTCTAATACTGCTCGACCAGACTAAGCAACACTGGGCAGTCATTTGAAAGTGGTGGTAAAAAAAACAAAACAAAGCAAAGTAAAAGTTCAGGTTTAGTTGTTATTGCTCACCTGCTTGGCCCTAAATCGGATTAGAACGGAGCAGGACTCTAAGGAGAGGTGGGATGTTGTTCTGCCAACCAAATTCTTACTAGATTTATCACAGGCACATCAACGGTCCTCAATAGAGCTTTATGATAATCAACAAATTCAGAGTTTGAGTTACCAAAGTTAAAGTAGGCTAACAAAATGACCCTGGCAAAAATAAAAACAAATGTGAGTGTTATTGTTTGTTTTTAAATCAGGTCTCTGGACTCTCTGTTGAAGTGGATTATGGTGAATTAAGGGAAAAAGGAATCAGTGAAAAGCAGTGGTCTGGCTTCAATCACAGAGAAGAGGCAGCACTGCTCCCAGATCTCATGATTGTGTGATGGGGACCTCTGTGTTATGAAAGCTTCAAAGTTAGTGTGTTCTTCAGATTATCTTTGGACTCAGGCCCCGTCCAGACGAATACGCGGCTTCATCGAATCCGGATAAATACTTTATCGGATCGGCCTCGCATCCACACGGATACAGCGTTTTCGGGAGTGAAAACGGTATTTTTTGAAAATGGGTCCCAGAGTGGGAAAATTTGAAAACGCCGCCCCAGCGTTTTCGTCTGGACGGCCAATACGGATCTCATTCTTTATAAGTTTAGGTTCTGAGCTTAAGTCAAATTGTTTGTTATAACTGTATTACTGCAAGGGTAATAAGAATTAAGGGGGAGATGTCAAGGTATTGGGTTATAGGTAAACTGACATCCGTTGTAACCAATCACAGAGGTCCAGAAGCAGCTGTGGGTGGAGCCTCAGAGACTCCGCAGCCTGTTGAGGAAACAGTGTTACTGTATGTGCATCCTGTCGTGGTGACTAGGGCGCTTTCACACCTAATAGTCCGGACCAAGGTCCAGACTTAATTTTTTTTTTGTTACATTGTTTCCATATACAATGTCCAGTAAAGTTAGCTTCCACACTGCTATTATGCCAGTGGACTAAAGGATCTACCTACGTCAAGACGTCATTACATTATTATAATTGTCAGTGATTGGCTTGTGGATGAGCGTGTGTCTGACGTTAGCGCATATAAGTGCTCTGAAAAGAAGAAGAAAAAAAAAATATATATATATATATGTAAAAAAAAAAAAAATAGTGCTGGAAAGCACGCTGTGGTTTGTAATCGCGGTACAGTAGAGTGAGTTTGGAGCTGATGAAAGGAGAGAAAAAAGAGGGTCGTGCCGTGGCGAAAATGCTCTCATTGATGAGAGCGGCAGCGATCAGCTGTAACTGTGTAGTGGAGGGGAACACACACACACACACGCTATGCGTACACACGCGCGATCCTCCTGTCAGATGCGGCTGCATCTCTCCAGGTCTCTTGTGTGTGTGTGAGTGTGAGAGAAATAAAAGCTCTGACTTGCTGGGGCAGACGTTGTTTGGTGTCACCCGCTGATAAATATCCGTCTTTTTCAGACTTTTTTCGACGGAAAAAAATATATTCGGGTCAATGTATAAAAAATAGGCTATATAAAAAAAAAAAGCATGTATCGTTTGGGGATTTATATTAAACACTCTAGGCCACTGTTTAATTCCGTAAACGTTTACAAATGTACACTGACACACCCATCCCTCTGACCAAATCTGGATACAATATTTGATCTCCTCTCCCCAAGTGTTGCTGCGGCTCATCTTTCCTTTTTTTCTGTTATTTACTTTTTTCGGCACGAGCGAGCGAGACGGGCGAATGTGACGTGACTTCCTGTATTTGGTCTGATAGTTCAAACCTTCCAAAATAATGCTTTCACACTACGCAGCAGTGAACCTTGGTTCAGGATAGTCCGGACTGAGACCACCTCCTGAGGCTGGACCAAAGACTCGGTCTTTAGTCCGGACCGTGGCCCGGGGGAGCTTTCACACCTGTCAATTTGATCCGAACTATCTGGAAAGTCTGAAAGTCCGGACCAAAGGAGGTAGATGTGAAAGCCCCCTAAATCAGTGCTTGCACTCTGGCCTTGGGCCCTCTCACCTCCTTTGACCTATTAACTCTTTGCTGTGGGGCACTGCTTCTCACAGCACTAGCAACTCCTGGTGTTTTTTTCTTCACTATACCATTTCGGTGGTCAGTGGTCAGGACTGGGGAAAAAACTATCTCTGAAGTGATCTTTAAAAAGAGTCAACAAAGCATTTATCAGATAGTTAGCAGCCTCCTTCAACATTATCGCTAGGGGAGTTTCCACTGTAGGAACTTTGAGGTCATTTTACAGGGCCGGGGCCCTTGGTGCGTGTCTGGACCATCTACAGGAACTTTTACGGGGGCCAAATGAGTCCCTGTCTCGGGGTAGGTAGTACTCAGATCGAGGTTTACTCTGTGCTGATTGGGCAGACTCAAAGCGGGATGAGATGCCAAGAGAAAGCCCTGAAATAAGCGGTATTTTTAAAACCCAGCATTATTTTAAAAAGTGTCTTCACGGCCGAAAAAAAAGAGAGGACGTATGATAGTAGTAGTGGTAAAAATGTATGATAAATACCCGTTCACGAAACCGAATTTTAAAACCCATTACTATTAGAATGTGTTTATACTGCCAGACGAACAACAACAACAACAACAACAAGAGCAGTAAACTGCTGCACAACGATTGCACGCTGATGGAAACTATTGCACGTCGCCTCAGTCCGGAGGTGGACGTCCTGCTCTGCTGTGGAGACACAACAGCTGAGAGGGCCGAGTGACAGGACGGTTCCTGTAGAGTTCCTACTCCCTTTACCAGGAACTCCGGCAGTGGAAACGCAGCTTATGTTCTGCTGTGTGCTAAATAATATTATTAGCTTCCCCACCTCTATTTGACCACTTAGCTAACTGAAAGGGAGGAAAGCCAGCACACTCAAAATCCCTTCGAAGAGTTTTGTTACAGGACAAGCAGGGCAAGCACAGACGTATCAACCATAGTCTTTTTCAATTTTCAACCACTTAGCTAACTGTCATGTAAGTCGGATAGTAAATATGGTGAAAAACAAAGTGTGTTTGAAAAAAATAAATCTCAGGGGAGGGTGAGCCACTGTGGAACAGGCACTCAGAGTGTAACAATAAATAAAGAAGTGAGGCCACTTGGGCAAGAAATAGATAGTCAGTGACCGTTCTGTTGAGGACACAAGGTCCAATGGGAATATCTGAGATGTAGTTACTGGACACTTTGCCAGCATGAATGTTTTAGCAGGATGTTGGATCTAAAAATGGCACCTGTTAAGTACAATAGTAGGAATTTGCATGGTGCATACTGTACATGCCAAAAAAGGCCTGAATATATGTGGTAGTGAAATTCCCATCATGCCTTATTTATTTTAGTTATTTATTTATTTGGGGAGGACAGTGCACATCAATAAACATAACTGTAAAAGTGCCAGTGTTAGCCAGAGGCCAATTTTCAACTGTAGTCCTCCTGGTGAGATGTAGCCATTAAAATAAACAACAAGAACACAAGGAACATACAGAAAACACAGGAAACACAAAAATCAGCACACGAATAGAACACATCCAAACAGAAAGCAGCAGACAATGACACTAAATAAGAGACAATTAACATGACACTAAAAACAGAAACAACAGATAGACAGTAATACATACAAAAAATAGAGGAAAAGAGGATGTATAGTGCAATTAAATAAATCTAATAGCCTATGGACTATGAGAATAAGTAAACAGCACTCTGGATGTGGAACTTCCCATTCATAAAATGCTATGCTAGCTTACTTCATATTGGTCAATATTGTGGATAATTAATGTGGGGAGTTATTTGTGATATTATTTGGAAGACAAGTTATCATTCAAAGCTTTGGAGGTTAAAATCACATTGGATTCACAATAAACATAAACAGGATAAAATATTATATTTTTGTTTAATAGAATTATGGAAAACTATTTTCTGTTACAATCATTATGAATATTTGCCTTAGGGTTTTACAGAAACCCTTGACCTTTGACCTTTAACCACCAAAATTATCATTTAGTCCTAAGCAAGTCATTATGGAAAAAGTGTGTCCAACAGAAGATGACCTTTGGACGGATGGACAGACAACCTGAAAACAATATGTGGTTGCTGCGTCCAAATAACAGGAACTGCACAGTGCTTTTGTTATTAAGACTTAGGTCTTTTTTGACTGTTCTCCTGATTGGATGGAAGCATTTATTATCCTTTTCCATGGCTGAGCCGTGAGAACATTAACAATCACATGCTGGCCAGTTCAACCATAGCCACAGACCTTCTTCTATCAAGAGGCAGGTGGTGACTCAAATGCACCTTCCTCCTCTCACCTTTAGCTGGTGTATGATTGCTGTGGCTGGATTCTGTATTCAGAATTAGCAACACGGAGCAGACCTTATGACTGTTCAAATTTAGAGTTGTGATGTAGTAAGGTAACATAAAGGCAAACAAGTATTTTGTAGCTTTGCTTTTAAACTGCTTTTTATGATTTATTTAGGGTTGGTGATATGGAATACACATGCACATACAGTATTGTGGTATCCCATCAATAGTGTGTGTGCATAGGTCATCTATTTGATACATGCATGGACTGACTGTTTTTCATGTGAATACAAAAATGTCATGTTGCTCCAAATTGAGTTAATATCCAAATAAGAGGCAGTGATTTGTGAGGGAACATGTGTGACCAGTATATGCACACATCACAGGATATAAGTAGGGCAACAGGTGCATGAGATATTTCAATCAAGCTCTCAGTCCTAAGAGGACTAATCAGCCACTCATTAAAATCACCTGGGAGTTTAGACGCTGTCTGTGTGAGTGAGTAAATTTGAAGCTAAAACAGAAACTGTGCATGATTGACTGTGCTTGCTTACTTTAAATTGTAAAACAGTAACATGTAACACAGTTTTGCATTTAGACTTTTCCATCTTTATGTTAATGCCTGTTGTGGCGGTGGATGTGTGTGGTTTCTGAACAGGTGTTGTGTGTAGTTTTGTCTACATAGCCATGTTAGCGTGCCCTGGCTGGGTGTTATACAAAACAGTCACAAAGCGGACTGTCCCGGGCATTTTTGACTTCTGCTTAAAGTTCAAGTTGTAAGTAACCATGGGTCAACTGGTAATTTGTACTTGTTTGCAAATGTCTTTGTGGCTTGTTTGACTAATTAGGTTGGTGACATGAAAGTGTATATTGTGGGACCCCATAGATAAGTGAATAAGTGAATTTTAATAGTGCTAAATTAATTGCCATTTCAACAAAGATGGTAAAGGAATTTGCTTTGAAGCTACATAAAATATCCACTTTAAGAAATCACACACTTTACAGTAACTCCACTGAGACTAAATACAAGTTTTTTTTTTTAAAGGAGTCATCAAATCGCATTTTTCCTTGTTAATGTATACTGGTGTTGGACCTCAGTGGAAACATGCCTGAAAATCTGGAGTTTGAAAGTGGCTGAGTTTTTTCGTTTGGGCTCTTTGTTTAAGCCAGAGTAGCTCATGAGGCTGCACACCACAAAATTATGAGATTTTGATTCTGCTCCTACGGTGACGTCACCGTGGATCCTGCTTTCATAAACACACCTCTCTTCTCTTGTTTTATTTCCCACTGTAGCGCTGTTATTTCGTCACTTTATTAAGTTTTAATAATTTTTCATGCAAGAAAGTCATGGTTTAGATCCCCAATGTGCGGTTAGTTTATCCAAATGACGGCTGTTTAGAAGTTTGCTCCGCGTTGGGAGAAGTGAGGTGCAGCCAGCTGCAGCGAGCACCAGAGGAGCGGAGAGTGACTCGTCAGCAACCCGCCTGCAGCGCTCGTTTAGCCGGCCGAACGACGTCGTCATGCCGCCGGAGGAAACGATCGTTAATTAACTTACCCGCAGGTTTGTAGAGGTTTACCGCCGACTGGTTAAATTCTTTTTAGGAGATAAATGTTGGTCTCATTGATGAAATCTAACAATTGTGGCAGTCGTATTAGTTTGTTTGAATGAAAAGTGAAGCTTCACACAGAGCAGCAGCAGCTTTGCCCCGGGGCTCTGTAGCCTACGTACACAAATCACCACATTTGCATCAATAAATACATGTTTTACAATGAACCGATAAAATTTTCTTTTCTTTTATTAAGTTATATAACATGGTTATGGTACACGACAGAGCAGCATAGTATGCGGTTTCCAATACAGCCTGCATGTAGCCCACTGGGCCAGCCACCAGGGGCGGACTGGCCATCTGTACGTTCTGGAGAATACCAGAACGGCCGGTACGGCAGGACGGCCGCCGCCGGCCGCTGCGCAGCCGTCACAGTTTTTTTTTCTCTTGCTTATCATCTACTGTTGTTCCATGTCCAGACCAATAGGTGGCAACAACACGCCTGCAGGCCCATAGATGCGCAAGCTCACTTGTAACTCAGCCGTTGACAGTGCGGAGTGAGTGTAACGTGTAGCTCAACTGGTAAAGCACCTTGTCTTGTGATCAAAAGTCTTGTGATCAAAAATCTTGCTCCTGTCTGGGATCGAATCCCTCCACCGTCTGAGTTTGAATAATGCATTTTCTTTCCCCATCGTTATGATCACTCTGTCAAAGTTAAAGCGTTAACACGCAATGCTTTTAACGCTTTTACCGCTTCGACTAGCAATTGTTTTTGTTTGTTTTTTCCCCCCAATCGCCTGTTCATTCAGCCTGGGGAGGGAGATGAGAGGGGGAGGGGGGGTGGCGCAGTCTTAGTTATAATGTTACAGAAAACCTGCATGTTTTTTCTCATGTTCCTACACTAAAGAACCTGTTCTTCTTATCACCAAACGAGGCTGCTCTCCCTCTGTCAGCTGATTTTTAAATACCATGAATGGAAAGCATAAGAAACGTCCAGATCTGGATGTTCCTTATGCTTTCCATTCATATTGCTGTTATTTCAAGCTATATATATATATATATATATATATATACAACTAAGACTATATATATATGTATGTGTATATATATATATATATATATATATATATATATATATATATATATATATATATGTGTGTATATATATATACATATGCATATGTATATATATATATACATATGCATATGTGTGTGTATAATGTGTGGCCTCTCTCTGTCAAAAATGCCAGGGCCTATTTTCTGTCCCAGTCCGCCACTGCCAGCCACCATTCCGGCTCTGTCCTTCCTGCGTCCAATCAATGCGCGCCTCATTACATATTAATACAATGAACATTCGGACCAGTCAAAACCTTGCGCTTACTCTCACGAGAGAAAGTTGCCGTATGAAAAAGTGTCAGAACAAGCTCTATGTTTGAATAAAAAAAAAAAAAAAGGAAACACTTTACAATAAGGGTCCCTTAATTAATGTTAGTTAGTACATTATTAAGCATTAATATGCTGAGTAATGCATACATAATGATAACTAATGACATTATTCAACTTTTAATTTATTAACTAACTTTGAGTAGTAAACATTAATTAAAGCAGATATCAGCTTCACGGCCGTTTCGGCTAATGCTGCGTTCAAGGCAGGCTTTTGAAACCGTAAGTTACAGCTTCAAGTCACAACTACGACTTGGTAGCGTTCCAGGTAACCCGTAGCTCGTGTTTTTACCATCCTGTTGTCTGTGAAAGTTCCCTATAACGGCCACTCGTAACTTCCGACCCGTGAACTCGTACCAGATCGAACTGGTATGACTTCACAGGAAGGAAAAACACAAAGTACGAGTTTCTTTGAACGCACCATGAGTTAGCAGCCCCCGCCCTTGTCAGGCATCAATTGGTCCTCGTGCTACGTCACCACATTCACGCGCATCCCTTGGCTGCACACACAGCCCTTCATGCCGTTCTCTCTCCTCATTGGATAACACTTGTATCCCACAAGGAAAATTTTCTCCTCGGGTTACAGCAGAGCAGAGTGACGGAGAGACTCGTGTTTAGGCTGAAATACTTCATGTAAGTGATTGCTGACGGAAAATAGGACTATTTAGGACTTATATTAACAAAAACATTCCACTGATATCTGCTTTAACTGCCTACTAACAGGCTACATTAATTAATGTGTTTCCTAATCCTAAGTAATACATAATAATGATTGTTAGTATATCTGTAAATAGTTAATTAATGCTTAATAATGTACTAACTAACGTTAATTAAGGGACCCTTATTGTAAAGTGTTACCAAAAAATGTTTCCAATAAGTTTTAATAATTGATTCAAAGCAATTTAAGGGGGATTGGATACGTAAAAAACCAGGTGATGACTCCTTTAAGGAAGGCAGGAAGTTAAAAGGGTTTTGTGGTGACTCAAGTCTGAAGTCTCATGCTGAGATGTTGTCACACTTTACCTCACACATATTCCAAAGATCATGCACCGTGGATATTAAGCAGTTGCATCATACCTTCATATTATGTGAAAAGGTTTAACTTTACCTCTCTGTGAACATATTATCCAATTTGGTGGGCAGGTAAGACCTTCAGATTTCCTCCTCCTCCTTCTTGAAAGCAAACATTTCAGAGTGGAGGAGGAGGAGGAGGAGGGAGGAGGAGGATGAACAGAGAATCTTGGTGCTCCTCTCCCTCTCCCTTCGATAAACTCTAACTGGACCTAACTCCAGTAATTCATTACTGCTGTACCAGCTGGCGACACCCTCACATGCTTTTTCAATAACCTCCATTCTTACCTACAGGAGACACCCAGTAATGTCATGGCTGATACATAGAGACATCTTGGATTTTGCATATTCAGCGGATGTGCCTTTGTTAATGAATGTAATAAATGAGATGCTGTGTTTTTGCCGCCTTTTCATGCTTTCGCTGAGCTGACATTCTGCTGCCTTAAGGTGAGCGTTCGTGGTAAGTGTCTCCTCCATGGCGCTCTATACACCTCTGTTTATCCTTTTATCTTCAGTCCAGTCCCTTCACACACTGGATGAAAAATGGGAGAGAGTGCATCGGCTTCAGTGGAGGCGAAGAGTGTCCTCCCTCAGTCTGTCACTAATGCTTCATTAGATACTTGGCGGGGCCATTCATCGCTGTTATCGCCTGGCCACAACGTGCCCCTCTGCTACCTACTCCACACACACTTACACACATGCATGCGTTTTCCAACATTCACGCAGCTCACTCGATTATATGCTGTACACAACCATGCATTCAGAAATGTACGCAGACACACGATTACGCCTTTGTTTCTTGGTCTATTCAGTGCTGCTGCTACCTCCACCTGCTCCATAAGTCCTCCTTCCTCTAATTCCTGTTTCTGGATGTCAACATCCTCCTCAATCCCACCTAAGAGTCATTATTCATCTTGCAAACACTCGTGGGGTTGTAGGCAGTGAAGCAAAAGTGTATGCACACACTATCTATCATGGAGTTCGGCAGTTTACCAACACACACACACACACACACTGACTCATTGGATCTCAGTGTTGATTAAACCTCTAAACTGGTGTGCTCCATTACCGGATTTCAGTAAATTGATATATTGATTAGGACATTACTTTGATTAGGTGGTGAATTAAGCACAAAGCAGTCAACTACTTTGTGCATGCTAAATATGAAAATGTTATTCATTATGTGTGAAATATATGTGTTGACGCTGTAGTTAAAGGTAAAATTGCATCTCTTATTTAAAGGCAAGGCAAGGCAGGCAAGGCATCTTTATTTATATAGCACATTTCATATACCAAGGCAACTCAATGTGCTTTACATAAAGACAAAACATTAAAAAAGAAGCACAAGACAGAATAAAAACAAACAAAACACTAAAAACAGAGTTAAAAGCAAGAGCAAATAAAAGTAAAATAAAAGAAAATAGATAAAGTAAGCAGAAGTAAGTGATCCGGTCGTTTTGGCTAACTTCTTGTCAGCCGATGGAGTTAGCATGCAGTCCCCGCCCTCGTCATGGATCTATTGGTCCTCGTCCCTACGTCACCACATTCACGCGCATCCCTTGGCTGCACACACAGCCCTTCATGCCGTTCTCTCTCCTCATTGGATAAAGCTTGTAGGACACAAGGAAAGTTTTCTCCTCAGCTTACAGCAGAGCGGGGAGCATACATCAGTCCGACTGCCCAAAAGTCCGACGGCTCATTTCTCCGACTACCCATTCTACAGTGTTAAAGGGACAACGAGGAGTTTTGGAAAAGCGAAGTGTTTTCTCACTACATTTATGAGCCTCCGCGCGCACCGTACATTTCTTTGACCGGGCGCAAGACGGACTCATGTTTTCATTCATCAATAATTAAAGTCAGAGGTTCAAAGAGGTTCACATACCACCGTAGTTCCGACCATAAACGGCGATGCGGCTACGTTATTCTCATGATTCGCAACGAAGGAAACGCTGGTCGGCTCGACCAGCACTTCCGCCACCACTAATAATAACAAAATAACGATAGAGACAGAACGATATATTTATCGAAAATGGGCCCATTAACAAGTGTGGGTAGCGGAGATTCATCCACATTAACGTGAGACTTTTTTATAACCGAATAGAAACTCCTCGTTGTCCCTTTAAGGTTAGGTTTAGGGTAAGGTTAAGGGTTAGGGCTACTTAAGTCGGAGAAGTGGGAGGTCGGATTACTGGACGCAAAAATAAAGAAATGTATGGTCGGAGAAATGGGCAGTCGGACAGACGTCATGCGCCCCAGCAGAGTAGAGTGACTGACAGACCCGTGTTTCAGACCAAACACTCTATATAAGTGATTGCTGTCGGAAGATATAACTATTTAAGACTTATATTAACACAAACATTCTGCTTACTTCTGCTTTAAGTGATTGTTGTGATGACCATTGATGCCCCTCTCTGTAGACTAAAACTCTTTAATGTGTAATAAGCTGTGATTCATTATTTTCTTCTGAACTAATGTTACATAATGAGGCCTAAAGCTTCAAAAGCTGCTTTATTAGAATAAAACTAGACTGTAGCTACAGTAAAGGCCCTGTTTACACAACAACGCTCGCAGATAGCCTCGCGTCTGTTACCTCCGAATTTCGTCTGCATTCTGGTTCTCATCTGTAGCGGATACCGAAGTCACCAAATTCACCAAAATAAAAGTGTTCACCAACATAAAACTTATTAAATAAACATTAACTTGTGATACAATAAAAGCAAAATGTTAACTTAATGGCTCTGGGACTTTCTTGTAAATTATATTCCTTAAATTAAAGAGTTTTACCGCATTTTATTAGCTCTGTGCTTTTATTTTGACGGAAAGGCCTGTCTCTGGCTCATATCATTTCCGTGTGAACATAGCCATAGTCTGAATGAGGCTCAGGCAGTTTTTGATAAATGTAGCCTAATTTATCTGTGACTGTGACTAATTTATCTGAGTGAAAACAATAAAATGTGAATTCAATAATATACAAACTGTGGTAATCCGCAGGGGAAATATTAAAAAAAGGGAAAGTGTCCCTAATCTTTTTCCATCCCTTTGTCATAAAGTCACGCCCCCGTCACACCTCCAGCCACAGCCAATGGCGTCCCCTCAATATTACACAACTGTTTTTAAAAATGGTGCCTAAGAAAGAAGATGGCGGCTCACCATACTGGAGCACCAGTGTTGGTGTCTGCTATGACGCATGGACCATCCATCCCCTCGGCGCCGTGTTGTGTTGACCGGCGGCCTCCTCCTGTGGATTAAAAAATCCTGGATCTGTGCAGGATTATTGGAGCCACACTAGGATCGTCCAGCACCTGAGCAGCAGCAAGCTAGGCCGAGACCCTCTATATGTTTCTTTTGGGAAGAGGAGTTGCTCTGATGGAAAAAAAAAACGGGAGGTTACCTGACCCCAAGACTTTTTGTTTAGGGAGAGGACTCACTTGGAGGGGGTTTTACAGACAGGGTCATTCCTATGTTCCCACATCCCTGTGTTCCCACAGCCCTATGTTCCCACATTTCTAACTTCTTTTTTTTCACAGAAAAGTAGGCCCTGTGTTCCCACAGCTCTATGTTCCCACAGGGGGGCAACTGCCATTCCGACATCCCACTAATCTGACATAGGCCTCTAATTGTCTAAATGGCAACACTTACGTATGTCCCATTATTCCGACAATTCCTGCCTCCTATGGTCGGAATGACAGTATTTTTGTTCTCGCTCTTTTTTTTAAACATCCTGCATTTCTGACAATTCCTTTAATAGTGTATTTTTTCCCCAAAAATATTTTGCACTGGTTGGGTTTAGGCAATGATGAAAGGAGTTGTTAAGTTTAGTAAAAAGACCAGGTAGAGGCTAGACAGGCCAGATAGATCGAGAGAGTCCAGAGAAGTAGGAGCGAGTCACCTGTTGAGTAATGCACATTTCCTTATATAAAGCCTTGTCGGAATGGTGGGATGTCGGAATGACGGGAAGTCGGAATGACAGCATGTATCCGTTCCCACAGAACATAAGGCTGTGGGAACATAGGGCTGTGGGAACTGTCGTGGAAATTCTGAGCCGTTTGCTGTTGGTGAATAATGAAATAGAGACTTCGCCGGCCGACATGATTTTATTTCCTTGCAAGGAAAGGTCAGTTCAAACCCAAGTGGGTGATGGTAAAGAAAAGACCAAGACAATGGGGAGACCGAAACACTTATACCTGAGGAAACGCCCCCTCAGGTATGCCACACCCCTTTGTCTGCTGCAGGGGCCGGTCCAATACTCAGACAGTGTGTTTTCAATGCTCTTTTGTCTTTTGCAGGTGTAGCCGAGCGTTCTGGGTTCGCCTATACTGTAGTGATGTAGAAAACAATAAACGGGACATGAGACAAGATAGCGTGTCCAGTAGCAGCTCCGCTCACTTTATTCCTCCAGACCGAGACACCTATACACACCAGCGGTAAACCCCGCGAACTTATTTCCGCCCTACGGCAACTCAGAGGGACACACCTCCTTTTCACACATAAACACAGAACAGTCTGTTACACACGTCCCACCCTCAATAAGAAACGTCCACGTTTCACTTAAAACAGAACCAGGGACAAAACAACCCCATCTGTAAAAAAAAATAAAAACACATGGGGAGAATACCCCCAAAACTTCCTATTACCTGTAATTCCAAAAGGACCAGAATATAGTAAATACAGATAATTAAAATATACAACTACAATTACCTGGACTGTAAACCTTCTAAGCAGTGGTTAAGTGTAAACTATACTGTCACCCTGCAACAAGTGGTCCAAACGCACACATGTACAAATACTGCTAAACATTCATGCAACACCTGGAGGCTATACACACGAAACCTAGCCTGAAAGAAAATTAACAAAAACTTTTTTTTTTTTTTTTTTTTTTTAGCGTGAAAGGCTTAATTGCATTGCCCAGCCCAGAACACAGTAACTTCAAAACATGACAAAGTCCTGCAAATGGGACGGAGGTCGCACCACTCGCCCCCTGCGAGACCGTCCAGATCTGAGCTCCGGCAAGTTCCCACACAGTCCATTGTCCAACTCACCAGCCTGAGGCTGATCCCCGCTTTGTGGGAGCTGGTGAACTGGTGAAGACTCGACTGCAGGAGGAGACATGAAGGCCACAGGAGTGGCAGGAACAGTCTGTGCAGGCAATGGCAGAGTGTATGGTTTCAGTCTGTCATGATGAACCACCTGCGCCCGCTCCATCGGGTCGAGGGGGTTGATGATGCGATATGTTAGTGCAGCTTCTCCACCAGAAACCAGCACTTGCACGACCCGATATGGGCCCTTCCAGTGCGGTGCCAGCTTCATACGGCTTTCCGTTGGATTATTCAGCCACACCAGCACACCTACACCATAGGGACGGTGGCAGCTACTCTCATCATAGTACAGTTTCTGTCTCTCATGAGCCTCTGCAGAGTTAAGCCTGGCTGTGCTGAAGGCTGACTCCAGACGCTCTGCAATGGTGGATGCATAATCCATCTGGGACCCAGTGCCCCGGGAGTCCCGTGCACTAGTGGGCACCAGCACGTCCGCAGGAACCCGTGCCTCACGTCCGTGCATGAGGTAGAAGGGGGTGAACCGGGTGCTGGCATGTTTAGAGGTGTTATATGCAAAGGCAGCTTGCTTCACATAAGTGTCCCATTCACCCCCATGAGAAAGCAACATCTTAGCCAGCTGATCGATCAAAGTCCGGTTGTGACGCTCCACCATGCCGTCAGATTTTGGATTATAGGCAGTGGTGCGCGTCTTCTTAATCCCCAGCCACTGACAGAGGCTCTGAATCACCTCAGCTTCGAACTGACGGCCCTGGTCACTATGCAGGATTTCAGGGACACCATGCACCAACACATAATCCTCAAAAAGACAGCGTGCGACTGTGTGTGCTGTCTGATTTGGTAAAGCATACAGGGCAACAAACTTAGTAAAGTAGTCCTCCACAACTAAGATGTACCTGTTCCCCCGAGAAGTCATGGGTAGCTCCAGGATGTCTGCGGCCACCCTCTGCAGAGGACGGTCAACTTGGGCCCCTCCCATGGGAGCCCTCGGCCCTGGAACTGGGCGTCTGCGAGTCTGACAGGCCCTGCATTGCTCACACCACTGTCTTATGTCTCTCAACATGAAGGGCCAGTAGCAGGATTGCCTGGCCTTTTCCCACACACGTTCAGCGGAAAAGTGTGCAGCCGCTGGCCCCCCATGTAACTGCTGAAGGAGCTCCGGCACCATGGCTGCAGGAACAACAGTCTGAATTCGCTTCTCCCCCGTGGTTTCAGGCAACGCCGTGCGGCACAGCAGCCCCTCCATCACAGAGAGACGGTGAAACTCAGTCCATAGCTTCCTCAAGCTGGCAGAGGACTCCCTGGGGAGTCTACGAGGCCGCCGCACCATGCCCTGCTCCAACCAGGTCAACACAGTGCTAATGTCAGGGTCTTCACGCTGTAGTGACTGCAATTCAGCTCCACTACCACAGAGTGAATAGACAGGAACGGGCTCCGTTTGTGCCCCGTCTGCAGGCAGAGAGTGATCAGATGCCTCCACTGAGGCCACAGTGTACAGTCCAGCTGCAGGAGCATTTGGCTCGACCGGGTCAGGGGACACGGGCCGGCGGGACAGAGCATCAGCATTTTTGTGGCGGGAGCCATCCTTGTGAACCATGAACCAGTCAAACGGGTCCAACTCCAGCACCCACCTACTTCTTCGTCCCGTAGGGTCATTATCAATAGCCATGCGCCTGAGGCCCAGCAGAGGGCGATGATCAGTGATGATGGAGAATTTAGACAGTCCGACATAGTGTTTGAACTCACGCACTGCCCACACCACAGCCCATAATTCCCTGTCGAAGGTGGACCATCTCTTCTGTGTGTGTGTGAGGGCCTGGCTGGCGTAAGCTATCACCTTCTCACAACCCTCTTCGTCCTGCGCCAGCACTGCCCCAACAGAGTCTTTAGAGGCGTCGGTGTACACCTTGAAAGGAAGTGCAAAGTTAGGTAGCGTAACCACCGGAGAGGAAGTAAGCACTTGCTTGAGGTAGGTGAACGCCGCCTCGCACTCAGCTGACCACTCAAAGGGCACATTCTTCCCTGCCAGCCGGTTCAGTGGCGCAGCGTGCTGGGAGAAACCACGCACAAATCTCCTATAATAGGAGCATAGACCCACAAAGGCCCTGACCTCTGACGGGGTGCGGGGGGTTGGCCAAGTTCTCACCTTATCAGTGTTCCGTGGGTCTGGCTGGAGACCATCCCTGGAGACCACATGGCCCAGGAACACAACATGGTCCCTGGCAAAGTGGCACTTCCTGGGATTCAACTTCAGGCCCGCCCGTTGGATCCTGGAGAGGACTTCATCCAAATGAAGGAGGTGTTCTGTGAATGTACGGCTGTAAATCAGTATATCATCCAAATATACCATACAAATGTGCCACGGCAGGCCCCTCAGGATGAGCTCCATCATGCGTTGAAACGTGGCTGGAGAATTTGTCAGACCCATAGGCATAGCCCGCCACTGATACAGGCCCCGGCCGGTCGTGAAAGCTGTTTTCTCGCGGTCCTCCTCAGCCACTTCTACCTGCCAGTAGCCATTCGAAAAGTCAAGTGTGCTGAACCAGACCGAACCAGCCAGGGCATCCAGGCTATCATCCACTCGCGGGAGGGGGTGTGAGTCTTTGATCGTCACTGCGTTCAGACGACGATAATCAATGCAGAACCGCCACTGTCCCCCTTTCTTCTTCACAAGCACCACTGGAGATGCCCAGGGGCTACAGCTCTCCTCCACAACTCCATCAGCCAGCAGCTCAGCCACCTGACGTTCAATCTCTGTCCGTTTCTCAGGTGATGCACGATAAGCACGCTGTTTCACGGGGGGGTGGTCCCCAGTCCTTATATGGTGTTTGATCAGTGTGCACCTACCCGTGTTTCTGTCGCACAGGTTAAAAACATCAGTGAACCTCTGCAGCAGATCAGCCAGCTCGGCCCTCTGCTCAGCTGTAACAGGAGACTCCTCCAAGGAGACAGGGCCTGCAGCAGCCGGCGGCACAGCTGGATGACTGTCAGCGACACAAGGCGGCACAAAAATGTCTTTCTTCTCAACTGGGTAAAACTCACCCAGGTGTAGTCCCCGTTTGAGTTCAACCGCCTCCCCTGTGGGATTGAGGATGCGGGCTGAGGTCACACCATTCCTCACACTGTTCACAGTACGAGCAACCACCAGTCCTGTTGTTTCTGGAATATTGGGTTCCAGATATCCCTCGAAGTCCGCAGCAGGCTGACCAGCTCCAGCAGGGGTGAGAATGTTCACCGGCACCAGAGCCTCACTCAGCGGGGGAATGGTCATGACATCAGCGAGGGACACGTTACAACAACGTGGGACCAACTCTCCACCCCGAAGCAGGGGCACCGAAACGTCCCATAGTTGTAATACACCTCGTCCCAAGTCCAGTAATGCATGATTCTTAGCCAGAAAGTCCAGTCCGAGCAGAACACACTGGGTGGATTCCCTTAGCACGTGGAAAGTGTGCTGCCAGCAGGTCGGGCCCAGGCGGAAGGTGACCTCACTGGTACCTAGTGTGTCTAACATTTGTCCATTAACTGCCCGAGAGTCAATATAGTTCTTTTTCAGGGGCCTGTTTCGCAGGGCTGGGACTGACATACGGAAGTCTGCACTAATCAGTGACACCGAGGCCCCTGAGTCCACCAACATGGGAACCTCGGCACCTTCAACCACACCCCTGACGAAAGAAGTTGAGTGGCCAGTATAATCCATACAAGTAATGTCATTAGAGAAGTCATGGCTCAAGGGGCCCTCCATAGGAGCGGCTGGTGTTTGGGCCTCAACACCAGCTACCGGCCGTTTCCCTGATGGTCGTTGTCAGCATCCTGCTGTCGTGGCAGGAAGTGCACACCACGTCGCCTAGGCTCGTCCTCGCGTCTGGCACGCCAGCTTGGGCTAGGGCTTCTACCCCCAGGTGGCTTAGAGGTGGGGGGCACGCCAGGATCTGAACGATAGCCACGAGACTGAAAACCACCTTGGCGTGGGAACTGCCCAGAATCGGGGGAGCGGCCACGGTGTTCCTCACGAGAGCCCCTCACCTGGCAGCCCCACTCACCACAGGTACAGCTACAGCGTCCTCCTGAGGGCGAGCGAAGCCTTCGCCCCCTCATGTCAGTATTCCATGCTCTCAGTCTCTGATTTTCCTCATGCAGTTCTTTCATGTCCACTCTCATGGTGTGCATGTCCTCTGTTAGCTTCTCAACAGCTCTCTGGAGACCCTCAGAGACCGACACGGACTGTACAGATGGGCCCCCACCACCGTAGGCAGCAGCAGCAGTACTCACATAGTCTCTCTGTAGGGCCACTCTGGCGTTCTCACATCGCTCCGCCACGTGCAAAGCCTCCTCCAAGTCCGTGGCGCCCAGCTCCAAACACTTGGCTTTCAACGCAGGGTCAAGACCAGCCAGGAAGCGCCGAAACTTCTCCTCCCGCTGTGCAACATCACCATAATCCGGAAATGCCTCCGCGACCAGCCGGCTCACATCGGCAGCGTACACCTCCAGGCTCTCACCAGACGCACGCACACGGGCCGACAGGCTGGCTCTGAAGCGGTCCATTAACTGTCTCTGTCCAAATGCTGCTCCAAGTCTCTCTTTAATTGCAGCATAATCCGACTTGGTTGCATCAGGGAGGCTGTCCCACAGCAGAAAAGCGGACTTGCCGAGACGAGTAGGAAGAATCCTCACCAGCTCCTCCTTACAGCCGCGGCCGCTCCCCGCCGTGGCGCTGACGGCCACCTCCAACTGCCTCACCCAGCTGAGGAAACTCTGGCTCCCGTCACCGGTGAAAGGAGCAGGCAGGTCGATTTTAACATCTCCGCCCGGTGAGTATCTGCCAAGCATGCTCGTACCGGGTTTAAAAGGGTCCTCGTCCGCACGCCACATGTCGACAACGTAGCGCACCGTCTTCAAAGCACCGCGCGAGGTTAGCCAGCTAGCTATACTGGGGCAGCTAAACTAATAAACACAGACACGGCGCCGCAACAGACTAAACTCACCGAGAAACACAAACAGCGGTTCACAGAAGAACACCGCTGCCACCAATGTAGCCGAGCGTTCTGGGTTCGCCTATACTGTAGTGATGTAGAAAACAATAAACGGGACATGAGACAAGATAGCGTGTCCAGTAGCAGCTCCGCTCACTTTATTCCTCCAGACCGAGACACCTATACACACCAGCGGTAAACCCCGCGAACTTATTTCCGCCCTACGGCAACTCAGAGGGACACACCTCCTTTTCACACATAAACACAGAACAGTCTGTTACACAGGTATTGGCACTGACCCCTGAGGGTGTATTTTCACACCTGGGGCATTCTATCTGCAGGGTTACATGTTAAGAGGTCTAGACATTAGAATACACAAATGGGTAACAAACAAAGGAGTTCTGATACCTTGGGAGGAAAGCAAGGGGTGGGGACGTCTCAAGTGATTAAAACAAAGGAATATTCAAATTTACCATTATAGAACATAAGGCTGTGGGAACATATATGCTTATGCCTGGCTGAAAAGGATATTTCTGCTTGGACTCTTACCACTCCTATAAATTCTGTAATATTCGCCTATCCAAGGCGTACCCAAAGTAAATTGAATGCTGTTCTTGAACTGTTTGGAGAATATGGATGGGCTTGGTCTCTTTTGAAAGGTAATACTCTGAAGTTTGAAAAAATTGAAATAATCACTATAAGTGCTACTATCATTGAGTAATCTAAGTGGGAGCACACTGAATTAGAATGTTTTTATTCTCGCCTGAATTTTTTGTTTGCAATCAGATGCCTGAAGATGAGTGTAGCTGGGAATTTTAGCTGGAAAACACAATGGGACCACAGCATGAAGCCTTACCTGGCCCCAGTTCAAATTTGATAACAATCCTGCTAAAAATGAGTATTTTACACATGTTTTTCTAAGTGTATGTCTAGGCGTTTTCCTAAAGTTGCCATTGAGAAACAATACATGCGCCAAAGTGCAGCTTTTGCACAGTTACGCATGAAGATGGCAGTGCTGCCTTTTCCCAGGGACCATGAATGCAGCATATCGTTTTTTTCGGAATGTCATTGGCTATTCAATGCATCAGTTGCCATCGGGATCGGTTCCTATTGGCTGAAGTCATTCAGCGCTGTCGGAGGGCATGTTCTTCATGAGACACAGCCACTCATTCGCTATTGCAGGCGGCAGCCGGGGACAGGGAGCTTGTGATTGGTCGAGTGAGCTGTCAATCGAAAGGTCAGAGTGCAGCGCCATTTTGTGAAGTGAAATAAACATTGTTTTCATGTAAACGCCGGACTTATGAGGAGAAATAAACGGATTTACTGGATATACAATGCATAATTTCATAAGATGCAGCAGCGGGATGAGGCCATCTACCGGTACAACCGTGTGTTTTGGACTAAATACTTTACTGGATTGGATTTACTGGACTTTTCTGAATGTAACGACATCCAGTTTGTGGGGAAACCCTGTGATCCTGAGCCTGCCCTGACACAAATCGTGAGTTATATCGGCTTTTTACGAACTTTGTTAGCATGTTTATAGTCTGATTCGAGTGTTGCTGTGATGATTATATTTAGGAATGGTCGGCATATCTTTAATCACAAGAGTTTTAGCTTTCCAACGATATGTGGCATGACTATTTCAAGTGACTGGTGACATCCTCTATGACACCTCCCTGTTTAAAGCCCCCCCGGGGGCCCGTGGGCGGGCCGTTGGAACGGGAAGAGGGGGTAACTGTCACATTGTCAACTGGGTCTTGCTTGTCTCCCCTCATGCTAGGCCTTGGTGGTTTGATAGAAACGTCACAGGTCCACATTGATTCTGGTTTGGCACAAAAAGCTGTTATGTGCTTATCTATTTTTAGGTGCTGTAAGTGTGGCTGTTTCACAAAGTCCAAAGACCCCAGGATGTTACTGTGCCAAATGACCCCTATAAAACCAAGTTTCTTTCTTTCTGTCGGTTTCTATACAGTTAAAACAAATATGATGTAATGGCGTTTGCTTGAGATGCTAGCTGGACACTGGGCAGCTGTTTCAAACATTTTCTACTGTGGGTGGCAACACACAGTAAAGTTTGGGAATACGAGAGAGTTGAATATGACATACAGTTATCGTACATAATTGACAGCTCCACCTTAAGGTGTCCAGCTTATTATCACTGTTTTGAGACTGCATTTCCCAGAATTCCCCTTTCAATTAAACAGTACTGAGACATCCTTTTGGTCTCCTGTCAATGGAGTCTCTCCAGTGGTCGTTTGCTCAGCCATGGTGGCAGTTTATTCCAAAAATTCAAGGTACTGTTTTATACATGGGATGATAGTGTGGACATATGTGGCATAAGGCAGTCTAAACCAGTCCACTCGTTTCTCCACCACTCTCCCTGGCTGGGTCACAGTGTCCTCTCTCTGCCGCTATGTGCCTCTCTCTGACAGCTCCATATTTCAGCTCCACAGGCACCCACCCTCCACTCTGCAGGGTTACAGAACAGAGGCATGGCATGCACACAGCTTTTATTTACTTCAAATTTCTCAGTCAATTCATAACACTCACAGTGCCAGTCATTCAGCATCCAGGAGGAGAACAGGGGAAAACTCTATAAAGCCGGATTAGATGGGCGGATAACAGTGAAAACAATTAACCTGCCATCTGTCATGACATATATTAAAATCTGTAAAACAAAATAAGCATGACCTAACTATGTTAAACATGAACATTATGTAACACTGATTGTACAGTGCTTATTTAAAGGGATAGTTCACCCAAAATTCAAATTTCACTCATTATCTACTCACCCTTTTTTTTTTTTTAACCTTTATTTAACCAGGAATAATCCCATTGCGATTCAGAATCTCTTTTGCAAGGGGGTCCTGGCCAAGAAAGCAGCACAGTACATCCACATCGAGTACACATTTGGACAACATCAACAAAACAAACAGCTGAAACAGTAACAGCAAATCGCATCAATACATTATAATCACCAGCTGCGTTCAGTGAGAGAACATGTGCATTCAGTAGTCAAATAGTCCTTGATCCTAGCTTTAAAATCTTCCATATTTGGGAGATAATCCAATTTAAGATGACTCTGTAATTTATACCAGGACGAGGGTGCAAATGATTTGAAGGCACTTTCCCCAAAGACAGTCCGTGTACGAGGAATAGTATACATTATCAATCTACCGTGCCTGAGACTACAGCTTCTGGTGTTGACTTTAGGAACCAAGAGAGAACACAAATAAGGAGGCAAATCACACAGGATGGCCTTATAAAGAAAACAATACCAGTGTTCCCATCTACGATTGTACAAAGAAGGCCAGCCAACACTCTCATAAAGACTACAGTGATGAGTACGAAAACCTAAATCTGTTACAAATCTTAATGCTGCATGATACACCGAATCCAGCATTTTCAGAGAGGAGAGATTTGCATGCATGTATAAGATATCACCATAGTCAAGTATTGATACAAAAGTTGCCTGAATCAGTCTTTTTCTCGCATTAAAGGAGAAACAACTTTTGTTTCTATAATAGAAACCAAGTTTAACCCTGAGTTTCTTTGTAAGACACTCAATATGATATTTAAAAGACGGATTTTCATCCAAGTAAAATCCCAAGTACTTGTAGACTGAAACTCGTTCAATCACTTTCTCATTTTGTGTAACAATCTGACAAGCATCATCTGTCTTCCCTGATTTTGAAAAGCACATCAATTTAGTTTTGTCAGAATTGAGCACAAGTCTTAATTGATTAAGATTACTCTGAATGACATTAAAAGCAGATTGTAGCTTTTGTATGGCACTTGTTAAAAACCTCTTCATGCAGAGGCCATTTTTGGCAATTTCCGCCTGTTTTTGTATCACTGCAATTAAAGCTTAATAGCCACAGAAGTACTAATCCCACAACTATGGTTTATGGCTTAAATGAAAGACAACCTTTGTCCCTTTACATCTATATGTATAAAATATTGAATTGAGTCATTCCATAAAAAAATGGGCCTCTGGAATTGCTATTTTTTTTTGAAAAAAAAAAAAAAACGAGTTTGAAATTTTTGGTGAAAAGGTGATATATCAAAATCCTAATTATAAAACAGGTTGAATTTTACATATATGGTTCACACACTCCCTGTCCACATATGTACCAAATTTTAGGTTGATATGTAAAACTACTGAGGCACTATAGAGTTTTTCCAAACAGTGTCCCTTGGCGATGTACAGTGTCCAAAATTGTCCAATTTGGCTAAAATGCACACTGCAAGATTTTAGTGAGATTTTTTTTTTTTCCAACAGATAACCTATTGGGGCCAATCACACACTTGATGGGTTTTAGGAACACCAGTTACATAAGTAAAATGCCATTTGAAAATTTTATTTCTGGGGATGAATATTTAGTGTCCAAAACCCATCCAAACATGAATTTACCTATTTTCGCCTGTACTATATTGTTATTTTCCTTTAAAACTCCAGAAGTAAACATCCCACAACCATCAGTGATGGCTTAAATTAACAAGGACATTTGAAATAGTTCATTTTGTCTTTTATTATTATTTTTAATTAAACTTGGGGCAGTAAAAACACACTTTTTGTGTCGACTTGTATTGCTTACATGTTGACACTAGGGGGAGAGGGAACCACATGAACCAGCTGGGTGCAGGCTTAAGCTTTGCCCAATCAGGGATCATTATATATCAGGTCACACCTTAGAGTCTCTGCTATTGGACCAAAAAGTTTTCACCCCCGTGACTTTGATTGACAGGCGACGAGAGATGCGCAAAACCGGGTGCGCAGTCTGACGGAGTATGCGAGTAGTATTAGAACTGCGGAGTTACGTAAAACGCCGTGGAATATCTGGTCACGATTGATAAAATCAATCAATGGATTATTTTCGAGCACATGTTCAGCTTTTAAAAAAGGGTAAGCTTGTAATTTTATTCAGTGTTTTAGTGGGTCTATTATTGATTATTGTCCGTCTTTTTCGGCACTCGAAAATGACTTCCGGGTTTGTTTGTGTTCAGTGAGCAGGCTTGTTTAAACCTTTGATGGGGTAAAAACTGCATTTTTGTGCTTTGCTTTTGACAGAAAACGATTTTTTGGTGGTGAAAGAAGAGGTGTACAGATGGTACATATATGTTAAAATCACCTTCGTTGTTGACGTGACGTCGCTTGCGGGCTGCCGTAGTCTGATATTGTTTGAGACATTTTCAGTGACTGAAAAAACCGTAGCACCCAGAAACTTCATTTTTTTTCTACCTGTTGCTGAAAGTGTCCTTAAAAGGTCTGTGGTGGAGTTTTCATTACAGCATGCCTACTTTTCGTTATATTAAGGACGCCGTTCGTGTGTTATTGATTTGGGACGCCGGCGTCCCAACCACTAGGGGGCCTGCGTGAACAGGTTGAAGCAGAACAGTACAAAATAGTGTCATCTGCATAAAAGTGAAATTTGGCATCATTTACATTTTGACACAAGACATTTATATAAATAGTAAATAAATTTACCCTCATGTCGACTAAGAGCTGTGAGAATTTTCAGAGTCCTCCGTGCCTTCTCTGAGTTACAGGGGGCTCCGCGCAGCAGTATTTGTCCATATAATGGTTGTGAATGGATACCAACTTTCTTTGTCCAAAAAGACACACCAAAAAACATCCAAATACCTCCATGCTGCTCGTCTGTAATGTCCCTCTTGTATTGAAGCCCCGACATGAGAAATTGTTCTGCCAGACACAGGAAGAGCAGTGAACCCAGACACTGGGAGCTTCCGCTACAAACAAGCTTAAAGGGATAGTTCAACATTTTTGAAAATTGGCCCATCGCCATGATCCCCCTAGTAATAGCAGTAGGTTTGTTACCTTTAATTGTTGGTCCAAGCTGCTTTTAGATCGGGGGAGAAGAATACCGAGCGGCGCAGCTACACTACGGAGGCTAATGGAATTTCTTGGTTTTGCTCATCAAACTCAGCAAATACACAACCAAAAAACTCAAAAACGCTGTGGTGGACAAGTTGTGACCTGCACATTCACCACGCTATGAGATAATGGCGGAAAGTTGCGAGATGGAGTTGTTTTAGAGGCAAAGTCGGACTTTACACTCTAGACGGCTGCTCGGCGGAGTGATTTCAAAAGCGCCTGTTTACTGCAGATACGTCCGTATACTACGGCACTGGCTGAGGTGCGCACACTGTGTCCCTCCGACCAGTGGTTCACTGAAGAAAGTAGTTCCGAGTATTTGCTTCACTTCTCTTAACTTTCCGCTATTATCTCATAGCGTGGTAAATGTGCAGGTCACAACTTGTCCACCACAGCGTTTTTGAGTTTTTTGGTTGTGTATTTGCTGAGTTTGATGAGCAAAACCAAGAAATTCCATTAGCCTCCGTAGTGTAGCTGCGCCGCTCGGTATTCTTCTCCCCCGATCTAAAAGCAGCTTGGACCAACAATTAAAGGTAACGAACCTACTGCTATTACTAGGGGGATCATGGCGATGGGCCAATTTTCAAAAATGTTGAACTATCCCTTTAAAACATAGACTTATTTAATCTTTTTCGGAACAGTTTCTCATGTTGGGGCTTCAATATAAGAGGGACATTACAGACGAGCAGTATGGAGGTATTTGGATGTTTTTTGGTGTGTCTTTTTGGACGAAGAAAGTTGGTATCCATTCACAACCATTATATGGACAAATACTGCTGTGCAGACCCCCCCCCCCGTAACTCAGAGAAGGCACGGAGTACTCTGAAAATTCTCACAGCTCTTAGTTGACAATGACATGAGGGTGAGTAGATAATGAGTGAAATTTGAATTTTGGGTGAACTATCCCTTTAAGGAACCAGATAAAGGTAGCAAGAAAGTGTCATGCTTACAAGATTATTCAGCCTTGCAGTGGCAGCATAATGATGGCTTCCTGTGAGGCGGAAACGATTTACTGCGTTGAGGAAGGGAAAAATATGGCCATGTTTATTACTATACATTGATCTGTATGTAGATGGCGTATTGATCCGTGGTCACAGGGTGTAGCTGTATTTTAGGTGTTTCCTTTAGACCACCACATTCTCAATTAGCACACCAGCTTTTTCAGTGTCTCATAAAAAAGAATAATTGGACAGGAGATTCAGTTCTGTCATTATGTCAGACACAATGTGAAAGTAAAGGTGAAAGTAAGTGAAGTTCTTGTACTGTCATCAGGAGGTTAAATTGAAGAGCTGAAGAGTTTGTCAGAGTAACCCCATATTTAAGAAAAAAAATCATGAGTCTTCTAGAGAAAAGGCAGGCAAAAAAAAACAAAAAAATGTTGACTTTTTGAGTAAATAGAATATGCTGCATACAGCATTAGATCTTAGATGTGGATAACCTGCAGAGTGGCTGATAGCTAATATTATTTTTGTTAGAGGAAAAAAGAACAAGGTGATGTCAGAAAGGTTGCAGAAACATGTTCTTAAAGCCGTACTGTGGAGGAATTGCTTTTCTTTTTTTGTTTTTGGGCCCCCACTACAGATGCAGTTAAAAAGTTTCATTTTGTACTGTTGTAAATATTTGTGAATTAAGCCTCACTGACGGAAAAAGATACAGTACACATGCATTTGTTGAAGCTTAAACCTATGTAAGTGGCAAAACTTTACATACTGTACTAGCCCTGCAACAAGATGATAAGTTTGGTGTGGGTCTTGCATCCGGCTATTTCTCTGAGCTCTTGACAGCAAGTTAAAGCCAGTCCAAGATTTATTAACGTCATTAAGACGGTGGTTATGGCCATATAGTACGACCTACACCAGCGGTACTCAATAGGTGGCCCCCGAACTGTTATTTCTTCAGTAGGGGAGAGCGGGGTAAGTATAGTGCCAATTTTTACTTAAATTGCCTTTAAAGCAAGGGGATTATAATAATGCCCCCAAATAATATATGTACATATAGTTTAGGATGTTGTGCATCCCTGGGAACAATCACTTTGAATCTTGAATAAATTGTTTCAGAAATATAGCTTTAGAAAAAAAAGTGGTTTTGTGGCACAACTTGCCCCCGGTGCGGGGTACGTTGTGCCATTAGAGAAAATACACTGGGGTAAATTGTGCCATTGATAATTGAAGTAAAACAGATCATTTTAATCTCACAAATGTTAATGCTATATAAAAGCAAGACATTCAATACAAAATTAAAGCCAGAAGCGGCGATGATCGGGCCCTCGCTTGTCCCCATGCAGTCGCGGAGGCCTGAGGCACGCTGGGGGCTGTGGCACAAAGAAACGCAATGTTTCGTTCATCCACCAGGCTACGAGCACAACCAGACTGGGCAGATGTGTTCAGGGGCGGTCCCTCATCACACATGTTAAGTTTCAAGCAAATCAGTGCCCACTGCCATGTTTCTCCTATACACAGACAGCACTGCCACTGGCACAACTTAACCCAGGCCCTTTGGCACAAATTACCCCAAGCCCAGCATTTTGAGAAAAAAGGATTCCCCAGCTGTTTTGAGCTGGCATCATGCTAACTGTATAGACTCATGGTGTAGCTTAATAAAGCACTAAAACATGTGTGAACTGTTTTCAAAGTTATCTATAATTGTTCAAACACGGCAATCAAAAAACCTTGATCATAGAAATTTTACTTTGGAGGGCAAAAACTTGTTTTTTGAACATAAATGTGCTTTCCTCTCAAGCCATGTGTCTCCCTTCTTGATAGGATGAGTGAAATGGATGCCCCTTCAAAAATATGTGGTCACATGACCAACTTCTTCTAAGGTTTTCTAGATAACTGGGGTGGAACTACTTGCCCCATGGCACAAATTACCCCACTCTCCCCTATGTGTTTTGGTTGGGTCAACACGTGTATATCGGGACTTGTCTCCATGCCAATGATACACAGACAGCCTGACAAAAAATAAAAAATGTATCGCTCCAATTTTTTTTTGCCGTTAAATACACACGTGCGCTGTGACAGCTGATCAGTGCCACATCCAGTGTGCTCTCTGTCTCAGCTGATCGCGCTCATATGGAGGTGAGATCGTCCAATGTAGAATTGTTTTTATACAAAGTGCAGCCAAACACCAGACTGGAGGAACAGCAGAGCTCCTCTGACAGCTCCTCTGTGGAGCTGCAGGAGAGCTGCAGGTGAACAGGCTGGAGAGCAGCGACATCCTCTTTTAATTATTTATTTATTTTTCAGCGCCGTTGTTACAGGTGATTCACATCTATGTCCGTTTAGGCTACATTTATGGTCTGATCTTCCTTCATGGGGGCTGCTGTACATACTATCAGTCCTCCTGTGTCCTCCGAAATATGACTGAAGGCACGTTTCTTGTTTTATTTAAATATTTATTTTAATTTAGTCAAAATGGAAATTATATTTCAGTGCATATTTTTGTTGTTGTTTTGAATAAAAAGGACATCTTTTGAATATTACAGTACAATATATCACATGTGGCCTGACCGACCTCAATAAATGGACCTTCGAGCCATTGAAAAACATCTTTGTGGCCCTTGAAGATTTGTATTTGAGTACCCCTGACCTACACAATGTTAAGAGCAAAAGGAACAAAAAAAAAATCCATTCTCTCTTGGGATGGGATGGGATCATCATTTGACTGATGGAGAGAAGCTCTGCCAAGATATGAGCCTGTTTATGTTGAACAGGTAATGTTTGGTTTTTAATGTGGAAGTTGTGACTTGTGAATCCGACATTGTTACTCTGCATTCATTGTTTGGTTTCTGCTGGCAGGCTGGTTGCTCTGCTGTGCAGGAGGCGGGGTGTTGTTAGGAGGCTCGGAGGGGAGGGGTGTGTGTGGGTGGGGGGGGGGTCTTTCAAATCGTAGACCGTAGCTTTAAGGTAAAATAGTTGTAGTGTTGCTTTAAGAATACAATCATCAAACATCAAAGCAATGTTTCAATGACAATCTTAAGCTAAGCATATCTGAAAAAAATCATATTTCAGTTATTTTGGCAGCCTTTATGTTATCCTTCAATATGAATCACTCTGTAGTCGGAATGGCCATTTGTGCCTTTAATTTCAACAAAATCAGATACATTCAGTTTTAAACTAACTTTTTATTTTCAACAAAAAAGAAAACGGAGTAGAACTCCAATGATCAGTGAATTTGTTAATCGATTAGTTGACTGACAGGTCATCACTTTGATATTGACTCGATTGATTGTTTAAAGTAATTTCTCAAGCAAAAATGTCAAATGTTCGACAGGTCTGGCTGCAAAGATCGAAGAATTGAACCAAATAAGATATGTGAGGACATCAGGGCCCAAACAATAAATCAAGGAAATAATTAGCAGATGAATCAATAATTAAAATAAATGTTACAGCTCCACTTGGGTGAGCAGCTGTTGGTAAATGGAAGAATGTATCCAGCTCTCTTATGATGTATCCATTCCCAGCAGGTGTTCTCCTACATCTGATGAATGTGAGCTACCATGAAAATCTCACCTGGGCTTTTGTTAACCTTCGCTGCTTCCCGCCTTCACTACTGCCCTTTCTCTGAAGCCTGCAGCCTTCAGCCTTGGGGACTTGGGAAATTAATTAAACATAAATGACAAGCTGTCTTTCTCCCACTAGCAGCCTCCTTTTTCTCAAAGGCTATGAGACAACACGTTGATTTCCCCACTGTCTGATCCTCGCAGCCCATGTCTTCCATAGATTTTTGTTTTTTCGGTGAACTGGAGGGAAAAGTGTAAAAATGGATGAGTAGAGATGGCACCAGGGGCTGCAGGAATACCAGTAGTGGTGTGTGTGTGTGTGTGTGTGTGTGTGTGTGGGGGGGGGTGTGTGTGTGTGGGGGTGTGGGTGTGTGTGTGGGGATAGTTGGTATCTGTCAACTACCACTACTGTGCTTTGGTATCCATCTATTTACCGTATGTGCATGTTTTTCCTTCCGCAAACAGTCCCTGTCAGTTGTGAAGGCTGTTCATTAACTTTCCACTCTGTTCCCATGGCGTCGCCGTCGCCTCCCCTTCCTGTTCTGTGGTGTGTTGGATGTGTCCAGTTCAGAGAGGAAGGTCACTCAGTGGAGAGAGGCTTCCTACAGAGACCTCATTAGCATACATTCATGCTGTTTTGGCTTGTTTTGCCGCATGTCCTTCTGAGAAACCACACATGGAACGGAAACTAGATGCGACACATGACATCAATACTTAGAAGAATGTATTAATAACATTTTAATTACTGATTATCAACATAAGTAATAATACTTAAAGGTGTTCAGAAATGGCCGTTTGTCCTGTTTGTCGCGCCTCCTTCTACGAGTTTCCACAAGTTGCCACACGAGTTTACCAGAGTAAGGAAAACAAATTTGATTGTTGTAGAGCGGGTGGGATATTCAATGTTTGGGGCGAGACCGAGTTCGGTGTGTGTGTGTGTCTCAGACGTTTGATGACAGATGCAATATCAGTGGCTGATGAATTGTGTGCAACGTGATGCATAATTTGTGCGCCTGCATTATCCAATGCGGGAAAAAAACTACCACACTTTCATCCTGGATTTACTCAAAAATAGACCTTTAATAATTTGAATTCACTCTTTGAAAGTAACTATTTGTGAATTGATTTAATTCTAATAAATCATATGATGGGGAAGTATTGTGAAATATATATATTTTTAAATTTAATGAAAGTTGACCCTTTGTTACCAGAGTTGGCTGCTCCCCACTACCTCTGCTGTGGCCCCAGTTGTCTAAGGAACAGAGCTGGCAGACTTGTTGTGTTGTGGCCACTGACACGGAGGTAAACGTATTATTCCTAAGCAGGCAGGAGGAGAGCTTCAGTGTGCTGCAGAGCTGTTGGTCCAGGTAGCAGCAGTGCTCAGCTGCCTTGTTGCTCCTTGAAAGGCCAGGGGAAGAGCGGGGAGCAACGGTAACAGCTGGTCTTGTGACGCACTGCTGGTCACTGTGACATGACACAATGAGTAAGGTCCAGTGAGTCCCTCAGAGAGGACTGTCCTTAGTAGAAATGATAGGGAAGTGAGTTAATGAGCAACAAAGGGACATGTGGTTCTTTTTTTTTTTTTAATATATTTTTATTTCCAATAAATTAACAAAAAGGATACAACAACAAAAATATCCATCCTGAAACAATATCGATGATAGGGTGACTCGTACAGTTTCTTTCTTTCTTCTTTTTTTTTTGTTAAACCCATGTATATATACTAGCTATATAGGACAGACAAGAAAACAAAATACAAACAGAACAAACAAACAAAAAAACAAAAACAAACCAAAAAATAAACAAATATACAAATATCTAAATCAATAAAAAAAAAAAAAAAAAGTGGAAAAGCAGCAATCTGTCTTCACTGACATTAGTGGGTATTTGCACCTATATGTGCTTACCTGCACCAACATACACATAAGCGTGCTCGCAACACGTTTGTACATCCACATAGTCAAACATACGCATATATTTTACAGAGATACATATATTTAATATTAAGGTCTGCCCTGCTCTATAGGGCACCAATTCAGGGCTCAACCAATCATATGTGCCCTTTAGAAAATTCCTCCAGACCTAAAAGTAATGGAAACCAAAATTCTTGAAAAATATGACCACATTTATGTTTTTCCAAAGTTAATTTTTCTAAGGGTAAAAAAGCTGAAATCTGATTTGTAAAAATCTTAAGAGTTGGAGGGAAATCATCTTTCCAAAATAAGAGTATGCATTTCTTCGCAAAGTATGTTATCATAATTAATATCCTGCTTTTTTTCGTATCTAATTGAAGATGCAATGGATCATTTAACAAATAGAAACTGGGACTTAAATCAAATTTTATTTTCAAAACAGATTGTGTAAAGGAGTGAATTGATTTCCAAAAATTTTGTAGAAGGTCACACTCCCAAAACATATGTATAAATGTCCCATCCGTTCTTTTACATCTGGGACATTTTGCTGAGATAGTCTTGGAGATTTTATGCATTTTTGTTGGTGTTAGGTATAGTTTATGAATGAATTTAAAATTAGATTCCTTAATTTTGTTGCTAGTGAATGGAAAGTGTATTCTTTCACAGATATTTAACCAGGTATTTTCTTCAAAGACCATCTCTAAGTCCTTTTCCCATGACTTCTTTATAATCTGGAAAGATGACTTACCTCCTCTTGAGAGAATGTTGTAAAATTCACTTATTTTCCCTTTTATTGTTTCAGAGGACATTAATATATCTTCTATCTCGAATAGTACAAACCGCAGTTTGTCTGCTTTAATAAGTGAATGAACAAGACTCCGGATTTGTAAATATTTAAAAAAATCTTTATTAGAAATGTTGTATTCCTTTCTTAAATCAGCAAATGATTTTAATTGCCTATTCAGATTAAATAGGTCTTTAAATTGTATTAAACCGGAGTTTGTCCATTCTCTTATGTTGATCTTTGTTTGAATGTTCAGATCTGGATTTTGGTAAATAGGTGAGTCCACAGAAGTACAAGAAGTGATACCATATTTTTTCCTACAAGCTTTCCATGTTAACAGAGTATTAAAAACAGAAAAACATTTGTCCAGTTCATTTATCTTTTCAAAATTATTTATAAACAAAAGAGAAACCAGAGGTAAAGGTTTAAGGGACTCTGTTTCCATTTGGACCCACAGAGATTCTTGTCTCTCCAATATCCATGATGCCATGTTCCTTAACTGGGCTGCCCAAAAGTAATATTGCAGATTAGGGAGACCGAGACCTCCCATAGGTTCCGGCTTCATTAGAGTCATTAAGCTAATCCTAGGTTTCTTATTATTCCAAATGAAATTTGAAATACAACGATTTAATGGTTTAAAAAAATCCACAGCCAAGAAGCATGGTAACATCTGAAAAAGAAAATTGAATCTTGGGAGAACATTCATTCTGATAACATTTATACGTCCTAATAATGAAAGAGGTAAGGAGGACCATTTTAACAAGTCTGATTTAACCCTGTGTACAAGGGGGGTGTAATTTTCTTTGAAGAGGTTATGTAAATTCGGAGTAATACTTATACCCAAATATTTAAAGCTTTCTGATGTCCACTGAAAACTACAAGATGAAAGGATTTTTTCTGTTGGCGGCATGTGTAAGAGAACAGCATTAGATTTAGTAAAATTTATCTTATATCCAGAGTAGCTTCCAAATTGTTGAATCGTATTTTGTAAATGTATTATTGATTTCTCTGGATCTGTAATGTATAAAAGAATGTCATCTGCATATAAAGAAATTTTATGTTCATAGTTTTTAATCCTTAAACCTTGAATGCTTGTATTATCTCTGACACTTGCCGCCAATGGTTCAATCACCATAGCAAAAAGTAAAGGCGACAATGGGCAACCTTGCCTCGTCCCCCTTGTTAATGAAAAAAAATCAGAACAAATGCCATTGGTTATAACAGCCGCTTTTGGGCAATTATAAATAGCTTTAACCCATTCAATAAAATTTTTTCCCAAATTAAATTTGTGTAAAACAGAGAAAAGAAACCTCCACTCAACCCTATCAAAAGCCTTCTCTGCATCTAGAGATAGAAGAAGAGAAGGCTCTTGCCGGTTGTTAAAACAGTTTATTACGTTCAGGACTCTCCTTATATTGTCGGCTGCATATCTCCCCTTTATAAAACCCGACTGGTCTGGATTAATCAATTTAGGCAAAATAGATTCCAGTCTTTTTGCTAGTACTTTAGTAATGATCTTATAATCATGATCCAATAAACTTATAGGTCTGTATGATGAACACTGTAAAGGGTCTTTACCACTTTTATATAAAACACTAATATGTGCTAAGTTCATTGATTGGGGAAGTAATCTTTTATAACAGAAATTATTTATCATTGCCATAAAAATCGGGTGAATCTCTGACCAGAATTCTTTATAAAATTCAACTGAAAAACCATCTGGTCCTGGACTTTTGTTTATGGCCATTGAGTTAATTGTAAGCAAAATTTCTGTTTCTGTGAATGGTGAATTTAAACGGTGTCGATCCTGCACAGATGCTTCAGGTAACTTGATATTTTTAAGGTAATCATCTAAAGCATCTTGTGAATGTCCACCTTGTAACTTATAAAGATTATTATAAAATTCAAAAAAAGCTTGGTTTATCTCTTTTGGGTGATAGGTTACCTTATTTTCCTTCAGATGAACTGCCTTAATAGTCTTTTCAGCTTGCTCCTTCTTTAATTGGTGAGCTAACAATTTACCTGGTTTGTTTCCAAATTCATATTCTTTTTGTCGAACATAGTTCATTTTTTGTATAATATCATCTGAGATATTAAGGTTTAGTTTTGCCCTGGCAACAGTTAATTGTCTCCAATTATCCTCTGTAGATGCACTCTTGTGTAGTTTTTCCCATCGTGTTACTTCTCTCTCTAGTTCTTCTTTTTTTTTACGTTTCTCATGGTTTTTAAAAGCAGCATACGAAATTATAAGTCCTCTTAATGTGGCTTTTGCTGCTTCCCAAATAATATTTGGGTCTAATGAGGGATCATTATTTTCATTAATGTAGTTTGTAATCCACCCTCGCATTTTTGATTTAAATTCATCATCTTTAAGTAGGGAGGAGTTAAATTTCCATCTCTTGGTTATAAAGTTTTCATGGTCAAGATGGATCGTTAAATGGATTCTAGAATGATCTGAGAGGATAATTGGATTTATTATACACTTTCTTATCATATGCATATATTTAGTAGGAACAAAAAAATAGTCTAAACGAGAGTAAGAGTTATGAACATTTGAAAAAAAGGTATAATCCCTTACATCTGGATTCAACTCCCGCCAAACGTCAGTCAGACCACATTCAGTACATAACCCATGAAGGACCTTAGTAGATTTAGGACTGGAATTCTTTGCTTGATTAGATTTATCTCTTGAACACATTGTTAAATTGAGGTCCCCCCCCATAATACCTAGCCCTTTACAATTTTCATTGAACAGTAGTACCATGTCTGATATGAATGACGGTTCGTCTATGTTCGGAGCATAGACATTTAACAAAGTCAATAGAGTGCCATTAATAGTGCCTGAGATCATAATAAATCTACCATTTGGGTCTGTAACAGTTTTTTCTAAAGTAAAGGGTACATCTCTGTTTAGCAGAATACATGTCCCCCTACTATTTGATTTGTATGATGAGAAATAAACTTGACCTACCCATTCTGTTTTTAATTTGGCGTGCTCACTATCAGAGAGATAGGTTTCTTGCAGGAAGACATGACATGTGAGGACATGTGGTTCTTGAAAGTACTCATTCAGTTGTGGCCAAGAAGTGTCTGCCTCATGATGTGTTTTTTGGATACAGTACAATATATCAGTTTCACATGAAACATTACAAATTCACCTTTACATTTCAAGAAATCACTCATCACAGCTTTTTTCCTGTACTGACTGCAGTTTACATGGAGATGGTAAAAAATCTGTCAGCTTGTTTTCAGAAACATCAAAGCATCCACCAACACACTAGCAGCACATGGTCATGGACCATGATAAACTGTGTTGACCGGTTGGGACGGTGTGAGCAGCTGACCCAGTTCCCTGCACTGACGTGTGTCTCACAGACTCGCCGGCTGGCCAGGGACTGGCTGAGGGAAGGGAAGCAGCTCCTGTGGCCCCTCCCACTGGGAAAAGGGCCTTCTCTCTCAGGCATGCTGACAAATATTCTACCTTCACTTGAAGTGACTCATCCTGTGGGCCTGGTTGTTCAGCATGAGCTTGTCTAGTAATATGTGTCTCCACATAATGAGACAACAAACCAAGTGCTATTAAGTAGCACTTTGGCTACCTCTCTACTCCCGGTTCTCTGTGTAGCTGCACTATAGTCACGACTTCCTGCCACTCAGGGTGGGCTGAAAGAGCTGAAGAGAGGGGAGGGGGTCTCACCCACATCTCACTCATGCTCCTCAGAGAACTGGGGTTATTGAAGTAACCTCAAGGCCTAAGCTCATGTCTTCAAATGTTTTCTTTTGTCATCAGTCCAAATCCTCAAAACAATACCAGTAGGGCTGTAGCCGATATCCAAGTACTCGAGTACTTGCTTGGCTTGGGCGGCATCCGAGTGCCATTTCACTACTCGGATAAGAAAATACTACACAACTAGAATGACCCATGTAATATAGTGGGAGTCTAAATTTGTCCATTCACCGGACCACCTGTAATATGATGCAGTTACAAAACCTCAGATGACAAGCAATTCTCCTTAATGTTGGCCTATAGTTAAGGTGAAATCTGAGGTTAGACAGTTAGAGCCTTAAACTTATGGAATGGAGCAACTCTGATGTTTTGACATGTGATAACTACTATGATCAAAAGTGAGCCAGCAAGAGTGTTTGTCATGGTCGCCACTGTCTCTCTTCCTCAGATATTTGATTTGATTTGATTTGATTTGATTTGATTTGATTTGATTTGATTTGATTTGATTTGATTTGATTTGGATCCCCATTAGCTGATAGTAGTTTACATCAACTATTATTCCTGGGGTTGTTGTTTAAGTTGTTTATTATCAGCAGGATAAACCCCTTGAGTTGTCGCAACTCGTTTTCGAGGGGGTCCTGCACACCTCACATCAACATAAAACACAACAACACAACACATCACAGTACAATGAAAGGATACAGAACAATACAATAAAAAACAAAACAATAAAAAACAAAACAAAACAAGACAAAGACAAAATCTGGACAGACATACAAAAATCAATCAGACAAGTTTGAGACGGGTATTTAGCGAAATGTGGTGACAGATTCAATGAAAGCATGAACAAGTTTCAAGATGTGAAGACAGGGCATGTGGTATCGCTCGTTTAGAATCACACTTATGACATTCGGGACAAAAACGTCCTCTATAAACAACTGCTCTAAAAATGTATCAGATAAAAAAAAATTTCAAATTTTTTTTTACAAATCTTTCAGTCAACTTCTGTTCTTTCCAAAAATACTAAATATTGTATGTTCTTTTTGGTTTTTAATATTTTTTATTAGCTATTGAATGAAGCGTGCGCTGGATTTTTGAAAAAAATGACCGAAAATTGCTGATTTTCAATATAATAAATGATTGGAGGTGAACGATTTTTTACGTGGTATCAGACCCTTGGATATGTCAAAGATTAGTAACAAAACTGATTTTGATGCATTATTAGTTTTTTTGTAGGTTCAGTTTTTCCAAAAGAATCACACTTGTAACATTCGTGGACGTTTTTGTCCCATTGACTTCCATTAAAACCACATTTTTTGATTGCAGGGCTATAACAGCATAAAAACATGCATTCTGCAATCTCAGTGGCTTCTCCTCTTCAGAAGAGGTCAAATTTGAAGATTTTACTGTCCATCACCAAATGGCGCCATTTACCTAGTAACCAGGCCTATGGAAACAGAGCATATATTTCTAGGCTTTTTCAATGGGATTTTACATAGAGGATATGGATTTGTTCAGTTCTGGGTGTGTGTGCGCATACAAACACACACACACACATCCACACGTGTCTGCATGAGCGTGTGGGTGTGTGTGTGTGTTTTTGTCCCGAATGTAACAAGAGGGTTAAAGCAATTAAGAGATGGAGAAGATCTGATACACATGGGTAGGTGATTCCAGTCATTTGGTGCTCTGAACATAAATGCTTTTCTACCGGTTGTTTTTCTGGTATGTGGAACGGAAAAGTAGGGGTGAACAGAGTGTCTGGTTTGATAAGTAGAGGTGAGTTGCACAAAATACTGTTTAAGATAAGGGGGGTAATTAAAGTGAATACATTTGAAAATAAATTGGAACCAGTGTAACTGTCGTCGTGCATGTGGAGAAGGAAACTGAAGAGATTGGTACATTAGGCAGTGATGTGTAAGATAGGGACAATCAAGTATGAATCTGCAGGTTCTGTTATAAACTTTTATTTGGTCCGATCAGTGTAACAATAAAAACTAGAAAATTTCCTCTCGGGAAATTTTGAATGGGCCACGGCTACTGCCGATTTTGCCATCTCTGTCAACATGGGAATCAAACCCACGATCTTAAGGTCAAGACAGAGCTGATCAGACAGACACATGATCATCTTTCTATAAGCACTGATATGGAGGAGCTGTAACCACATTAGGTTAACTGTGTGTGTGTGTGTGTGTGTGTGTGTGTGTGTGTGTGTGTGTGTGTGTGTGTGTGTGTGTGTGTGTGTGTGTGTGTTTATCTTGTGTAATAGGGCCAGGACTCAATTAAAACAATTAATCTAATTAATTAGAGGCTTTGTAATTAATTAATCGCAATTAATTGCATTTTAATCGCATATAAATATTTGACCTGAGAACAGTGAGAAGCATTTTTTTCACATGGATTTTAGTATACCATTGAATGACTGAATAGCTTAAGCAACAAAACATTGTTTTTTTTTTCAAGGTGGTACTTAACCAAGACCAACATGCTAATTATCGATTAATTAATTAATCGATATTTGATACAGATTTAAATGGTCTTTCCTGCCAATACACTATGATGATTACTGTAGTATTTGTGTGTGTGTGTGTGTGACTGTAATCACATGAAGCTGGCTCTAGAGTCTGTGTGTGTGTGTGTGTGTGTGACTGACTTGACACATAGTTAGTTAGTAGCTGCATCCTGTGTCAGTCTGATTTAGCTGTGTCTCTGTTTATAAACATTTAAACGAGCGGCAGGTGGATTGTTTATGAAGTTAACGAGCTCTGGCCTGAGGATCAAAGAGGTTACCACGGCGATAGGGGCCCCCGCAGGCTGAGACAGACAGAAACGTGGAGAAAAAGAGCCATTTTCTGCCTCTGCACCGGTCTCACATTTAGGCTTAGCATGACAAAACGGTAACTCCTATCAGAACAAAACACAGATCAACGTTGCTCTAAGGACTTACTGAAAATTTGGGTACGATTTGGTGTTTCTACAGTAAATATTTTGGCGACGCTTGCAGTTTTAAAACATCAGGCCGTTCTGCTTCTCTCAGAAAATATTTGTATTGGAGTCAATGAGGAGCAGAGACAGACGTGGCCGCACTTAGAGGCTCCAAGTTTAAATTCTGTAAGTCTCTCTGATATTTTGAGCAGATGATGAGTGACAGGACAAGTTTGTCTTACAAATTCTGAAAAAATTATGTGTGTAGAGTGTAAATTGTGGCCGGGCCGAGTTTGGACAGAGAAAAAATCTGGAGTTTTTCTGGCATCTCTCCCACTCTAACCGATGATGTCACGCACTCTGACACGAACATTCCGTCCAATACACACCCATTATAATCTCATAATTTCTCCAAAAATGATCATGGTCATTGAACAGGGATTGATCAAAAACTATATGACCTATCAAAACGTGGAGTAATACGCCAATACACAAGACTTGTGTCTACTGTTTAAAGTTTAAATGGAGTCTCTAGGTGAAAGTATGCCTGAGCAGTAGACGTTTGTTAAACTCCAATGATTGGTCTTTTTCGCTCTTTTTTTCCCGTCCGTCCCATTGACTTCAATGCAAAATTTTGATTTACAGATTTAAATGGTCTTTCCTGCCAATACACTATAGCCGCGTTTCCACTACATGGTACCGGCTCGACTCGACTCGACTCGGCTCGGGTACCAGGTACTATTCTAGAGAGCGTTTCCATTACAGAATAGTACCGGCTTTCTCGTACCTGGTTGTCATAGCGACGCTGCGCGTACGTCTCTGGCGTAACTTCCGTGACGCCGTCTCTAACGCGACACAGCTGACAGTGAAAACAAGAAAAGAGAAAGAGAAGAGGGACAACAATAACAACAACAACGACGACGATGGAGGATGTTGATGGGATTATATTTTTGATTCTTGGTATGTGGCTGTTCGTCACAGCCAGGAGAAAAGTAATGTTCCAGAGGAGGCTGGAGGTGGCGAGACGAGGTACTGCGGCAAAATATAAACGAGTTTGGAAACTCCTACAGAGCTCTGACGACGAGATGAGTCGGGTGTCACGGCGACGCAAGAGGGTAAGATAACTTGAAGTGTAACGTTAGCTACTATGAAGCCAGTTTAGTGGATTAGCGAGGTATATGTTGAGTCTAAAGGCTTTCCTGTATCACATAAGTGGCGTAAGATCACCATGGTAACTGCTTCCCTCATTACCGTCCGTTATGTTCAGAGTGTCACCTATAACAGCTCCGCACTTTAACAATTAAACTCATTTTCAGCTGGCATCACCTTTCCTTTGAAAGTCAAGTAGAGCTGGATGAGGGAGAGGTTTTCTTGATTTATTGTTTTTTATAGACCGCGCTCTCTCTCTCTGGTCTCCTCTTCCATCGATAGGGGTCTGGCTGCAGACCTGCACTGTGGGAAGTTGAGCCATATTATAGCCAGCTATTTGAATCGTCACCTATTTAAGACGCCAGCATATAATTTATTTTATAAGTAATCCTAAAAAGAGTTATCGTAATTTATATGTTATTTTTTTTTAATCCAATATTAGCCGGTATTTTATATAGAATCAATACAGCGTTTGAAGCGTGGTGACGATAGTCTAGCGGTTAAGCATTTAGTTAAATATGTGGCTTTACTCCATGGACCATGGGTTTGATTCCCGGCCCAGGCACATTTGCTGCTTTCATGTTATGATTTTTTAACTACTGTAATAGAATCAGTGTACCCAGCTGATTCTTGAAACGTTTAACAAGAAATGATGGGTAAAGATACCTGAAAAAGGTATAATGAAAAATATGCCATGATGATAATGATAACATTGGTGCGTGACACCCGGGGGTCAACGCCAGGGGGCGCACTGCTTTGGGTTAGCAGCCTATAATATACATCTATGGAGGCCACTGAAAGAAGTTGTGCGCTCACAGTAGAATAGATTATCAGATAGGAAATCAGTAAAATGTATAATTCCACTTCAATGTGTCCATGAATAAATTAATATGTTTCACCTGTGATATGGCAATGCAACACAAATCTTGAATAGGCCTACGCTATTTTCACAGTTATCTTTGTCATTGTAAAGAGATCATATGAGATTTGCTTGAATTTCAATGTAGGGCTACTGTTTATAAAGTCTTTAATCCCTCTAGATTGCTATTAAAATGACTGTATCTCTCTCTCTCTCTCTCTCTTCAGATCTTTCACTCTTTGAAAAGACGCCGTTGTACACCATCTGTTTGGACATTTAACCGAGCTACCGAGTGGTGGGATGTCATTGTGCCCGGCTTCACTTCCCTTCAGTGGCTGCAGAACTTTAGAATGTCTGAGGAGACATTTTTCTACCTCTGTAACACAATGCGTCCAGTTATGGAGAGACGGGACACAACCTTCCGTGTGTGTGTTCCTCTGAGGAAGAGAGTGGCCATTGCACTGTGGAAACTTGCAACTGGTTCTGAGTATAGAACTGTTGGCCATCTTTTCGGGGTGAGCAGGACCTCTGTGTGCCGCTGTGTATATGAATTCTGTGCTGCTGCTGAGCAGTTACTGGTACCAGACCAAATTCGTTTTCCGGACCAGGAGAAGTTGCAAGAAATGGCTGCCTACTGCGAGAACAGATGGGGGCTCCAGCAGTGTGTTGGTGCTATTGATGGCTCGCACATTCCAATCTTGGCACCTCAGGAGTATCACTGTGATTATTTTAATCGAAAAGGCTGGCACTCCATCATACTGCAAGGTGTTGTCGATGGAAGGGGGCTATTTTGGAACGTGTTTGTGGGCCTGCCTGGGAGCTTACATGATGCACGGGTCCTGAGACTGTCCAGTCTGTGGGAGTTGGCCAGCCGTGGCAACCAGTTTGCAGCACACACAAAGAACATCAGTGGGGTGAATGTGGGTTACTTCCTCCTGGGAGACTCTGCCTACCCCTTGCAGAACTGGCTATTGAAACCATTCCCTGACACTGGACGGCTGACACCAGAACAGCAGCTCTACAATAAAAAAATCTGCCGAGCACGGGTAGTGGTAGAAAATGCATTCGGTAGGCTGAAGGGAAGGTGGCGTTGCCTCATGAAAAGAAATGACTGCGACATTAAACTGGTCAAATCTATGACGCTGACCTGCTGTGCTCTGCATAACCTCTGCGAGAATCACGGAGAGGCATATGACAACGAGTGGAATGCACCTGTAACAGCAGCAGAGCCTGTTGTGGCAATGTCACAGGCTGTAGAGGAGGAGGGCAGGGATGTCCGAGAGGGTGTTATGCGCTACCTGAACAGCGAATGACATGATGTTTATTGTTTGTAATATATTGTTTTTTCTAAACTGCCTGTTGATTTAATTATTCAGGCTAGCTCATAGTATATCAGCCTGGGGATTCACCTCGTGTGCTGCACAACATTTTCCTGTTACCCTTCTTTTGTGTGAACATAATAAATATTGTACTATCTTTCCACGTATGTGCACCCCTTTGTTTTTTCTACTATTCAAGTTTCAGGGTTTGGTAAATTCAATGCTATAGCACTTGAAACAGGAAAACATAATGAGAATGTGTGTAAAGTTAAATAATTTAATAAGCAAACAAATGTGCAAATCAAGCAAACGATATACATAAATAGAATAGAGAATAAAAGACATCAGTGTAGAATGGCAAACCTTGTAGAATCTAGTATAACAAAAGGCATATGGGGGGCAGATGGTACAGAAGACACAGGTCTAGTCCAGGGGTGGAGGAGCTGGGTTGTACCGGCCACTTAAAGCCTGTACTAATTGGCTCAGTGTACCCAGGAAGGCCTGGTTGAAGGCCGCCGTTGCTGCAATCTCCTCCCTCCTCAAGGCTGCTTCCTGTTCCCTTGCTTGGGCTGCATCTGCAAAGGCCACCTGGAACTGCCTCTCACGCAGTGCCCGATTCAGCTCTTGTTGCTCCACATCTGCTGCCTGCATCTCCCGCAGCACAGCTACATGGTCCTGTTCACGCTTCCTCTTGCCTGGACAATAATGAAGAAAAAGCAAAGGTGGTTAACCAAAGCACAATTATCAATTCTTTTTTGGGTACACTGATTCTATTACTGTAACAGTAGTTGAAAATTGGATTACTTATAAAATACATAGCTGGCTAATATGGCTCAACTTCCCACAGTGCAAGTGGCCTCATACTGCAGGTCTGCAGCCAGACCCCTCTCAATTTGGAGCCAATTCACTTTTGTTAATTTTACTACAACAATATATTAGCCTATGTACAGTAGCCTACTATCATTTGCTGATATGTGTGTACTGTTTTCTTCACACCCACCTTTGACTACGCGCTGTGATGTCACGGCGCTCGAGTTTGCCTGTGCCGGTGGTGCCGGTGGTGGTGTCTGAGCCAGTGTTGGACTTTCTGCTGGTGCTGGTGTCGACGCTGCAGCTGGTACACTTGCTGTGTCATCCAGAGAGCTCTCTTCAGTCGCCCACGTGTAGTCTAGAACAATAATCAGAAGCAGCTTTGGTTTTTCAGCTTTAAAACAAAATTTTCAAGTTGTTGTAATCTGGGGTGGCAGGGAATGTGTATAGCCTATTATTTGACAAAAAAAAATACATTCAAATATCAGTTTGGACAACTCTATCAACAGATCAGACATGTGCTGTGATTTTCAGCCTTCTATAATTATATTTAGCCTAATCTGACAGCTGAAATATCAAGTATTGTCACTTCTCTATTAAATATGAATACAGGGTAACATGAAAGGAAGCCGAAATTCACCGAGGCAACAAAAACGCCAGCACTCAAGACACACTGTAACGTCTTTGTATCGTTTCTGTTTCTGTCCCAACGGTTCTTAACGGTCCTGGGCTAACGTACATACGTTATTATTTCCGTTTACAATTATATCAGCTCTGTTTTCATACATGTCCTACACACACGTTTTTTTCTCTCTTTTTTGGTTACTGTCGTGGTTGTAATGCTACCTTAAAAAAAAAAACAACAACTTACCATCCTCCATCAGGGAATTTAACAAGGAAGTGGCCGAGTCGACGCCACCCTCCCTCCCGTTATTCGCCGGTCTGTGGCCGTATATAGCGTCCATCATTTCGTACCACTTCCATTTCTTCCTGTTAGACCCACTGCTGCTATTATGATCTTTTATGGACCGATAATCGCTCTTTAGTTTCTTTAGCTTCTCCCGGCACTGCATGAAGGTCCTCTCGTACCCGTGTGCTACCATCTGCTCAGCGAGTTGTTGATAGACTCTCTCGTTTTGTGTCGCCCCATCAAGCTCACGCTGTATGGTTTCATCTGCCACCAAAGTCAGAAACGTCTGCACCTCCTCAAAAGACCACGGTGTTGATTTGCGGGCTGTCATCTTGTATTTCGCCTACCGGTCAGAGACGTGAAGGATTTTGCTACCGGTTGTCAACATCCGAATCGGGTATTTAAAAATGGCGGGCCGCGCATTGATGACGCAGTGACAACTCTCTGACCAATCAGTGGTCTGCAGTGTTGCCACGTCACATTTTAGTACCGCTTCAGCTGTTTTGGAACCGCGGCCGAGCAGGTACTAAAATAATAGTACCGGGTACCAGATTCCAGGTACTTTTACGTAGTGGAAACGCAAAAAGGCCGAGTCGAGTCGAGTCGAGTCGAGCCGGTACCATGTAGTGGAAACGCGCCATATGATGATTACTGTAGTAGAACTAGGCTACATAAATCACAGTAGCATAAACTGATTTGTTGAACGGACCAGGTGATGGGCTGACTGGTCCTGTCTAACTTCTGTGTACTGGGTGCCATTGTGCAGGGTGTTAAGGCAGCCTTCCTCCACTGCAGTCCCTATGGTCCTGGACCCTCTGGCTGGTGGGGTGGGCTGCTTTCAGCTGGGGGGGACTCTATCAGCTGCTCCCACGAGAGGCATTTGACGCATTTGACACCAACAAGGTTTAACTTTAAAACCAGATTAAATCATGGTTTAAGTTTAAATTCTGTTGCACGTTAACTGTGTTTTAATCACATGAAGGTGTGTGTGTGTTTGTGTGTGTGTGTGTGTGACTGTAATCACATGAAGCTGGCTCTAGAGTCTGTGTGTGTGTGTGTGACTGACTTGACACATAGTTAGTTGGTTGCTGCATCCTGTGTCAGTCTGATTTAGCTGTGTCTCTGTTTATAAACATTTAAACGAGCGCCAGGTGGATTGTTTATGAAGTTAACGAGCTCTGGCCTGAGGATCACAGAGGTTACCACGGCGATAGGGGCCCCCGCAGGCTGAGACAGACAGAAACGTGGAGAAAAAGAGCCATTTTCTGCCTCTGCACCGGTCTCACATTTAGGCTTAGCATTACAAAACGGTAACTCCTATCAGAACAAAACACAGATCAACTTTGCTCTAAGGACTTACTGAAAATTTTGGTACGATTGGGTGTTTCTACAGTAAATATTTTGGCGACGCTGGCAGTTTTAAGACATCGGTCCGTTCTGCTTCTCTCAGAAAATATTTGTATTGGAGTCAATGAGGAGCAGAGACAGACGTGGCCGCACTTAGAGGCTCCGAGTTTAAATTCTGTAAGTCTCTCTGATATTTTGAGCAGATGATGAGTGACAGAACAAGTTTGTCTTACAAATTCTGAAAAAATGATGTGTGTGGAGTGTAAATTGTGGCCGTTTGGAGTTTGGAAAGAGAAAAAAATCTGGAGTTTTTCTGGCATCTCTCCCACTCTAACCGATGATGTCACGCACTCTGACACGAACATTCCGTCCAATACACAACCATTATAATCTCATAATTTCTCCAAAAATGATCATGGTCATTGAACAGGGATTGATCAAAAACTTAGGACCTATCAAAACGTGGAGTAATACGCCAATACACAAGACTTGTCTACTGTTTAAAGTTTAAATGGAGTCTCTAGGTGAAAGTATGCCTGAGCAGTAGACGTTTGTTAAACTCCGATGATTGGTCTTTTTCGCTCTTTTTTTTCCGCCTGTCCCATTGACTTCAATGCAAAATTTTGCGCAGTTTTTCGCGACGTGCGTCGCGAAAAATTCGTACACTGTTGAGAAAAGTAATAGCACACCGATCCCGATCAAGATGCACGTTTTGATATATAATTGGTCCCTGGTCCCTGCAGCTATTTCATAGCTGTTGGGACCAGTGCCCGGTGCGATTGCCCGTGGCCCTAATAATCTAAACATCTAATCAGATATCAGATATAGGGACACATGTGATTTTGTGAGGAATCATCACACATATACAGTGTCAAAACACACACTCAGATACAGCGACACACACAGGAAATAGATCATTTATGGGTACACTACAACCTTTTGTGAGCTGTCATTAGGTGTTTCTTCACCTGTTTTTTGAAACTGACCTTGCTCTGGGTTTTAGAGATGTGACCCGGAAACTCACTCAGATATCCTGAGTGATGAGAGTAGAAAGATACAGTAGACAATAAGTATTTAATCCCCTGCTGTTTTTTTTTTACCCTTATTTCACTCGTATGTAAATTAATTAAATTATTAATTTATAACCTCTACATGATGACATTATGAATTTTTTGTTGATATTCTGTCTCTCTCTGTTAAAAATGTACCATAAAAACTAGACCCTAACCCCAACGCTCGATTTTGGGTGAAGTATCCCTTTAAGAGCAATGGCCCAACAATATCCTACAGTTCCAAAAACAACTCTGGAGGCAGCCCATCAAGACCAGGGGCCTCATGTATCAATGTTGCGTACGCACAAAAAAGTGGCGTACGTCATTTTCCACGCCAACGTTCAGATGTATCAAAAGTGAAATGACCGTGGAAAAGTGCGGTGGCCCACGCCAACTCCATAGCTGGCGTACGCACGTTTCTACTGCTGTTGTTCCTTTGGCGACACTTAGAGGTGAAGCTGGGAAACTGTTAATAATGTGAAAACAATTAGTCCTCAGAGTAATGTGCACATCAGAGACACATTTATGAACAACTAACCCATCCACATGTTGCAATTAGATAGGTGGATAGAAAAGCATGCGCAAAGTGGTGCAGAAAATAGCATCAGCTTTAGTCTTAAGATATTGCAGATGCTGCAGTGCGAAGTGCACACGAGTCCCGGAGGTTTTTTTTTTTTTTTTGCACATGATGACTCCGAGGGCAATTCTCTTGGAACGGAGCGCAGTGCGCTGCAACCGGCCTGAGAGCGCGACACGTCGGGGAGCCATCGCCTCCATTCAGGTGCTGACCACACTGTGAACAGGAAGCATTTTTATACTATAAATGTACAGATCATATGTGATGCGTAAATGCATCACATATTAACAAATATTGTGGCGAGGTGGCTGGTTCAGCGCACAATTCATTCATTCAGCATAGCTGGGGACAGATTACAGGCTGGGACTGTATGCGCGCAAAGTAAATGTATTTGTTTAATTGTCCTATGTAACCCCCCGCCCCGATGCACATTGAGCATGTCTGCCGAAATATCACGCTGTCAGTGACTTTCTTTTTGCTGGTTAAACTACACAGACTGTGTGAAGTACTTAATGTCAATAAACACATGCGTAAAGTTGGACATGTGTCTTTATCAGCCTCCCTGGCGCACTTCTGCATTTATTTACTACGCGATCTGTGTATAAAAGAAGGCAAATAAAATTGTAAATCCATTTCACATAATTTAATTAGAGTACAGTGTCTGCTTTCATTTGGGATGACAGCGGTCCTCCGCCTCACATTCACCTTTATATAACACATACACTCTCCCACCCCCTTTGTGATGGTGCCGGAGGACGGCAAAAAAAAAAAAAAAGATGTTTACACGGCTCAACTTTATCGAGGAGCACCTTCCACTCAAATTTGGTTAAATTGCTGTTCCTCACAGTTTTTCATAGTGTTTTCTGACCGTAAAGAGAAGGGAATCTTTGGTGCAGGCCTTATTTACATTGATTTGCATATTTAAATGGGGGCGTGGACAGGGAGGAGATTACCACTTCTACATGTGCGCTCAATTCCACGTTGATTGGGATGTACAAAGGAAAAGTGCTTGGATCCATGCGTACGCACACTTTGATACATCAGATTTTCTTTGTGCGTACGACAGTTTCTGGATTTTGGCGTACGCCATGTTTCAGTATGAAATCCACGCAAGTATTGATACATGAGGCCCCAGGCGATTTCCCTTTTTGCTTCGAGCTCAATGCCTCTTTAAGTTCTAATGATTCTGCATGAAATACTTATTTCTGTGTATGTTTTATAGTTGTTAAAACCATCAAAAAAGGCATTAATTATCAATCAGAGCATTCACAATGTTCACTCAAAATATAAACAACTGTTTGTGGCAGTTGTCTGTCCTTTTCTCTGTTGTTTTGTGCATGAAAAAGTAGCAGTTCCTCTGTCTATCAGTCTCCTCCACTCAGTTTAGTCACACCTCAGCACCTACACACAACAAACACCCAGCGTCTAAATGACAGTCAGGTGGTGGGAGGGTGTGTGTGCACGTGTGTGTGTGTGTGTGTGTTGCAAGTATCGGTTATGTGGAGGAGGCCCACAGCAGGTCCAATTAAATTCAGCACCACCACAACTAATAACAATAAGAAACCAATTATTGTCCAGACATTGGCAGTGGCATAAACTATCAGAAATAGTATCACAAACGTGTTTGTTGAAGGTTAGATTGTGTTGATATCGCCTCTGCAAACTGCAATAATATATCTGACTTGAGATTTAAATTCTGGTCATTCTGCTGTTATAGAGATCACACGGACAAGGAGGGAGAGCATAAGGGCGGCGTTTAGCCTCTGAACAAGCTGCCTGTATTTTCAAACGCCGATCTCACTAACAGTCCAGGGAATTGTTTCGGTTCTGTCAGCAAACAGGACAAAATTACAACTCTATCCGACTCACGACAGCTGACTGCTCTCACTCTGTAAACGACCCTGAGTTGAGTGCCTGCAATCATGGCGCTGAATACTTGGCAGATCTGTGTGAATCGAATAAGAAATGGACAGAATTCAATGCAGAGCGTTAAAGAAATGTTGATGAACGAGTTTAGATGTGGCACCGTTGTTTGGAAATGATTCCAGTCTGCAGAAGTGGGCAATCATACAACTTATATACGTTTTTAAAAAAAAAAGTGTATCAGAGTGTGAGTGCTTCACTGCTGCTCACTGAGAACATAACTGTCACTTCAAGAATCTATTCACTGGGCCGTTGTTACCTAATGGTCCGACACTTGTTGAAGAGCGCCTGACACATGTGTCTAAGGACTGAAGCGAACAGACAGAACAGACAGTGAGTTACACATACATACATACCATGGCCAAGAGCCCAGATGCACTAAAGTTTTATGTTCCTTAAGTGTTTCTGTCTTGTGGAGGCAAATTAAATTTAGACTGAGTACACACAGGAAGTCATAGCATCGCTCTAGTTGACTTCTAGAGAATTTAAGGATCTAAAGATTGTTAGATCCTTAAATTCGCTTGAAGTCAACTTCAACTTCATGACATCAGCGTTGCGTTGTCCCAGGAAGTTTGTGATGTGGAAATTTTACAGTTTTTCTGACCTTTTATCACTTCAAACGTTAATTGAAAAATATTCAGTGTATTAATTGATGACTAAAAATAATTGCTGGTTGCAGCTCTAAATTAAATGGTATGCAAATTGACATTCACATGTGAAAACATGCACACACACACACAGACCTACCAGCAGACCCATTTTTCAGTTTCAGGGAATTTAATTGATTTGAAATTAATTTGCCATTTTGTGACATTTTGATCTTTTCACACTGAAATCAAAATGACATATTCATCAAAACAAAATATTAAAAATAACTTGCCACAGCTGTTCATCAACCCATCTCCATTTCAGGGGTAAATAGACCATATAATTAACCATTTGTTTTCTTAATTAACTCACATCGACCCCAAGAAGCCCTTGGAATAATGGCGCACGCTTCCATCATCGGTTGTTGAGTTGGAGAGAACATGTCAGTGTGTAATTGATACATTGAGGGATCATTATGAAATCTGTGACCCTGCGTTCTGAACTCTCGTCTTCTGCTGAGTGGCATTTTGAGCGTGAGAGAAACCTTCTGCGTCGCTCATGCACGGTTCTATCATGTGTAACGTAGCGTGTGTAGCGTGGGAGGAGAGGTGAGTCCAGAGGACGCATGAATATGTATGCTCTCTCCACACACTGGTATTTCAAATGAAGGCAGAAGAAAATCAGCAGGGAGACATAATGTGCTCTTGAACTTTGCTAAATAACAATGTGGATGCAAAATTAGGCTTTTCTTATGTGGACAATGTGCATTTGTAGCGACCAACCACCTTTCTGTACATGTTTGCTCCCCTTTCTTACTTATTTGATATCAGATGAATTAGTTTAAATAAATATGATTAACTTAAATGTATACTTAAAGGGGCATTCATCTATTTTGTTCAGTTCAGGACTGTGGCTGTAGGAACATACAAAATGTTAACAAGCGCACCAATGACATTTATACTGCCCTACAAAGGCAAAGTGCAGTATCTGCATTTTTTCCTCTTTTTTTTTTGACCAATCAGTAGTGTGGCATATTCTCATCAATCTGGTAGAATTTGATATTGGTACTGCTAAAATGTCCAGAGTTATTTGGCTTTTTATTTTGCTGTCCATACAAAAAATGCACTGTGAAACCAAGGCAAAGTGTTGTATCTGTAGCTAATACCAAGGCAAAGTGCAGTAGCTATCTGTCATAAAATGGTCAAAATTGGTCAGAAAGACAAACTACAAAATACATTTAATTCAGTCCACCTTTATCTAATCAATCACAGACTTGGTAGTTATTCATAATTTGATGCTTAAACCTGACAATGAAAAACACAAAAAGATGTTTTTCTCAGTTTGGTATTTTTACAGATACTGCACTTTGCCTTTGTAGGGCAGTATAGGTTTGAAGGCTTTTATCAGACACTGAAACACAACAGAAAGGTTTATAGTGACGCAGGATCTATGTGGCAAGTGATGATGAGTTCATCCTTGTTCCAGTGATGACAAGTGGAGAAAGTGCCGTTCATATTACGTGTCAGATTCCTCAGTAAGAGCCCCAAACCTTTCAGCCAATTGTATAACACACTGTTTCTTAATTATGTTGGACATGTGTTGGGGATTCCTTTATAATGCAATGTTTCTGCAGTGTCAGCACATGGCGATGTATTGAAATATTAACTGACCTGATGATGAACAATGGTTGTAGTTAGTGGAAGTGCAGCACTAAAACGTATTGTATCATCACAACCACCAGCAATATCATCACAATCACTCTACCTGGACTTGGGTCATGCAGGTACTTGGGTCTTTTCAAGAGTAATGATCTCTGAATGATGAAGGAGCTCAGGTTTAAGGGTCTCCCAAAAGCCCAGACTTAATCCATCAAACAGCTGCCACTCGTGTATGCTGGAGATCTGCGCATCATCGTTGCAGGCGAGGGTCAAAAGGAGAGATAAAACATGGATGGAGAGAGTGAGGAAGACAGGTGTGCCATTCAGGTTAAAGTTAGACTGAGAATCTGGGACAGTACGGCAGCTTCACATGTGCAACTTGTAGAAAAAGCGGTCCAACTTGTGCCATATACTTATAAACAGTGTTGGGGCTCGTTACTCAAAAAAGTAATATATTACATATTACATATTACTCTCAAAAATAGTAATGCCTTACATTACTTTATTACTCCCTAGAAAAAGTAACTAGTTATATTACTAGTTATATTACTCGTTACATTTTTTTTCTACTTACTCTAAAATTGCATTCAAGAAGCTGCATCACGGAAAGTAAATAAACTGGAGCGGTAATTTTTTTCGATGGACCGTTTCATGTGTCATAGTCCTGATTGTGAATTAGTCCTCTAACACATCCGTGGGTCAGTTTGACATGTCAGAGTTTCTCAGAAGAGCGGCAAGTCAGGTTTAAGTGTTGGGAGTCACTGTCGGGATGCAAGTAACAGCTGTAATCTCATCCCTCTGCACTTTAACACTGAGCCTGTCTGTCACTCTGCCGGTGCCGCGGTCACACTGTGTGTGCTGATAAAGACACACAACATAACGTACGGATTGTCGAGTCCTTCTGACCTCAGTTTGTTATGAAACTACATGTTTTACTCGGTTTCTCTGTGTCCACCGCTATCCTTCACCACGTTGAAAAGAGCTAGCAGCAGCTTGTTCTTTGACGCTTCCATTTTTTTCTCATCTGTCCTTGCGGGTGCAGGCTGCGGGGACGGCTCTCCATTCCGACACACCTCCACCCTGACACCCCACTGTTCCGAAATACCCCCACTTCGAAACACCGCTGTTCTGACTGGGCTGCTCTGTCCCATTGCTTTCTCCCCGACTCCGTTGTTGGAGATCTCCACACAGTGGGGGGGTTTCCCCAATGGCCTTTTCGGAATAGTGGGGTCTTTAGAAAAAATAGAAAACCCCGCTATTACGATGAATGGAAGTCTATTGTCGGAAAGGCGGGGCTTCGGAAAGGCGGGGTGTAACCGCCGGCTGCCGGGTGGCGACCAATCGGTGATGGTAAATGATACCTCGTGCCAAACCCCAACCAATCACTGACCCATCCCTTCTGTTCTGTGTGATGCCTGTGTGGTGAAATTGCTACTAGCAATGTAACGCAAGTAACGAGCTTGGAAAACTGTAATATGATTACTATTTTCAGAGGAGTAATACCTTACACTACTCGTTACTGATAAAAGTAATCTGATTACAGTAACACGTTACTTTGTAGCGCGTTACACCCAACACTGCTTATAAATTATATTATAAACTGAACAAAAATATAAATGCAGCAATTTTGTCTTTACTCCCAGTTTTCATGCATGTGAGATCTTTTCTATGACACACGCACACATAAAACAGATATGAGGCCTGCAGTCGTGCTGTTCACCTGCTGCCGTCGCCTCATGTTGCAGCAGGATGCAAACAGTTCCAGGAAGCCTTAAACATCTCATTTCTTGCATGGCGCGCACAGTCACCACTAGACATGACACCCACCGGGCAAGTCTGTCTGCTGTCGATTTGTGTGTGAAACGGCATCTTCTAGTTCCTGCCGACATCCAGCCACTTTGCACATTGATGAGGAGCGGTCCAAACTTCCACAGGCCACAATCACCGACCTGATCTAAAGGAGATGTGATGCACAGCATGAGGCAAGTGGTGATCACACCAGATACTCAGTCGTTTCCTAATCCTTCCACTCTACCTCCAAAGACATAACTGTAGCCTCAAATAAATGTCTTTTTTCAAAATAAAACTACACATTTTAAAGTGTCCTTTAATTGTAATCAGCACAAGACAGACCTGTGCAGTAATTATGCTCTGTAATCAGCATCTTAATGTGCCACACACCTGTCAGGTGGATGGAGAGAGAAAGGAGAAGTGCTCACTCACACAGAATTAAACACATTTGGAAAGGAATTTTCAAGAGAAAGATGTTGTTTATGTGAAAATATCTTAACACTTTGGTTTGAAAAACAAAAAAAAACCTGAGGCAAAGAAGTGTTGTGTTTGCTCTATATATGTATTTTGGTTTAGTGTATTTGTATGTAGGTGTAAATTCTCTAAGTGTCCATTTTTGCCGACTGAGCTTCTACAGCAGCTTCTAAACCTCGTTACAGAAAGAACAAGATAAATACACATTCAGCAAACTCAGGAGGAAATATTCTTAGCAGCAATGATGTCAAGCAACAAAATCCTTATTTACACCCACTAAGAAGATTGTTTTCCATTGAAATCAATACAGACCTTGTACAGTAAAATTAAGACGGGCTGCAGGATGTTACTCAGAGACCGTAAAAGAGAGTAAGACTGGCCTGGATCAGGGCTACATCTTTGATCCCACTGGTTCCAGAACTACTCTCACAATATTCATTTTGTGTTATTCTCAGAATCTAACTCTGTCTCTTTCATGGCTCCCATTGCTTTGTTTTATGGTGGCATCACCTGCTGTTTCAGTGCCACACAGCCATTGTTGGATCACAGCACTTCAGTCATCGGCAGGAACTAGGTGATAATATATTTAATAATACTGGACGCTTTGAATTTCTCACCACACCGATTGCTAACGATCTCTGGGTGGATGTCTGACGTTACTGAGGGTGTTGCAATAACACCAGTTACCAATTGGGATCAGATCAGTAGCCTATATAGCGTGTGGACGAGCAGTGACAGAGTGGGCGTGGGAGGGAACAAAGAGAACGGAGAGAAGTGGGAGAGTGGTGGGGATAGGTACGACTGATGAAGACAGAGGGAAGGTATATAAAAAGAAAGAGGGGAGAAAAAAGGAGAGGGGAGGCTGATGGAGCCCGAATCAGGGTCCCTGCCTTTCCAATTTAGTGTAGCTGTCATCCTGGCTGGTGATTAATGAAGTATAGAATGCCATCTGTTTTCCCTGGGAATTTCTCCTCTCCGGGCTCGGAGATTGTTCTTCGTTGATACTCCCACTGAATCTGTGTTTCTCCCATTCCCACTGTAACTACAATAATTTAGGGAAGCCAATTTTACTGCTGACACAGCTGTGGTGGTTCAGGAGATGTGGATGGAGAGGAGACAGTGGAGGGATGAAGGACTGGGGCTGGAGAAGGTACTGAGGGAAACATGGACAGTTGATGAAAATGTTATCACACGGGGGTTGAGGACCACAGGGCAGCAGGGGAGAAGCTTGAAAGATTACTATCTGGTGTGAACATTGCTGCCATTGCCATCCAGAGGTATAAGTGGAACAGTGGACTATGATTAACAATATGAAAACAAAGTCTTTTTTTTCTTCTTTTTTTCGTAAAGACCATTTGGGGAATTCATCTTGTGGTGTAAAAAGCAAACCGCTTCTTCTTAAAGAGAGGATAACTGTAGAATCAAACACAGCATTCATGGCTAAAACTGAGAGCCCAGTCAATCAATTGACAGTATTGGCTTGATGCTGTTTGCTCTAACTAAATGGATTGGTTTCTACAGTTCTGTCCTTTCCTGAACTTTTTCTTTTCTCTCGACTCTGTGAAACATCATAGGAACATCTTCCACGGAAATGTGACATGATTGCTGTAGATTTATCCAAGCAGGTGGTATTGACTGTATCTTCATGTGTACAAAACATGAGCCAAAACACACCCTCGGAAAATCTGTCCAAACCCATTGCATGAATTGAAAAGACAAAAAGAAACCTGATCTTAAAAGACCCGTGACTTGGGTTGGATATGAGTGGGCCCAGTAGCTGATTTGTGCCTCCACAAATATATAAGTGCACATCAGGGCTGTGGAGGTATAGCCCACCACACTGTGATAACCAGAGCTGTGATTAGTCAGCATGGGCTGCCAATGTTCCCTCCTACAACCACATTGAGGAAGTTGATGAAAGGCTCAGTTATTTTTCTCCTTTTTTCCCCCACTGACAAACAACAAGCAAAGTCAGTTCCACTACCTGATCACGTCAATTACATCGAACAGCGAATGAAAGAGACAACTACTGTGATCTTGTGGAACAGCTTCCTGTTCAATAATGAGACAAGACCAACATGAACATTGTCAAGTGGATGAAAGACTGTCAACACAGTATGCAGAATACAGCACGTTCAGAGGCTTGCTCACATTTTGTCATGTTGTACTCTCATGCTCAGAAAAATAAGGATTTAGCTTCATCAATCCAGCACTTAAAGCAGAAGTAAGCGATCCGGTCGTTCTGGCTAATGCTGCGTTCCAGGCAGGCTTTTGAAACCGTAAATTACAGCTTCAAGTCACGACTTACGACTTTGTAGCGTTCCAGGCAACCCACTCGTGTTTTTCCGACCTGATTTACCTGTGAAAGTGCACTATAATGGCCACTCGTAACTTCCGACCCGTGAACTCGTACCAGATCGAACTGGTACGACTTCACAAGTCGGAAAAACACGAGTTACGGGTTGCCTTGAACGCACCATAACGTCTTGTCAGCCGATGGAGTTAGCAGCCCCCGCCCTCGTCATGAATCTATTGGTCCTCGTCCCTACGTCACCACATTCAGGCGCACCCCTTGGCTGCACACACAGCCCTTCATGCCGTTCTCTCTCCTCATTGGATAAAACTTGTAGGATACGAGAAAAGTTTTCTCCTCGGCTCAGAGCAGAGCAGAGTGACTGACAGACCCGTGTTTCGGTCCAAACACATGTAAGTGATTGCTGTCGGAAGATATAACTTTCTCTGCATAAGGTCTTGCAGCTAACAACACAGAAAGCACGAGGTACAATGAGCTGTCTTCAGAGCTCAGAGACAGGATTGTATCAAGACATAGGTATAAGGAAAGGTGCACATTTCCTTGATGTATTGAAGGTTTCCAAGAGCACAATGGCCTCCATAATTCTTAATGGAAGAAGTGTGGAACAACCAGGACTCTGCGGAGCATCTGCTGCTTCACTGATTAATCGGGGGAGAAAAGACTTGGTACAAGAAGAGACTCTGGGACATCAAGCTCCAGAGAAAGTTCCACAAAATCTTATTACATATGTCAATGTAATATTCTCACTATAGATCAAAACATATCCCTTTCCATGTAGAGAGATACAAAAGGACTGTGCCAAACCTTTCCATAGTTATTGCCACTGAATATACTGTAATCACTGTTTGGCAAATAACAAGATACATAATCCCATCCTGGGCGGCATTTCCTACCTGAAGGTAACTGCATGTGTAGGACATTGCACAGTCTAACTCATTGTATTGGATAAAAACTACAGTGGCCCATATATCTAGTGGTGGGTTCAAATGCTCACCCGTACTCCCACGCATTTCTATCCTGTTAGTGCTTCCATCAGAGCTCCTGGAAAAAAAGAAAAAGAAGAGTATGTGGGCAGCCATGCAGATCCAGTCCCACAGAAATTATTTGCTATGGTATACAGCTTTTCCAGCCTTGACGCTTCTTTCCACTCATGCTGAGCCATCGTGTGTGTGTGTGTGTGTGTGCGTATGTGTATGGAGGTTCTAGGACAATAAGCATTAAAAGGTTTAGCCTTGTCGGTCACGCAGGGTTGCCATCACTATCTTTTTCGTCCAAACAAAATACATTCCATCACCCAAATGTCCTTCCTGGGGAGTTTTTATTTCCATCCCATCTCATTAAAACAGGTAGGAGAGAATGAAAGGAGATAGTCCCTCGTTTACTTCAGGGCCAGCTCTTATAATCTAACTCCCACAGCATGGGGAAAATTTGTGGAACCAGTCTATAAATGGAAAACCTATAGGTTCCTTCAGTTACCATGCAATCTGAGAGCAAGAATTGTATAAACTAGTCCAGTTCATGGCCTTACATGAATCACATTAGATGTTTGGTATTGAATGAAAGACCTCATTTCTGTTATGCGCCCCACTGCATATATCCTAACATTCCTGTGGGACTTAATTGCTTGACCAGGTCAAGGTTTATTCAGCCTTGGAGGTAAAAAAAAATCAGCTTTTTTCATTTGCCCTCATAGGGCATCACAGTTTGGACTGATAATGTGTCAAACCTCCACATGGCTATTCCATCAAGTTCAGTCTTGGGACATGTAGCTGTTGCTGGAGGCACTATGTGATGTCCCGTTAGAACCACTACAATGGAGTTAAAATGACTACTCTAATGCTTGCTCTCATATTAGATGAGCATGTCAGCTGAGGGAAGTGAACTGATGGTTCATCCATATTGTGTATACTTAGGTAAAGCTGGTGTTGTTGTTGTTGTTTTGATGCACCCTGAGGTTTTCCTGGATGATAATCGCTTGGCCCTGGTCTTCTTCCTTGCTCCTTCATTTCTGCACAGCAGCACAGGCTTAAAACCTCCAGTGATGACATTGCACATTTATAAGGAGAGAGGAGACGGAAACCCTGCTGTCAAAGTGACCTGCTGTTTGCGCCTTTTGCAAACCCAGTGAGGGGTTTAAACAGCATCTTTCTTACTTGTTTGTAGGAGCATTGCAGGGCCCGTGGCACTGAGGGCAAGGACCACCATCTGGTATGCAGGCTCATTCCTCTAGAGGTGTGGCTGCACAACAGGAAAGGCAATGCAATTAAGAGAAGGCAGGGCAACCTTTTAGTTATATAGCACATTTCATGCACCAGAGAAAACTCTGCAGCCTCTAGTTTCATGGCAGAAAACTGCCACATTTTACAGTAAGTCCCCGCACCACATTTTAATGCTCTTGACACCGTGGCTGCTATTCCTCATGGTAATATGGACATTGAAATGACAGTGTTCTACTTTGGCTTGTGCATTTAGTCTCATTATGTTTGGATTTGATTTTGATAAGAAACTGATTTTGAAGCTGATTTTGTGACAGATTTATTGCTGGGTGTAAAATATCAAGTGCTTTGACATAACAGCAGTAGGAAATGTTCTGTTTGCCTAGAAAATACCACTAATTATTGATTGTCAATGGCTACAGCAGAAAATTGTCTTCCTGTGGATTCTATTTAACATTTTGTGAACATCTTAAGGATTATACTGGAACTTGAAAGTATCAGAAAGATATTGAGATCCTAAGCTGCGTTTACATTTTAAAGGGACAGTGTGTAGCTTATTTGGCTTTTTATTAGCAAAAATCAAATATTGCTCTCATAAATACGTATTTACCGAAGTCTAATCACAACCGCATACAAATGAAAGCTGTCTCGTAGCTTAGAATGAGTTGTTTACGAATACATAGGTGGCGCTACACCCACCCGAGGCTGCCATGTTGCATCGCCATCTTTGAATACGGTAAGCGAAAGCGGACAAACCTGGCTCAAACACACTATTATTTAGTGTCTGTGACTCGGCTTGTGCCCGGAGGATGATCGACGGAGTTGTTTTTGTTTTTTTCTGCCGTTACAAAACACTCATGTTACTACAGTAGTTAAGCAGCATTAGCAGCATTAGCAGCTAGGCTACATCTTACAATGTTGAACTGTTGTTATACAAAGTGCAGCCAAACACCCACCCTGATCATACCGTATCTATGTCCCAGTACGTTGTCCTCTGATTCCTTCATGGGACTGCACTACGTACTGTATTTTCTGGACTATAAGTCGCGTTTTTTTCCCCTAGTTTGGCTGGCCATGCGACCTATATTCAGAAGCGATTTATATATCAAAAAATATAACCTACGCTATAACCACAAGAGGGAAGCGAGGCTTTTATTAATAAATCCCTCCTCATTCAGTAGCTCATCTTCATCTTCCTCACGTGCTGTTCTCCTCGCTGCGCTGTCGGACCTGTCTCCATAGCGCCGTAGCGCTTCACTCCCAGTCAATTCAGAGTATTTTCACAACGTGTTCTGCGGTCCATCTTCGGCCAGACCCAGGTGCGACAGTGCAAGGCTGTCCCTCTCTGAAGCAGAGGAGAGGTCGGCTTCACTCCCATCAGTCTTCACAGACAGTCCACAAAGAGTTTCTGATCATATCCTCATCAGTTTGCTCCAGGCGACGGAGTTTTTTTTTTCTTTTTTGACCCGGCCTGTAGTAGGCTATAGGTGTCGGCCTTTCATGTAAACAAAGCCCCGGCCATTATATGAGACCCGGCTATTAATTAAATGTTTGAAAAAGAAATGCGACTTATGAACTGGTGCGACTTTTATATGTTTTTTTCCTCTTCATGACGTATTTTTTGACAGATGCGACTAATACTCCGGTGCGACAAAGTCTGGAAAATACGGTAACTGGCACATCCCGTAAGTCCTCCTGTGTAACTTTTTGCTGTGAAATATGACTGAAGGCACGAGTGGAAGTCTGCACGTGTGTTAAAAATAATAATGTAAAAAAAAGACATTCAAAGATATTGTTAGCATTAGCGGTTAGTTTGCGAACGTGTTTGTCCTGGACGGCCGCCGTCACTTTGCCGACGGGAGGGGTGAGCGAGTGATCGCTGCAATCTAGAATCTGAACGCTGGATGTCACAGTTTAGCCCCTATACTCTACATACTGAGGCTTTAAGAGACAAGAACAAGGTCTGTCTCAGACACCGATAACAAAAGTTTGAAACAGTTACCCTTTTATTTAGGCTTGGCAGACAAAAGCAAGCAAGAATATACAATAGGCAGAGTCAGGATGTGGGCAGTGGTTGGCAACACACAGGCAGGACAACCTGGCAACAGGAAAAGTCAGGAAACAGGCAGGAGGTCCAGAGCAGGAGTAATTGGTAGAAAGTAAAGCTGGGAAACTGCAGAGCGAGGAAAATAAAATAGATTGGCAGAGAGTAGGTTGAAAAGTCCTGGGGCCTCATTTATCAACCGTGCATGAGTGCGTAAGGACATTCCCACGCAAAATATGGAATTTATCAACTTGTACTTGTGCTTAGGAACGTGTGTAAATTTAAGCACAACTCTGACCAGGCTTATCCACAAAATCTAGTGGTAGAACAGAGATAGCCTGGCTCTCGCCAGACCCTTGTAGTTCCGCAAAGCTACGCTGAGCTCCACACAAGGGTCTGGGACTGCTCCATAGGCGATTAATTTCAGAAGGCGGGGCCTTGTCAAAAAATCTTGTATGTGATTGGATAAACCACTTGTTCGTTATCTTGAATGACGTGCTACTTCAGCCACTCACTGCGAGCCGCCATTGTTGTTTGACTCAAACAGTCGCTTCAGCGCTACGTCACACCTCAGAAAGTCCCGCCCGGCGATCCTGATTGGTTCATTATTTTTTGCTCCGGGGAAGAAGTTTGCATTGGCCTCGAGTCCAGACCCTTGTGTGAAGCTGAGCGTAGCGCCTCTGGTGGAGCTTTGCAGAACTACAAGGGTCTGGCGAGAGCCAGGCTAGAACAGAGAAACTACAAATAGAAATCGCGAAATTCGGACGGACCAGGAAGAGAAGCTTCCGCTACAAACAAGCTTGAAATATGAATGAATTTAATTTTTTTCGGAACAATTTCGCATTTCGGGGCTTCAATACAAGATGGACATTACATACGAGCAGCATAGAGGTATTTGGATATTTTTTGGTGTGTCTTTTTGTTACGAAGACAGTTGGTATCCATTTGCAACCGTTATATGGACATGCACTGCTACACCGAGACCCCCTGTAACTCAGAGAAGCCACAGAGGACTCTGAAACTTCTCCCAGCCCTTAGTCGACATGAGGGTGAGTAGATAATGAGTGAAATTTCAATTTTGAGTGAACTATCCCTTTAATAAAAATTCTCAATTAGTAATTTAGCAGACATTTTGAATGATTAGTGTGACAAGCTATAAGAGACAGCTTTTTTATTTCTGAGAGTGATCTTTCCGGACAGAATTAACAACAGTTACTTTCTCCTACGCAGCATTTTTTCTTTTGTTGGTCACACCTGCATCTAGTGTTCCAAACACTATTTTTTGGTTTGTTTCAACTTCTCCTACAAGTACCTCAATCTCAGTATCAAAGAAATCCCTCTTCTTCGCCCTCCCTCTGCCATGATTTTGGTGTATGCACATTTGATAATTACATTTTTTTGTACTTATACAGTTTCATTCCTACGACAGAATTTAGAACCTTTTCTATGCACGGTTGATAAATGAGGCTCCTGGTGTGTGGTGTAGTGTTGGGAGAAGTTAAGGAAATGGTTGATATTTAGGAAACAGGTGGGCAGAGAGAAGTCATGTGATTGAAACGTGGGGGGGAGTCGGGTTGCTGCAGGGCATGGCAGGATCAGAGATGACAAGAATTTGAGATGATGGTAGAGGCTGAAGGGAAAAATTAATGAAGGGGCAGAATTTGGTGAATGATGTGACTCAAACATTCATTTCTTGTCTCTAAGTAAACAATGAATCAGGGTTTCTTCTTATAATGAAATTGTATGTGAAATATTCTGGTTGTATAAGTGGCAGCTGTAAACTGCTTCAGAACTAAGACATAGACAAAAGACCAGTTTTGTCCTCCCTGATGCACAGTGGATTTACGTTTTTAATGAAACTCCCACAGAGTAGCTGAGTGTAGATGCATGAATGACAGTAGTTCGTTTACCTTGTAACCTTGAGCCGTATCACCGTGATGTAAAGATCGTCAGCAGTGGATATTTAAGCTCCTGAGAGGGGAGCTCCCGAAGGTGCAGGCCAATCCTTTCTGCTTAATAGGCGTGTAAAATTAATTCAAGGCAGTTGTGTCAGAGAATTAGCTGTGTAATGCTGTGTAATGTGTGGCTTATACTCAAAGGCAACTACCATGTCCTATCCTGTAACTTTCACTGTGTCACCTTAGTTTACAAGACGCTCGACTTTCTCCATCAGCCAACTTCTGGTGTCTGGTGTTGGGTCAGTAGCTACCCTTGGTTTGTCTGAGCTTTTTTGCTAATGGGGGAGTTGATGGGCATGACTTTATTTATGGGCTGAAGAGTTTAGAGTAGATATTGATCCTCTATGTGCTTGGCAGTGTTAGTGTCACATTTTAAAGGGTAGATCACAGTTGCTTCACTTGACCAATCCTTGTCCATCTTCCCTGTCTGTCATCTTCAGGGCAGTAGTATTTTATAGTTGTGTATTTGTTTTTCAAACTCACCATCTACTGTAATAGCAGGTCTGTGGTTAATAAGGGAACCATAAATAACTTGATTTATTCATTACATGTTTCTTTTCATCTTTCTGTATCAGGGGAAATACTGTACATGCATGAAGTCTTGCGTCTTTCAGAAAATATCACATTTTACTCACATTACTTTTCTATCCTCCCCTCCACAAACCTGAAAATGTAATGTGCGATAGACATGGAATTAGACGGCATCCTGATTACAACCTGGAATAGAAAATAATGAATTTACAAATTGAATACTAATACATTTGTGTCAAATTCCTGTCAGCAGAAATGATTATTTTAGTGTCTGAGCAGTGAAGTCAATTTCCACACAGTTATTTGTCTGATTTCAGCTCAGGATTAAAACCAAATGCAGTTTATTAAATAGCTAACGTTTGTCAAAAAAAAGTTTAAACAGATTGAAACATACCAAAACAGAGCTGCGCCCCCTGCGGTAAGTCTGTGCCAGATTAGCATTTGGACACTACATATCTGAAAAAATCTACCTTATTACATCTTATTCCTACGGAAGTGTATTGCTGCCACACTGAGAAAAAATAAGGGATCAGTATCACACATTTTTAACAATATCTTTTTCACGTTAAAATGTGCATATCACGTTATAACGAGGGCCGGGACTCGATTAAAAAAATAATCTAATTAATTAGAGGCTTTGTAATTAATTAATCGCAATTAATCACATTTTAATCGCATATAAATATTTGACCTGAGAACAGTGAGAAGCATTTTTTTGTCACATGGATTTTAGTATACCATTGAATGACTGAATACATAAGCTTAAGCAACAAAACATTGTTTTTTTTCAAGGTGGTACTTAACCAAGACCAACAGACTAGGGATGCAAATTATCGATTAATTCATTAATTGATACATACAGATTAAATGGTCTTTCCTGCCAATACACTATGATGATTACTGTAGTATTTAACTAGGCTACTTAAATCACAGAAGCATAAACTGATTTGTTGAACTCAGCCGGATGTAAACATTAATAAAACTCAGTAACCAATCACACAGGCAGCTCCATGTTGTCTCTGTGTGATGTTCAGGGACAGGTCAGGACAGTCTGAAGACAGAGCTCTGAGGGTGAAGTCTGCACCGTGGACAGTGACAGGTCTGTAGCTACGTCTTGACCACATATCAGCTGTTCAGCTGCAGCAGAGGAAACTCCGCTGTTCTCAGCTTCCCCGCGACGAGCGCTTTTTTTTTTTTTAAATGAAGCTCCGGTAGCGACCGGCTAAAATACGGCAGGATAGGCTACTGTAAACCAGCGCAGATCTGGTGTGTTTATCAAAGCTTGGTCGGTGGCTGAGGCACCGGGTCAGTTTGAGCTGCGGTCAGGCTGCATTAAAACTCCTCAGGCAGCTCAGTGTCGGCGGCTTCTTAACTCGTTACTGACTGGTTTCTGTGTGTTAGCGATGGTACAGCCTGAGGCCAGTATACAACAGGTAACAGTGTTGTTGTCTCTTTTCATCTCCTCTCTCCCTTGCAGTGATCAGTGTCTGCAGCTTGTTAGATGATTCTGCTCCAGTGTAATCAGTACGCCTGAAACTCATCCAGTGAGAAACGTTCCGCGGTGCAAAATAAGTGTGATTAAAGAGGAACTAAACCCCTAAACCACTTTTTTCTGCTGAAAACAAATATATTTGGGTATAAGGTAGTGTTGTCGGTTGATTCTGGTCCAACTTTTGACATTTTAGTCAAAATATTTCAATTTGGTGTATTTTGTAGTAAAAATGTAGAGTGACTGCCCTCTATGGGTTGAAACACGGCTATTACAATCGAATTTTTCTATTGGCTGAGATGGAGGCAGATGACGCTTTGGAGGCAGCTTTCGTCACCGGCCAGCAGCTCCCCGACCAATCAGCACCGGCTGCTGCCTGCCGCTAACGGTTGCTAGGCACTCTAGCTGCTCTGCTGCGGCTAACAGCTGCCTGAATGGGAATCGTTAGTGCGGCAGAAGTGTCGATGTGTGTTTATTACTCTTTTTTTTTCTCTTTTGTGTGATTTTGCGGGTGTGAATGGGGCGCAGGGGGGAGGGGGGGATCGGAGAGTACTCCTGGAACTCCGCCCATAATCAAGGCCTTTTTTGAATTTCAAGCTTAGAGCACGTCATCCAAAACTGAGGGGTTTAGTTGCTCTTTAAAATGCGTTAATTTTTGTGTAATTAAAGCAGATATCAGTGGAATGTTTTTGTTAATATAAGTCCTAAATAGTCCTATTTTCCGTCAGCAATCACTTACATGAAGTATTTCAGCCTAAACACGAGTCTCTCTGTCACTCTGCTCTGCTGTAACCCGAGGAGAAAATTTTCCTTGTGGGATACAAGTGTTATCCAATGAGGAGAGAGAACGGCATGAAGGGCTGTGTGTGCAGCCAAGGGATGCGCGTGAATGTGGTGACGTAGCACGAGGACCAATTGATGCCTGACAAGGGCGGGGGCTGCTAACTCATGGTGCGTTCAAAGAAACTCGTACTTTGTGTTTTTCCTTCCTGTGAAGTCATACCAGTTCGATCTGGTACGAGTTCACGGGTCGGAAGTTACGAGTGGCCGTTATAGGGAACTTTCACAGACAACAGGATGGTAAAAACACGAGCTACGGGTTACCTGGAACGCTACCAAGTCGTAGTTGTGACTTGAAGCTGTAACTTACGGTTTCAAAAGCCTGCCTTGAACGCAGCATTAGCCGAAACGGCCGTGAAGCTGATATCTGCTTTAAAGCAGAAGTGAGTGATCCGGTCGTTTTCGCTAATGCTGCGTTCCAGGCAGGCTTTTGAAATCGTAAATTACAGCTTCAAGTCACAACTTACGACTTTATAGCGTTCCAGGCAACCCACTCGTGTTTTTCCGACCTGTTTTACCGGTGAAAGTCACTATAACGGCCACTCGTAACTTCTGACCGGTGAACTCGTACCAGATCGAACTGGTACCACTTCACGGTCGGAAAAATACGAGTTTCCTTGAACGCACCATAACAGTCCTCGTCGCTATGTCACCACATTCACGGCGTCCCTTGGCTGCACACACAGCCCTGCATGCCGTTCTCTCTCCTCATTGGATAAAAACTGTAGGATACGATAAGGCCCAATCCCATTTCACCCCTTGGCCCTACCACTTACCCCTACCCCTCCGTTTTGCGCGTTCACGTGTAGGGGTAGGGGTGTCCCAATCCCCGTTAGGACAGAGGGGTAGGGGGAAGGGGTAGGGCTACATAGCCCTCCAAACGGAGATTTTTCAGAGGCACACTCCAAACGGAGGGGTATGAAAAGTTTCCCAGAATGCATCTTGCGGCAGCCGGCAGCGGTGGCTGTAAAACGAAAAGCTGTTTTATTTCTCACTGTAGCGCGGTTATTACGTCACTTTATTAAGTTTTAATATTTTTTCTTGCGAGAAAGTAGCTGCTTAGGTCCCAAATGTGCGGTTAGTTTACCCAAATGACGGCGGGTTAGAAGTTTGCTCCGACGTTTTTTCGGAGAAGTGAAGCTCCAGGAGGAGCGGCTCCTCACAGAGGCAGCAGCCGGTCTGCAGCGCTGCTCCGCCGGCCAAATTACGTCCTTGTCCCGGTCCCGCCGGGAGAGAAGGCGGTCGTTAATGAACTTGTCCGCGGGTTTTTAGAGGTTTACCACCAGCATGTTAAATTCTTTTTAGCATTTAAATGTTGGTCTTATTGATGAAATCTGACAATTGTGGCAGTAGCATTAGTTTATTTGGATGAAAAGTTATGCTTCATGTACCAGACAGAGGAGCAGGCAGCGCTGCCTCTGGGCTCTGTGTACAGAAATCACCACATTTACATCAGTAAATAAATGTTTTACAATGAACCGATCAGTCTGCATTAAGTTTTATCTTATTTTATTAAGTTATATGGAACACGCTATTTGATTTCTGGCAAAAGCTCGCCGCATCAGCTTACGTAAAAGCCAGTGAGACTACGTGATGACGTATGTGACTGTTGAAGGGGTGTCCCAATTCGGAGGGGTTGACTTTCTACCCCTACCCCTTGTAGCTCCGTTTCAAGGGGCGAGGGGCAAGGGGTAGGGGAAGGGGTAGGGGTAAAAAAGAGAAATGGGATTGGGCCTAAATGTTTTCTCTTCGGCTCAGAGCAGAGCAGAGGGACTGAGAGACCCGTGTTTCAGTCCAAACACTCTATGTAAGTGATTGCTGTCGGAAGATATAACTATTTAAGACTTATATTAACACAAATATATCACTCACTTCTGCTTTAATTAATCGTAATTAACGCGTTAAAGTCCTGGCCCTATAACGTGAAAGTATCACGTTATTTCAAGATATGACATTTTCACGTTATAAGGTAAAAACATACAGCGCCTGCCTTTTAGTGTAGCTCCCGTTCACTTAGCCTACGTGCTACTTCACCCGGACTTCCAGGTAGAGTCTTACAGAATAACTCGCGGCTGAAACTAAAGGTGTAACTTCCGAATCAGTTTAAGTAGTCTATATTGAATGAAGTAGGCTACTGTACAATATAAACATTTGCTTATGGCAGTTGTGACAGCTATTTTGGCTAAGTGTCAGCAGGCAAACTTCACCCATATTCCAGGGATTTATTATGGTTTGTCTTATGCCTACTTAATTGTATGATTTGGAATAAGAATATGTTGAGAAATGGATCTACATAATGGAAATTGGCTCATAACAGGCCGGCTGTTATACAAAGCAAACTTACCTCTCGCCGGTGCACATCTATGGAAATCGTCATCCTAAATTGAAACACAAACTTGGGATGAGTTTGTGTTTTGTATGTTTCATGTTTTGTGATTTTGTTGCACAACTTAATGGACCAAATTTCTTGCAGAGGAGCAAAGAAAAACATCAGCTGGGGCTGCGAGTGCATACCTCACGGTGCGTCAAAAACACTTCTCTGTTGTGAGTTATGCACTGACGCACGGCTCTGTTCCCAAAGAACATGAGAAAAGGAACTGAACGCAAAGGGACGCGAGGATCCGCAGATGCCGCAGCAGTGTTAAGAGTGGGTGGAAGACTGTCCAGGGCAACAATGCCAGAGCAGAGCAAAACACCCAGCTATCCTGTCAAAAGATCAACATGTTGATTCTCAGACACTTCCATAAGCAAACAGGACATGGGGGGAGAAATTATATCCTCTCCAAGCTCAGAGAAAGGTACTGGATCACTCATGCAAATGCAGCTGCAGGGAGAGTGTTATCAAGTGTGTTTTGCAAACGTCATAGAGCATAGTTGAGTGAGCAGAAAATGGCAGACCTTCCTAAAGAAAGAACAACGCCAGAGTAGACTATTTTGGTTCCTTTGTGAAAAGATATTGTTATAACAATAAACGGTAACATTTTACTTGACGCCTATCTTTATAACACATTATAACCATACTTATAATGAGTTATAATGCAGTTATAGCACTGTATAACTATAGTTATAAACACTCATAAAAGATCATAATGCTTAATAATGATATCAATAATCATAACACACTATAAAGCATTTTATCTTGACTTATAAGGTCAGGTATTATAGTATGTTATAATTGTTAGTAACTGACTGACAATGCCCACATTTATAATGCATTATAAATATAGTTAATAATGTGTTATAATTGGCTTATAAACATGTATAACTATCATTATAAACACTCATAAATCACATAAGACTTTATAACAATAAGCATGACACATTATAGAGAATTATAACTCTAGTAAAATACTAAGACCTTATAAGCCATTATAAAATGCTCTAAAGCCTTATGATAATTTATGAGTGTTTATAATGATAGTTATACACATTTATAAGCCAATTATAACACATTATAACTACATTAATAATGCATTATCTATGTGGTCATTGTCAGTGAGTTACTAACAATTATAACCTATTATAATACCTGACCTTATAAGTCATGGTAAAATGCTTTATAGTGTGTTATGATTATAATTATACAGTGCTATAACTGCATTATAACTCATTATAAGTAGGTTATAATGTGTTATAGAGATAGGCGTCAAGTAAAGTGTTACCCGATAAACTTTTCACGTACTTATGTGATACTGATATGTTTTTTTTTTTTGGTGTGGCAGCAATACGCTTCCGTACATTCCTCTCAAATGCTGTTTCCTCTCTCCTTGCATCTCTCCCCACATCTTCAGATGGAAAGACTAAGATGTGGGGAGATGATATCAGTGAGGGAAACACAAGGAAACAGATGCACTGATCAATAAATCAATTTGTTTATTTCGGGCATGTCAATTTAAATAATCATCATCACACTTCATCTTAGTTCAAATAATACAATACACATGGCCGAAAGGGAAAGCGGGAGAAGCAAAAGCTTATCTAGTCCCGCCCCCATTTCGTTTCTCATATCAAGTGTAGATTAGCTGAAGGCAGTTATTTCTATGAATGCTGTGACTTGCAAATGACTGTGCAGTTAGGTATAAGAGAAGATGAAAATCAATTTTCTCCCTCCATATAGTACAGTCAGGACTTTCTTCTATCCTTGTATTGCACCAGGTACCATCATCAACTCACTTGTCTGGTGCACTTAGAGTAATGTGATATATGGCTTGCTGATATCTGACCTTTTGCTGTTAATATGAGAAAAGCTAATTTTATGTTAACCTTTTCCATTTTGGTACCCAAAATTAAACCTATGAACTGTGGAGCTGACACCAAAGCCTGATATTTTTATAAGAGCTCTACATGATTCCCATGAACAAGCTTTAGTTTTATGCTACAGAGAACTTAAAGAAAAAGGTTCTATACGCTGTTAAACAGTCAAACTCAAGTATGAAATTGAATTTCATGAACCTTGAAATTGTTTGGCCTCTGATTGGTGAATTTTAATATGACGATGTACATGTGTATGACAGCTTGTATCTCATCTCTCATTTTAAACTATGAGTGGTAATCACGGCATGCGTTTGTCAACACATCCACCATGAGCAAACACCACCTCATGCACCCACAGCCAGTCATGTTTAACTTTCAATTACAAGATATGTTTTAAGCCATTAAATATTATTGAACTGTCCCTACATCAGCAGCTTCTGTGAAATGTAAGTTAATATTATACAGAGGTGAGCAATAGACTTAAGAAGCTGCTATAACATACTGAGAATTTTCACTCTCAGGTTCTTCGGGGAAAACACCCACCTCTATTAATGTCATGTCCTGTTTTCATTCACTTTTCAGTTCAATTTCTTGGCTCTAGTACATTATTTGATCTGGAATATGGTGGTGGATGTCCCCATTGGCCCCGCCTATTGACATTCATCTGCTCACCTGTTTTTTTCATCATTTATTCATCCTCCAACCCACTTCATCAGGGGACAGAGAGTTTGGAGGGATAAAACATATTTCTCCCAACTTTAATTGGAGTTTAATTTCCCTCCTTAGTCTTGGATTTACTTGTGGATTTCTATAATACCAGATGGGACAATTAACATGGCCAGGCGTAATAACCTTCCATTTTTGTCACTTTTCCTCAGTTAATCCCCATCAGCCGCTGTCTGAGTAATTAAATTCTATAACCGAGCTTGGCCCGTGCTTGTGGATGATTAGAGACATGGTGCACCCTCAACATAAATCACTGACACTCACACAAAAGCAGCTGACTCATTTATTTTTCCTTTTACATTTTAAATGGATTTTGTTTCAGATGTGTGTTCTGTCTTCAAATGCCAGACCTATTCCAGTGTCAGACTGGATTGTTAAAAATAACACTAATGTGCTTCAAATTTGAATTCTATCCTGCAGCTAGTGTTTATTTACATATGTTAATTTGAATCAATAGAAACTCTCTTTATTGGTTTTCAGAGAGGGTGCTTGTTTTTCTTGTAATGCAGAGATTAACACTGATGATAAGAAGATTGATTCAGAGAGCCTCCTGTCACAGAGGAGACCTCAGACTAGGATCTATTTGCAGATAGTCCTTCCTGACTTCACAGGGAAGATGACCTGATACTGTCCACTTGGCCTCCTTACTAAATCCCATGGCTCCAATTAAAGCCTTATGATTGGCCTTAAATGTGCCGCAAGCTTATCAGACTAACTACAGCACACAGTGGCATTTCAGTTACAGATGATTTGTCAAAAGTTAGGTGTGGGCTAAAAGGTGTGGGCTTGCTGCTGTATGTGCTCTGTCATTTCAGCTGCTTGCACTTCTTTATGCGTCTCTAATAAATTAATGTGATCTAAGCAGAAACAGTGATGGTCCCATTCGTATCATCAATGTCAACAAGCCCAGGTCAAGCATGGGGCTGGACTGCGTTCAATCTGCGACTTTGAGGACGTATTTAACAGCTATGGATATTTTCTGTGCTCTCATTATGTTTATTTGATACAGCCACCTTCTCAACAAAGCTGTTCCCTTTTGCACTTGTAGTATATTATCCACCTAAACTATTTTCTTTATTGTCTTGTATTATCTTATGTTCTTCTTTGTGTATTTTCCAGAGTAAAGAAATGTGTAAGACTAATGCCCTGCTTCACAGGTTCTATATTTGGCCCAGGAAGAATCTGTCTTGTCATGTATCCTGAGAGATGTGTTTCTTGTCTATTACCCATCTTTGGTGGGTCATAGTTTCTGGGGATACTGGACACTATCTATTCTTAAGTTAGCTTGGTCAAGAGGTTAAATGTCAGAAAGCTAAGGATAAATTCTGTTTTTAGATCCTGTCTTTGTCTGACCATCCTGGTCAGTTATATCCTTCTGTGGGAGAAGGTGGAGTTTTAGAAAACGTATATAAGGTTTGAGATTTCAGGCCAAGGGAGAGTATTCTCAATTCTTGGCACCAGAGATGCTCCACGATTAGGCATTTTTGTACACTGTTCTTCTTCTTGTAATAAACTCTTTTGGAATGCAAGAAAAGACGTGTCGGCGGTGATCACTTCTATTCATCAACACATCAATATACCACATTTTTGGCGTCACGAACTTGGGCGTGTTTGAGGCCTCTCAGCGTTGGCTGGCAGCTCCACTGGGCCGACTCCCGCAACAGCCGCGGCTTTTTTATTAAGGGTGAGTTTGTCACATTAGAGTGCGCTAGTTTGCTCGAAGGAGCTGCTGTCTGTTTGCTGTTGGGTCTCACCGTTAAAGAATCTTTGTGTGGGAATTTGTTGCTTTGATGATTTGAAGTAGATTACCGTTTTAAATTTTTTACTTTAAATTAAGGGTGCCTTAGGCCTTTGTTTGTCTTGGTCTTTTTGTTGTTGTTTGGTTTTTGGTTTTAGGATTTTGTTTGCGTTATTAGCAACGCAAAAAAGGGGGAGGGGTGACGTATTGGTTAGAAGGTGGTTGGGAAAACATTTTATAGTGGGATTTTTTGAGTAAGAAGAGGGAAAGTTAGAGATGGGGGTGACGTATTGATTAAAAGGTGGATTATCTAAATATTTAATAGTGGGACGGGGGTGACGTATTGATTAAAAGGTGGATTGGAACATTTTTATAGAGGGAAATTTAGATAGGGGGATAAGAAGTAAGGAAAGTTTAAGATATAGGTGATCACATTAATGTTTTGTGTTTGTTGTGTGTTATGTTTTGTGTTTGTTGCTTTTTGTTGTATATATGGCTAATGTAATCGATTATGTTAAATAAGTTATAAAGATAAATAAAAAGTTTGATTTAGTGATAATATATATGAACATTTTGTAAATAATAAATAATAATACTGTGATAAAAGGATTAAAAGTTTGATTAATAGGATAATGAAAATGAGAGTAAAAAGATTTAAGTGTTTACATTGATGAAGCATTGAACTATTTGTCTGTCTTCCTTTCATGGTGCGAGAGTTCAAAGAGGAGGCGAAAGGACAGCTGGTTGGCATCACAAGGACTGAGGCTTGCGGACAACAGCGCATGCATCTGGATCCAGTGATAAAGGCCAGTGCGATTTTATCCACAAACTCTTACTGATAAATTTACCTGCATTTATACCTCTGTGCACACATTTACAGTTCATACTGTCGATGTGATTTGATTGTTGAATAGTACTTTCAATTACATTTAGTGCACACACCTGTAGTCCTACATGCATCATACATATGTTGTAGTTAATTAGAAGAAAGCTTGGCAACGGACTGATCATTTTATTATAGGGATACTGGTGCTTGGTTTAGGTGAAGATTTTGTTGTTGACTTATGATTTGATTTGGTTATTACTGGGTAAAGATTTATCAATTCTGTAGTTGAAGAGCTTCGCGTGTGGACCTGGCGTTTTTTACCTGTAGAACTTTCTTTTGATTTTTGTAGTTGGCAAATCTTTTTCATCTGTTTTTTATTAGCTGTGACAACCAAAAGAGCATAAAGTAGGCTAATTAAAATATAATTAATAATAATTCATTAGATTTAATAAAAATCTCAATAAAATAGAATAAAGTTAATCTGGTTAAAATTAAAATTAGAGAAGAATATCAAAATGTCAAAAATAGAAAATCTAAAAGTAATCACTCCCATTGAAGTTGTCCAAAAGAATAATCCTTTAATTAGAGGTATTGTAGAAATGTCAGAGAAGTGGCATAAGCGTTGGTCTGATATTGATCAACCGTGGCCAGTCGTAGGGACTTTTAATCCAGATGTAATTAAAATTAAAGCCGCAAGCGGCGATGGCGGGCCCTCGCTCGCCCATGCCACCGCGGGGCCTGAGGCACGCCGGGGCCGTGGCGCGGAGCAGAAATGGAGAAAAAACCCCGGAAGGAGGCCAAAAACGCAATTTTTCGTTCGTCCACCAGGGGGCAGTCACCGCATGTGGTGTGGTGCGTTCAGGGGCGGCCCCTCATCACTCGTGTGAAGTTTGGAGTGAATTGGACAAAGCATGAGGGAGTTATGAGCAGTTAAAGGTTCGTCCACTAGGGGGCAGTAATGGGATGCGTGCAGGTGCGTTCAGGGTCAGTCCCTCATCACACATGTGAAGTTTCTTGGAAATCGGACATAGCATGAGGGAGTTATGAGCAGTTAAAGGTTCGTCCACTAGGGGGCAGTAATGGGATGCGTGCAGGTGTGTTCAGGGTCAGCCCCTCATCACACATGTGAAGTTTCGTGGAAATCGGACAATGTTGATGCAAAAAATGGCACTTCCTGCTACCACCGGGGGGCGCTATGAGTTACGTGGGAAGTTAATATATCGGGACGTTCAGGGCGGAGCCATCATCATGTCCATCAAGTTTGAAGTTGATTGGATGAAGTATGTGGGCGTGAGAGCCACTCGTATTACATGGCGAGCACGCCATAGTGTATTGAGCGCTGGCAGCCACGCCCTTTGACCTACGGACTCACGGAGCACAAGATAAGCTCAGCTAGGTCTGGAGATGTGGTGTACCTAATTTCAACTTGATCGGGCGAACGCTGTGGGAGGAGTTAATTTTAGGCGGGAAAAATCAAAACCAAAATGGCCGACTTCCTGTTGGGTTGAGGTCATGAGGTCAAGAGGATTTTTTGTATATCTGGGTATAATACATATGTGTACCGAATTTTGTGTGTGTATGACAAAGTAAGACGATGGCGATGCCATTGACACGTGTTTGTAGGGGGCGCTATTCAGCCATTTGGCCACGCCCATTTCCAACGACTTTAAAATATCAAATTTTTCGCGAGGCCTGATGTGCATGCCAAAATTCACGCGTTTTGGGGCATGTTGAGGCCCCCAAAAATGCGATTTTAGGGAGAATATAATAATAAACATAGCAATTACAATAGGGCTTTCGCTGGGCGACTTGCAGTCGCCGCTCGGGCCCTAACAATGAAGGTGCTTGTGTCTGTATATAAAACAGGTGAGAAAGCAGGGAAAAAGGGAGAGAAGCGTAAACAGAAGAAACAGATGGAACTTGAGATGCTCCGGCTGTTTGAGATTGAGGGACAGCAATGGTCAAGGGCTAGAAAAGAGGAGAAAGATAGGGTTCAAGGAGAGATAGAAAAGCATGCAAGGAGTGTAGAAAAGCTAATGGTAGAGAGTAATGTACCCTTCTCACATTTGGTCCCAGTACAGAGACCCCCACCTTATGAGAAGGAGGTTGAGCTTAGAGAACTTTATCCTCAGCTCCCAGTTATCACTCAGGAAGGAGATTATCATATTACAGATGATAATGATAAAATAGTGGAGATAGGGAAAGCAGAAACAACTCTAAAAATGTATCCCGGCTCCAAAAGAAAAAGTAAAACAGTGCATTTTAAAGCTAAAGATAAAATTAGAATTAGGAAAATTGATTTTGGAGATGATGATCAAAATGACCTAGAAGGAGCCGTCGGGGGATACGATCCTGTGGTTAAAAAGATTTTAGCCAGTGCAGAGAGGAGAGGAGCTAAGTCAGGAAGGAAAATGTGTCCCGCAGATGACAGTGAGAGTGAAGGAGAAGATAGCGAGGAGGAGTTAGGAGGAGAGAGTCCATCTTATATGGAGTATCTAGAGAAAAAATACCTTGAGAGAAAGGAAGAAGAAGATAGACAGGAGTGTTTAAAATTAATCAATGAGGAAATGAATAGCTGTATTTCACGCCTAACCATAACCTCCACACCTAAAGTAAAAGAGTTTTTCGAGGATAAACTAGGACAATTACAGGCTCAAAAGAGTGATTTGGAAACCCAAAGTGCTAGAAAATCAAACACAGGATATAATTTCCGTCCAAGGAAAAGTAACGGTGCTAGTTTCATGGGTCCAGTGCTAATTCGGGGACAGAATTTGGAATACAAACCCTGGCAAAGCACTGATATGTCTGACATATTGGAAAAATTACCTACCCTTCAAGATGGAGCCCATCCTTGGATATCTAAATTAGAAGAAATCATGGTGGGAACACAAACTGCTGTAGGTGACATTAAAAAACTGCTAGCTAACCTTCTAGGGGTTCCAGCCATGGAAGAAATCTTCCAGCAAGCGGGACTTGGTCGCTATGCGGGTACCTCTGTACATGATTCAGAGCTATTTTCTGCAAATAGAGCTAAAGTGTGGAGATCTTTGAAAGCCACATTCCCCACAACTATGCATCCTGATAACATTTTGATCGAACCATTGGGACGTGATGAAAATCCTCGTGCTTATGTGTCAAGAGCGTATCAGAAGTGGAGAAGTGTTATGGGAAATGATCCGGATGACGCTCCGCTGGAGCAAATAATGTTGCGAACCAAGATTCAGATGGGATTGCCCCAGCCAGTTAGGAGCAAGTTAGCAGAAGTGGTAGGTTTAGGAAGCATGGTTAAGAGTGTATATACAGATTACATTGCACACATGGTAGAGCTCCATAGAAAAAAAGAGCATGAACAGAAGGAGCAAGATCAGGAGACTCTTAGAAAAATTAATCAGATTCAGTTGCTGCATTCGGCCTGAAGATGCTACACATCTCCCTATGTCTGGTCAGTTGATACGGACAATCGGGGTTTGAGGGAGTCAAACAGCTGATACCTCTTACAAAACCAATTGAGCTCTGCTACAAAAATCAAAAAGCTACAATACCTATACTGGTATCACAACACACACCAATTGCACTTTTGGGAAGAGATGCTTTGTGTAGATTGAATTGCATAATAAAATGTACTCCAGACGGCTGTCTGGTGGAAATGCCAAATGATGCTGTTCATCAATTGTCAATGAAAACAGATGTTGAAGCTTCTTCTGTATTTTGGATTGGTGATCTCAGTGCAGGAGCCTGTTAAAATCTGGGAGAAGTTTATTGCAGCAAATATGCCTGATGCAAAGCTTCCAGAGTATCCATTGCATTGCACATTGAAGTATTTTAAAGATGCTTCTCAGTCAAATTCTGAAAATTGGTTGAATCATCAACCAAAGCAAGTTGAACTCATTTCATGTTGTATTATTATGGGCCCACAAGGAGCAGCTATGATGATTGATATGAATGATTATGTGAGTGAAGAATTTGACATTGAAAAGAGTGTGCCGCATGTGACTTTGATGGTGTCTGAGGACTATGAACAAAAACATATAGGAGACATGATGTTTGAGGCAGGGAAAGCTGTTTTTGCACCAATAGAAAATAATCTTTCTATTTGGAGAAGTGAAGATCATCGCTTTCTTAAAATTATGATCTCAGCTCAAGGTCATGGACAACCACAGACTGTCCAAATGACTCATGAAGCAATTTGCAGTGTGAAAGTGGACACAAATGGTATGAAAGAGGAGATGTTGCAGCAAGTGCCTGAATGTTTGTGGTCTCGACACAGCACTGATATAGGTCTTGTGAAATCAGCTCAACCTGTGAAAGTGGAACTTAGACCGGGGACACGCCCTCCCTGGAAGAATCAATATCCACTGAAAGAAGAAGCAGTTGAAGGAATTGAGCCGCAAATTGAGGGACTTTTGAAAGCAGATGTTTTAAAGATAACTCAAAATCCCCAGAGTAATACGCCATTGTTACCTGTAAAAAAGCCTGATGATTCTTATCGCCTGGTACATGATTTAAGAGTTGTAAATGAAGTCGTAGCTGACTTTCCAGCAGAAGTGCCTGATCCTCATACTTTGCTAGCTCAAATTCCTTCAACGGCTACATACTTTACAGTGTTGGATTTATGTGGTGCATTTTTTAGTGTTCCGCTTTCCATAGAAAGTCAAGGTCTGTTTGGGTTTACATATAAGGGACAGTTTTATGAGTACAAAAGACTGCCACAAGGATTCAAACATAGTCCTCACATTTTCAATAAAGTATTGAAAGATGATCTAATTGGACTGGATCATAAATTAAAAAGTACTGTGGTACAATATGTGGATGACATAATAATTTGTTCATCTGATAAAGTAACATGCCATGAAGATTCAATTAAACTGTTGCAGATTTTGGCAGAAAATGGTCACAAGGTTTCTCAGAAAAAACTGCAGTATTGTCAGGAGAAAGTCATCTATTTGGGTCAAACAATAACACCCGGACACAGAAGCATTTCTGACAATCATTTACAAGCCATTCGAGAGGCTCCTAAACCCAGAACAGTAAGAGAAATGATGACATTTCTGGGTATTGCTGGATATTCTTCTGCATGGATAGAAGATTATGCTAGTTTAACAGGGCCTTTGAGAGCCATGATTAAAGATGCCGGAAGTGTTCAATTACATTGTAATCTTTCTTGGACACAGGATGGCCTTTTGGCATTTGAAACAGTCAAACAAAGGCTACAGGAGGCTCCAGCCTTGACACTTCCAGACTATTCAAGGAATTTTCTGTTGTATGTGTCTACCTCAGTTGGGGGTAAATATGCGTGTGCAGTTCTTTGTCAGCCAACAGGCACAGGTAAAAATCCTCAACCCATTTCCTATTATTCCACTGCCTACTCAGAAGTAGAGTTGGGATTGCCATTATGTTATAGAGCAATGGTAGGAGTTTCTCTGATGTATGAAAAAGCATCTGCTGTAACAATGGGATATCCTGTGACGATTCTCACTCATCATAGTTTGAGAAATCTTTTGAATTATGGTAAATATACATTAACAATGCCTCGGCTTAGAGACTACCATAGGCTTTTAGAGCAGGAGGATGTTACATTAGTGAGGTGTGTCACAGTGAATCCGGCTGAAAATCTCCCAACTGCAGAAGATGGTGAATCGCATGACTGTGTCAAGGAAGCAGAGAGATATTCCAGGTTAAGATCAGACTTGCAAGCCCTCCCACTGAGTGAGGTAGACTTGGAGTACTGGACTGATGGATCATGTTACCGGGTGGGAGATAAATTGAGCGCTGGTTATGCAGTGGTCAAAGCCCAGGGAACAGAGTTTGTGATAGAAAAGGCTGAAGTGGTGCCTCAACCTGCATCAGCACAGCTTGCTGAATTTGTAGGATTAACTGAAGCATGTTTGTTGGCAGAAGGTAAGCGTGTAACAATTTACACTGATTCTGCCTATGCTCATAATGTGTGTCATTTGTTTGGATCAGTGTGGAAAAATCGAGGTTTCAAGAAAACTGATGGTTCCCCAATCCAGCATCATGCTCAGATCATGAAACTTTTGCATGCTATGATGAAACCAAAAGAAATAGCAATAGCAAAATGTGCAGCACACAAACATGACACGTCAAGAGTTACCCAGGGTAACAAAGCTGCTGATGAAGCTGCCAAAGCAGTAACAGGAGCGGATAAAATAGGCAAAATTCTTTTAGTCACACACGAAGTAGATCTAGAAGATAAAATAACACTTACTGATGTAAACATGATGCAGGAAGCAGTTTCTGCATTAGACAAACAATTATGGATTGACAGAGGTGCCACACAAGATTCCACAGGTCTTTGGAGAAATCATGAAGGTCTAATAATAGCACCGCCTGACCTGTTGGGATTGATGATCCAAGAGGCACATGGGTTGGCCCATGTTGCAAGGGGGGAGGTGAGAAGAAAGATCATCAAAGAGTATGGATTTTGGGCACCATACTTATTAGAACAAATTGATCACATTATAGGCAGATGCACTATTTGTTTGAAAAATAATGTTCGAAGGTGTTACAGTTCCACCAGGTTATATTCCAACGCCAAGGGGTCCAATGCGAGAGCTGGTAATGGATTTTGTTGATATGATAAAACCAGTTGAAGGTAAAAGATATATGCTGGTAGTTGTGGACAGATTTTCTAGATGGCCAGAAGCCTGTCCAACCAAGCGAAAGGATGCTCAGTCACTTGCTAAGTTCACAAAGTTTTGTCAAAATTTTTGCAAGGTTTTTGCCAAGTTTCTGTGCAGAAAGGTCATAAGCAGGTGGGGACTTCCTGATCGAATATTCTTAGACAATGGATGAGAGTTTGTGAATAAAATTGCAAAAAATAAGATAGAATAAAATAAAATAAAAAGAAAAAATTGATTTTGTAACAATAGAGATATAGGTCTAATGTGTTTATATGCGTTGGATGTTTTAATGAGTAACTGTTGTTTGTCGCAGAAGATACTGCTGTGTTTTTTCATCTGTCCTCTTAGGATGATATTGGAGGAAGACAACCATAAGAGTGATTCTTCAGGGACCCTGAGTTCCTGAAAAGATGTATCTGATTGCGGACAATGAAGAATGGACTGAACGTGAACTAATGAAGTCTACAATGGGAACCAGACGCTGCGAAGGAGCTGCAGTGTCTTGATAATGTGATTTTATGTTTTTATGTAATAAAGTTGTCATTGTCAATGTTAGTATGCAGATATATTGAAACCCCAGATATTTTATTTTCTTTTTATGACGTTTAGGGTAAGTAATGTTAGGAAGGGAAAGGTCCGATGGAAGGTCCGAAGGGTAGACCAGCCTGAAGTTGGACATTGTTTTGATTTTATTTCTCTGAGGTCTTCATATGTATCTACTAGAGTTATTTCTTGTAAGTTTTAAGTATTTCTTCTTTTTTGATTTGGAGTGCTAATATGTGGTTGCCTAAGGCAGAGGGACCGTGAGAGAATTTCCTGTCTTGATTGTTTGAGGGATTTTTAAGAAAGATTGGCTGCCTGGCAGGTTTTCGCTCTCACACTCCATAGATTTGATGTATTAATCTTTGTTAATTTTATTATGATAGTTGTTAAGGTTTATACTATCTTTTATTTTTTCGAGACTCTACGTGCCTCGAAGGGGGGAAATATGTAGTATATTATCCACCTAAACTATTTTCTTTATTGTCTTGTATTATCTTATGTTCTTCTTTGTGTATTTTCCAGAGTAAAGAAATGTGTAAGACTAATGCCCTGCTTCACAGGTTCTATATTTGGCCCAGGAAGAATCTGTCTTGTCATGTATCCTGAGAGATGTGTTTCTTGTCTATTACCCATCTTTGGTGGGTCATAGTTTCTGGGGATACTGGACACTATCTATTCTTAAGTTAGCTTGGTCAAGAGGTTAAATGTCAGAAAGCTAAGGATAAATTCTGTTTTTAGATCCTGTCTTTGTCTGACCATCCTGGTCAGTTATATCCTTCTGTGGGAGAAGGTGGAGTTTTAGAAAACGTATATAAGGTTTGAGATTTCAGGCCAAGGGAGAGTATTCTCAATTCTTGGCACCAGAGATGCTCCACGATTAGGCATTTTTGTACACTGTTCTTCTTCTTGTAATAAACTCTTTTGGAATGCAAGAAAAGAGGTGTCGGCGGTGATCACTTCTATTCATCAACACATCAATATACCACACACTTTTTTTCTGTTCATGTCATCTGACAACTGCCTGAAACCAGGTTAATCAAACAAGTTACTGAATTTGTAAGTTTTGCAATTAACCATTGTTAGCATTAGCAGCTGTTCACTTTACTTTTCAATATCTTTCCTCATGAAGTGAGAATGTTTGCTCTTGTCTTTATTACGTCTTTTCTTATGCTAAAGTTATCATGCTAACCACCTCAGTCCTGTCTCAGAATTTTTCATTAGCGACTCAGCACTGTAGGCCTAGTATACTGTAGCTCTGCTCTGGATACGCAGCACAGGTTCTGCAGTGGAGAGATCTTAACAATGATCCGTTTAAAACTACACATTTGCTTCCAGCTATGGCTAACTAAAGCTATATTACAGAAAATTAGAAGCAAGTGAGAAGAGCCAACATTTTTCTCTTCAGCTAATTATCTCTCACACGCTTTTGCTTAGCTAATGACAAAATTGAAATATGAAAAACATTCAAAAGCTGAAAGAAATGTGTTTTTTTGTTGTTTTTTTTTTTTTTTAGAAACAATTTAAATTAAAATTGAAGTTTATCAGACAGGTTGTTCCAAAGTTGTGATTTCCTAGCTCTGTCCACTTTAGTCTTCCATCTTGACATGGGGACAACCAACAGGGAACTCAGACTATGTGCAGGTTGATAAGGGGCCATTAATCCAGGAGTATTGGAGCCTTTGTGCTTATCTGCCTGTAGGCCTTTGTCTCCATTTGTTGCCATTAAAGTGACTGAAATGCCTCTGCCAGTCTGGTTTTCTATCCCATTGCTAGCACACATAGCTGTGACAGTATAATGAGATGAATTAAAAGGCTGGGGCTGAAAAGATGCAAACCATAAATAGTATCAGAAATAGGTTTGATTTCATTACAATTTGAAGGATTAGAGCTGTAAACAGGATTAAAACTGAAACATCATTTTGCATGTTGAAATGAGGAGAGTCGTCTGATGCTGCAGTAGAAATCAGGACCGACCATCTACAAAGTTTTCCATGATTTGTCATACCAAAGAATAGCAAGTGAATGAGGGGGTTAATATGTGATGTTTTGAGTTCAACTTTTTCTTGGTTGGGTGCCCGTTCAGCTGACACTTTGTATTTCACCCTTTAGTTCATTACATTCTGTGGGCAGAAGAGCATACACAGTGTGCCCACAATAGAATTTCATTTGGGTAGTGCATCTACGGCATTTCACAAGCTGTATTGTAACCCTGTCTGATGAAATGTGTGTTTTTCTTTTAAATCCACCATATAGCCTAGTGTTGCTCAGACAAGCAGAATTCAACAAAGGCAAAAAGATGCCCTCAGAGAGGCCCCTAAAAAGCTTTAATATTAAAGGGGTCTGAATGAAGCTTCTGGCAACAAGAGAAAGTTTGTGTGACAGTTTGAGCAAGCATAAGTTCGTATCAATGGTAGCCGTAACAAAAAACGGCTCTGGCTATGCCCACCTACAATGAAAAGAGAAAGATTATCCTGTCAGTGTGCGAGAAATTGGTGGAAAATATCTCAAAGATAAATGACAACAGCCTTTAGTGTTGTAATAAGAGCGCTTCAGGAGAAAGGAGAGTGGTAGAAAATGGACACCACATTTGCTCGTGTGGCCATCAGAATTGGGTAATAACTATGAATTCCCATACAGGCATCATCTGTGGGATGCTAGTTGTTTCCCATAGTGCTCCACAGTGGGGTTTCTCAATGCACACTGCAACGACAAGTATCTGACCATTGTTCACCCACAACAGCCCTTCCCTCAAATCTGGCAACCCGGCATCCTCCATCATCTCCTGCAGCACAGGATCATTGTGGGCGGCCTTGGCAGAGAAATTCCCGCTCAGTTAATACTTCATTGTTGTTAATGAACCCGGTTATTCCAACCTGTGGACCAAATGGATACCTGTTCAAAAAGTGTCACCAAGCAGAGTGGAGCATCCATCTTTTTAATGAAATGTCATTAAAGGGAGTGTTGGTCAGACCACACAAGTAGTAGTTTTAATCACTTTTGTCACTTTTAAGTGAAAGCTTAAGGTGACTATCAGGCTAACAACAAATATGACATGTCAAACTGTAAAAGTAAGCTACAGTGTCATGTTATCTTTGACTATGGAATTAGTATCATTCATAGTATTTGCAACTCAGAGGAAAATAGGACAAAAAATGCAGCAGCAAAACAGGAACAGATGAGATTCATGATAAAATTGGACAGAATCAAATGCAGAACTTACACTTCCCCACCCCGATCACTTCTTCAAAATGCTGTCACTGAGTAAATAGGAAATAGCAATTAAAACCATACACCTAGAGGGCAGAGAAACAGGGAGCAAAAAGAAAAGACCAGCAAACTAGACTGGCCCGGGGCTAGTGACAAATATTAATTTGAAGCCTTTTAGAAATAACTGTGGAGGTTCAAAGTAGCACTTTGCTGGAGAGGAACTTGGAATAGGAGGTGTGAGATGATTATTTATAGAACAGGGAGGTTTTTTTTTTCAGTCACCTTCCAACGCAGCATGGCCTGAGCATATCCATGCAGAATACAAAGTTGGCATGCCAAGGACAATACACTGTGTAGCATAAACAAGTTGAATGCAGCAGCCCCTAGGGATATAGTACATGTTGTGTAGTCTATATTTATTTTCACTTTTTGGATAAGAACTCAAATGATGACAAACAAACAATCACTTTATGTTAAACTAAACAATTTAGGTGAAGGACAGATACTTGAGGTGCAAAGTGCGGCGGTACATGGTAGTGCTTAACAAAACTAGAATATGGACATTTTGTGTGACAGCTTAGGTAGGAATGAATGCCACGAGCTGTCAGAATAAAATGCATCTGAAGATGTACTGTACCTTCAAACATTACTATATCATTGGGACGGACCATTTAAACATTTACGTAAATAAAACCCCTGGACCACTGAACATTCTATGTGTGTTGGGAATTCATTCATAGTTTTTCAATATAAGACTATTAATATTCCACAAAACATATACTACTATACTGGAAACAGGTATCAGAGCCGAGATCCAGCAGGATAGCTACTCAACAGTTTTTTTTCCCTCAGGCCATCAGAATTATTAATGGTCTGTGTCTTCTTCCACTGCCACCTCTGATTTGATCTGATCTGCTCTCAGCTCTATTATTATTAGTATATTGAATCATATTGAATTCTTAACAATCATTGTGGTAGCCTACTAATACCTACTTGTTGGGGGAACAATATTTCATTTTTTATGTACACTGGTGCATAAGAAATGACAAATAAAAAAACTTGTAATTCTTGTACATTACTCACCACAGTGCCAATGATTGTTTAGTTTAATTTTTGTTGTATAGTGATAAATAATAGACATGAATGACTCGTGTTGTCAGTGTAATATATATCTCGTGTTTTTGTTGTTAAAGGTCAAGTAGTAGAAGCTTACTATATCATATCTTGATAATTCTTGGTTATATCCTATAGTGATTAATTTGAAATTGAGATACTGCTTACAATAATACTGTAATGTTATATATATAAAAAAAGACGAATGTGAAATCTCTACAACATCATTGATTTTGACATAACTCAGCAAATGTTAATTTAAATGTACAATATTCTTAGTACTGTACTGTATGAGTTCTGGTCCTTCTATCATACAAAATGTTAAAATGAGTGCAATCAAATCCAAAACGCATGAAAAAATTGTAGTGGGTACCTTCAGGTTGCAGTGGACTGTATTAATCAATTAACTGTGGAATCCTCAGTGCTGTCTGCACTCATTTTCAATGTGTCTTTTTTTATCATCCAAGTGCTGGATGGCCCCACTGGTCACAAGGCAACCTGCCAGATATTACAATCACTTCAGTCTGGCATGGCTGGCAGGAGTCAAAAACAAACACTCCACCACCTGTGATGCAGGACCCAGAACAGTTAGGATCAGTGCAACAGATTTCTTAATCAGCGTTTCATTTAGCAAAGTGACCATTATGGTGTTAGGATACATTTTTACCACATGTTTGGTGTGTTTTCACGTTGAAAGATTGGAGGTGTCCATGTAGCAAACATTTGAGACATGAGACATATTTGCACCTACTGCAATTACTCCATTTAGTTTAAATGAGGGCCGGGCCCTGGGTAGAGCATACTGGAGAAATGTGTCAACATCATGCCGACTTGTTTGCTGTGAATTCTCTGGACATTTACCTGCTCAATTGAACATTACTTAGACTTTACAATTGAGCTGGAAGGGTTGTCAGTTTAATGTCTAGTTCATCTGATTCAGACACTTACCTTCTCACATACAGCTCCTCTGGGTAATGTCTTGAAAAGTTCAGGGCTGCAGTGTAAATCAGCTTTGCTGTGTGAAGGATAAGACTGCTTTGTACAATTTAGATTTTTTGATAACCCGAACTGACAAATATGATGAAATTTGAATGTCCTGACAACAGGATTCTGCTGTGTAGTTTAGTCTGGTATCAATGTGAGTTTAAAGTTGGACCGATTGTGTTCTACCTAAAATGCAATGCAGGGCTCTCAAAATTTTAAGTGAGTTCAGAGTGAGATTTTACCAGTGGCAGCGGGGATTTGATTGAAGTGAGGATGGATGTCTGACAAATGACCCATAAATTCATTCAAACAAAAATATTTATGATTTATGACTGGAATAAGTTAACCAGGGGCGTCATGCAACCCAAAAATTGGAGGGGGCACAGTGAATGTGAATGTGCTATCGCGCGCATAGCACATTTTTTTGGAGGATGCCCTCAAATCACTTATTTTGGGCACTTATACAGGACTCTACACTAGTATTTGTTAGTTTATTTTTAGAGCACAGCACAATGAAAAATGTTTAAGTAACACGTTATTTAACCTTTAAATAATGTTGAGGGTCCAATGTGACCCATTTTTACATTTAGGAACAGTAAAAACACCCTAAACATTTTTCCTTTGACTTAGTTCAACTTGTTCTTGACCAACACATTATTTGATACAGGTGAATTGGTCTTTCCTGCCACTACACTATGATGGTTACTGTATTTAACTACTAAAATCGCAGTAGCCGACTGATGTGTTGAACTGATAACCTGGTAAACTCAGTAACCAATCACACAGGCAGCTCCTCCATGTTGTCCCTGTGTGATGTTCAGGGACAGGTCAGGACAGTCTGAGGACAGAGAGCTCTGATGTTGAAGTCCTATAAAAATGAGATGAGATGCACCTGTGACAGTGACAGGTCTATAGCTACGTCTTGACCACATGTCAGCTGTTGAGCTGCAGCAGAGGAAACTCCGCTGTTCTCAGCTCCGACGAACCCTTTTTTAGTAATTATTTTTTTTTAATTAAGCTTAATCAAAGCTTGGTCGCTGTGCTAAGGCACCAGGTCGGTTTGAGCTGCGTTCATGAAGTTAAGAGGCTGCTTTCAAACTCTTCAGGCAGTGATCAGCTTTTTGACTCGTTACTCACTGGTCGTCGGTGTTTTAGCGATGGTACAGGCTGAGGCCAGTAGGCTACAACAGGTAACAGTGTTGTTGTCTCTTTTCACCTCTCTCGTGTGATCAGTGCGCCCTCAAATCTGTTCCACTGTTAAAGCGCTGCAACTTGGTGGACGTCACGTCACTGACCGTGGTAATTTAAATGCGTGAGAAATACAATGTGTGGCATGTGAGCGTGTGAACGGGTGGGAACAGGGCTGCCCCTGACCAAAATGGGGCCCTAAGCGAAAAAATTTCTTTGGGCCCTACTATAATCGATTATAATGCAAACTACAACCACTAATACTGGCAGTACTACTACTTCTATACTTATACTAATAAAAACAACTATTGCTATTGCTATCTATTATTACTATTATTGTCATTATTATCATCATTATTATTATATAGGCTACAACTACAATCCTAATAAAACATACTAATTCAGTACCAAACAGCTGGACTGATATTTCAAAATGTAGCTACATTCAAATTTAGTTTACCAAAGTATCAAATACACCAACTTCTATCAATATTTATCTCTAATATCTCCTCCAAAGCTGCCTGTCCTAGATTAAATTCACCACGACCAACAACTGATAAATGTACCACTGCCTTTCAACAGAGGTGAATGCATATGCAGACAAATGTTAACAAGACATTTAATAAATGGTAAGGTCCGCTGGAAAATTACTTTCATCTCCAGACCACAGTCCACATCTAGACTCTAGCTAAATGGACTGGAGGCTAGCATCTCTCCTCCTACCTGCAGCAGCAGCAGCTGTGCTGAGCAAGGAGTGTGCTTGATTATGCCACAAAGTTTTACATTTTTACTAGTGCTGGCGTATTAACAGCGTTAATGGACATTAACGGCGTTAACGGCGCCGTTAATACGGCCCAGCACTAACTTCAACAAATACCCACCTTCGAGAGAAGCACGAGTTTCCTTTTGCTTTTTTTTTTCTCTTGCGCCTGAGTCGTAGGTTCTTTTCGAAGCCATGATCACGTCTTCACCTGCAGCTGCTTGACAAGTGCCTGCAGCACATGTGCATCTGACCAGTGATTGGTCAGATCGATTGCTGTCAATCATTGCAGTGACGGCGCGTGCGGTGTCAGATTACAAAAAAAAGGTCTCCTCTCTCTCCTCCTGCCTCGCGCTGACAGCTGATCTAGTAACGCGCCGCACGGCTGTACATATGCGCATCCTTTGTGCAAAACGGGGCCCCTATTGGATCACGGGGCCCTACGCACTGTGCGTGTTCTGTGTGTAGGCAGGGGCCTTCCCTGGGTGGGAATGTGTGTGTCACACGCCAAATGCGTGAGACTTGAGAGCCCTGGCAATCTTAAAGGAGTCATCACCTGGTTTTTTACGTATCCAATCCCCCTTAAATTGCTTTGAATCAGTTCTTAAAACTTATTGGAAACATTTTTTTATTTTTAATTCAAACATAGAGCTTGTTCTGACACTTTTTCATACGGCAACTTTCTCTCGTGAGAGTAAGCGCGAGGTTTTGACTGGTCCGGATGTTCATTGTATTAATATGTAATGAGGCGCGCATTGATTGGACGCAGGAAGGACAGAGCCGGAATGGTAGCTGGCCCAGTGGGCTACATGCAGGCTGTATTGGAAACCGCATACTATGCTGCTCTCTGTTGTGTACCATAACCATGTTATAACTTCATAAAATAAAACAAAATTTTATCGGTTCATTGTAAAACATGTATTGATGCAAATGTGGTGATTTGTGTACGTAGGCTACAGAGCCCCAGGGCAAAGCTGCTGCTGCTCTGTGTGAATGTAACCCATGTTAAAATATGACATAAATAAGAATAAATAGTTGAATAAAAACTGCATAAATAAGTTTGAAAGTTAAAAGTGATTTATTTAATGTAAATTCATCATCAGAGTTAATTAAAAATGTTAATACAGTAATCATTTAGTGTTTAAGATTAAAGCAGAACTATGCAGGATTTCGGCTGTAATTATTGTGGCTCAGAGTCACTGTGATGGTAGAGTGACCTATTATGAGGTGAATGGGGTCTAGGCCAATGCGCTCACCCCCCCCCCACTGGCTGAAAACCGCACTTGCAAGATCAGTCCTCCGTCTCGGTGTAAATCTCATCAATGGATAGAACTATCGCGAGAAACTGCCTTACGGCAGTACGAGATAAGAACGCAGATGACGTCATGCATGTCATGAATCGTGATTGGTTTGAGTTCGGAAAGTCGGAGGAAACCATGGAAACATGTTTGTACTGATGAAGTTCGGCTTGTGGCTAACACGGAGCTAATGCTAACAGACACAAACACACCATGGATCTTTTATAAGATAATGTAATACATCATGACACACACACACACGCCTTCGCGTTTTGGAACCTTTATTCATGTGTGTGTGTATGTCTGTGTCTTTGTGTCTTTGTCTGTGTGTGGCCGTATTAGCGTTAGCTCCGTGTTAGCATTAGCTCCCTGTTAGCGTTAGCTCCGTGTTAGCATTAGCTCCGTGCTTAGCAAACACCGCTCTCTACCTTCAGCAGTAAACACAAGCACGTGTAGGGAGGGGGTGGAGGAGGTGGGGCGGCGAGTTTTTTTTTTACGACAGTGACATGTGCCTCCCAGAACTGTGGGGGAGCCCCGGAGAGGGAAAAAAAGAGAAACCAACGAAGGAGCGAGCTATTTCCGGCCAAGTTGCATAGTTCTGCTTTAAAAGTCTGTTGACAGAAAATAATGTCGCTGCCCCTTTAAGGGACCAGCGACACAGACGCAGCACCTCAGTGACGCTGCAGCAGAGACCTGAGGGAGAGAACGGAGGAGAAAACACGAGAAAACGAGCGGTGGTAAATTAGCTGGAAAAGTAGTGAAAAAGTCGATATTACAGTTGGAAAACATAACTTACCTGGTCGGGAACTGACGGGGATTTTATGGGAACTAAACCACATCGGTTTTGGTGAGTTTTGTGTTTATTTTCTTGCATTTTCACCGTGTATTACTTTTTTTTCTCTGGCGGAGAGCTAACGCTAAAAACGTAGCTGTTTACAAGGAAATGCTCCGTCATAAACTGTTTACCAGTTAATATTTTGGGTTTATGAAGACTGTGAATGTTATAAAAGTGTGTGTAAACTGTGTAAATGAGAGATTTGTGCAGTAATTAGTGCGGGAGACGGAGCGGTGAGATAAAAGAGACCGCTCCGCTGCCATTTTGAGTTGAAAAAACACCTATCAGTAATGTTACAACTCAGAGACTGTGAAGCATTTATTTGTGTAACTTGAGGATTTAAAAAGGGATTTGTTGTGTTTATGACCTGTTATACAGGTCAGGTTTTTTGCTCGGTTGGAAGCTCGGTCGGTGCGAAGATTGGTCTGCCATGTGCGGGCGTGCACATTCACGGACGGGATTCAAGATGGCGAGCCAGACCCAGACCTTCAGCTCATCTTCTCCATCGCATCAGTGAGGAAATCCTCTGCGTGTGGTAACTCCCTGCCAGAGTGGTAGGAGTATCAGGAACTAGTTTGAACTGAACTGAACAGAACTGATAACTGATTTGAATTATTATAGAGAGCCTAAGCGGAAGCAGGAAGTAACGGTTAGGGATGAGCGAGTACAGCATTATCTGTATCTGTATCTGTTAACCATATGAATTATCTGTATCTGTATCTGTACTCGGAGTGGGCGGGGCCTAAACCGGAAGTGGGCGGGGTTTAACCCAGAAGTGGGTCGGGTTGTCTTGAAATGGGCGAGGCTTTAACCGGTATGTTATTTTAAGCATGCAATTGACATGGGTTGATCAGAAATTGTTATAGTTATTGCTAATTAGAAAACTATTTACAGGACAGCATCAGCATTGAGCTTCAGATCAATGGTTTTAATCACGATAGCAAACAAACTATTTACAGAACAAGTTTTGCAACAATGAATACAACACATGGGGTTCCAATTATGAAGGAAAATGTAAGAGTTTTCATACTCAACTTTTTTTTTAACTTTTAATTTTTTTTAATGTTCAGTGTGATTTTTCTTTTTCTGTTTTATTTATGTATTTCCAAACCAGGTGTGTGTGTGTGTGTGTGTGTGTGTGTGTGTGAGTGAGTAAGAGAGAGACAGAGACAGCTGAGTGTCAGCTACTCTCTGTGTATCACTCATTATTCTGTATCACTGATCATAAGAGAGAGAGGGGAGGGGGGAGAGAGTGTAGCTTAATTTGTAATTTATACCACTACTATTTTTTATGAAATACAGCAAGTGTCAGACACTCAGTGCGTGAAGTTTAAAAAAATGGTTAGAGCCAGCTGACGGTAAAAAAAAAAAAAAAAAAAAAAAAGCTATGACGACCGGTAGAGAGAGGGAGAAACAGAGAGAGAGAACGTGTGTGTGAAAAAAAAAAAATCTCCGACAGGCAGAGACGCAACGCGAGTCGGCACCACGTCTGAACGAACCCACCTTACCAGAACTCTACTGGTTAATAAGTAAGTGACTGAAGTAAAAACAAACCTGAAGCTGAAGAAACGCTAAAGGTAAAGGGTAAAGACCGGCGAACCTGAGTGATTGAGGGAGAGACAGAGAGAGACAGACAGCTGTCAGCTGTTCTGTGTGTGAGTGATCAGAGCGGGACACAGCAACTCACCTGCATGTGTGTAGGGGAGGGGCTGTAGCCTATCACAGAACGCAGACACAGTCAGCTATCCAATGAGGATATTCATTCAATCTTTTTTTTTTTTTTTTCCGAGCACAGATATTGACTCGTATTACTCGTTTAATATTCGTACTCGGCAAAAGTGCATTATCCGTACCGGATACTCGTTTCAGCCGAGTATCCGGCTCAACTCTAGTAACGGTCACCATGGGACCTCAACTCTGAAAAACTCGCCATTCAAATGAACGGGACTGAAAATTTTATTTCGTGATCCGTTTGAATTGTGCCATGAGAAAAAAATATGTCCTCTACCTGTTTAAAACATCACGTTTCATCCCGAGAAATCAGCAGTTTGTTGTAAAGCTATTGTAGAATACAATTCAGAAGAATCCGTAACCAGAAAGACTACAAGTCGCGTAGGTGACGTCACACACCAAATGCCGCCCTTTCCCGTGTCAGTTGGTGACGTATTTTTCTGTGGGACACAGATCTGTAGTCCGTAGAGCGGTCTTTACACAAAATACATTCTTCTGTTGCCGTTTTACGATAAACGGCTCATTTCTCGGCATGAAACGTGATGTTTAAAACAGGTAGAGGACATATTTTTTTCTCATGGCACGATTCAATCGGATCACGAAATAAAAAATTTCAGTCTCATTCATTTGAATGGCGAGTTTTTCAGAGTTGAGGTCCCATGGCGCCGTTACTTCCTGCTTCCGCTTAGGCTCTCCATTTTTGGACTGAATCGAACTGAAACTTTTCTTTGAACTGAACACTTGAACTCACATTTGGACTTGAACTTAAATTTAAAGTGTCATACTTTTATTTTCACAAGTTTATATTTTTGAATGTGATTTGAATAACTGTGGTCCACTTTGATTTTGATTGTGTTTTGAAGGTTTATTCTTACCTGTAAAAGAAAGAAAAAAGAGTTAACTCAGGAAGAAAAATAGGAATTCTAAAATAGGTGCAGCCTAGAACTGGTCCAGTGGCGCAGTTAGTGGTGTGATACCGGTGCTACATGAAGCTTCACTTTTCATTCAAACAAACTAATACGACTGCCACAATTGTTAGATTTCATCAATGAGACCAACATTTATCTCCTAAAAAGAATTTAACCAGTCGGCGGTAAACCTCTACAAACCTGCGGGTAAGTTAATTAACGATCATTTCCTCCGCGGGCATGGCAACGTAGTTTGACCGGTTAACGAGCAGCTGCAGGCGGGTTGATGACGAGTCACTCTCCGCTCCTCTGCCTCGCTGGAGCTCGCTGGAGCACTTCTCCCATGGCGAAGCAAACTTCTAAACAGTCATTTGGATAAACTAACCGCACACTGGGGATCTAAACCCTTACTTTCTCGCATGAAAAAATATTAAAACTTAATAAATTAACGACCGTTTCCTCCGGCGGCATGACGATGCCGTTCGGCCGGCTAAACGAGCACTGCAGGGCGGGTTGCTGACAGTCACTTCTCCGCTCCTCTGGTGCTCGCTGGAGCTTCACTTCTCCCAACGCGGAGAAAACTTCTAAACAGCCGTCATTTGGATAAACTAACCACATATTCGGGATCTAAACCCTTACTTTCTCGCATGAAAAACGTAATAAAGTGACGAAATAACAGCGCTACAGTGGGAAATAAAACAACACGTAATGGCGGCGCGGCAGATGTCGGGGTGGTGGAAGAGAGGTGTGTTTATGAAAGCAGTCTCCACGGTGACGTCACCGTAGGAGCAGAATCAAAATCTCATAATTTTGTGGTGTGCAGCCTCGTGAGCTACTCTGGCTTAAACATAGAGCCCAAACGAAAAAACTCAGCCACTTTCAAACTCCAGATTTTCAGGCAAGTTTCCACTGAGGTCCAACACCAGTATACATGTTATAACAAGGAAAAATGCGATTTCCGGGGGATGACTCCTTTAAGTCAGTGTGTGATGTTACCAAAAACACCAACAAATGAAGAGGTCATAGCTGCTTAAAACTGTTGACTAGGGATGCAAATTATCGAGTAATTCATTAATCGATAGTTGATAGACCTTATCGATCGATGATCGATTAATTGATAAGCGGCGATTTTCCTGAGAACCTAAATTTTAGGGGAAAATTTAAGATCAACATTCCTTATGGACTTACACTAGTATTTGTTAGTTTATTTTAAGAGCACAGCACAATGAAAATGTTTAAGTAGCACGTTATTGGGACATAGAGCTCTGAGGTTGAAGTCCTATCATAATGAGATGAGATGAGAGACACCGCTGCGTTTCCATTACAGATTTTTGCAAAATAAAAGCGATATTTCTGAAACTTCGAAAAAGTGCAATTGCCATTTGCGGGTGTTTCCATTGAAAGGTATTTTGCTAATGAGCCGTAATGCGTCTTGCGTTTCTATGGTGACGGCACAGCGATCTCAGCTGCCGACAGCTGTTGCTGTTATTGTTTTTAACAAAGACAAAAACAGCGCTTGATTGCTGAAAGGCAAAGCCCGTGTGGCGCTGCAGCGGCCACAGATAAGGACGCACTCACACGGGCCAGTTGTTCCGTACCGCGCTGAAGCCCGAATGCCTCCTCTGTCCCTCGCTGGCCCGCACTCACACCACCTCCAACCCAAGCTGCTCAAGCACGGTTTCCTCCGTTGATACAGAGGGATTATTTGTTTACCAACATGGCGGATGTGCGCTTTAACCTGACTGCAGAAAGAACGGAGCCTTTTAACACCAGCGGTGATGAGGCGCTGACAACAATAAAGGTGGTTGTGTCCACACACCCGTACAGGTTTATGTGACTTAAGGTGACATGTCGGCGCAGGAGGGAGTGGGAGTGTGGATGCGAGCCAGTCTCCTTCAACCATGCACGGAAAAGGGGAATGATAGGAAAGGGTTTTCTAATTTAATGAGAAACAATGCCCAGGTCAGCAATGCATGACAATAAATATGTGGTTCATTTGTCCCCTCAAGTTACATAAACCAACACAGCGTGGACACACGCGCTGTTCTCCGCGGCTCCGCAACGAGCGCTTTTTTTTTCTTTTTCTTTTTTTTTTTTTAAATGAAGCTCCGGTAGCGACCGGCTAAACTACGGAAGGATACTGTAAACCAGCGCGGATCCGGTGTGTTTATCAAAGCTTGGTCGCCGTGCTGAGGCACCGGGTCGGTTTGAGCTGCGTTCAGGCTGCATTACAACTCCTCAGGCAGCTCCGTGTCGGCGGCTTTTTGACTCGTTACTCACTGGTCGTCTGTGTGTTAGCGATGGTACAGCCTGAGTCCCGTAAAGCTACAACAGGTGTTGTTGTCTCTTTTCACCTCCTCTCCCTCTCTCCCTTGAGTGCTGCAGTGCGCTGCGCTGCACACGTTTACACAGAGATCCGCTACATTATGTCGGCTTTGCTTGTTTACATTTCACAGTAAAACTCCCATTGAAAAGGAACGATTAATTGCAAGTAATTTAATTTAATCGATTAAATTCTTATCGACAATTAATCGATAGTCGATTAATTGTTTGCATCCCTACTGTTGACCATGAATTATGTAGCAACACTATAAGCTGCAGCTCTGATTCAAGCGTTCGTTCCTAAAGCAGTGCAATGTTTACAGGATGAACTTTGTCAGTGAGCATCTCCGTGCTTGGCCTTCACTTCACGGCAGGTGGGATAAACATAAGAGATGCTTCGCTCACAGTGACCAGCACTGCTTGTTTACTGTTGGTCAGGGAGTAGTTAGGAACCCTGCAGACAACTCAGGGTCAAGTGTTTCCCCATTGGCTTGTTTGCCTCACCTGAGTGTTGGTTCCAAGGGTTCTGACTCCAAACTTTTCATTAGTGTATTGCTGTGGAAATCTCCATGGTGGTTTTCTTTGGATGAAAATCAATCTTTTGCAAAGAAATAGTGCAGTGATCTGCTGGAACACCATGGCAGCAAACTTCAGCATTGGGTTGTTTGCCATCCTTTGACAAGAGTTTCATCAATCAATTTGTTACTTGGCTTGTTTCAGTTGGTGGGAGATGGATACCCTGTCCACCCGGGGTCCTGTATGTTTGACTACCAAGTCCTAGATAAAAGAATATGTCCGGTGGGCGTAAAGTAACTGTCACCCCCTCTGAAAAGACAAGTCTCTTCTTTAGGTGTATTTGTATCATGGATCAGTTTGATATGTCAAGAAATGGAGGGTGCATTCTTGGTGGTTTACCATTTTCTTCCTGGAAGTTGATAACTTTGAGTGGTGGTGCTAAGAGTTTGTTGGCTTTGATCCTGTATTGGTCTGTCCTTAAGGAACCCTTTTCTTCCACCTGTATGAGCTTTGACTCAGTGCTTTAGGAGAACTGGTCAGTGTATGATTCGGGGTGCAGATGGATGCTTCTCTTTGCTTGCCAACTGTTTCTTCTTCTTTGGCAGGAGGTTGGTGCAGGTTCACTTAGGATTCTCTGCACCACAAATGTCTCTTTTGCCTCTGGGATTGGCTTTGCTTCTTCATTTGTGTGTTTTGTATTATTTGGTGGGTTCCTGACTCGTGTCTGCCTTGATAGTGTTGTTAGTATGTGGTCCCATCTCCTGACAGTAAGTAGCAATGTATTGCTCTTATCTTAAGCCGTTTTCCCACTAAAATTAGCGGGTCGACGCGGGTTTTTTAAACGCGGGTCGACCCGCTAACAATCGGCATTTGGCCCCTTTCCCATTGACCAAAATGAGCCGAGTCTGACCCCCCGCTGAGGGATCAGACAGAGCATAAACCAGTCGCCCCGCTCTCATCCGCGGTGCAAGAGACACACACAGTCATGCCACAGCCGCTCGCCGCGGAGTGTCCGTCCGCCGAGGCAGACTCTCTGGCTGGCTGACCTGGAGCACCAGGACCGCGGAGGACAGAGAGTCTGCTGCGGCCGGATGACGGACGTCCGCGGCACAACACGTCAGTTAAACAGACTGTCGCTTCTTTTCTTTTCTTTTTTTCTATCGTTTTTGGTCAGTGTTCTCTGATGTTTTGATCCCAGTCTCGGATGAGAGCGGAGCGGAGCAGAGCTTTGTTTTGGTACGTGATATGAGACGCGACCGGCGCGATGACGTAGCGTCACGTAACGTTCAGTGTCATCACGTAAATTAGCGGGTTGACGCGGGTCTGGCGTTCCCACTGCAAGCCGAGCAGAGCCGAGCCGATTAAAGGCGATTTTAACCCGCGTCGCTTGCCGAGTCGTTTGACCCGCGTCGACGCGGGTCGACGCGGCTCGGTGCGCCTTTCCCACTGCCACCAAAAGCCGATTGTTAGCGGGTTTAAACTGGTTTTTTGGCCAGTGGGAAAGGGGTATTAGTGGCTTTTAATTCCTCCATCACCCGTGAACCAGGTAAGTGGAGCTTAGAGGAATTCCAGAAATTGGATTTGATTGAGCTAAAAGCAGGGGGACACTCAGCCACCTCCGCACAAATTTGCGGCACATTCTCTCCATGCTTCGACTTGAGTGATGTGAAATGACTCTAGATCTGGTCTACCATGAGCAGTTGAGATAACTTGCATTTCATTATCCTCATGGAACTGTAATCTGGAGATTAATTGAGTGGACATCAATCTGCAACTAATAAAAATGGTTTTAGCTCTTTTTTAATTCATTGTAGTTTTGTTGATGGGCAAAGTTGAGTTCTGCATTGTTTTTATTTTCAAGGTCATTAAGGTCACTCTACAGTAAGATAATATATCTAAATTGTGACGACCAGAACCATCATCATCACAACACCATGATCATGTTGCAGTGCTGTTCATAATTAACATTAGAGGCTCCACTTTAACAGGCTAGACAGGAAATGAAGACTTCTGCTTGTGCAACTGGGCATCGTGCAATACAACCTGGCACTTTAAACTGATGTGCACTTTAGGGCCTTGTGCAATACTATCTAGCACTTACATTCTTATAGGGCATCTTCAGAAGGTAAAGCTATCTTACACTGCTTGTATCTCTAGTAAACATGGCCATTTACCTAAACAAAGTGTATTTCTGAGGGCACAGTGTAGCTTTTTAAAAAAGGTCAAAACTTTTTTTTATCCCCTCTCATTTGTTTTCATTCTGGTGACTGAATAAAGAAGAAGCTCTTGACATTATCCATCGCTAAACATGGCTAAATGACACATTCACGCACACACACACACAAACAAACACACGTGCAGGGAGATAGAGAGAGGTGTTGAAAGTGAGAGAGGAAAGGGAGAGGAAAATCAATGTGGACGTAGGCCTGTAGTGGCTCGCTGTTTATCAAGACAACTGAATGGCTCTTTTTTTTTGACAAAAGCTGAAAGGGTTGTTAACAAAAGGCCATTTTGATTCCACTCGCCCCAGCCTCAGTCCAGTCTTGAGGCTATTCAACCTAGTTAATCAGACATTACGCCCTGAGCCCTTGGTTAATGGAGTCCATCACTACAATGCTGTCTTACAGCCACGCTGATATTGGGGAGTCTCTTATCACTGCTCACCAGGGGCTTTATAGTAAACAGTGGAGACCAAGGACCAAACATTACACAAAAACAATTAGCAGAACATCCCTAAAGGTGCACTGAAGCCTGGAAAAGATTTGAAATCGGGGCAGAGAACAGATTTGTTCAACCTGAAGTCCCACTACCAATTTAAGTTGAGTCTCTCTGGGGAACAAGCCTTATGGGATAGACTGTGCACATCTTTTGGTTGTTATCTACTAACACAAATGTTATTTAAGGGGACTCCTCTTATATTGTAAGATCTTCCTCTCATCATGAAATTATATTTTTACCATTATGTAACAAATGTGGTAAGTCTAATAGAGTATCAATGAATAAAATATAACTGACTGGGCGACCGGCTGCTTAAACCCCAGTATAATAACTCCATGTCACAACAGTTTTTGTAATACTTAATTACCTCAATTTGTTGGCAGTTCTATAATTACATATTCAAGCCTATCTCCTATTTACTATCTCTGATTCGAGTTGACTTAATTTCATTTTAAGACATCTGTCATACGTGATTCAATAACTGCTGTTTGTCAGTTGCCCTTTAGTCTCCATCTGAAGTCACTCAGTGGTTAAAAATGCCAACTAGTCGTGGGTGTGTAACGTGTAATCTGTGATCCTCTCTTATCTATTATGTTCGTAGCTAAATGTACGTGAAAGATTGGGTTGAAAGAGTTAGGACAAGACACTGAAGATTAAAATGGAAAATTGGAATTACAACACTGACTTTTTTTTGCAGTTAGATGGTCACAGGACTCCTGCTTTGATTCTGTGTGTGAATTTAAATTCTGGATGTTAAAGTCCTCAGTGACGGCTCCAGCACTACAGGATCTTCAGTGAAGAAGAAAAAAACCTTGTGACCAGGTAGGACATAGGCTGAAACTTAATATTCCCCTCGGAAAATCAATGTTTATCAGATTATAGACGGTAACTTCATTTGCAACTTGCTAAGTTCGCCCAAGGTAACCTTTATTCAAAGTCTGCTTATCTTGCTAATGGAAGTGTTCACTGTTTACATTTTTTAAACATTCCTCTGCCTCCTTTCTTCACCAGTGTTTCCCACTGTTGACTATTTGGGTGAGTCATCCAGTCATATGTCAAGAGCCAGCAAGGTATATTTAGCAGCCAATTTGAATGTCTTTTTATTAGTTTGAAATAACAACTGCATCTGTGATTAAATGACAAATGGAAAATCTCTTAAGGATCTATCTGTCTAGAGTCTTTTTGCTGCCACAGTCTTATTTCTGTGTAAAATATTTTCACACTTATCATAAGAACATAAATGGTCTTTTACATAGTTTGTTCTGCTGCTTCATTGTCGAGCATTCTTAGGACCATGAATCCTGCTGCATGGGTGTCCTCCTGGCAATGAATTCATAAAGTTTTTATGGGTCATATCAGCCTCTTTTCTAGCCCTGGCAATGGGAGTGTGCTGCGTGTGTGTCAGCACTGGGGGCATGCAAAAAACCATAGAGATTAGATCAACCCTGATTGACCCCCCCACCCACCCCATTCTGACTGCCACAAATAGAAACTAATTCTGTGGGAAACACTGATCTGTCCTCTCAAATACTGTTTCTCTGCCTGTCAAGCTTGTCAAGATCCGTCCTCATATAGCACATAATGCAATTTACAGTTCTAGTGGTGTCAGATTTACCACCCAATATTCTCACATATAAAAAGACCAAAGCAGGTTGGAATGACATCTGTTGCCACTTTATCAGCCGTTGGTGGCTGCCTTGTTAGCTGTTTACTTCGATTAGCCCTGTATGTTGTTTGAAAACACAATATTGACTTTGTAATAGGACTACTTCCTGCTGGTTCATTTTAAATATGCGCTTGAGTTGATTGGTTGGTTTGAGTTACAGCAAACCAACCAATCGATATTTAAATCCCTTTATCCACTTTTATTTCTTTAAATTTAGTTCGCTTGAACACTAAGCCCCTTCCCCAAACACTGACAGAATCACAGCTTAACAAACATTTGCATTACATAAAAGTACCCCTCCATTTGATGTATTGCATACCTTCATCGCAGACCATCTTCTTTATCTTGAATCTCACAATTTAAGCCTCTTTAATTATGATCACCCTACGTTTCTAGCAAGAGTTCACCAAAAGAAAGCACAGCACACCAACTTAGACTAAAAAGAAAAACCTTTATTGAACACCTCAAAAAATATGAATTTTCTTTACCTTTGGTATCAACTCATGTACCTTAATCTATAGATCTCGATAGCTCATAGAAAACAGTTTGTGTGCTAAAAGTGAAATACCAAAAATTGCACACACTGTAATCATATGTTGTAGCGAAAAGTACCACACCACTGATAGTTTAGACATTCACTGACAACACAGTTCTGACGCACTGCTCTCAGAAACTTTCCTCTTTGTATTGCAAAAGGGAAAAAGTGTGAAATCACTTATCAAAAAATTGAACAAGATGCAGACAAGCACATTGCAAAAATATATACAGAACCAACTTATTCCATCTAACAGATATTGCTGCCTCAGATAAAGTCCTTTGTTATGTTTTGGGAAACTGTAGAAAATAATGTTGTTTCAGTTGTTTTTCATTTATAGATAATGATAATTATTTAAAGTATGTTACATTAGAGTGACATCTGTGAAAGCATTTAGTTTGAAAATGATGAGAAGAGGCTGGTACTGTATCTTTCCACATGCAATGCTGACTATGTGCCCCTGACCAAGGCACTCAATTGTCACATTAGGACCCAAAGGCCTGTGAGCTCAATCCTTTTTAAGTACACAGCCATAGGGCACTGTGCACTTTGGGTTTGACCAAATTCAGCACAACACGAAAACTGATTTCACAGCTTTATATACACGTTGAAGTGTCTAATTTAAAAACATTAAAAATATCAGCCCAGGGAGGCACCCATTGCCAGGATTTGTGCCTGTACCTATCTACTGAACATTAAATCTCTTTGACCTAATTTGCATATTAAACTGCAACAGTTTGCATGCAGAGTCATTACTGAAGGAACTAGACAGTAACTCTTCAACATGCAGCTATTTCTTTGACCATAAAGTCACTATCCCTGAAATAAATGTGACTGTCGCTAGCATGCTAGCAATGCTACATGTACAACAAACCACTTAATTAAAAAACACTTATGCATTTCGATGTGATGATTGAAATATAATTTGATGGCAGAGAATCAAAGCGAAAAACATTGATAGTTTAAAATTATTACCAGTACATTCTCATTACTCTTTTTTTTTTTCTTAATCTTCTGTACTCTAAAAAAAAAACCTTTCAAAATACATGGTGTTATAAACAACGTCTGTTCTCAGAACTCTCTTTGTAATCATAGTCAGTAAACAATCAATACATTTTTTCCCGCAAAGTGAACACATTTCTGTTATGACATTTTATGAGAAAATACTTCACAGAATATTAGAAATGACACAAAATAAATTATCCTGTTCCTCTATCATTACCATAACAGTCTGAAAGCGCCTCTTCCAAAAGTCATGACAAGAACATCCTTCAAATGCTCACTCTCAGCAAGACAGATGTATTCTTTCTTTCTTTGCAGAGAAACACTTCTGCAGGTTGACTGCTTCAGATTTCGGCTCATATTGTCCAGAGGCAGTCTTAACATTTCCCTTTTTTTTTTTTTTACCAGTTCATCATTTTTACTTGCCAATACAGAGCTGATGTTAACAGCCATGTTAAATCCATCTGTACTGGCAGTCCGCCTGGACTGCCACTCTTTAGGCTTCACTATCATCACCTCTTTTATTATAGATGACTCCCTGCTGAGGGAATGTTGGCTGGAACCATGAAAAAGCCCCAAGTCATCAGCCATCACAGTGGGCCACCAGCGATGCTACCACAGGTTTGACTTCTGAAGAAGGGGCTTTGGTGATGTCAGCAGTTGGTTCACAGGAGGGACCCAACTGGGGCAGTGTGGTTGCCGGTTGATCCAGGGATGCTACCATAAATAAGAAGTCATTGGTACGTCGGGGACTAATAGCTGCTGTGCCTCTCACGGCCTTGGTGACGACCTTGGAGGAGCTCTTCATGCTGGAGCCTCGTTGAGGAGTCTGACAACGCAGCAGGGCTTGGAAACATCTGTAAAACTGGGGCAAGCATACAACACAGGCACATGATCAGAAATGCACTGTACTAGAGGAGGCAGTGAAGGACCAAACTGTGAAGACACAAGGAGCATTGCTGTAATATTTTTTGCTACTTTGGTTACAGTTAAATGCTACTCCAGACATTTGTTGCTTCTATAGGAAATCAATCACTGATGCTATTGTGTCACCTGAATTTCCATGTGGAACAATATGCTGAGGGACACTAATTATTTGTAAAGTTATAGATTTGATTAATACAAGCTGATGGTGAGAGAAAGAGAGTGGGAACAGAAAATTGATTTTTTTTGTCTCTTTTTTCTCTTAGGTAAACTAGTTAATCAAAGGGTAACTTGCATTAAAGAGCTCTTAAAGGATTGTGATGTTTGAGTTTAAACATTAAATATAAACTGGCTGGTTAAATTGAGGGAGATTTGGTCACTTGATATGTTGCTCATGATGTGGTTATTTTCATTCTCATGTGATAAGATTTCTATTTGCATTGCAACAATGAATTATCAGGTGTGTCAGTGAAAACATGAAGTGAAGCTTCAAAAAGTAGCTCCACCTCTATCAAACATTGCACAAGTTCTACGAGCTAATCAGATGAACCACAGAGAGAGAAAAGTGTTCAGGAAGAGCAAAGGTCATCACACACCGCTGTGAATCCAGACCTCTGTGGAGGGAATCACGTTTTTTTTAAAAGTATATTTTGGGGGCTTTTTATTGCTTTTAATTGACAGCACAGTGGAAAGAGAGACAGGAAACGGGGAGGCAGAGAGGGGGAATGACATGCAGGGAAGGGCTGCCCAATGCGGGATTCGAACCGGGCAGTGAGGACTATAGCCTCAACATGGGGCGGCAGCTCTACAAGTGAGCTAAACGCTGCCCCCAATCAAGGTTTTTTTCTCTTTAATTCAGCAGTGGAAGTCTTGCTGAGAGCAGAGCTCTGGTTTTTCAGGTTCCCACTCACACTGTTTTACACATGGAAGCTTGTCAGCACCTGGCTCCATGGAGCAGTCGGTGGGTTAAGGACCTTTAGGTAGTTGGTAAGAGGGGAGGTGTTGATTTTTCAACCATCTTTGTGGTGCAGCAACTTTCCAGTTTTTAGCCAGGTTCTTTAACGTTTGTGCCACCATGACCCCATCTTCAAGCTTTATCCTCAATACTGTGCCAATCCTGTCATTTGTGGACAAGTTTCAGTTTTGAGGGCTGGACTGTAGTGGAATGTACAAAGAGAAAGAGGAATGTTTTTTTTGCCACCTGAGCTTACACAGGCCTGTCAAAACTCATCTATACATTGACTTTTCTAAAAAAAAAAAGTCTAGGTTCACAGGGACAAAAATTCAACTGTGCTGCACTGTGCCTCTTAACCCTGCTATGCTACTGTATATCTGCACAAAATAGAGAGAAGAGCCTTATGCATCTTTCACGTGCTAGTGATGTGTCTAACCTCACTGCTCCCTGTTCTGTTGTTCACACTGATGAACCCCAGAGAAGCCTTGCTCTGACAATCTGAATATTGGAAGTGAGGCACCCTTCAGCATCAGTGAAATATGTGCTCTCATCCTGTCTCTGCATAGTAACTGCACAGTGGATGGTGAAGTGGTGGCAGCTATCAGTGTCTTGTTGGTTCTTCGTGTTGCTATGGAGCGTCTGTGGCGAGAGAGCAGAAATTCATTAACAGCAAACTGATGATCCAAAACTTTGGTGTCTGGCTTGTGATTGTGGAGTTGTGATCTGTAGCACTGTGCTCAGTCCACCTTATAAAAAGCTTTTTAAACCTTTAGATTTAAACCTATTGACCTCACTGCTTTCTTACTACCAGCGTCTCACTGGGTCTTTCAAATTCCTGTACCCTGTTTGTGTCAGCAATTTTTTCCTCTTTGTTGAGCTTCTGTGAGAAAATGTGGTCAGCCATAACCATCAAAAGACTGTCAGCACTTTGCCCTGCAATGTTCCAAGTGTTATCAATGCCCTCCTGTTAGAGTCTATTGGCTGAATTATAACCTATTATCGGTAATGCCCTGGTGCCTAATGTGATTGCAGCTGGAAGCAAACTATTGTGTCGAGTGTGTTGTACAAAGGCAAGTGCTGAAGCCCACTGTGCCTGTTACAACTGCACATCCTAGATTTGCACTTCAGTGGTCACATCTGTTGCAAACCTTTGGTGCCGTCATAGGAGAGAGATGCCCTTTTTCTCCAGGCATATGAAGAAAGGTTGGGATTGTAGGTGGACATGCAGCACAACTTACTTTAAAAGTGGTAATTTGGAAGTTTTCTCTGTGGCCAAAAATGTTTAGTCACGAAGGAGGTGGTTATTGTCACTCGACAAGACCTTCAGCCATTTTTGCATTTACAAGACAAGAGGTTACCGCTCAGGGAGAGCTAGCTCATGATGCGAAGCCAAGGCTAGCTGGTTAGCATGCTAACCTCAGTGGGAGACAAGATGTAACAGAGACAATAACATGGGCATTGCTTTCCACTGCTTAAAACAACTCAACAACAACATCTGAGTTAAAGGGGTAAAGTTAGATGCTGAACTTAATTTCCTATGGTACGTTGACCTTTGTTAATGCTACCGCTTAGCAGTAACAAAAAAGCAGGGGACTTGAGCTTTCTCTCATCGCAGACTTGCCAATATAAACTTAAAAAACTTAAATGATTTCCACCTTAGCAAGTGTTTTATTCACCTAACCACAGCTCTCTGCCAAAGTCACAATCCTTACCTAACCAGGTAAGGATTGTGACTTTGGCTGAGTAAGAATTTAAAAAACAGTCAGTACTCTATATACATGTCTGGCTGAAGTCTTGGCTGTAGAGTTGAGAGTAACTTACAATAAGTGTGGCCTTGTTTGCACTGGTTAATAGTTTATGTGATGATCAAAGGTCTGGCTACATACAGTACCCAACAAGCTTGCTCCCTTGTGTCTGGAGGAAATGATTTGTGAGCTGGAGCATCACTGTAGCACAATGCTTCGTTTATTATGGTGTGTTGTTGTGACATATTTTTAACTCTTATCAAAATATCAATGCTAATGAGATTTTCTATATTGCAGTATTGCGATAACAATTCGATTAATTGTTCAGCCCTAGGCCAGATGGCTGGAGATATTACCATAAACACATTTGCTCAAACTGATAACATTGTCTCAGCGAGTCCACATAAACTATTAGGCTACAGGTCCACACCTCCATACTGTGGTTTTACTGGGAAAAAAAATGTGCAAAGAAAAGGGCAGGCTCCAAGCTACAGAGGAAAGGCACTAAAGTCTACACACCATCTGTCAGGGTATAATAAATAGTGAATGGACACCTGGATACATTTTTCAATGCGAGTGTTCACCAGATCTGGAAGTCTCAGGATTATGATTTCATGCAGATCTTCCCGTATTACACCAACCTCTGCACCTACAGAGAGCCACAGCTGCTGATGGACAGATAGGGGGATTCTGAATAATTGAGGACCCCAGCAGCAGGTTGAAAGCATAACAATGCATTCAGGGTATTTGGCTATGCTTTAAATTCTAGGCATTTCCAGCCACATCCAAGGCATACCCACAACACAAAGGCAAACACTAGACCACAATTTGGACCATTTTCAGTCCTCTTCCCGTGCTCCTGTTAGCGTGGTCTGATGCCACTCTTGAGTAAACGTAGTATACTTAGTATACTTAGAATGTTATGTATACTTATAGTCTACTACATTTTATCATGAGGTGCAGAACATGATGAATCTTTCACAGTGTCTAGTCAGAGTAAATGAAATACACATACTGAAAGCAATTCAACTGTACTGTTAGAAAAGGACAGATAAATGCATAGATAAGACACACAGATTCAGACATTCAAAAAAACAGATTAAATAAAACGTGTACAAGTTAACATGAAGCCCAAAAAAACTGCAGGAGAGAGGTGCAATGCTGTGTGCAATGCTGAGAAACACCACCAATATAATACTAATAATAAATCTCATGTAACAGCTTCAACCAGCTTCCTCTTGTTAAAGCATAACCCAGACCTATATCTTTCTTATTGTCAACAAACCCTATAAAAACCAATAATGAAATTATCCCACCAACAAATGTTCTTTCTGTAGCCTGATATATATCATACTCCTCTGTGCCTCAGAGCTGCACTGCTGTCCAAAAGTTATTGAAATATTAAAAAAGAACCATGAACCATGTTGCTTCATTAAATGAGTGATTGCAATGAACATGGGCACTGTCGTTTATTTTGAGTTGGCATGCTGGTACACGAAACCCACAGTTGAGAACAGTCTCAACACATGCAGCATTTACTGCACTTGAAACTGTAGTAAAGATGCTGTTTGGAGGAATCGTCTCTCATTTTTAAAAACAGAAACATTTCTATGCATTGCAATATGGTTTTAAAGATATATGATAAGAATAAATGGGCTGGGGACTAAGCCATTGACAAGCTGAAGAAGTCGAACAGTATTGACAGCAAAAATATTTCATATTTCCAGCTCTGCTCTTAAACTATGGACCCGAGTACTTTTCAGCTTAATGTCTCAGACATGAATTTTTTAACACATCACACACTCATCTCGTAGAATTTTCATAGCCACTGACTTGACATTGAGCTACTACATCGCTGTCAATCAAACGCTTGTATGAAAAGATGTGGAGATGCCTCTGGACATAACTGAACATTCTCCTTCTGTATCTATGAGCAACATATTGGTCCCCGTTCTCAGTGTGTCTGTAACCTATAGGTCATGTAAGAGTGAAGGCTAGCGTGGAGATGTGAGGGAACGGGACGAGCAGCACCTCCGTTCCCCTCAGCTGTCCTTACAACACGCTGGAGAGAGTGCTGGAAAGATGGAAGAGAGGGAAATGGAGACAACAGGCAAGTGGTAGAGGGTGAAGTTAGTTAAGACAGAAGCATCAGGGCTGAGGTCAAGGGAAAGGTGAAGGCAATGACAGATAAAAGATAAAGCATGACAGGGAGATGGAAGGAGTGAGATGCACTGATAGTATTTTGGAAAGGGGAGGTTGGACATGACTCAGACGGGGTCATCTCATACCAGTCACATCAGGTTTAGTTGATTCCTTCTATGATCTGGACTGATGCTTTACGGGTAGAAGATGACAACCCAGAGGGTCAAAGGTCAGCCATCATCTCAGACAATAAGACCTTCTCTCACTTATGTTATTTTCTAAAGCAGGGGACGCCTGCTTGGATCCAGGAGTTTCTGTTTCTACGTGACTGTGCAGCCAGAGAATTTCATTAGCAGTTCACTCACGTCGGCTTTGCAAGAGGAGACATCAGTTTTGTTTGTTGTGTAAAAGTCCAACATAATCTGAAAAATATGAGGTAAGCAGTTTTTCATATCCAGACTACAGAGCTGGCTGCAAAAATGAACAGGTCCTCTTCCTTTAATTTAATTCTTTGTGACACTAATAATAGAGACTTTGCAGTGTTCTCACTACAGCATGAGAACACTTCAACTGTAGACAGTCAATCACTTCAGTACATTATACTTAATGCAGTTTAAGGGATCTAAATGAAATAAGCCAATGGCAGGAAGCCTTAAGCCTCTTTTAAAGGCATCAGCAGATATCCCACTACTTCATTTAACAAATGTGTGGTTTCATTTGTCCTAGTAAACTCCCCAGTTCTGCAAAGCACCCTGTAAAAAAAACAAACTAAAAAGGTAATACAGTAAATCTGAGAGCGCAAGTCAGAAAAAATAATGACTGTCACACAGACACATGTGAACAGAATGACAATCATCTGATTTCCTCTCAGGATTTCCCAGCACATTTTCAATTCGGCAAAAGGCTGTGCTGTGTTTATATTGTGTGTATCAATCATTTCCTCACAGAGCAATCAGTCGCTGGAACTTTCAAGTTGCACAGGTTTGGATTTCATTTCCGTGAACCACAGATGTAATGTTTCCTCTCAGGTGAGTTGCCTCAGACTTTCTCTTCTTTGGCAACACATCTGTTCAAGTTTGTGTTTGAAGTGGCTGATGATTATGTTTCCTGTCATGTCATGCAAGGTTCCAAAAGAGCCTTGAAAGTTTGTCAATTATTTTTTCTTTTGAATATTTTTTGGCTAGAGTATCACTGCATGCGTGCAAGAGATCACATCATGTGTCACTGTAATACAGCACTATTGAGATGTTTTTGCCCATTCAAGGCCTTCTCTCCTTTAATTGTTGTCTTTAAATCCTGCTAGTTCTCCTTCTAAAAACAATCATTAAATAACTGTCGTCAGCTGCAATACCTGTGAGCTCCAACAGAGAATTAAGTGTTCATTTCATGAAGCCCAGTAGACTGTAACTGTCATATCTGCCTGCCAAGGACTCACTGCACCGTTGAGCTCTCTTTTTTATTACACCAGACAAAGGACAAAGTTTTGGTTCCAAAATGAATGTCTGTGCTTAATTATAGGACCAAAGTGTAGGATTTTCGGAGGATCTGCTGATAGAACTGGAATAAAAATATCAGAATTATTTCCTTATAAGTATATTATTACCTGAAATTAAGACTTGTTGTGTTTTTATTACTATAGAGCTAGGCCTGTAGGGTCCAAGTCTTTTCCACAGAACCAATCATGTTGCACTGCAATCTCTCTACAGTAGCCCGGAATGGACAAAGGGCTCTAGAGAAGTTTTTCAGCTTTTTTTTTTCTTTTTTCTTTTCCTCCAGCTTTGGAAAGGGAGGAGTGAGCGCAAGGTTACTGAGTTTGTGTCCCTGCCAGATGGCTCTCAGTTCTATATAGTGGACTATATCAAAATTTAAATAAAATGAAGTATCCAGTTCTGTCGCTCAGGAGGTTCGAAATTAAGCAATAAGGCTGAAACAATTTGCCTAATATTGCTGCTGTCCGAACTTTATGATGACTCAAAACAGATGATACTGGACTGGAGCTTACAGCCACAACATTTCAGGTCAGCCAGTTGTTTTTTCGCCTGAGTCTATTCATTTAACTCAGTGCTTCACTGGAGTTCACCAAAAACTTCTCTCCTGAGAGTCTCTACAAGTAGGACATGAAAGTAGGGTAGCAGAGACAACAGTGCATACACTGTATTATATGTAATGCCAAAGGGGTAATTAAAATAAGGTGCTATTATAATTATCCAATTAAAAAGATGATCATATAAAGACAATATAAGGCCATACAACTTTGAGGTATGTCAGCCTTAATGGCTCCTAAAATCATCTCGCAAATGCATTTCCTATTTAAGTCAAACTGTGATTTGAAAATTAATATTACAAACTGACCATTTAGTGAAATATATTGATCACACTGGAAAAGATGAGCTGAAGAAAAACTGTGGACTTTGTCTGGGAGTAACTGCATCATTATCTGTAAGTCTGTTGGTTGTTTCTATCAGTTCATTTCATTTTGAAAGTCCTTTCATACTTCTCCAGTTTCACTCTATTATCACAATATCAAAAAAAGAAGTAAAACAAAACAAAATCTGAGATAACTTTTTATAATAACAACTATCCTTCAGAGATAAAATAATACTGTATGTCCTGCCGGTTGAAACGAAGGAATTTGCGTTTTCTTACACTTTTTACATCCACCTGATGTGCACTGCCTGAAGCTGGAGATTTGTCCCAATTAACTGAAATGTCTGTGTTAATGATTTTCATAAGGGCCATTAGTAAATGGATATTTAAAGACAAAACTGCAAAAAGCAAGCCCCATCCCAACTCAGGGAGGTGAAGCAGCGTAACACAATTTATTCCTGCGTCTGTTCCACACACACACACACACACACAATCCTGACAGCAGTGGCTTGAACTATTGCATCAGCTGACAGTTGTATTACAAGAATTAGCAAGCAGTATGGATCAATAACTAACCTTGAGTAAATCTTGGAATAGACTGTGTGTGAAAGAAGTGAGAACGTGAGTAATAAAAGAATAAATACTTAAACCAACCCAGTTATTTGGAGTTAATCACTCAGTAAATCACAGGCCGTGCCAAACTGTCAGTCATGATGAATCAGTTCTCAACAATGAAATGGGAATATGTGGAAATGACACCACCTGTCAGTTTGCGTGCCATAGTTTCACTGCTTGAGTCTGTTCCTCTTGACAGTAAGTAATTACACAGTCATTGGGAATAATGCTCCTGCAGTTTATCAACAGACGAGTTGTTCTTTTGAAGCACTGCTGGGTGTCTTGTGTTGTCTCTGAGCTAACAATTACTTCTGACTGCTGCTTGATGAAATGTGACTCAATGTGGCTGCAGTGTTTGTAATTATGATTAGAACTGATTTACATTTTGGTAAAGATGCTTCATTACGTTTAGAAATTGTGCTTTTATACTTAATCCCTGGAACAGATTTAACAGAATAAAGTATGTTAAAGCAGAAGTAAGCAGAATATTTGTGTTAATATAAGTCTTAAATAGTTATATCTTCTGGCGGCAATCACTTATATAGAGTGTTTGGTCTGAAACACGGGTCTGTCAGTCACTCTGCTCTGCTGTAAGCCGAGGAGAAAACTTTCCTTGTATCCTACAACCTTTATCCAATGAGGAGAGAGAACGGCATAAAGGGGCGGTCCTCTCTGTGTGTGCAGCCAAGGGATGCGCGTGAATGTGGTGACTGTAATAGATGAGTTTTGTTATGTTTGGATAGCACAAGGCTAGCTGTCTTGGCCTCTTTCTGATCTGTGTGTTATCAGCTTCCCTGGCTGTATTCACATACAGGTAGGCCCTGTTCATACTGTCCCTGGTATTAACATCTGTCTCAGACAGTTATAAGTCCGGGTGTAAACACACCCACGACACATTTGAGATCCGGTCACTTAGACCTCGTTTAGAGGTGGTCTGTGCCTCATGTGGTCACACTTCTTTATCAGTGCGAACGCAAAGACGTCCCTGACACATTGAAGGACCGATTACAGCTAATATTTGACTATCTCAACCAGACAACACTTTATTTTATCATAGGAGATGAGCTGATTTAATTCAGTCAACCCCTCCTTCTCCCTCTCTCCCACACAAGCACATTGACCACTGACCTGTCGATTGGTGAAGAACAACAACTCATTACTATTGTATGCATTGTATTATAATTTGCATATAGAGTCAGAAAGTGATATCCAATCACAAGTGGTGTTATGGAGATGCATTTGGAAGCAGGTGCGAAGAGATGAACTTACCACAGATCAGATCACAGGGTAGGGATCATCTCCATGCGCAAAGACAACTACTGTAAGAATATTTCTCGCTAAGTTGAACTATTCCTTCAGTCTTGAGGTCCTCTCCCTTTTATATGCACAAGGCTTTTTTTTTTTTTTTTTTTTACTGCAACTGACTGCAATGGAAGCTCTGACAAACTGTGCTTGCCATGAGTCATCTCAAATGTTTACCTGCTTACTTTTGGACCTTGAAAAGTGTGTTTATGTATGTGCGTGTGTGTGTAAATAAGAAGCAGTGAACTTTACTTTGCAGTTACTTGAGGAATTGCCAGTAGACTCAGAGTTTATGGGGCAACAGTAATGACTCCTCTGTCCCCTGTGTGCCCTTTTCCTATCAGATCTTTCAGCAAAGCTCTCGTGCACCGATGCACACGACAGACACACGGTGCAAACAACATGTTTTTCACGTGAGAAGAAAAGACGGTTAGTGAACTTACCCGTCGTCCGGCCGCTTGGCTGTGACCGCCGCTGATCGTTGGTGGGACAAATGCACACCAGCTGCCTCTTGTATCTGTACAGCATTTTTAGTCTTCAACTCGCCTCAACTCACAGTTTCCATAGTAACGGGCTGGGAGGAATTGAAGACTGAAAATGACATACAGGACATTCGGTGTCCCTCTACCCCCACTTTCGCTCTCTCTCCCGCTTTCATGAGGTCGATGATGTGTGGGCTAAAATGTCCCTGTAAGGTCTGTTAGCCGCTCTGACGGCACAGTGGCCACTAGAGCATGAGGGGAGGGTTAGATGGAATCTTGCACCTCCACATGCTATGGCAACATCTGGAGCAGGGTGTCATCTTGTGTTGATCTCCCATAACTTTTAATAGTATAGTATATGAGCAAAGTTAGGGTTGAAGGCAAAGTATTAAACTTGACTGGTTTTGGAAAACGATAAGAAATCCATTGCAATATATAGTACTGTATGTAATTCTCTGTACAGTTCATGAAATCCCTCTGGCTGAGTCTGAGGGAAATTCCCTAAAGCCCTTACACAGCGTTTTGTGCTTTACTTAATAGACCAGAGTGAGATGATGAAGATTACATTGAGGACAAAAAAGTTTTATCGGTCGGCCCCAGTGGGAGTGAAGGACAATCTTGTTATCTTCTCCTATTTTTTTCCCACCATGATGAACTGTGTTTCAGAAAGGAGCAAAACATCTTAAATCTTAAGTTTCAATGTTTTGTTTTGTACAAAGAGTTTTACTTCAGAGAAGAACTTGGTATAAAGAACAAAGTGGAGTTAACTTTTGGAAAGCTACACATTGAGATAAAAGTAGTAGGCAGCAAAATGTGTCCAATGATAGGTTATTAAGTCTGTGAAAGCAGTGTTGTCATCTGTCAACCAACCCTGCCTATACACAAAAGAAGTTTAATTCAGACTATTTTCACCCAGGCCCATATTTGCCTAGTTTTTCCCATTTTGTTGCTGGATTCTGGTCAAACTTCACTTTCTCCATTTTAGGCTACAGCTTCATGCACAGTGCTTGTCATTCACCAGTGCTGACGTTCTCCTTAACACCAAGACAACCAGGACAAGCTCCAGCAGTCAAACCTATAATCCAATTTCTGATAATTCGCTGCTTAAAACACACGCATGCTGCAGCAGAAGGTGACTGACAAGTACTGTAGACCGTTAAAGTATTCTGAATGCTCTGGAACTGCAAACTGTCAACATAGTAAAACTGTCCATGTCAACTTCTTGTACAGTAGCTCCTGTTATGGCACATCTGTGCTTGTGTCCATGTGCTACATAGCAACTTTATAGCCACCGATCTAATGACATGAATAGGTGTTGAAGTGAATTTTTGTTTGCCAAATGAGTAACATGCATTTTAAACAGTTTAAATCTCAACCAAAGCATACATGTAAATATAAAGGGGTTGATTTGTACTGTAAAAGAGGTAAATTGCCCCCTTTTATACATTGCACTATATTGTTTTATTTTATATACAGTACAGTATGTCTTCTAAAAACTTTTCTAAACTTTTCTAAAAAAAGATGTTTGTACTGGAGCGTCTAGGTCCTTGTGTTTACAACATTTAAATCAAATAGTTGAACATAGCCTAATCTATTTAAAGGACTTTTAGATGCCCAAAGAGGTAATGTGACAAAAGTAATTTAATGTAACAGAAATATTCATAACATTAAATTATTTTACACATGATTTATCTCTAACCACAGCCTGAGGCAGAGTTGCCTGCTTGCTAATCCAGTGATTGTCAACAATGATGATTAAGCATCAAATAAGTAATCTCAGTCGCACTGTTATCATCAATCAGTGTAATGTAATGCATTATTCAGAATATCTCTGACTCAACTGTTAGTTGATCTACAGTGAAGCAGCACCGTCAGTCATATTGTTAGAAAACACCAGGAAATTAAGAGCTTGTTAAAGTACCTTATCATATCATTCCTTCTGGGGCAAAACTGCACCAGCACTCCTGCTGATTAGGCAATGTGTCTCATTAAATAAGATTTAAATTCACCAAAGACCTTTGCTGGAAATAGCCTGATCTAATTTTCAGGAAAGAGAATCTCAAATCCATCTCAAACATTGTTCTGGAGTCAAAGCCCCATCCTGAACCTGGAACTGCTAAATAAAGAGGCTCCAACTGCATGATTCAACAAAAACACACTTGTTTTCATCAGTCTGTGGACTGAATTAAATACCACAAACAGGCAAGAGTTGCATGATAAATGTGACACCACTTTTAAGGTCTGCGGTGATTAATTATTTGGATACAAAGGCTTTGTGTCCCCCAGTCCTTGATCAATAATCTAGTGTGTGAGTGTACAGCTAGAATCAGAAGCGGATCTCCACATGTTAGCCACTAGAGGCACAACATGACGCTGATGTTAGAGTTCACTTCCCAACACTGGCTGTTTGTGTGCTTTCATCCTGTGCCCTGTCTGTCCGTCTGGCCTCCAGCCTGAGAAGTACTGGCAGAGCCTGCGCAGGCGTCACTGCTGGCCCCAAAACTTTGTTTGTCTTTTCTTTGCAGTTTGTGACACAAGTGTTTCAGTATTCCTGAAGTTTACGCGACAACAAAGTTAAAGACCCTGAGAACTTCGTAATTCAGTCTCCATGGGATCCTGTATTAACATATTGTATATATACATATATATATACACATATACATATACATATACATATACATATACATAAACACACACACACACATATATATATATATATATATATATATATAGCTTGAAATAACAGCAATATGAATGGAAAGCATAAGGAACATCCAGATCTGGACGTTTCTTATGCTTTCCATTCATGGTATTAAAAAATCAGCTGACAGAGGGAGAGCAGCCTCGTTTGGTGATAAGAAGAACAGGTTCTTTAGTGTAGGAACATGAGGAGAAAAAACATGCAGGTTTTCTGTAACATTATAACTAAGGCTGCGCCACCCCCCCTCCCCCTCTCATCTCCCTCCCCAGGCTGAATGAACAGGCGATTGGGGGGAAAAAACAAACAAAAACAATTGCTAGTCGAAGCGGTAAAAGCGTTAAAAGCATTGCGTGTTAACGCTTTAACTTTGACAGAGTGATCATAATGATGGGGAAAGAAAATGCATTATTCAAACTCAGACGGTGGAGGGATTCGATCCAACACAGGAGCAAGGTTTTTGATCACAAGACGAGGTGCTTTACCAGTTGAACTACACGTTACACTCACTCTGCACTGTCAACGGCTGAGTGACAAGTGAGCTTGCGCATCTATGGGCCTGCAGGCGTGTTGTTGCCACCTATTGGTCTGGACATGGAACAACAGTAGATGATGCGCAAGAGAAAAAAAAACTGTGACGGCTGCGCAGCGGCCGGCGGCGGCCGTCCTGCCGTACCGGCCGTTCTGGTATTCTCCAGAACATCCAGATGGCCAGTCCGCCCCTGCCCTGGGGTGAACGAGGTGACAGTTAGTGTCAATCAAAGGTGATCAAACCCACACAGTTATATTGAAGCACTTAGTCAGCTGGCAGTGCCAACTACCTTAAGTATTTTTTGATTTATAGTTTTTATCTACACCTTTAGACATTTTGGGAAATTTGCTTATTTTCAGTCAGGAGACAGTTGGTGCCTTTAGAGGTCCCATATTTATTATTTATTTTTCCTCTCAATGTTTTCTCCCTGGAGCTCTTGCAACATTGTTTTTACAGTCAGGCTAAGAAGATATCTTTCTTCTGATTGGCTGTCTGTTGTCTTCGTGATTGAAAAAAAAAACAGCATATTTGAGCAGTAAAGTCTCAGAGAAACAAAATGCTGGGAGGTAAAACGGTGGTCTAGGTGGGCAGAGCTATGTCTGCTTTGTTGTGACATCAGAAAGTGAAGGCTGTGTATATTGCTCTGTGGAGGGAGCATTTCAACGCATTCAAAGAATGAATGTGGCACCTAACCTGGGCATCTATGGGACCTTTAAGGATAAAGCAAACAGGTAGTGTTACACTTACTGTATAGCGTGACACAAAGGAGGAACAGCTTCCCTGGCTCTTTTTGAAGGTGACAAGATCTGTCCATTGCCTAATAGAGCTAATTCATTTACACAATTTATCTAATTAGTGAAACTATTACAAATACCAGTGTTTCCCACAGGTCAGAAATGTACTTGGAGTCAGAGCTGGTGGAGATGGGTGGTTTTATCTATATATGACAAAAGACAAATATGTGTGACCTTTAACACAGTATTTACATTAATTCAACATAATATTTCACAGACTGGAGCCCCACAGCCCTCTCCTCCATCTACCCACATGGGAGTAAGACAAAGTAAAAGCTATAAAGAATAAATTACTTTTAGCGGTACAAAGATGGCTCTGTTTGTCAGAGCACTTCATCTTTCTGTGGTTTTTCAAAGAGGGGCTCCAATGCCTGGTCATATGGGAACACCTCTGGTGCTGGTCCATTTATCGCTGCTCCCTTTTCAGTCTGTTTCTCAAATCAGCTTTGACCTGAAAACCAGATGAAAAACAGCCACTTGGCTTTAAATGAACTTGGCAGAAATTATATGCAAAATCTGATTTAATGGCGTTAGATAAAATAAACACTTACCCTGTTCACTCAAGAACCAGTTCAAAAATCTCTGTCAGGTTACACTGGAGTTTGGGCATGACTGGGAAGAAGGCAGACCCCAAGTTACGTGTTTTTTTTTTTTTTTTTTTTTTTTAAGTATTTTTTTTTGGCGTTTTTGCCTTTATCTGATAGCACAGTGAGATAGACAGGAAAGGGGGAGGCAGAGAGAGGGGGAATGACATGCAGGAAATGTCTGCCCGACGCAGGATTCGAACCGGGGACGCCTGCGTTGAGGGCTGTAGCCTCTACATGGGGCGGCTGCCTCAACCACTGCCAGTAAACCCGGAACTCCATTGTGCTTTTCGCACTACCAGTTCCCTCGTCTAAAAGTCTATATGTTTTTTGAATGGGATAATACCTCAAATTAGGTCTGTGGTTAACAAAAGCTTAAGCGAGTTTCAGGTTTACACCCGGTCAGGGACAGGGGCAAGAGTGTTCTTACGTATATTATTTTATGTTATTTATGGGTCTTCAACAAGTAAAAACAGCCTGATTTCCCCATTATGCAATGTTTTTAAAATAAAGCAGCTGAAATCAGTCAAAAGCTTAGTGGTCCGTTAAAGCCTAACGTTAGCTTTTTACTTCTGGTGATCGCATTAAAGCTTCAAAATACGGTATAAAAGGTGTTCATATGTGAAGATTATCTCACTGAACAAAACTTGTAAGTATCATTAGCCACAGAGCTTATTTTCTGACATAATCCAAAACAAAATTCCCATTCACTTTCTTTTCCCGGGAACCAGCACGATGCTAAACTTCCGTTTTTTTTTTTTTACATCAGCCCAGCACACTCCATACACCGCTGAGTCCTTTGGCTAACACTCAGTGTAGCGGCTACTTTGTTCCCTGTAAAAAAAATTCTGAGGCAATACTAGAGAACTGCAAACCGACAGTCGTAGAAATTCTGTCATGATCAATTATACTATGATTTTCAAAAACAACGTGGATTATGCAGCCACGAGGGCATGAAGAGACAAAATTAACATTGACTGCGACTTTTCATGTCAACACCATATGAAGCAGGTGGATGTTGTTGTTTTTTTTTTTTTTTAAATGCCACAGTGACACAGGACACTACAACACTGTGGTTATTGTGCCTAAACAAATATGAACAGTGCAATCAAACTCAAGCCCTCTTTCAGGTTTTGAACTGGGTGTACACATCGGAGGAACAGACACAGCTTCACATGGCCATTGATTTTTCCCCGAAGCCTGAACTCGTGCTCTGCTGCAACAACTGAGATTTCAATCATCGGCGCCACTTCAGCATAAACTCTCATGTTTTTCTTGCTGTCGTGGATTTACTTCTGATTCCAATTTTGCTGTGTTATCCTTCAACAATGTTTTTTTCCTACATATCTAGAACTTTCTACTTCAACTTAATGCTACAGCACAGTATTTTTTTTTGCATCCTACCACTGTTAAATTCCCCCTGGACAAGGTGTTTATTTGTTGATAGTGGGGGATGTGTGTGGCGTTCTTGTCCACTAGTTAATCAATCTTAATAAAAAATGCTAAAATGGGTCACCAAACACACTTTGGCAGTTAATAAATCTGGGCAGCCATCCATGTAAACTCTGTGGGTAGTTAAATCTACCTCCATCCCCCTTTTCTTTATTTCTCTCTCTCTCTCCCACTCTCACCTCAGCTGTGTGTCATTTCAAATTAAAAGCCTTTTGCAGAGTTTATAATTGCAACTCCTTGTCATGCAGTGACAGCAAGAACTGCAGCAGTGGTTGGCTGCTGCATGATGTATAGGGACGACATCATCTTTATTTATAACAGAGTATAAGCAAAGTATTGATCACCTGTGCCAGACAGTGAATATGTTTATTTTCCCAAATGCTGAAGAATTCTTTAAATATAATCAGCAGATCTTTGAAATAATTGATAACAGATTTGAAGGAGTTTTCTAATGTGAAGGTTATTCAAGGGTCACACGGGACACGCACAGATATAGAAAGTTTGAATTGCTGGTAATAGTGGTCATGTATCAGTACGTCGTGGGGTCATTGTGTCATTTTGATTAATCACCTCACAGCAACTAAAAATTTAATGAAGCAGAAGTGCTTGTAAAGCATAGTAATAGTCCCCGTCCACTTATAACAGCTACCTGGAAAAAACAGCACACAATTAAAGATAACTCCCCCAAGCTATTCATCATATTGTCTAAAGTGGGCGTGGGCCAAAGTTAATAGAGACCTACTGTGAGTTTAATTATCAACACTTCAGATGGCTGGTGTCTTTGTGACACTGCAAATATCTGTTCTGCTTTGACAAGCAGTCAGCAGGTTGCAGGACTCACATGAAGGGCTTGGCTCAGTTGATCACAAATATATTAGATTAGTTCGATGTGGCCTCAAGTGCACCGAATGCCAACTCCTTTCAAGTTGTTGCATTGCTGATGTCATGAGTTGGCTCGTGCAAAATGAATAGGTACAACATATTTTAAGTGTTAAGTTGCTCCAAACAAGTTGAATATGTAACAAACAACTTTATACACTGTAAAAAAAAATAAAAAAAAATAGATGTAATATAATTTGGAGCCACTGAGCCTCTGGGATTCCATCTGATAGGAAAATAAAACAATGACTCATTAGCCCACCTTGAAAACAGTCAAGATGGTTGGTCTCAGTAGATGAAGTGACCTCCGCCCACATCTTTGTGACAGTAAAAGACAAACAGGACTGACCCCAGGCCAGCTACAGCCCTCACCTCCTCCATACTTCCCTCCCTCCCTCCCTCCCTCTCTCTCTCTCTCACCTGTTTATTCATGAAGACGTAGATGACCGGGTTGATGACCGTGCTGGTCTTAGCCAGGACTGAGGGGATGATGCTGGCCTCGGGCGTGACCAGGCCTGGTGGCCCGAAGGTGGCCAACAAGGCCATGATACCGTACGGCAGCCAGCACAAGAGGTAGCAGATCACCATGACAACCACCATGAATAACACGCGCTGCTCACGCTTCCTGCTCATCGACGCGTTGATCCCGCTCACCTGCACATATGAAGAGGGAAAGGGGAGGGAGGAAGAGAAATTGGACTTTAATGAGGTAGCAGTCTCCTGTGATGACACAATGTGTTGAGACATTTTGCTGTCACAATGCATCTGACCTTCCCCCACTGGGAGAGAGCTGTTAGGAGCAGAGGAGTCTTGGAAATAGACTGAAGGAGTGACAGGAGAGAGAGCAGGTCAGGTGGGTTGAAGAGAGATATTGAAAGACGTTCAGAGAGGTGTAGAGAGCAGGAAAGGGACAGAGGGAGAGGCTGAGACTCATCTCTACACCTACATAACGAGTCTAATCAGAGACGGCTAGTGGAAGAAAGTGACAGGGAGTGTTTTCATTCATCAGTGGGTTTCCTGGAAGTCTTGATGTCAAACATGAAGCTGAAGTGGTGCAAACAGAGAAATGCACACAGTCATTCAGTGATGTAAACATGCACACAAGCTGTCTATCACGGATTAAATTACATTTAATTGCAATAAGATAACACTTACGCATAGGTTGGTTAAGCATATTAACATTTGAGGAATAAGTCCAAAGGTGACAAAATCCACATACCAGCCCCTGTAAAGTGAACTCAATAATGTACTTTATCTTGGTTGTTTAATATGTACAAAAGCACGATGTAGAATCGACAATTCATCATTTTAAAGTGGTGATTTGGAGCACTATTTTTCAGAGGGACTTTGTGAGTTTCTGCTGGACAGATGTTAAGTAGTAAAAAGTATCTTTGGGGACATGTTGTTACCTTTGGACAGAGACAAGCTTACTGTGGAACCCTTTTTCCTTAGAACACTGCTGCAAATTGAAGTCACAAAAGATACAGTTGCGCGACTCTGCAGGAGTCTTGAAACAATGGACACACTAAATAGAGACACATCGTGTCTGATTGAGGCTGAGAGCGAAAAAATAGAACGGTTTCAAATAGCTATCATTAGGTTAGATAGAGTTTTATGATGTATTGATATTCACTTTGAGTGCTGCTGTACCACACATTGCAGTGCATACAGATCTGGGTGGTTTGCAGTGTTGCAGGTTTAGACCCAGTTCCAAATGGTACAGTAATACAGCTGGAATCTTTCATCATTGGCAGATGAATCTGATTGTATGAGGATGGACAGCTAAAGGCTAATACATGCACTCACCTGCACATGAACACACCTTCACTCTCACACACTTGAGCTGTCTCCATTTGTTTCTCTGCTTGATGGCCCCATGTCGAGTGCTGTCACTCAATTTCATCGTCATAGAGACACATGCTGACAGCTAGCCAGTTTCAGGAAGGGCTCAAGCTGTGGCAGGTTTGTGCTTCTTTTGGGGGAGGTGGTTTGGAAAGGTGGGGTGAGGCGCTCTACTGTGCATGAAGCTACACACACACGCAAGTAAAACACTCAAAGAGGAAAAGACTTTTAGATTAGCATTTAGAAGAAGAAAAAAAACAATCATGGGCCCAGAGATCAGTCTTCATAACTCACATGACAGCTAATAATGCAGAAAATATTCTTGGCACTTTCTGTTATCCACTTAATCATGCCTATCAAACCTTCTTTTAATAGATATTTTCAATTTCCCAATGTTCCATCCATATGCTTTAAATGCTATAAAGCTTTTACAAAATATATGGAAAAGTATAATTGGGTATTTCTCTCCTGCATTATTCAGTTCACATGACACTAACCAGGCTGTAAAGTGACACGTCCCTATATGGACACCGTCATACTGTCACTCACACTGTGCCATTTGCATGAATACACATTACTGTCAGTGTTTGTGGAAAATTACTTGTATGACAAACACTTTTCCCCTGTCGCAGACTAATCAAGCCAAACCAATGACCGTCAGCCTCTCCTCTATATTTCACTCATTTACACTTCTGCAGTTGAGAATTTAGGGTGTGTTCATGCACAGCGTGTTGAGGTTTAAATAGGAATAAAGTTTTTATTGCCTTTATTTATTAATTTTTTTGTGTGTTTTAATACACTGTGTGTTTTTACGTTACCTTTTTACTTCACTGTTTGTGATCTGTGTTGTTGTCTGTATTGTCTTGCTGCTGCTCTGTGACATTTTAAATTTCCCCTCGGGGATTAAATAAAGTATTTCTATTTCTATTTCTTAGTTTGCTTTAGGCAAACTGTATTGTGCGTTGTCTGGAGCAGCTGGCTTAGTATAGTTTATGAGACAATGGGTTCTTGATGTACAGAGGTAAACAAAATTTCTATCTGTCGTTTCTAGCTGGCGACCCTCTTCATAAATCGTCTCCTATCTGAAATTTGTAATACACACTATGATTGCCTAAGAGTGGGGGGTGGGTAAGCATAACAAATGCATATAGTCTTTTATGTAGAGTCTATTTCTTTTTTTGCTCTTTCGATCATCATCATTATCATTATTATTTCTTATTATTTGGGGTCAGCAATGAAAGCGTAGACCTCATTTAATTGCCTGCTATATGTATTATTATGGCTCGTATAATTATTTTCATTATTATTACTATCACAGGAAATGACAACCATGATTCATCAAGATGGGGTTGGTGCCAAAGAAAAATGTTACCTCGCCTTTTTGGCAATATGTCTATTCTTCTGGCTGGGGTGAAACAGCCTGTTGCCACAATGCCTGCAAAGTTATTGATGATGATGAGAAGCCACTGGAACGGAGCAAGAGAGACAATATAAGCCAATTTCCTTTACTGGAACACACACTCCTGATTTGCAGACACATGTTTTTCAAACCAGAATAATCCAGTTTGTTGTATTGTCTGTAGGTATAGATGGCTGCCTGGCATAACTCCCAGATAAAATCTGTAGTCTGAAGCATTTTATTACTGAAAAAGACTCTAGACTAATTTAATTTTTGAAATCCTTCAACAAGTGATTGATAAAATACTTTTTTTTCAGCTCACATTAGGGCTTTTCATTGCAGTTCTTAACTGAGGCGAAAGGCCAAGTTTCTGTTCAACCTTTTAAGTTAAATAAATTCAGTTCAATAAAGTTGGTGTTTCAAATAAACCTGCTTTAAACTTTCATCAATGACTGATTATTGGACAGCTATTTGATTATTAATTAGTAAGCAATTAGTACTATTAATCACAGCATTAATGTTTCTATCAGTGCGTTACATTATCATCAATAATAATCACAAGTAAACAACACTGTTTCAGTGGGACACAAACTGTCCATGGTTCTGAAATAACAGCTGAAACACAAAGTCTATGGCCCTGTCCACACAAATCCGTTTTTTTCGAATCCGGATAAATACTTTATCGGATTGGCCTCGCGTCCACACGAATACGGCGTTTTCAGGGGGTGAAAATGGTATTTTTTGAAAACGGGTCCCAGAGTGGGAAAATTTGAAAACGCCGCCCCAGCGTTTTCGTCTGGACGGCCAAAACTGATTTTTTCTGAAACGATGATGTCATACCCCCCGCCGCTCTACCTGTAACCTGAGACACACACACACACACACCGCTGCAGCAGCAGCTGCACAACAGCCTATATGGACGTAACAACAACAACGGCCGACTACCGTCGGGTCGCTCAGACGCTGCAGCTGAATCACGTCTGTTTAATCATCACTGATCGTCATATTTACTCTGACACGACTCCCTGTCAACATTTAATCCCATGTTTGAGTTTGAATACAGCGGGGGACTTCTTCTTCTATTGAATTACAGCGGGGACTTCCCGTCTTCTTCTCTGTCTTAAGTGTTTATGTGTGGCAGCGCTACAGCGCCACACACGCTCCACACACGCCTGCAGTATGTACTACAGCGTTTTGGGTCGTTTTCAGTGGATCCGTGTGGACGCAGATATTTCTGAAAACGATGCCGTGTTTACGGAGATTTTTTTCAAAATGATTAAGAAAAAGATCGGATTCGGTGAAGCCGCGTATTCGTCTGGACGGGGCCTATATGGGAAAAGGTATTTCAGTTAGTCAGAGTGTGAGTGTTAATGTGTGTGTGCATGCACATGCCCATGGAGGTTTCAGTGCTTACAACTATAATGACTGGCATTGTCTTGACATCGGCAATTGCCCGTCCTCTTGGCAATCACTCTGAGGATAGCTGATCACCAAGATCTTTGTCTATCAGGACAACCCTATGTGTAACTACCCACAATCAATGTTGCTGGGGTCCAGGGCTTCAACACAATGGAAAAATATTTCTCAGTGGATGTTTGTCTTGAATTGGTCTTTTACTAACATAACACGTAACCTCACAAAATAATGTAGTATAAAATCGCTCTTGGCTTCAGACCTAACCCTACGTCGGCATGTCTCACTAACTACCATTTTTTCCTTTGCATTATAAATACTAAGCTCTACAGAGTATTGCTTTTACTGGCATACACAATACTTTAATCTGTACAGTTGCTGTACAGGGGAGAAGTTTAGTAAATTGTCAAAAGACAGAGAGCAGAGACTAATCCATTACAATGAAAGTGAATATTTGACTCCCTCCCCCTCGCCATTAGATCTCTGACTTGGCAGCACATTAGGGCAAAACAGTCCCACATACAAGTTCTTTAGAAAACACATAGATTTGTGTCTGGTTAATTTACATTACACCGGAAAAAACACAAAAATAACCTTAGATTCCAGACTGTACTGTATCTTGCCAAGACCTGAGTGTATCTCTCCTGATACACTGGCTCATCTGTGCAGAAGTACGTTTATCTCTTTTGAGCCACCTCATGTCCTGTAAACTTTATTTTAAAACTCATTCTTGTTGAACTGAAAAGGTCAGCTATTTGGCTTAAAAAAAGTTTGTGTTGTACTTCTACTTTGGATCTATTTCCATCCCCTACACTTTCTCACTTTGTCAGCTGTGGAGAATAGGTGGCTAATAGTGTCAGTGTTGGCTCTGATTAAATAAATGAAGTGGCGGAGATCACAGACAAATTGAGGAAATGGAGAGTAAGTGCTGAATGATTGCAATCAAAGGCAGGGTGTCTGGTGAAAGGAGCTTGCTTACTAATTGACTGCCCTTACAGAGAAACTGTTTCATATGCTAAACAGCAATCCCCAAAGCTGCATAATTAATATGAATGCGTTGTGTCTGTGTGACGGCACAAAACATAATTTGTCAAGAACAGTCTGACATGAAATATTTGTCAAGAGAGAATATCTTCACTGCCTTCACTGACTTAATTAGATATGCAATGGCTAATTTTCTTCTTCTTATGACAACAGAAGGAGCATTGTGTCTGCTTAAGGCCCTGGCGGGCTGTCTGTTATTCAGACAGATCATCTGTCCGGTGTGTTGCAGTGATAAAATGAGTTTGAAACTAAACTGACATGAATTGCCTGGAAATAGAATAACGTTTAGGGTGTCACCTCATGAAATGTCTTTATGCTTTTTCATATGGTTTGCTTGTCCTGTCCCTTTCACATGCACATAAAAAATAATGTGGAAATTACACATGTTTATGAATATATTCTGTAGTGTCTGATAATACAGTATAAAGAATTTGCAAGGAAAATTAATCTTGAATGTTAACAAATATGTCAAATAATGAGCACAATATATGAAACAATCAACAATCAATTCAGCTTTAGTTGTTATGCTGAGAGCACACTGCCTGTGCTGCCTGTGTGTGGCAGCTATGTTGCTGAATTACTGTTACTTGAACATGTGTTCACATCTGCTGTGTCTCTGCTACAGCTGGCTCTGTCTTTACCTTGCATTACAAACATTCAATGAATGTAAATTATATGACTAAATGGATATTTTCATTTCAAATAAATTTGTGATTTATTTTTCTCAAAAATGACCAGAAAAGACCCAAAAAATATAGTATATTCATATTTTCAATGTCCATGTGATAGTCAGACTTAGCCTGGATATGGAAAGCCGTCAGTCTAATATAATGTTGCTGGTGTGATATCACTATGACTACAGGCCTTTTTGCTGGTAACCACATGCATCATGAAAAATAACTGAGACGCCAGATTTCTAGATTACATGATGCAAGCTGCGAGGGCAGTGATGCTCAAAGGACAACCAAAATGTTCAGTATCTGATACACACACACACACACACACACACATATTGGTGTGGCCTGTGTGTTCTCAGCGTGCACACACAATGTATTTATGTCAAAGTGACATAATTTAATTTAAAATCCAATAACAAGCAGAGTAGGGGGAAAAAAACATTTGTGACAACCCTCAATTTGTATTTCCAAGTCTGAGAAGTCTGACTGGATTTTCTGATATCAGCTCTTTGACAGTTGTTTATTGTATGTTCGGTTTTCTAGCAAATAGAGATGCCTCTCTTGTTGATAGGTTGGACAGTCGGGGATTTGTTGGTGTGCAGATGTTTGATAGGAGTTCAGCAGAGGATAAATCATTGTGTAATGATGGGGAGAGGGGAATGCTTCAACCCAATACTATGAGGTGTTTTTGTGTTAGTGCTGTACAGGTAGACATAACCATAAGGTGTGGAGGAGTGATCTGTGGTGTCTGGAGGCCATTGTGTTCATTTGTCTATGTTAGAGACCCATTTTTGTGCATTTTGTTTTGTGTGGTGTGCTTTCTGTTGAGGATTGTTTACTGCACAAGTTGTACATTTGTACTTTATTTAATTTTAAATGAAAGAGTGGTGGAGGGGAGAATTGTTTTTCACATTTAGCACTATAGGCCGGTGGACATGGAGATTAAAGTTTGAGACAGTTTTGGTGGCTGTGGAAATGTTCATGATCTGTTTGGCTTGTTGGGTTGAGTGAAGGAGGGTGTTTGATGTATTGATTTCAATTTTCATGACTTAATTTGTTAGTATTGGAGGACCCCATACCTTTGGATCCGGTCCAGATCCTGATTGCATTCATTCCCATGTGTGAAGTTGAGATTTGTTGAGTTGAAAGTCCAGGTTTTGGCAGAGAGAGGTGTGCATGGGGGGGGGGGGGGGGGGGGGGGGTTTGAGCCGATGAGAGGTTAATCATTCATTTTTATATTATTACATTCTCCAAGATCAAGATATGTGAGCCAGGTTAGAGTGAATCCATTTATACTGATGATATACTGGATACTGATATTGGGTGCCAGATGGTAATGATAAAAAATTAAACAATAAAAAAGTCTCATATTAATGTGGATGAATCTACGTTACCCACACTTGTTAAAGGGCCCATTTTCGATAAATATATGGTTTTGTCTCTATCGTTATTTTGTTATTATTAGTGGTGGTGGAAATGCTGGTCGAGCCGACCAGTGTTTCCTTACTTTCGGTTTTGTGGCGAGTCATGAGAATAACGCCGCAGAATCGCCGTTTATGGTCGGGACTACGACGGTATGTGATCATCTTCAAACCTGTCAAACCGTCTTGCGCCGGTCAAAGAATTTCACGGTGCGCGTGGAGGCTCAAAAATGTAGTGTGAAAAAACTTCGCTTTTCCAAAAGTCCTCATTGTCCCTTTAAACCTGAATGGATTAAACCTTAATTACATGCATTCTAGATGAGTCACTATGCTGTATTGCTGTCTGCTGCATCTTTTCACTACAGTAGCTGGTCCATCTCCTGTTTATTGATAAACTTTCTGATACAGTCAAAGCTCATTTAAAGAGATGGTTAAACAGCACTCAGCACCACAGATCAGTCAGCGTCCTCTGTGCTGTGAACTTTGCTGTCTGCTGTCACTGGCTGTTGTCTTGCAGCTTCCAGTCTTGTCCGCACTTTATTGTTCCAGTGAGATTAATCTGTTTGATGGACTGCCCTGTTTTTGTGTCTGTGTTTCACTTAGTGCCTGATCAGTGTCCTGTTTAGTTTGTTTGGATGTATTCTTTGTTGTTTGTTTTTGGGTAACTTTGAAACACTGATCAGAAATCAGTGGAAAAAACTTCCTGGCAAACTTGTAACAATTACAGCAATGTTTATTAAAGCAATACTTACCGATCTGGCATTTCACTCAGCACAGCACAAACATTTGAAAATCAACAGCTCCACCTCCCTCACAAGTCCCACCCACCTCTCCCTCCTGCGCATAGATATATAAACGTAGATGCCGCGTTCTATATCTGGCGATACGTCAGCGGGGCCGCCATATTGTGCAGGACACAGAACGTCTAAGCCTGTGAATATTCTCATTTGTCCAGGTCATTTGTCCAGGTCCAAGAGGCTTCATCAGTTGCGTACATGAACTGATGAAGCCTCTTAGATGAGAGGTGAAACGTCTTCCTAGACAAAATAACTGAGTCCAGTTGCGTTTGATTTAAATTTATTTGGGGATAACAGATCTACAGCTCTAGGTCACTTAATTGTTAGACTACACTACAGTAGGTCATTTCAATTTGCGCATCTGTGTGTTTTCCTTTTTATTTTTTATATAATATTCATATGCGGATCAAGAGTGAGCGAGTGAGCAAGCGCGAGAGAAACAGCAGATGCGCACCAGATGCAGGTTGACCGGGCAAAAACTCAAACGAGACGGTTAAAGAGAGGAAAAACACAGAATAGGCTATACAATAAGAAACTTTGAGTGGATCTGATGGTGGCTCAGGTTTAGTGATGAGAAAACTGTCACTGTCAGCTGCTGCTCCAAACAGTCACTATAACTTTAATTTGAAGGGACAGATTAGCCTATATGTTCATTTTGTTAACAGGGACTTTGTTGCACCCATATCACCGTGGTTCGTCTTTTTTATACAGTCTATGGGTGCGTCTTGAAATCCCTCTTTGTGCAAAGCGGGAGATGACAGAAAGAGTCAGAGAACTACTTAATTGAAGCTACATTGTTGCGAGTTGGCTCCGGCGTACAGGAAGCTCTGCGCCGTGCACAGTTTTGGCTGCTATGTAGTTAACGTCCCCAGCGTAAATGACGCCTGTGAATAGATGTAATCAAAACCTGGGGTTACAACCATGGTTACAGCGTTTAGAACGGCAGTCCTTTAGAATTTATGCCCTGCACAACATGGCGGCCAGCAGACGCATGGTGGCGCTGTTCGGCAGTATGGAACGCGGCATCTATGTTTATATATCTATGCTCCTGCGCAGCTCCACGAGCCCCCTCCCTCCCTGCTGCATGCGTTGGCATGGCAACGGTAAACAGAACAGGAACGTGAGTGAAACGGGAACAACACAAACAAACACAACACCGGAGTTTTAAACCGTATAAACGGACTCAGTGATGATGACTGATGAGTTTTATAATAAACTGTTGTTAGCCTACTGCTACTGGAGACGCAGGGGAAGTGATTGTTACAGATTACAGTTCTCAACGAGCCGAGCTGGCGGCCGGACCAACGATGTGCTGGTTCAGGCCGAAAATAAATCCAGACCGAGCCGAGTCGAGCCGCGCCGGTCCGGAGTTCAACCGGGTCCGGATCGTTGAGAACTCACAGAGCCTAGCTGTTAGCACAGAGCTAACAGTAGCCTAGCCGTTAGCACTGGATGCTTTATAAACACATGTGACTTCCTGTGTTTACGTATCACTCGGGGCTGATCACTACGTTACAATATCAGACATGAAACTCCGCGACCAGCTGCGGCTGCAGTTATTGGTCTTTTAAAAAACTATTTATTTCCAAAAACCTTCTTTCTTGTGTGTGTTGTGACTCTAGTCTCCTCTGCTCTCTGTGTCCTGCTACTGCTCTGTCAATAAGCGTTCTTCCTGGTCGGGAGGGGGGAGAGGAGGAGAGGGGTGCGCAAAGTGATTACATATTAAGTAGGTTCGGTCGCTCGTCAAATCTTAGTAATCGGACCAAATAATATTATTGGTCAGACTTTTCTCAGAATTATATGAGAATGAAAAAAATATGAGTTTTTAACCCTGTTGGGTTTCTCTTACATTTTAATGTATCATCAGATTATTAATAGCATTTTAACTTAGACAAAGAAATGTGCAAAAGTTCCAGAAAGGTAAGTATTGCTTTAATGCTCACTGTCGCTATTAAATGAACAAATAAAACCTGATAGGAATACAACAATAGAGGCGTAGTGGTTAGTCAATCAACTGATCACTTGATTGGCCACAAATTATTTAGGTACTATTTTGAAAACTGTATTAATATTAATAGTTAAAGTCTTCCAAGACGATTTTGTTTTAAACAATAGTTAACAACTGTATATTTTATTGGTTGAATATCTAAATGAACCTGAAACTTACACTGAATAATCTTACATCTTTTATTCTGACCCACGTAACTGAAATTGTGTGGTTCACACTTTTATGAGTTCAACCTTTCTCTGGTGTCCGGGTCACCAGTGACCCGTTTTCAGGTTTTAAATGCATACAAGTACCACATAAATTTGTTTATAGCATCAAGGCTTTTTGACTTTGTCAGGAACCTCAATTTAAACAAAATAAAACAAAACAATTTTTTCTACACAAAATTCTAAAATTCTCTGGTTAAAATTATGACATTTGTGGTGTTAGGGTCAATTTTGACCCGGTTATAACGATAAGAACAATAATGAGAGTTCAAACTGAAATCATAAGTGCAAAACCAGCCTTTTCATGGATAAGGAAGCCTAACAACGTAACCAAGAGATGAGAAACAAATGAAAAAAAAATGTTTTTAGTGTATTTTACAGCTGATTTAAAATACGGGTCAAAACTGACCCGAACATAGATGGTAGCAGAAAGCTAACACAAGACGAAGGTTAAAGCGGTTTTTAAGTCAAGACTGTCATTTAATTCATTCAGTATTCTGCATTGTTACTAGACAGTTCTGACACAGGCACTAGTAAAAGAAATGTTTTAACTTACAAACCACTGTGTGGAGAGGAAGTTGCGTGTTGACAGATTATTGAACTGCTGTACTGCAGCCGGGCCAGCTGCCAGCCAAGTATGTTGAAAAAAAAAAAAAAAGATGACTGCTGCAGCTGGTTGATGGGGCGGCACGGTAGCACTGCCGCCTCACATCAAGAAAAAAATAACTTGCATGTCTCATACTGCCTGCATTGATTGTCTCCAGGTGCTCTGCTTCCTCCCACAGTGTCCATAGGTGTGAATGTGAGAGATGCAGGTTGTATGTCGTGCAGGGTGTTCACCACTATCGCCATATGTCTGAGGTTGAGCTCCAGATCCACTGTAACCAATCAGGATAAACAGTACAGCTAATGGCTGGAGGGAACTGGTTCATAACATTTCTACTGAAATGGTCAAAAATCTCCTTAAAGGGGCAACGAGGAGTTTCTCCATCGGCAGAACGAAATATTCTGCAACAATAAAAAAGTCTCACGTTAATGTGGATGAATCTACGCTACCCACACTTGTTAATGGGCCCATTTTAGATAAATATATCGTTTTGTCTCTATCGTTATTTTGTTATTATTAGTGGTGGTGGAAATGCTGGTCGAGCCGACCAGCGTTTCCTTACTTTCGGTTTTGCGGCGAGTCATGAGAATAACGCCGAAATGCTTCGCTTTTCCAAAACTCCTCGTTGTCCCTTTAAAAAATAAATTAGGGAGGAAAACGTGCAAAAAATGATGCTACCTTCTCTCAGCCCTTATGTATGCAGAGCACTGCTGCATCTATATGGATATATGGGTGTGTGTGGCTGGGGAGAAAGGATGTGACATATGACAGCGACTGCGTGTTTGGTGCGCCTTGCTTCTTCTTTCTTCCTGTCTCAGTGCACGTACTTTTTGCCACAGAAGCATTTCTGCTCTTCCCGATGACACTCAACTTGAGAGTAAGAAACCTGCATTCAATACGTGTCATCCATGTCGACCCTCTGTGGGAAAAGACAGTCACTGTGCTGTCACACTGACATCTGCTGTAGGAATTTCCTGTCTGTAGGCAAAGCCATCTATTCTAATCACAACATGTCACATGCAAGAGGATGAATAATGGTGTGTGAAGCAAGAGAGACGGATAAACGGGATGGCGCGCCGTGTCACTCTGCGTATTTGACTGTATACTTCACTTCAGCCATTGAGCCGTTCATATTTGATGTTGAAAACGAGATCTTGCAGTGGATTAAATGGGAGGATCTGTTCCCATAAAAGACTTTAAGAATCAGGCATCTGACACACATAAAGCGTGCACTTACTGAGGTACATGATGTACTGTTAGAGTAGAGTCCAGAAATAAGAAGTTATTTTCGGATGCCAAATGCAGAGGGCAGACACTGAGCCGGGTGGTCTCATGGAGGGCAGTGCTGCACGGTGCAGGCTGCAGCTCCACATAGTAGCTTTGCTCAAGGAGGAATTATTCCAAAGACAAGAATCATGTGAGTGTCAGTTTAAGGGAATATTTCAGCCGCCAGAGTCCAGGAGGGAAGCTCAGATTTTGAAGGATTTCTGGGAGAGATAACCTCTGCACTCCAGTTGTGGCTGCACTGTGGGCTTCATATGACAGTTCCTCGTCTAGAATCGAGTCAGGTCTACTGCAGTTTTCAGGTAGTACTCATTATAGTCCTGTCAGTGATGATGGAAAGGTCTAGTCGAGGGGAGGAAGTACTGCAGAGTCCTTACTCCCAGCCTATCCATTTTTTAGTGTTAGTTTTCAAGGAGAGTAGTTCTCAGCCCATTGTTGGCATATTCTGCAGCCCCCTAGATATTGAATTACACACAGGGAAGATGAAATAGGGAAATTAAATGTTTTGAATGCTTTGCAGACATAAATGAAACCTTCGCTCTTGCTTTATTCAGCTGCCTCTGAATGGCAAACAGTTATCTTCATTCAGAAAGTGTTTTCATTTCCTGAGTTCAGGCAGAGGGGACACCCGACCAGAAATGTACTTGAGTTAACATTTGTATTGGTTCTAATTTGCCAGACAAGTTAAGTCAATGAAAGAAAACTGAAAAGAATGAACATGTTGACTCAGTTGAATTGTTTGCCCACCGTTATTTCCATTGCCCTGTCGAGTCAGCCGTGAGATATTGTTTTTTTGGACCTCAGTGTGAGGACAGCCTGGGTCACCAGAGAAGCTATGTTTATTGGAAAATATGGCTTCTGCAGCTTCTTCATTTATTGTCTCCTCTAGATAGAAGGAGTCCACAAAAGCTGACAAAAAGGCGTTTCATACTAATTCTTAGCTTCACTCAGAGACATAGTTTGAACTTTAACAGTCTCCACCATTTTGCACATCGTATTAGCAGTATTAGGGAAGTTACTCACTGTAGCATAGTTGTACAAGTCACTAATGACTTCACACTGACGAGTGAATTGACAAAGTCTGTGTGATATGAAAGTTTAGCAAAATGTAATTAAAAAAAAAACATTTTCAAGCTCATTTGTGCTCATTCTTGCTTATTCACGGGTCATAAGCCCTATTCGCACAGGATTAGTATCACCTGGGGACCTCTGGTAATTTGTAATAATTGTGGAGGACGTCTGTGATCTTAATCCCGTGCGAATGCGTCATGTCTGTAATTTGTAAAGTAAAACTTCCACCGCAAATTACCTACTATATTTCGCCAAACATCTCAGTGGGGTAGCTATTTGTTGTTTTTGTTACGCGCCTTTTTCTACTTCTTTCCCAGTTGAAACATGGAGGCTGCAGTGGAAATTATGAGTGGCAATTTTGACACCATTTTAGGTGCAAATACAGTCTTGTCTCGGTACTGGAGACCCATTTGAAGAAACAGCTCAGATCCATAAAAAGAGTGAAATTTAGGAGGATATTGAGATGGATGACATGCGGCTTTCAACAGGCGTAATACAAATGCCATGACGGCCCGTTATTGTAACAACAACTGCACTGTTGCGAAGTCACGTTGCTGCTTTGACATTTTATTTACATTTGCTTCGCACATGGATGTGACAGCAGCGGATGTTACAAAGTACACAGCTTTGATGTCATATCGGAGCCTTAATGTCAGTAAATTCGAGTAAAAATACAGACTTCACTTATCCCGTGTGAATGCACCGCAAGAAACACAGACGTGGGGGGCAACATAAATCATAATCATAAACATGGTTTAAAGGGATAGTTCACCCAAAATTCAAATTTCACTCATTATCTACTCACCCTCATGTCAACTAAGAGCTGTGAGAATTTTCAGAGTCCTCCGTCCCTTCTCTGAGTTACAGGGGGGTCCGCGCAGCAGTATTTGTCCATATAATGGATACCAACTTTCTTCGTCCAAAAAGACACACCAAAAAACATCCAAATACCTCCATAGTGCTCGTGTGTAATGTCCCTCTTGTATTGAAGCCCCGACATGAGAAATTGTTCTGAAAAAAATTAAATATGTCTATATTTTAAGCTTGTTTGGCACGGAAGCTCCCAGTGTCTCGGTTCACTGCTCTTCCTGTGTCAGTGCAAATCTCGCATGATTTGCACTGACCAGCGGAACAATTTCTCATGTCGGGGCTTCAATACAAGAGGGACATTACAGACGAGCAGTATGGAGGTATTTGGATGTTTTTTGGTGTGTCTTTTTGGACGAAGAAAGTTGGTATCCATTGACAACCATTATATGGACAAATACTGCTGTGCGGACCCCCTGTAACTCAGAGAAGGTACGGAGGACTCTGAAAATTCTCACAGCTCTTAGTCGACATGAGGGTAAGTAGATAATGAGTGAAATTTGAATTTTGGGTGAACTATCCCTTTAATGAACCATAATTAAAGACGGCTGTGATGATTCTTCCTCGGGATGAAATGTTTAATCTTGATGATGTCGCTGTGTGAGCACTGAATAACACCTGCCCCTCCCTTTAGCACATACATTACACGAAGGTCAAGTGTGTGGCTGCTGCGTGATGGAAACATTTCCAGGACATTCTTTCACAGCAGACAGGGTGAAAAAAAAAGATAAAACTTCAAAGCACACATGAAAACATCCAGACCTGACTGTAGTAAACAATGTGGAAGCTCAGGCCCAGTTTTCTTTGATGGTCAGCTCTGAAGCCTGAAGACACACCGGTGGGATCGACCAGTTTTTATGCCTCCACCCCAGCAACAGCCAAAATAGAATTCTGTTTTATGGACGTCTGTCTGTCTTTCTGATTTTTTTTTTTTTTTTTTGATTTTTTGTAAACAAGGTCTCTTACTAACACCTTTAGGGGAGGAATTTCTTATTTGGTATAAACATTCATTGGGACTGAAGGATGATAAGACTTTCGTTGTAAAAGGTCAAGGTCACTCTGACCCTACATTCTTTGTATCAGGTCAGCCTAGTGTGTCACACTCAGCCCACTCTACTCATGCACACACACAAGGTAAACAGTCAGATAGAGACTGTTTTGATGGTCCAGCCGGACGCCCACTGTTCAGTATGCAGCAGGATTTCCAGCAGCTTAAAGTTAAATAGTCTCTGAATCAGTGAAGCTCTCACTGAAATATTGGGTTCAGATTATCATCGCTTTGGATTAATCATCTGAGTCTTGCAGTCATTAAAGGTTGGGTTGGAGATCTTATTCTGGAGCATTTTTTACTAATCTGCTAGAAATCCTCTTAACACCCGATTGCAACTGAGTAAATAAAGGTTTTTTCACAAATATCAAAAACAAGCCTCAAAAAACACCATCCAATCACGTACAAAGTCACGTTGTAGTCAATTGGATCATGATGTGTCAATCAAGCTACCGTCGCTCGCCCGCCCTCTCTCCCTACTCTCTCGTGCGTGATCGGACCTACCTGTAAACACATGAAAACGCATAGTACCTAATAATGTATCTTGTCTTTTTTATATATACTGTATATATTTTCTCTGACGAAGAGCTGCTTCTGCTCGAAACATTACTCCTTTTTCTGTGCAAATAAATGGACTGCAAATTGGAGCCCTGCAGTGTGCGAGCAGTTTTCTTTTCCTTCCTCACTTTTGTATGTTTCCGACTAAGCACCTGCCCAAAGCTTTTTTGGCACGGATGTGCGTGTGGATGTTTGTTTTTTTTACATATATTTTTTCATCTTTAATGGAAAGCACAGTGGAAAGAGAGACAGGAAATGGGGAGGCAGAGAGCGGGGGAATGACATGCAGGAAAGGGCCCCTCGATGCAGGATTCGAACCGGGGCTGCCTGCAGTGAGGACTACAGCATCAACACATGGGGCGGCTGCTCTACCAACTCAGCTGAACACCACCCCATAATGTCTCTTTTCAACTTTTGGTTTTCCACAACCTGGTAGCTGCTTATTTTTGGTAGCCTATCACTCTGTAAATTGTCATAAAAACATTGCAGGCTACTTACTGGTCAGAGAGAACTACAGTACTACTGCATCATCACTGTGTGAGACAGGACAGAACAAACCTGCCATGACTGTAACCACTCACTCTAGCCTGTTATCCTACCATACTTTTAGTGGGGCAACATACTGTGTGATACCACGTGGTGGTCAGTTGAGAGAGTGCAGCTGTTTCTCTGTTTGCCATCCACATTAATATCCTGCATTATTATGCATGTGTTATGTAAGGGATAATGTATAGTTCGGAGGTTGTTATGGAGAAATAAACCTCAACAGGAAGTATGGAGTATGTGGTTTCATACATCCTGAAGGGGTTTATTTCTCCATAACAACCGACCAACTATACATTATCCCGCTTATTACACGGTTTACGAGTAAAATAATTAATTTGAAACATAATGTTGACGAAAATACGACTTTCATCAATTTTTAATTGCATCATTTAGCGAATCTGCAAGACTGGCCATGTCCACTGTTTTGCTGAGCCCCCTCCCGGTCGTGCATTTGAAGCCTTGGATAATCAATCAGTGGATCGATGGATTACCATACACGTGTTACGATGTGTGTATTTTGTGTAGTCTTATCTGCCATAAACAAGAGATTACTGTTTACGGGGTGCGTTTGTGTCGCAGAGGACGAGAGGAAACACCGGGTCAGAGGTTCTGGTGCAAGTTTGGTTTCCAGCCACAATGTGGAAGGAGCCTCCACTCTCAAGTTACAAGTCATTTATCTAACATCAATATTAGTCTGAAGCTGTTTAATGACGGTAAAAATGAAACATAAGGTAAATATCCTGCATAGTTTCTCTCATAGTTTTTTGTACTGCGCTGATCAACGGTCTGTTATACTTGACGACGGTCATTATACAGAAATAACGGACCGCAGAACGCAGCGATGGACCAATCAGAGAGCAGCATTCAATAGACGACGAGGTGTCCATTATCAGATATCAATGGATGACACGGAGGCGTGAACCGTCTGACGCGAAGCGGAGGACGGTTGCTTCCGCGAAGTCCATCAATTTCTGATAATCGGACACCTCGAAGGTCATTATCCTGCTTATACCATGGTCACTTACGAGAAAAATACATATTAAATCATTCACTCATGATTTAATGTTGTTTTTACCGTTAAAATCATACGTCTTTAACAATAAGCGGCTGAGCGGACTATTTCATAACCCTCGTCGGCGATAAAAGAAAAAAAAGAGGGACCCGCTTATGGTCCGAGTGTCCATTGCCGTGGTTACTAACAAGCGTTTGAGCCAGAACAGTAATATTTAGAACGTTATCAGGCAATTTGACCGGAACATCTTTATGGGTGTCCATTATCACTTTTTAATGGACACCCCGCAGCCAATCAGAATCGAGGATTCACCCAGACCCTGGTATAAATCACAATAACTCCAAGCATTATCACTTTAGTTACACAGCTTTGAATTGTCTGGAGTGGAAAAAGAAGGGCCTGGTGCCAAAAGCAAGTAGAGTCGAGTTGAGTCGGTACCATGTGGTGGAAAACACTATTAGTGCAAGTTGAGTGTTTTGGTGGATTTGGAGGAGGATCATTGCAGACCATCAATCTGTGTCTGATACTGGGCCAGCCGGCAAGCAGGAGGTCCCCAGTGTAAAGGATAACTCACTTCCAGCATGTTGCAAACACACATGAAACGGTTGTGCAGGTGGTGGAGACAGGCTGACAGCACTGTTGACACATTGCTCAGACAAGGCTGAATTAAATCAACATACAACTCTGAGTGCGCGTCCAATTTAGGAAACTGCTCTGACAGGAAGTGTGGAGTCATTACATGCTAAACTACACACACACTTACGTTACTCTTTATAGCCCTGACGTCTTATCAGCCCTCCACTCTCTCAGCTTCGTCTTCATTCCCTGTCTCTCTCTCTCATCCCTGTTTCTTCTTTTCTCTTCCTCGCCTCACTTCTTTCTTCATTAGTCGCTGCACAAATGCTGCTGTTTTCCTTCGCTATTATCTATAATTCTATCACGAAAAAAGCAGATTGTAGCAGAACAGAAATAACAACAACAGGAAGTGTATGTTCATTTATCAGACACGTCCAGAGGGAAATCTAGTTACACAAGCAACTGAAATAAAATAGAATAACTGTTGGTGACAGAGTTAAACAACAGTCACACCAGCTGCCCCTACTTTCTTCTTCACTGACCCACTGCAACACACACACACACACACACACACACACACACACACACACACACACACACACACACACACACACACACAAAACCATATTAGTGCACTCTAAGTGTTCATAATGAATCCACATAATCAGTTAATTTGGAGTCTTCAGGGCAGCTAACCGGGTTCCACTGATGGAGAGAGAGGCTGCCAGAGTGGCTGCTGAAAATCACCTCTGCCCTCCGAGGCTCGGGGAGGGAGGGGGCACAGTGCACCTCCTGCACCTTCCCCAGCTGCTGCCTGCCCCCCCTCTGCCTGCAGCAGCAGCACCAGACACTGGCTATTAGACTGTGAGATTGGTAGTGGCGGCGGCGATGCGACAGAAAGCAGGTGGTACGAGCTAGACACGGGGTTGAGAGTAGACAGGGGGAAGATGGAGGGAGCGCTCAGAGTGAGATGCAGCAGCAGGGCCGTTCTGGGCCCCCTGAAAGAATACTAAAGTGGGCCCCTGCCCCCTGACTTTTCCACTTACACTGCAAAAACTCAAAATCTTTCCAAGAATATTTGTCCCTTTTCTTGTTAAAATGTCTAATTTCTAGTCAAAACTAATTTCTTTCCACTTAAAATAAGACTCATCACCTAAAAATGTACTTGTTTTTAGATAATTTTCACTTGTTTCAAACAAATATTCACTTGAAATAAGTAGAATAATCTGCCAGTGAAAGCAAGCTTTTTTGTGCTTGTAATAAGAAAGAAAAACTTGCTCCACTATCAGATTTTTCTACTTATTTCAAGTGAAAATCTGCTTGAAAGAAGTAAAAACTGTCTAGAAACCAGCTACTTTTTTTATATTATTTTAAGTATAATGAGATTGGTTTTGACTAGAAATTACATTTTGACTAGAAATAAGACAAATATTCTTGGTAATTATTTGAGTTTTTGCAGTGTAGACTACAGGTATTATCATGTTTTATTAACTTTGTTTTGATGCTAATGCAGCATTACTATGAGTATTAGTCAGGGTCTTATGCAGAATAATCCAGTCATTATACTACTGGGGTTTTTATGGGCCCTACTGGGCACTGGGCCCCTGGAATTATCATCACCTTTCTCCCCTATACAACGGCCCTGTGCAGCAGAGAGGTGGGTGTTTGAGCGTACAGAGGAAGGAGTGGGACCAGAGTAACAGGCGCGTTTCCACTGCAGGAACTTGGGGGTGATTTTCCGGGGCCAGCCCCGTTGGTGTGTGTCTCCACTGCAGGAACCTCCCCCACAGGGCCATTTACAGGAACCTTTACGGGGCCAAACAGAGTCCCTGGTAGGTACTCAGATCAGCCCTAAAATAGTCCCGGTGGGGCTTGAGATTTACTCTGTGCTGATTGGTCAGACTCAAAGCAGGATCATGTGACGCTAAGAGAAAGCCCCGAAATAAGCGGCATTTTTAAAACCCAACATCACTAAAAATGGAAAAACGGCCGGAAAAAAGAGAGAATAAGTCAGTAAAAGATGAGAGTAGCAGTAGGCCTGGTAAAAAAAAAAAAAAAAAAAAAGTGTGATAAATACTCGATCGTGGGATTACGTGACGATCGAGACGGCAGAAAAGAAAAAAAACAAAACAGACGGCAGTAGGGCTGTCAAAATTGCTCCAAAATGACGTTTGAATATTTGTTCTAAAAATAACACATAATTCGAATATATTCGAATATCTATTTGCGTATTATGCCAACAGGAGGACAAACTAATACAAGACATAACTACTTGTATAGGTTTTTTTTTTTTTTTTTTTTTTCAATTTTAACATCTGACACAATCGGTTAACGGGACGCAGCTATTTCACGTCCAACGTCTATGTTAAGCACATGTTTTTATTGATATTGTAGCGTCCGACCCGACGTAACTACAACAACGTAACACAAACTTATCTGACAGCTCTCACTTCTTCCTCTGCTCCTCCTCACACACTCACCTACACACACACACACACACACACACACACACACACACACACACACACACACACACACACACACACACACACACACACACACACACACACACACACAGGACTCTGTCTTCCTCACACTCACCCCAGCCCCGTTTCTCATCCAACCTGCCCGTACACATTCAGTCAGAAATCACAGAACTTAAACATCATAACAACAACATTACTGCAGGGTCGCTACAATATTGTCAGTTGTGCAGTCGGCTATATAATGAGCGATGAGCCCGGCCGTCATACAGTGGGGTTAGAGTTAGGGTTAGGGTTAGGCCCGGTGTTTTATTTTTTTTTTCATTTTTTTCCCCACTCATTTTTTTTCCCCACTGTTTATTTAATATTCAAATATTAATTTTCACATTCGTTTCTCTGGTTTTTTTTAATACTCGAATATTCGAATTTAGAATATTTGTTGACAGCCCTAGACGGCAGAAAACAACAACAACAACAAGAGCAGTAAAAAAAAAAAATGCTGCACGATGACCTCGCGATGATCAAAACTGTCGCACGCCACCATGTCTGCAGTGGAGACACGGCCACCGAGAGGACGGTTCCTGTAGAAGTTCCTACCCTCCTTTTACCAGGAACTCCTGCAGTGGAAACGCGGCTAATGAGAGAGGAGAGGTGTGGGAGCGAGACCGTGGCAGATTTGCGATCTCTGCTGAAGACTCCTAAAGTCCAATTGTTCATAGCAAATCAGCAAAGAGGCTTAAATCCTGCTGTGAGTAACTTACAGTAATAAGTTCAGCCCTCCCCTGTTGCTGTCTTTTTATCCTCTTTATGGACTGTTGCTGTGGGAGTTGGAGCCACGAGGGCCTCCAGCAGGAAACAGTGGCAGCTGCAGCCATGTTTGCTTTGCCAGTTACACAAACATGTGCACAACCTTCACATAAGTGCACTTTTCTAAGCAAGCCGCCACAGATAACTGTCTCTGACTGTCGCTTTCAAGCACAATTGCTCTTAGAAAACCCTTCACCAAGTGGAGAACTCAGCCAAATCATTTAAAGTAATTAGCAGTTGCCACGCAGGGAGATTTTCTTTTTCGGTGAGAATGCGCTGTCAACACTCATGAAGCTCCTGAGAAGAGGTGAGGTGGAACAACTTTGCAGCTCAACCAGGAAAGGAATAGTAGAAGTTGTTCTCTGAGAGCAGCTACTGTAAATTCTTCCTTCACATCTCCTTCTACAGAAACACTCGGTAAGTCAGCTGCATCAAACTTTGCAATGCCGAGAGCCAAAAAACTTAACATGTCACTGTTGAGTGTGACTAAAGTGATGTGGAGAGGAACAAAATAAAGAGATACATGATAGTTGCAGGCAACTTAAAGTTGAGCTAATGAGGGGGAAACTTGTGAACTACTAATGCCGCTGCACTTGACTCATGCAGCTCGCCCCTCAGGAAAACTGTGATTCCTCATGAGTGACGGATACTTTTTTGCCTCTGATCATTTATTCAACATGAGCACATCATATGTCGCTATCAAAACATCCCCAGCTTCTGACTGAAAGATACAGAGCAGGACAGTAAATGTAATAAAATTGGTTCATTTTGTTTCCGGCATCGCTGTAATCACTGAAAAAAGTTAAGTTACAACCATGTTGTTGTTCATTTGGAAAATTCCTCCATATGTTTTTTTTTTTATTTGCCCACTGGCAGGGCTTTAGTAGCTGGAACTCTATATCAAAGCTAAGATGAATCTAAGCACCATAACATGAACGCCTCAGAAAGCTACATCCTCACCAGTCTGATTGTACTTCTCGCCCTTCCATCAACCCAGACAAAGACTCCCACACTACACACACACACACACACACACCTGCCCAGAAGGGGGAAAGACACAGGCACAGCACTTTCCACTGACTTCCTTCGCCTCAGCATTCCGGCTCCCGAGTCGGCCGGGGGAGTTCTGCCGGCGCAGTTGTTGGCTGTTAAACATGATTGATCGCAAGATTTGTGTCTGCTGCATCTGTCCCGTACACTGGCAGCCAAACTCTCCACCAGCCCGTCGCCCATCAAAGGGCCTCTCTCAGCAAGAATCCTCAACGCTCCGTTGAGTCGCTTTACAAACACTCACTGTCCCCCTCCGCCTCTGCCTCCGCCTCCTCCCTCGCTTTTCCATATCCCCCACCAGAGCCCCCCTTCCACCTGCTCCATGCCCCCCTCCCACCCTATTTTGCCATCACATCGAGGTGTCTGCAAGGTCACACAAAAAAAAGGGGGCCATGATTGTAACTTTTATTGAATGAGGGAGAGTCAAGTAAATCTGTGGAGCGCTGCAGGGGGAATAAGCATCACCGGCTGCTCTCCACAGACAAACAACTTGTAAAGGAGGGAATCAGGAATCAAATTGAGGGTGAGGCTCTGTTGGGCTGCTGGGGTAATTCGGGGGCGGATGGAGTGAATGAAAGGTTGGTGCAGGCACATGTGTGTGTATGCTGAAGATGAAGTGCCAGGACATTCATTTTCATTTGGAATAGCAGCACTCAGAGGACCAGAGAGTCAGGAGAACTGTACAAGTGGTGTGGAATTGACTTGTTGAATTGTAGAGCTCAAGGGCTTTTTTTTAACTGTTAGATTGCTTTTTGGTCTGGAGATCCTGCCTCTTGTCCTGCCTCCTGCAAATTCTAAAGCGACTCAATCAGAGGACTGGCACTCTCTCCGGTGTCAGAGAGTCTTTACAGAGTTCACCATCTACTGAGAACAAAATGAGTCACATCCCCCCCGCTGTGAGCGAGGCGTCAAAGATGAGTTTGTAGCTGTCCATCAGCATGCCTGCTTTTGGCAAACACAAGCGACATCTTTGACATCAAGACAGACTCAAATCTGGTTCCTAAAATGTTCTGCATGAACCCATACCGCCGTTAAATTGAAGAAAAGAACTCCACAAGAAAATAAATTGAATATAAGGTGGAAATCTACTGGGAAATTGTCACTTCACTGAACTAAATTGAGCCCTTGAAGGCTTATATTTGTGTGACAGGCTTTGTTGAAAGAGTGAGCGTTTCATTCCAACTCATTGACGGGTTCGTCCTGAGTTAAAGCCAAACTGCCAGCTAGTTCAGTCAAAGCCAGTAACAGACATAATGACATAGACATCTAAACTCTAACAAAGACATGCATTTGGCTGCAGTAGCACTGACTCAAACACAGCTTCCCTGCACACCTGAGTAAGAACTGTGCAACAGTTACCGCCTTTTATTGTGCTGAGCAGCGTAGCCACGAATGTGAAATTTGTAAATGAGAAAACTGGCATCTGTGCGGAATTAATGAGGTAGATTCTCTCCAAGTCCAGGCTTTTTCCATCACAAAGGCATCTCACTATAATTTGCTACATCTATACTCACACACGAACTGACAAACAAGGAGAGACAGAGGAGTTTGGCTGCAACAAGCGAACACATCAGGCCTAATGATTCTTAGTATGTTTTAGAGATGGATCCATTGCAGAAATTACAAAGTAGTACCGTACATGGGGATTCCTGCAATTAAAATGTCACTTAAATCTGCCAAATATGCATATTGAGATTTGAAAAAAAAAGTTAAGGTTCAAAGTCACTGGATTTCCAATGTGAAACTCAACAACGTTAAAGGGATAGTTCACCCAAAATTCAAATTTCACTCATTATCTACTCATCCTCATGTCAACTAAGAGCTGTGAGAATTTTCAGAGTCCTCCGTGCCTTCTCTGAGTTACGGGGGGGTCCGTGCAGCAGTATTTGTCCATATAATGGTTGTGAATGGATACCAACTTTTCTTCGTCCAAAAAGACACACCAAAAAGCATCCAAATACCTCCATACTGCTCGTCTATAATGTCCCTCTTGTATTAAAGACCTGACATGAGAACTTGTTCCGAAAAAAATTAAATAAGTCTATATTTTAAGCTTGTTTGTAGCGGAAGCTCCCAGTGTCTCAGTTCACTGCTCTTCTGAGATTTGCACTGACCGGCGGAACAGTTTCTCATGTCGGGGCTTCAATACAAGAGGGACATTACAGACAAGCACTATGGAGGTATTTGGATGTTTTTTGGTGTGTCTTTTTGGACGAAGAAAAGTGAGCACCATTCACAACCAGTATATGAACAAATACTGCTGCGCGGACCCCCCCGTAACTCAGAGAAGGCACGGAGGACTCTGAAAATTCTCACAGCTCTTAGTTGACATGAGGGTAGATAATGAGTGAAATTTGAATTTTGGGTGAACTATCCCTTTAACAAAAGGGTCTATTTTGTCAAGCTTTAAAAAGCTCCTTTCAGAGTACACCTCAAAACAAGTAGATTGAACTTCATGTGTAGAATTGACAGAGTGCCCTTTAACCAATCTGTCCAATAGAACTCATACAAAAAGTCTTTTACCAGTGCACGCTCACACATGTACAAGCATGGACAAGCACAATCAGAGAGTTAGACTGTTTGTTATGTCCCTGTGTTTCATCAGTTAGCAGCAGGGGGCTAACAGCTCATCGCTCAGTGTGTCCTGGAACTGCCTACATCACACACACACACACACACACACACACACACACACACACACACACACACACACACACACACACACACACACACACACACACACACACACACACACACACACACACACACACACACACACACACACACACAAACACACACACACACACACACACACACACACACACACACACACAGACAGACTCACCTTACCTGGAGGATTCCCCTCTGTGTGGCTTTAATCACGTTCAGTATGAATATTATTGATTGTCCCAGTATGGTTCCAGTTTAATACATCAGGGGGACATTAAATTCCAACAGCAAATTAATTATCAACATGAATATTTAATTTGGTTTAGTGTAAGACAAAGCAATTAGTTGAGCTGCAACAATACAGTTGTGAAGATTTACATTTTCTTCAACCTTCAACTATTTATCAGTGTTGGCATTTTCCAATTATGTTTTTGAACTTGACTGCAAACATGATCCTGAGTATTAATGAATATTTTTGCCAACCTCTGCTGTTGTGCTACTCAGCTATTATTGGTTCTGTGGTACATAGATTGAAGGAGGTGTAGTAAACTTCTGGTGAAGCTGACAATGACATCACAACAAGATGCTAAGGGAGTGCATCTTGTTAAAGGTTTTCAACCAAGAAAACAACTTTCATCATGACTGATATGATGAATAAACTAAGTCCATGACTGGAGAAGAGAGGTGACCTGGTTGAGTCAGTGAAGGTAAAAAAATGTATCATACACAGTTGATGTGTGAGGAAGACACCTATAGACGTCCTCTCAACACCCTTTACCCCCCCAAAAAGTGCTACAGGGTAGGTGTGTGAAAAGTCACTTAATCTAGTGAGAAGATGTTGTCATGTGTCTTCAGACTGGGAGGTGCAACTTAAAAGGCACAGCTTCACAGCTTCTGTAGTCGTGAGTGGCAACCAACAAACTTCAGACGACCTTATGAACTTATTTGTAAAAAAGAAAAAAGAAAAAAATCTGCAGGGAATCTCAAACGCAGGCAGCCTATTCACACAAAGGCCTGGAAATCATCACTATAATGAATTGGTTTCTGAATTTGATGTCTCTCTCAGGCCACCTGAATAAAGGTCTGTTTTTCTTTCTATGAAAATGTACAAAATGTGACATTAAACAAATTGTTGAATTTCTGATTCCTGAGCCGTAAAAATTTAGTCAGAGTCAGGAACCAGCAGAAGTCCAGTGAGAGCCGTGATCATACAGGTCACTGTGCAGTAATCCCTTTCTGAGGCTGGAGGGAACATGTTCAGAGCCAACTCCTCAGCCTCATGTGGGATCTTTTTCCTGCCCAGCGTTCAGATGTGAAACTTTGTTAACCAGCAGGATGTGACCCAGATCTCACAGGACCAACCTGGGAGACGATCAAGAGATTCAAAGAGAAATAGATAGCTACAAATAGCAGGCTAAAATGTCACGCAGAGGAGGAGAAAGTGGGTGCAAGAAATTACAAAAGCTGAGGCAACTAACAGAGTTTAAGATTACAAATCTTTTGATTTCAGAAATGGATTTAAATCTTTAGGAAAGGGAATCTCCAACAGAAATCAACTTTTCCACAAGCAGGACCAGGGAACAAGGGAACGTGTGAAAAATAGGTCAGGAAGAACCCAATCAAAGTGATAATATATCTGTGGCCACTGCTCCATTTCCAATGCAGAATTCTCAAGAGGCGTGTTAGATTTATATCCTTAGGAGAAAGACAGGAGGGGCGGAGCCAGGGCAAGCACACGCTGTCATAACAGCAGGCAGCCACCCTTAATAAACCTGTGGCTTGTAAAATATGGCAAAGAACGACTGCTATATATTGTATAGGAATGCATCACTGTTCATCGCTGCTATGCTGAATGAAAGAGCATCTGTGGGTGTCACAGTCGACAATGAAATGCTGCTGCATCCATACAGACACATGGCTGCAGAGGCTGCTGGAGCCAGACGGGAGGCAGCCTCACATTCAATTTCCCCAATTAGGCCATGGCTTAGTGGGTCAGGACGACGAGTGAAAGTGTGGCTGCCATACACAGCCACAGATGCACACAAAGAACATAAAGACCAACAGTGGGCAACTCTCAATTTTTCATCTACTTTGTATTGAATTGGCTGAATTAAATTGTGGGTGTTGTCCATGAATGTACTGCTGTGCATGCTGGTGTCAGCAGTGTTGGGAAGATTACTTTGGAAATGTAGTTGGTTACAGTTACAAGTTACCCTGTTGAAAATGTAATAGTAGTGTAACTATTTCACTTCATCAAAGTAATGTAACTAATTACATTTGATTACATTTTAATTACTTTTCTTAATTTTGAATGAATGCTCTCAACTTTTAACCATTTTCACACTTTCAGACCTAACGGTTAACCTTACAGCAGTAGCCTACTTAAAGCAGAAGTAAGTGATATATTTGTGGTAATATAAGTCTTAAATAGTTATATCTTCCGACAGCAATCACTTACATAGAGTGTTTGGACCGAAACACGGGTCTCTCAGTCACTCTGCTCTGCTCTGAGCCGAGGAGAAAACATTTATCGTATCCTACAGTTTTTATCCAATGAGGAGAGAGAACGGCATGCAGGGCTGTGTGTGCAGCCAAGGGACACCGTGAATGTGGTGACGTAGGGACGAGGACTGTTATGGTGCGTTCAACCAAGACCGAGTCACATATGTAGTCACATATGTAGAGAGAGAGAGAGAGAGAGCATCAGCTGTCCCGACTGGCGGATCATCTGGTGTGCGCGCGCGGTAGCCTATATGAATTCCTTTTTTATTTCTCCATTGCGCGGTACATCTTCACGTTTATGCGCGTATAGGCCGACGTACAGTGTGGGATGACATCGAAATAATGTAGAGCAGTGCGCACCTTGTCTCTCATGTTGCCCACTTAGGAGAGGTGCAACTGTGTCAGTGTGGATCATCGCGGGTCAGACACGTGTCAGTATCCAACTCGAGGCTTTGGAAGGAGGACGTTGACATGAAAAAACGATTTGATAAATCCGAGTTTTTGCGATGATTTTTCAAATGTAACTATTGTAATCTTGGAAATGTATAAAAGCAACTGTAATTTAATTACACATTTTCCCACAGTAATGTAACGGATTACAATTACGTAAATTTTGTAATTAAAGTACGTAACGACGTTACATGTAATTCGTTACTCCCCAACACTGGGTGTCAGCAGCATCCAGACTGAGCCTCAAAGAAACACACAACAAACTCCCTTTTAAAGAGTTTGTACAAAGTAACAAAGTTGTGAGCTGCATAACCAACTACATCATCTGAAAAAATGCTGATATTGAATTATAATCTGAACATTGAGTACAGTGTAATCACATGGCAAATTGGGATCATGAAGCAAAAAGATTAGTTTGAAAAAAATATGAATGAGTGAATCCAGTGTGGATCACAAATAGTTAGCAGTAGAAGTACTGACTTATGTTAAATTCACCCGAGGTCACAGGAAAAGGAACAATGGAAATGTCACTGTAGATTTGAATTGTCTTGTGTGAACCCAGCGGGAGAGGACTGACAGCTGGCATTACTGTAACATTGGATACCAATTCCTCAGCACTAAAGGTGAATAATAGTTGTTTTTTGCATTGTTTCTGAGAGTTGATGTAAATTACTATACCATGTGGCCAGTTTGAAGAAACATCCAATAACTCTTTAACCATAAAAAATGTGCTTGTTTTTTTTCTCTCTCTTTCAGCGGAAACGAAAATTCTTTAGAGCTCTATTAGGACTCAGCCAAATTTCACATTGATTTTGTGACAACCAGCTGTGTTGCACCGAAAAACAAAAGAACTGCAATTAGTCCTGTTTAATGCAACAGAGGAGAGACTTTCCTTTTCCTACTTTGTGGCGACTTTGACGCCTGCACTTTGTTTTTCCTCTTTTGGAAGCCAACATGAAAGTGTGTGAGTGGAAAAACTGGGCTTGATATTTTCAGATCCGTCTGTCCCAGTTTGCTTTGGAGGCAAATGGAATGGGAATTACTGGAAGCACATTTACTCTATATGGTAATTTGATGACGGCCATCAAAACGTTGTCTCCAAGCAGAGTCTATGGTTCAAGTCTTAATAATTAATATACTTTTAATGAATAATTTAATCATTTCTGCCCATGTGGTGGACATGGTTGGAGTTACTGGGTCAGTAATACTCACAGAACACCTTCTCTCCTTTTAGATTATATGGACATTAGGTATTTGTGGATAAATAAAGTAACTTTATCTGTCAGAACTTTAACCGTTTGTAAGTTATCGATCAAACTTACTGTACACTATATCACATTTCCTGTTAGTCGGAGTCCAATCTATATCAAATGTAGGTTCAATTATACTCATGCAATGACCACAGTATTACCTGCATGACTGATAATCAGCTATACTGCAGGTTTCACAGAGGGTCAGTTAAAATTAATGAGCCTTATTCATATTGGAGTTCAGGAGGGTTATAACATACTGTCTCTGTATTAATCCCACCAAGCTTCTGTTTCTACTGCTATCTGTCTGATGGCCATAAAAAAAATATTAGCTCCATCAAATACAACGTGATCAGCTTTGATAACTGTAGTAAAATAAATGGTCCGAGGGCTGCTGTCACAGTAACAAATTAAACTAATGATACATCATCCTTCATTTGGTAGAATACATGCTTTTAAAAGCTTGCACAGCATAAAAAAGACATCGTAGCTACATCCACAGCAGTTTTACAACCATGAGAGATTGAATATTAGTCAGTATATGGTCATTAAGTAGAAATGTACTACATACTATTATGTACTTTATGAAAAGTTCCCTTTGCATACTGTAGAGGAGTTTCAGTATCAGAGCTGGAGCTGTTTGGATGGGACCATGCCACTCACTCATAGTTGTAATACAAGACAAGCAATGATCTAAGAATGAGATTATCTTTATTGACTGAAGCTGAACCAGAATGGAACAGGTCAAAATTTTGGGAAACATGCTTACTCCCTTTTTCTCTCTCTCGCCAAGAGCCCAATCAGAAGATCAATAGCACTCTCATGCGTGTAAGCTAAATATGAGGCTACATCTCTGCTTATAGCTAATCTTAGCACTGAGACTTTAAACAGGGGGGGGACAATCAGTGAGCCCTTGTCCACAGGCAACGCAGTTTACCTTTGAAGCTCACTAATTAACATGTTATACATGTTTGTTTAATCTGCACAGAAACTGAAGTGTGAAAGTGAAAATGACGGTTTTAGCAGCTGCTGGTGACAACATCATCATATTTACTGTGCAGACGTGACAGTGGTGGTGACTCTCATCTGGAAAGTACAACTGTATTTGTGAGAAGAATCACAAAGTGCTTCACAGATACATAAAAAATACAAACATCATACCACTATTATACAAAATAAATAACAACAAAGAAGTACAGCATCACAATACAATATCCCAATACAATACCCCCAGGCTTATTGAAATGCCTGCCTGAACAAATACGTCTTAAACTGTTTTTTAAAAGTGTCGGCAGAAGAAGCGGCTCTTAACTCAAAAGGGAGAGAGTTCCACCATTTTGGAGCAATTGACTGAAAAGCTCTATCACCTCTGGTTTTTAGGGTGTATTCACACCTGCAGTGTTAGTGTGCACAGTTTGGGTCAGTGTGAAAGCACATCGCACTCGTTACGCCGGGATTCCACTGGATGCGGAACGATTCCGAAACGTGTCCGCTCCGGAACGGCTGCGTACTCCGACTCCGTCAACTCACACCGGTTCCGTCCGTGATGTTGATTTGTTGCGGCTCCGCCTCACAGCGGGAACACGGAATAAAGCGGGTTGTAGTTTCCATAAAGTGAACCACAAAATCAAAAACAATTAATTTAATCCAGAGGAGTAGTAGAGAAACAACTTGGTGTTGACAACGGGTTAACGCAGCGGGGAGACCACCCGGTGCTCCGGTGCTACGGAGCTCTGTCCCCACAAACGAAGCAGCAGCAGCGGGGCAGCCGGTCGGTGCGTGTCCGCTGAGTCCGCTCAGACACCGGACAGGTCGGCGGGTCCGTCCCTTGTGTCCGCGGAGCAGCTGGTTACCAAGCAGCAGAGGTCCGCCGTGCTTAACGTTTAACCGGGAACTAACGGGACCGAGCTGGGTGAACGCAACCGGAAACCAGCCGGAAGTACCAAACAGAGTTATACATGCAAACAATATAGAAATAAATGACCAGAGCTACTAACAACCGGCCCTACTGCCCTACTTGTTATCAATCAGCGCTTCCAGATTTCAGCCGGTAGTCATGGAGACGTGACGTTCTCCAAGTTTGGCCCCGAGTGACAAAAAGCAGGTGTGAACGCAACCGCACTAACTGAAAAATTAAACAATGTATCATTTTAACATTTGGGGCTCTATTTTCGTGAACTAGGTGCAGGCGGAGCGGATCAGGCCTGCGCCTCGCCTTCGCTTCGCCAACGGGGAGTGGCCAGGAGCAGATTGCGATTTTGCTTCGAGACGCAGCGGAGCGCATCCCGCCTACTTCCCTCCCACCGGCGCAAATGGCATAGAGGGAGGAGAGAAGGCGTGGAGTGGGTTTGACACAGCCGAGTCAGATCTTCACCAATCAAATGAGCTCCTCTCCTCGCCTTTAAATCCGCCGCGCGCGCAAGGCGGACGTTTGATTTCACCGTGGAAGAGAAGATTTGAATCAGCACCTACAGATTACAGCATAGACATTCAGCACATCTACAGTATATCGATTGTCCCGTCACACTGATGACAGATCAAAGGCTGCACAGATGAAAGATGAGGATGGATTACTGCTGTGTTGACACTACACGATTATCTGCTATATTTATGTATTTACTTATTGATTTATTGAGCCGCATCGTCACGCGACCATAACAAATAAAACTGAAAACAAATAAACTATCATCTCTCACAGCAAACCACATCATAGTGAGCAGATATTCACAACTCCCCTCTCAGGTAAATTCTAAAGAAAAAAGAAAAAGAGAGACGCTCCGCGATGCATCCATTACGCACAGCTGTTTGTGCACACGTGTTTAAATATAGGTTACTAAATATGTCTTTATTAATGGAAAAGGGGTGTGAGTCCAAGCTGGCAGTGTCCGGTCACGCGAACAGACCTCACGGGCTGATGGTGCAAAAGTAGTCTGGGAGGGAGGAGGTTATGATGTTTGCTCTGACAGATTGAGAGCTGTTGCCCAGTAAAAAAAAACAAAAAACAAAACACACACACCCCTTTTCCATTAATAAAGACACTCATATTTAGTAACCTATATTTAAACACGTGTGCACAGATCACAACATAACAAACAGCTGTGCGTAACGAGGCATCGCGGAGCGTCTCTCTTTTTCTTTTTTCTTTAGAATTTACCTGAGATGGGAGATGTTAATATCTGCTCACTATGGTGCCGAGGCTGATTGTGGTTTGCTGTGAGAGATGATAGTTTATTTGTTTTCAGTTGTATTTGTTATGGTCGCGTGACGATGCGGCGCTGGCCCCTAATAAATCAATAAGTAAATAAATAAATAAATAGCTGATCATCTGCAACGGCACAGTGTGTAGTGTCAACACCTGCTCTTGGGACATCCACGGCTGTCTCAGTCCCTCCCTGGTTTCATCTGTGTTAATTCAGTCAGGCTGAGTTTCCATTACGCAAGCCTTTGATGGTCATCAGTGTGACGGGACAATCTATATAGATATAGGTGTATGTGCTGATTCAGATACAATAAATAGGGGTTATTGTGATGATGATGATTATTATTATTATTATTAATTGCATTTAAATGTGCCTGGAAGTGTGGAAATCTGCCTGTGAGGTCTTGGTGACGTGTCTGCACTGCGCGCTGGGCAGTCAAATTGCCACTGCGCTGGCTGCTCTGCGCCTTGCGCTGACATTAGACCAGGTTGGAGCTGGCGAGCTTTCGGCGCACTCTCCGCGCGGTCTATCGGCAACAAATTGTCACTGCGCCACGGCGAATCTGTCGACACCTCCCCCTGCTGCGCCACCACTCCCATCTCAGCGCACAGCAGTCTGCCAATTTACCGAATCCGCTGCGCACCTTGTTGCACTGGAGGAAAATGCCATTGCGCCAGCTGCGTCAGGGCTCGCTTCGCTGCGCCCCCGTGAGTTGCGCCAAGAAATTAGGGCCCTTGGTGCGCACCAGGGTGCGCACTAAACAGGTGTGAATACACCCTTAGTCTGCTGTGTGGAACCTGGAGTAGCAGGCTTCCAGCAGATCACAGATAGTAGAAGTGGATGAAGAAATTTAGAGCCGTAATCTTGTCTTCTCTAAGTTCAACACCATGTCTCTATACTGTACACAAACCCCTTAAAAGAATAGTTCACTCAAAATTGAAATTTCATTAGTAGCAGTGCATGTCCATATAACGGTTGCAAATGAAAGTTGGTATCCATTTGCAACCGTTATATGGACATGTACTGCTACGCCGAGACCCCCTGTAACTCAGAGAAGCCACGGAGGACTCTGAAATTTCTTCCAGCCCTTAGTCCACATGAGGGTGAGTAGATAATGAGTGAAATTTCAATTTTGAGTGAACTATTCCTTTAACACAGAACAATTACCTCCCTTACTGTATACAGTATAAGGCTCAGGCTGCTACATGATGGAAATATACTCATGTTGGTCTCCTTGTGAATACAATATTAGAAATGCCAGAAGAGGGAATTCCATTACATCTGGTACAAAGATGATTTTGGTCATGTTGTTTTTAAAAATTATGACACAATTTAACACAAAAATCGAAGTAATAAAATGATAATATCACATTTCCTGCATACCAGCGTCAGTCTTGCGGTTCTCCTAATGGATCTTAGAGGACCACTGACCATAATTTGGAGGTTATCAATTAAAGTCTCAGCAGGGTCCAGCTGATGGTGTCTCTCAGCTTGGTTTTAAGTGTGAGCTGCATGTTCTCTCCATATGTCCACAGATTGGCAATAACGGGTTAGCAGATGTCAGGGAAGTAAGAGGTGAGAAGAGCTGCGTTGTCTGCAGTGCACTGTTCCTGCGTCGCAGCAGCAGAGACTCACTGTACTGCTACATTTTATGCAACATTTTATGGTTCAGTATTTAAAGTGTTTAGTATTTATGCTCTGCTTTTTGTTTAATCAATGTGATTTCTACAGCAGCTTTTTGATTGTGCACACACGGATGCACAGACCAGTGAGAGCTTCAATGCAAGTCACCAAAATATTGAATTACATTTTTTTTTTTTTAAAGAAGACATATCTAAATGTTGGTTTACGTTGATTTGTAATTCACAAAATAATGAATAGCTGAAAACATTCTTACTCACCTTAGTTTGGCGCTGCTGGTGTAGATTGCAGTGAATTATCTGCATACACATTCATGCAGCTCTAAGCTCCAAACCTGTAATAGCTCAAGTGATCCCTTGGCTTCTTAGTGCCGCCATCAAGTCGAATAACCTGACTTAATTATATGTTCTGTCTGTGTTGATCTCTTTTGCTCTATTTAATCAACACACGGCACCTACTGTACACATGTCAGAGTGTGTTTGTGTGCATGTGTGTTTATTAGTCATTTGCTGTTAGGCATTAAAACTATGGCAAGGCAATTGTAAATTTAATTTTGAACAAATACTAATAATAATGTAATAACTGAATATATTATAATGTATTCAACAAGATTAATTGTTAGAAAAATACTCGTTAGTTGTAGTCGTCTTTTTATCCATCAATGAAACTGCTCAGCTGTCCTGGTTACTGTTAAAGTCCCCCTCCCTCCAACGACCCTTTTTGGTTATTTTAAAGCATTCTCTATGTAATGTAGTGAAGTATATGAAGTTTTTAGCCAAAATCACAAAACCTGTGCCATTTCCCAGAGCTCTCCTTCTGCACAGCACCAGCAGCTCATTAGCAATGCGCCTCTGAGTGGTGGGCGGAGACTGTGCTGCTCTGCACCCACCCAGCCACCCCCCTCGCACCGACTATGCCCCACCCTGGGGTTGTGACGTGTCAACCCCAGTCTCCCTGAAACTGCCAGTTTGCGTCTGCCGTTGGTTCACTAGAAGGCAGACAAACTCAGAAATGCAATTTTGCACTTAGTTTTCTGCTGATATGTCCTCAAACATCAGAAAAATGCCACAAGAACATGTGAGACCAGTCGCTTCATGAGATGTTCATCTTTCAGACTTTTTGACAGCAGGTTACAGAGAGGACAGTCTGACACCTGCAGGATAAACAACCTGTTTCACTCCAACATAAAACATTCAAGATTTTACCACTTCTTTTTTTTTCAAAGTCTAAAAGTGAGCTATAACAGGCTTTCTCTCAGGAGCTATTTCACTGTTTTTATCAGGTGGGAACACATGAGCAAAGAGAGCGTCTGAGCAGATCAACATTATTCAAAACAAAAGGCCTCCCACCTCACTTTGTTTCAGGTGTTTTGTATGCACAGCTAAACTACTGGTTGTGATATGTCAACATCCGTCTCATTGTTAGATGAAGAACAGCTCACATGGGTTTGCTTTCTGGAGAGGTGATGAGGGGTGGAGAGATGGGATGGAGGTGATAATGGCAGCCGAGACGACCAAGGTGAAGAAGACAGATGATAATGGTGCAGTGAAAGGGAAGGAATATTCACACAGGGCACAAGGAGAGCTGGAAGATGAGGAGAGAGAGCTTTGAAAAGAGTAAAAGAGCACGTGAGAAAGCAGGGATTGAAGCAGTCACCGCAGAGATGAAATGAGCCATTGGGGTGTGTGTGTGTGTGTGTGTGTGTGTGTGTGTGTGTGTGTGTGTGTGTGTGTGTGTGTGTGTGTGTGTGTGTGTGTGTGTGTGTGTGTGTGTGTGTGTGTGTGTGTGTGTGTGTGTGTGTGTGTGTGTGTGTGTGTGTGTAAACCACTAACAGGCCCAATCAGAAGGTGTGGAGAAAGAGTTGGATATGGATGCACAGAGAGGAATAGAGGAATATGGATATGAGAAAGGTAAAAGAAAAAAAAAGTAAAGAGAATCAAAACGGAGCAAGACAATACAGAAGGACGCTTGGAGGCCGCATGCACAGAGAACAAGAACTTCATGACATGAGCCGGTCTGACTGAGAACTAAGTGTGCAGTCTCCTGCTCGCCAGTATCTGGCCACTCCCCCACTGCTCCCATCAAGCATGAGTGCTGGCAATTTTCACTCTGAGGGCTGCCATTATGTATTTTCACAGCTGTGTCTCCTTGTTGCTGCATCTCTGATTCTTTCATGTGTGTAAGTACGTGTGTGGAGTTTTAGTTACTCTTCTTACTCTTCTACATCTAACATGATATAAGCAGACTATTACGTACGTTTTAAGTTTAAGTTTTTTGGCACAGCCAGCCAGTCTCATACTGTACATGTTTTAGGGTCAATCACACATTCCAGTTACTGTAAAAAAAAAAAAAAAAAACACATGTGTACTAAATGTTTGCTTTTGATGTAACTGTTTTGTTCCAGTAGGCCTATAAGTGTTTCTATGGAGTTTGTTGGAGTCTGAAAACTGTGCATCTGCAAAATGAAAATAATTTACTGTTAAAACGTTTTCTGTTTTTTTGTATGACGTAGCTGTTGTTCATTTCACGCTTTTATTTATTTATTAATTTATTATTTATTTTATTGAAGACATGTAAAACAAGAAAAGCACCGAGAGCTGTGTCAGCACATGTGTGCTGCCATGGCAACTCAACATAACACATTTTCAATATTTTTCCATACATTTCTTCCCTAATGTAGATAATGAGCCTTTAATCTGCATATCTTTTTTGTCCTCATAGTCCTCAGCCCAGCTCTGTGCTGTGGATATGTTGAACTGTTATAGCCTGGGTACGTTTTCCTGACAAAGATGAGCATGTCTGTGTGGGAGACGCACACAGATCAAGTATTTGTGGTGATTTATCGAATCCTTAGCTGCTGAAATCAAAGTTCTTTGGTCATTTGCATTAGACTTGTTTTTGTTCAGTGAAGCTGAAATGACGCAGCTTCCCTTGAGGTATAAGCTGCTCAGGTTGTGGCTCAGTGCTGGTGATTGTGTTGTGATTGCTTAGGTTTCTGTGAACACTGACGAACATTAGCTGGATGGGGCTGAAGCTCATGACTGAACACAGTGAAGTTAATATTTAAGGGGAAAGTTTGAGAAAGTGTTAACTGAATGAGCACAACTAAGTATAATGATTTTAAACAAAGAAAAACAGAGGGTCTCCTTTTTGCATTATTGCTTGGAAAATAAGAAAAACTTAAAGCCAGTTGTCCACAAAATACATGGCGACTAGCAAATACAGAAGCATGTGAAGATTTGATACAGACATGATCCCTCATTTTGCCCTGATGCACTTTGTCCGCTGAATTTGATGGGCTGCAATAGGGCCACTCATTCTCTCTTATGAAATATAAATAGGAACATTCACAATACCTCTGGATGCATGCAAAGTAGGTGGAGGTACAAGTGTAATTTCATAATCTATACTTCAGCACTTAATTTGCATTGAGATTCCCCTCCGGTGCTCTTGTGAAATATGATAGCAGGTCACAACATCACCAAATGGGCAAAGGTGGAAAAAACATCAGCTTGTGACCAGTACAAGGTCACTACATCTGATGTGGGCCAGCACAGAATTAGGAGCCCAACCCTCACCTCCTCCTCCCATCAGCCTCTTTCTCTCTCTTTCATCTCTCTACCTCCTCCACTCTCTCTTCCTATCTCCATCTCCCCCCTCCTCTCTATCTCTACCTCTGTGCCACATACCGGTATAGCTTCCAGGATATTGGAGAAATATTGTAGCACTTGAGAGTATTGCTAGATATCCACAGGGACATATGAGTCATATAATAAATTCAGACCAAGGGTAAAGATGTTGAGACAAGTGAGAGAAAACTGCTGGTTATCTAAGCCAACACTCCTTCATCTGTATACTATATTTGTATGCATGTGCATATATTATCCTCTGTTTTTTTGTTGTTGTTTTGTTTCGTCCAGACTCTTTGGATCCACGTCACCCTATTGAAGCGTTAATCCACAAATGCTGCTGCTTATTTCAATGACATCTTTGTTGCTAATAGAAACTGAAGGGAAGATCTACTGGGGGATGGTTGTTTAGATTAGGAAATCTAATAGCTTTGATGAACCACATTGAATTGAATCATGAATCTTCAGAATCAAGGTTCATCACTTCATCTGTGTGTCCACAGTCCTGCAGCAACAAAGCAGCGAATTAGCAGTTACCCAAATCCAAAAACATATCTGTCCAGTTTGATGATTGTTATCTTGGTTCCTTGTGAGATATTAAGGCAGACATCAAATTATGTTAAACTCTGTGAGTCAAAAAGACTAGAGCAGTCAGTTTGCAAAAACTACATATTATATCTTTTGTTTGTCGAGCTTTACATGAAAGGCCCCTATTCTCAGGCCAGTGCACGGTTCACCATGTGCCTTTGCTGTATTATATTTTTGCTGCTATTCCTCTGTCCCATGATGTTTCCACCTCATCCTTGACTCTTAGGTTAGTGATTAATACTGTCAGAGTGAGAGGAGAGACACAGTAGGTAGTACATAGCTTCTGTTTTTTTGGTGACAGTGATTTGCATCAACTGCCACCCACCTGCTCAAACTAGTTGAACAGCCGCATAGCCCAAGGTACACTAAATACAGCACATGTATCTGCAACTGAATAGGCCTGTGTATTATCACCCAGTGATGATCAGTCAAGATGAGGTGATGCACTCAGACAGCGACAGCCTTTATAGGGTAATATGTGGATATGTGGTGATTTTACAATGCAGCACAGCAGCTTCAGTGAATATGTTTAACCGCTGTTTGAACAGTTTAGGGCGGCACGGTGGTGCAGTGGTTAGCACTGTCGCCTCACAGCAAGAGGGTTCTGGGTTCGAACCCGCCGGCCGGCTGGGGCCCTTCTGTGTGGAGTTTGCATGTTCTCCCCGTGCATGCGTGGGTTCTCTCCGAGTACTCCGGCTTCCTCCCACAGACCAAAGACATGCAGGTTAGGTTAAAGCACAAGTGAGTGATCCGGTCGTTTTGGCTAATGCTGCGTTCCAGGCAGGCTTTTGAAACCGTAAATTACAGCTTCAAGTCACAACTTACGACTTTGTAGCGTTTCAGGCAACCCACTCGTGTTTTTCCGACCTGTTTTACCTGTGAAAGTCACTATAACGGCCACTCGTAACTTCCGACCCGTGAACTCGTACCAGATCGAACTGGTATGACTTCACAGGTCGGAAAAACATGAGTTACGAGTTTCCTTGAACGCACCATAACAGTCCTCGTCCCTACGCCACCACATTCACGGCGTCCCTTGGCTGCACACACAGCCCTGCATGCCGTTCTCTCTCCTCATTGGATAAAAACTGTAGGATACGAGAAAAGTTTTCTCCTTGGCTCAGAGCAGAGCAGAGTGACTGACAGACCCGTGTTTCAGACCAAACACTCTATGTAAGTGATTGCTGTCGGAAGATATAACTATTTAAGACTTATATTAACACAAATATATCACTTACTTCTGCTTTAAGTGGCAACTCTAAATTGCCCATAGGTGTGAATGGTTGTCTGTATATGTCAGCCCTGCGATAGACTGGCCACCTGTCCAGGGTGTACCCTGCCTCTCGCCCGAAGTCAGCTGAGATAGGCTCCAGCTCACCCGTGACCCTAGTGCAGGATAAGCGGTATAGAAAATGAATGAAAAAACGCTGTTTGAACATGTGCATTTCCACATTTATATCTCTGTATTATGTGCCCTGGTCCTGTTGCAGAAAGCTCCAATTTTTAAGGGGGAGGTGAGAAAAGACATGTAATTTCGTCCTCCCAATCTCCACCCCAGGCCATTACCAACTTACCCACAAATTGCTGTTCCTTAAACTGTCCCAGAATACAAAATCAAGTTCTGTTAAAAAGCTCACAATTGGTGCTATGCTGCAGAATACAAGACATAGCGCATTCAGAGATTGGCAGAGTGACATATTCTGAATTAGTGACAGGTAACATTGTGCCTGTTGTTTAAGTATTTGTTAATCAAGCAGATAATGTGTAGAACCAGTACCGTCCACCATCTGTTGTCTGTGACTGAGGTTGGTCGTTATAATTGTGTGTTGCAGTTTAAGTGCCAAGAAAATGTCTCATCAGTGTCCACGCCTGACACCAAGAATATACTTAGAAAAACTGAGATGTTATTTTACACCCCTTAAAATCACCCTGTGCAGCTTTAATGTTGACAAGAGCCACAATAATAATACTATTAACACTTCTCATATCCATATTCCTCACATTTGACACCACACCTCCAATATCAGCACAGGAACTCGAGCATTTATTTGTGGATGTGAACTTGCACAGTTTCTAGTATGATCATGAGGTGTTGGAGGTACATGATAGGCTATTTTAGAGTTACGCCGGGTTCACACCGGACGCCGAAGCGCCGCGAATAGCCGCGGAACGGAGACCGCTTCCCTTCGGCGCCCAAGTTAACAGGTTCTGTAGTTCAGACCAGACGCGACGCGCCGCGAAGCGCCGCGATTGCTCGCGCCGTGCATTTATCGTTTCGGCGTCTGTTCTATTTTGTCCGGGAGCCGCGAGCAATCGCGTCAATCTTGGCAGGAAGTCACACATGAAACAACGAGAGAATCCGGTTAATTTTCAAAATAAAACACTTTTCAAAATAAAATACAGCGATTGACAAATGCGATCTTATTTATATTTGTCAGACTCTCAACAGAGAGCGAGAGAGATGAAAACACACACACACGAAAGGGAGACACGGAGTGGGCTGGCTGCAGGAGGGAGGGAGGGGGGGTCAAAACACACAAACAGGGAAAGAGCGAGAGAGAGAGGCAGAGACGAGTTGTTGTCAAGTGAAGGACAACGTGAAATTAATCTTGGAAGTGGAGGGAGTTGTTTGACCCACAGCACACGGTGTTATAATTATATGAGGTTATTTACTTATCCATAATGTAAAAAACACAGCTCTGAATGTGAGTAAACAACAGCTGAGGAGCAGAGGCGCTTGCGACCGCCGCGGAGAAATCAGCGTCTGGTGTGAACTGCAGGGACGCGGCTCGCGCGCGATTTCCGCGGCCGCTCCGCTTCGCGGCGCTTCGGTGTCCGGTGTGAACCTGGCGTTAGGGTTATTTTAGTTTTTGCAGACTGGAGAAATGTCCTGTTTAAGGTCTGGGGATGCAGGCTCATAATGTTGAAGTGAATATTAGGGCTGGGACAATATGCTTTTCTCCCGATTCGATTCTTCTACAATTTTTTGGATGGCGATTCGATTTAAATTGAGATTCTACGATGTTGCCGATTCTCTCGATTTTTAGTCTGCATTTTTAACATTTATCTGCACACAAATACTGTAGGAGCCTATAAATTAACATACTCCATTATAAAGTGAACTTAAACCCTTTTCAAAACCTGTACTCTCTGTATGTAAAAAAGACTAACAAATGCACATTGCACAATATATTAAAAAAATTCAAAAAAAAAATTGAGTTTTGAAAAATCGCCAAAAAAGATATCGCGATATTTATGTGAATCGATTTTTTCTCCCACCCCTAGTGAATATGTTGGTGTGTTGCAGTGGGGCTCAGAGTGATTTTGAGTATTGGGCAGTTTATCTGTATGAAAATCACATACCTACTTCATGCATGAGCCACACGCTTGTGCATACTGATAGAACACGTACTTAAACATAGGCTAATTACAATAACCAGAAGCAGGCCTTTGAAACATGCACCTGTTTCACAGCGTTGTCTCACTGAAGAGACTGTGAAGGAACAAACTCAACTCTCTCACAGCATCTGTCCTCTGCACTGATAGAGACCTCAATTTGCCATCACAGAGAGGGAGCAATAAAAAGAGATGACAACGGTGACAGACACTACAAGCAGGCAGGGAGGCGTCCCTGTCTTCTTGTTCACGCTTTATCTGTCTGTCTCTTTTCTTCTCCCAGCAAAAGCATGTGGTGGATGTTAGGATTTCCAAACAATGGAAACATTTATTTTCTAATTTCACAATGATGGCAGTGAGTTCAATGCACACCACCTTGGACCAAACCCAAACTACCGGTAGATCCATTCACCCCCAGTTGGATCATCACATTATCAGATCAGGGAGTTCCTCTCTTTTAAAGGGATAGTTCACCCAAAATTCAAATTTCACTCATTATCTACTCACCCTCATGTCGACTAAGAGCTGTGAGAATTTTCAGAGTCCTCCGTGCCTTCTCTGAGTTACGGGGGGGTCTGTGCAGCAGTATTTGTCCATATAATGGTTGTCAATGGATACCAACTTTCTTCGTCCAAAAAGACACACCAAAAAACATCAAAATACCTCCATACTGCTCGTCTATAATGTCCCTCTGGTATTGAAGCCCCGACATGAGAAATTGTTCCGCTGGTCAGTGCAAATCACGAGAGATTTGCACTGACACAGGAAGAGCAGTGAACCGAGACACTGGGAGCTTCCGCTACAAACCAGCTTAAAACATAGAATTATAAAAAAAATTTCGGAACAATTTCTCATGTCGGGGCTTCAATACCAGAGGGACATTACAGACGAGCAGTATGGAGGTATTTGGATGTTTTTTGGTGTGTCTTTTTGGACGAAGAAAGTTGGTATCCATTCACAACCATTATATGGACAAATACTGCTGTGCGGACCCCCCCGTAACTCAGAGAAGGAACGGAGGATTCTGAATATTCTCACAGCTCTTAGTTGACATGAGGGTGAGTAGATAATGGGTGAAATTTGAATTTTGGGTGAACTATCCCTTTAACGTCTCCCTTCACAAGCTCCTGACCTACTATCTGTCCATCATGGCCTGACTTACCTTCTGAACAATAACCTTTACTCTACTGTCAGTGAACAACCCTGAGCAGCACTGTACTCCATTAAAACAAAAACAAAAAAGATAAATAATGTATATAAGCTAGCACAAGGGATGAGAAAAGGGACAAAGAAGCTGCAGTTGGCATTCAATAGATACATAAGAGAAAGAGAAGTGGAAAAAAGCTGACAAAGAGAGAAAGAAATCAACGCTGTAACTTCCCCTCGTCTCCTCATTCATCAGTACAATGTTTTCTGACGAGGGAAGATAAATAGAAAAAACAAATCTGATAAAGTGAGAAAAAAGGGAAAATGGAAGGAAAAAAAAGTGAGAGAAACTGATGCAAATCCACAGAGACAGACCTTCCATGACGACTCATGAAAGAGAAGACCACATCGTTGTTAGTAGATTAATTGTTACTCGTCTCTGCTCACAGTTCTGTCAGTGTCACACAGCGGGCTGCCGAGCCGTTCAGACAAAGCCGAGGCATGCTCATGCAAACCCCACACACAAACAAACACAACTCGTTGTTTGTCTGAGAGGACATGATGCTCACAGAGTCTGAGTGAGTTGTAATCCTGGAAAAATTGCTCTGGGACTTGTTTTTGAAAACTGCACGGCGTGTGTGAGTGTGTGCAGCTTCCCTGGAGAGGGTGAACACTGCCTTCCTCACTGTCTGCCCTCATATTCTCTCAGTCAGTCAGTCAGGTTAGAGCAGTGTGTATGTAACACTGCACATGCAGTCACAATCTCTTCCACTCTTTCAACTCACCTTACACCTTCTCTTAAAGGGATAGTTCACCCAAAATTGAAATTTCGTCTTGTATTGAAGCCCCGAAATGCGAAATTGTCCCGAAAAACATTTAATAAGTCTATATTTCAAGCTTGTTTTGTAGCAGAAGCTTCTCGAAGCTCGTCTTCCCGGTTCGTCAAATTTGGACGAACTGGGAAGAGGAGCTTCTGCTACAAACAAGCTTGAAATATAGACTTATTTAATTTTTTTCGGGACAATTTCGCATTTCGGGGCTTCAATACAAGACAGACATTACATACGAGCAGCATGGAGGTATTTGGATGTTTTTTGGTGTGTCTTTTTGTTACAAAGACAGTTGGTATCCATTTGCAACCGTTATATGGACATGCACTGCTACGCCGAGACCCCCTGTAACTCAGAGAACCCACGGATAACTCTGAAACTTCTCCCAGCCCTTAGTCCACATGAGGGTGAGTAGATAATGACTGCAATTTCAATTTTGGGTGAACTATCCCTTTAACTTGTGTATCCTCATGGTTGGAGGGAAGTATTGAGTTGACTAATGTCACCCAGTGTGGGGAAGTACAAGGTAACATCTCTATATAATATTTCTACCATAAACTGTACCTCGACAAAGTATCTTGAGTTCAGTTCCCCATTTGCTATTAAACATGTATCAAATGTCTCATTTGTTTGCACTTTCTGCTTTTGCACCAACAGGTTAGAAGACCACTGGAGAGCTCTGCAATGTTAGCATAGATACAAGTCATTTCCTGAGAGGAACTTAATGCCAGGCTGACAAACAAACAGTCTGCTGCCCTTGAAAGTTTCCAACCACATCCAGCACTGATGCTGAAATGTGCTCTGTTGCACCAGTAACCATACCCAACAGTAGTGTCAGGTACACCTGCCCATCACTGGAGCAAGGTGAGAAGTTAAAACCACTGCAGGTCAGCAAGAACAAGACTTTCATTGCATGTTACAGTAAGTTACAATTTAAAGGGATAGTTTCAAGTCAAAATTCAAATTCAAATTCAATTCAAATTTCACTCATTATCTACTCCGTGCCTTCTCTGAGTTACGGGGGGGTCCACGCAGCAGTATTTGTCCATATAATGGTTGTGAATGGATACCACTTTTCTTCGTCCAAAAAGACACACCAAAAAACATCCAAATACCTCCATACTGCTCGTCTGTAATGTCCCTCTTGTATTGAAGCCCCGACATGAGAAATTGTTCCGCCAGTCAGTGCAAATCACGAGAGATTTGCACTGACACAGGCAGAGCAGTGAACCGAGACACTGGGAGCTTCCGCTACAAACCAGCTTAAAAACAATTTCTCATGTCGGGGCTTCAATACAAGAGGGACATTACAGACGAGCAGTATGGAGGTATTTGGATGTTTTTTGGTGTGTCTTTTTGGATGAAGAAAGTTGGTATCCATTGACAACCATTATATGGACAAATACTGCTGCGGGGACCCCCCCGTAACTCAGAGAAGGGACGGAGGACTCTGAAAATTCTCACAGCTTAGTTGACATGAGGGTGAGTAGATAATGAGTGAAATTTGAATTTTGGGTGAACTATCCCTTTAAGAACTCTGATAAAAGGCTTCTACTCGTAGACTCCTATTTCTGTCCGGTTGAAACCTGCTTCCTACTCACTTGATAAACACAGGCTCTGGCTCAGCTCATTCTGAATTTAACACATCAGTCCACTCTGATAATAAACGTGTAAACTAAATGATGTGTGTGGTGTGGTCCATCTAAATTCAGCTCCACTGCCCACAACCCCAGGGCCTGACTTTATGGACCTGCACTGACAAAAGTGAGGGTAATTTTGGTGGGATAGAGCCACAGTTTATGGTTCATAACCCTCATTAGCTCAACTAACAGCAGTTTGAATGGGAGATTGTAACAACAAACAAACAAATTAACACATAATTAGGTCCAAATTCAGCTGCATAAGTGTTCATAAAGCAGCTGCGGGTGTCACTGCTGTTGACTGCTTTGAACTGAATGAAGGATGCTTTCATTGCCAGACAGCAGCAGAGTAAGTGGATAAGTGGAATGGACTGAGAAGAGCATAGTTTAGAGGATACATTTACTGAACAACAAAATAGAGATTTTATTGTACATTCAGCTCTTGACATTATATTAAATGTGAGAGTAATGCCCTACAGATATGACACATTCACCCATAACAGAGGAATTCATCAGTAGAGTGTTATTCCATGATGCACACATGGATACCACTAAGTTATCTGCACAATATCCAAGTCTTCCATTTTATTACATTTTTAATTTACTGGGTTCACAACAGTTTTTTTTTTGTTGTTTTTTTTTCACTTACTTTGCAATACCCGCTAGAGTCAAAAAGAGATGCTTCATAAACCAGGACACAACTGCTGCACTGTAAGCAGAGGCAGTCTGATGCACGTTCCAATACAACTGACAAAACCATGTATATGTAAATTGCAAATTTTCACTTGTTTTTATTGTTTTGGCTATTTCATTTGAAGCTATATCCAGCAACTTTGATGTGTATTACTCTCACACAATATGTGATGGACTGTTGTTTATATGAAGAAGTTGTCTTAGTGCAATCCCAAACATCTGCTGAATCAGCTTGCACTGATGTACTGACACCGTCCTATGAGCTTGATATAGTATAACCTTTAATAAACCTGCATTAACTATTTCTGGCTACTTGGAATAGTGATACTATGCTCAGGTACTGTAGTGACTATAAAGCTCAATCTATAATGTCTGCCATATGTGTGCATGGTCGCTGCACAATCTTTGGTTTTGATTTTGTTTGTGATTTTGCCTATTTTTCAGACATGGGGTGCACTATTCCCAGTAAAAACAAACAGGGAAAAACAGAAATATGTGACTAGCGATACTGACATCATATCAGCAATATTAGCTGAATGAATAAGAACTGATTATTAACCATTTATCATTTAACAAGACATCAAATATCAGAACTCAAATCTCACATTTATTTTTGCTTTTACAAAAAGCATAAAAGATAAAATGTCCATAAATCTGCTTAGAAGCCAAAGAGAAAAGAAACTTTTAAGTAAGTAATCCTGTGATGTCAGTACACCCAATGGTACATACAGTAACAAACAGGAATGTACAAATAACTAATTCAGCACAATATTTTTTTCAAAATCTAAACAAGCAAGTGCTGAAAAAACAACACTCATGTTACAGCTTACAATTAAACCTGCTTAAAGGATCCATCACCTGAAAATCACTTTTTTTCAGGTTATTGCATGTATAACTCAATCTTCTCTGTCACTGTCAATAGCTGACATGTTTTCCGGGCAAAGAACTTCACTCTCGCCTCCTCCCCCTCGAATTCACCAGCAGAGGAAAAAAACGCGACGTCTGATTGGTCTTCTCGTTGACATCACAGAGAAGCCGAGGAGCCGAGGAGCAGGGGAGTGGGGGGGGAATACGAGCACGCCAAAAAGCTGCTTAATTTCCTGCTGTAGCGCTGTTATTACGTCACTTTATTAAGTTTTAATATTTTTTGATGCGAGAAAGTAACCGTTTAGATCCAAATAACGGCTGTTTAGAAGTTCGCTCTGATGTTTTTCGGAGAGAGTGAAACTCCACCTGTGGAGCAACGACCGGGACATCACAGAGGCAGCAGCCGGTCTGCTGACGTGCTCGGCCGGCCACAACTACGTCGACACCGCGGCGGACAAAACGTTCGTTAATTAACTTACCCACAGGCTTTTAGAGGTTTACCATCGGCTGGTTAACTTCTTTTTAGGATGTACATTCTGGTCTCATTGATGAAATCTAACAATTGCGGCAGTTTGTTTGAATGAAAAGTGAAGCTTCCTGTGTGTACTGGACAGAGGAGTGGCGCTGCCTGGGGGCTCTGTATGTACAGAAATCACCACATTTACATCAATAAATACATGTTTTACAATGAACCGATCAGCCTGCATTACATTTTATTTATTTATATATCCACCTTTTTCTGAACGTCAAAAACGTAAGCCGGTTTTGCTCTTCCGGTGGAATTTTATATTTACGTTTCCATGGTTTCAGTAGTCGCGGTAAATGCATGGAATTTTTTTTTTTCAATGACAATCTGTAAAACAAGATTGCGTGTTTTTCTCGCGAGAGCAAAATTGGGTACAAATACAGTAGGGATAAATAAAGGTGAATGTTGCATATTATTTCTCAAAAATGTGCATTTAAGACCCTTTCAACACCTAAAACCAATATAATAATAATAATAATAATAATAATAAATTTTATTTAGAAGCGCCTTTCACGCCACTCAAGGACACTTTACAGCAGTTAAAATCATCAAAAACACAGAATAAATCATCAATAAACAATACCAAAACAAAACACACAGCACAGAATAAACAACATTAAAAGCACAGAATAAACAACAATAAACACATCAGTAAAAATGAATAATGAAAAGAACAAATAAATAAAACTGTGCAGAATAAAAGGGAAGTGTTAGGATGAGGGGTGGTGGGGTGGATAGGCAATTTGAAACAGGTGGGTTTTGATTTTTGTTTTGAAAAGAGGGAGAGAGTCAATGTTACGGATGTGAGATGGTAAAGAGTTCCAGAGTCGGGGAGCAGAGCGACTGAAAGCTCTGCTCCCCATGGTGCTGAGGAGAGCAGGGGGGACAGTGAGGTGGAGAGAGGAGGAAGATCTGAGGGAGCGTGCTGGAGTGACAATGTGGAGAAGATCAGACAAGTATAGGGGCGAGGTTGTGGATAGCTTTGAAAGTATACAGAAGGATTTTGAATTGGATTCGTAATGTGACCGGGAGCCAGTGAAGTTGCTGTAGGATGGGAGTGATATGGTGGGAAGAAGGGGTTTTGGTGATGATACGTGCAGCGGAGTTTTGAACCAGTTGAAGCTTATGGAGAGACTTGTGAGGGAGACCGAAGAGGAGAGAGTTGCAATAATCAAGACGGGAGGTGACGAGGCTGTGGACAAGGATGGAGGCGGTGTTGGGAGTGAGGGAGGGACGGAGTCGATTGATATTACGTAGATGAAAGTAGGCAGCCCGAGTGGTGTTATTGATGTGAGATTTGAATGATAGAGTGCTGTCAAGGATGACACCCAGACTCTTAACCTGAGGGGAGGGGGAAACTGAGGAACTGTCGATAAGAAGGGGGAAACGGTCAATTTTGGATAGTGTAGATTTGGTGCCAACTAGAAGGATTTCTGTTTTATCACTGTTTAATTTGAGGAAGTTGGAAGTGAACCAGGATTTGATTTCGGTTAAGCAGGTGATGAGGGAAGAGGGTGGGAGTGCGGAGTTTGGTTTACTGGAAAGGTAGAGCTGGGTGTCATCCGCGTAGCAGTGGTAATGGATGTTGTATTTACGGAAGATGGTGCCAAGGGGGAGGAGATAAGTGATGAAGAGAAGGGGCCCCAGGACAGAGCCCTGGGGCACACCTGTAGTGACTGGGGAGGGGTCAGACTTAAAGGATTTGAGCTGGATGAACTGAGTGCGGCCTGAGAGATAGGAGTGAAATAAATACCAGGTGATGGATCCTTTAAACTTTAGTGTCTATCTATCGGTTCTGTTATAAGAGGAGTTTCTATCACTACTGATCTGATGTCAGCAAAGACAGCACAACTCATTTGACTGACAACTAACAAATAACCATTTGCAGTTGAAGCAGGGGGTGTGTCTGTGTTTGATTCAGTTGGAGCAGATTTACTGAGGGAAGTTGTGTTGCTTAAAGTTTGTACTGCGCATTCATGTCTTTACGGATTAGATTCTCTGAACATTTGAGTGAGCTAGTGGCAGCTCACGAGCCAAGACCCCTGATGAAGTAACATCTGAATATGATGAATAATGAAATACAGACATTTTGTGAGCACATTTGGAAATGGAATGTGGACACAATCAAGGCCACATGTGTGCTATCTAGTTATAGCAGGAAGCCAATGTAGACTATAATTATATTATGTCAATAATTCAACAGGTGAAGGGCAGCATTTATCAGCACTCTCTCTCTGTCTCTATCTCTCTCCCACTGTGTTTGCTCTCAAACAAGGTAACTGAGGTTAATAAGGGTCATAATGAAAGTAAATCAAACATCTGATTACTGATGGCTATTACCAATACAAACTCAATGTAGAAAGATAGAGCTGGCAGTTCAGCAAACTATCACAAACTTAGCCACTGTGCTCCAGTGTCTGTTGGTGTGTGTTGTTGCTGCTGCTGCTGCTGCTGCTGCTGCTGCTGCTGCTGCTGGATACAAAGTTCATGAGATCTGTGAGTGTGAACCAAAACGGTGAATCTGTGGCCTGGAAAAACCAAAACACTCACCTGTCTGATGGCGCACAGCAGCTTCCCGTAACAGAACACGATCACCAGGAACGGCACGATGAGGCAGAACACAAACAGGCAGATGATGTAAGAGATGTTATTGGCTGTCTTCTCTGTCCAGTCAACAGAGCAGGTGGTACCGGGACCTTCGGGGCCATAGTGGCTCCAACCTAAAAGCGGAGGCAGGGTCCAGACGAGGGAGTAGCCCCAGGACAGGGCGATGCCCAGGGAGATCTTGTGGTAGTTGGAGGGGTCGGCCTCAGTGGGGGCCATCATGGTGCTGTAGCGCTCGTAGGAGAGGACGGCCAGGGAGATGAGGGACACGATGCCTACAGCAGCAAAGACAGACCAAGGTATCACCGTCTTGTAGAAGCAACAGTTTATAGCACGGGGTTAAAGGTACATTGTGTATGAATTATGAATCTAGCGTTGTGGTTGTATATCACAAGCAACTCAGTCGTATTTCTCATGCTGCATTCACCTGAAATTGGGCAGACGGCAGATGGACGACAGCCGCTGCACGTAACGGCATAAACAAGCCTCTATGTAAACAAGTGGTCCGTCAGCACGAGGCAAAACAATACACCTGACAATATGTTGTCATGGCGATGTCGTATAGTTTACCTGACCCACGTTTTACCGGCTTTCTCTCGACTTCTGTGACTAAAATGACATCTGGTTTGTTAGCGACGGCCGTCTGCCCGACTGCAGGTGAATGCAGCATCAGTGTAACGCTCCATTCCTCCTCACTGCGTTACCGCGGTGACTTTTCACAGACGCCACCTCGACCTGAGCCGACAGCTCCGATGTCTCCGCTGAGTTTCCGTGGTTTCCTACCGTCACGCTGCCACTGAACGTAAAAACATGGAGACACCACATGGCAGCAGCACCGAGCTTACCCGCTCCATGGAGATATGAACGATATGAACGGCAAATTCAGAGCTGAAAGGAACACTTCAGTTTGTTGATGGGGGGGATTACTGATTAATGAAAAACAGACTTTTGAACCAAATAATCAATTTCCGTGACTAGATAACAGAAGTTACACAATGTCCCTTTAGATACATATCCAATACATGAGCAAGATGTAGCTAACAACAGGTCACAACAGGAGACAGCAGGTGCAGGTTTGTTGTCCCTCTTTACACCCTGACTACTGTACATCACATTTAATGAGACCGTCAAATGCAGACAAAATGCGCTGTCTGTCCCCGTGTTTATCTGCTCCGTGAGGGAAACATGCAGTCAGTGTGATATAAAGCCTCACAGCTCTCTCTGAAATCACAAGTACAGCTAAAATGAGCTTTATGGTTTATGGCTTCAAAAAGAGGCCGGGATATGATTTAAAAAAATTATTGTCCCGAGTGAAATGTGCAGTGTAATAAAACTATAGCAAACACAACGGTGTAATCATCTAATATTTCACTTCACATGCCGGGGCCTGCCGCAGATACGTGCAGCTGCAAATCATAAACAGCGGCACTACCTGAAGCAGTGCAGTATGAGACAACACAACAGACTTCATGAAGCTCCTTTTCTCTCCGCATATCAGTGTTCTTCTTTCTCCGTATTTCAAAAGGCAGAGCAGCAGGAACCTGGAGCTCAATGCTCATGCTGACCCCTCAGTCTTTTTTATCCTGTTAGCTATTTGTTTTGAAGCCATTATGATCTACAAGGCCGTCCTTCATGCCCATTGCTTTTCAGTTGGCAATGAAGTGGACCTAAACTTGATGCTCCTTTAGGAAAATGGTCCAGACCTTTTTTTTTTTGGAGGTACCAAAACTGTGACTACTCAGCATAACGAATGAATAAAAGTAAAAAAGTGAGGAGGGAAAGGCAGGATGGGGGAAGGGAGAGGGGGTGGAGTTAGAAAAATGAGGTAGGAGACTGAAACTGATTCCAGCTCTGTGAAGGTTTCTGTGTCTGTCTGTGTGCACCTGCATTACCGCTGCCTGCAGTCTCTTTGGCACAGCGGATTATGCTTGTCTGTTGCCCCCTGGTATTGCGGTCATGTTGTTTTTCCTGCACAGACTGCTTAGCTCTCTTACTGCAATATTACAAAGTCAACACAGTTTTACAACAACCCACTTGTGCTTCTGTTTGATGTGGGCTGACTGACTCATAGCAACCAACCCCAAACACACACCCATGTATTTTGACAAAGGATGTTTTCATCTCAGCTCATCACCACTCGATCTCATCCAGCGCAGCCTCTCGTCCTCTTCTCTGTCTAAACTCGGAAGTTTAACCGTAACAGCAGGAGGATTGTCTTTTCACAGGCGTACTGTCAGCAAAAACAATGGTGTGGTGCCATAGACCTAAAAAAAAAAAAAAATACACCTGCTAGATGAAGCCTTTACTCCAGTGTGTTTTAGAACAGTGAAAGTTAGACAGCTACTACAGCTTTTTTTAAACTGTGAGTATTTTTGTTAAATTGATGAATATCAGTCGACTTCAAATAATCTGCAGCTCTACTCATTGGTTCAAAACAGTGCCCTCTATATTACGCCACAGGAATCCATTAGCAGCAATCAATATGTCAATGTGTGTGTAAATGTGTCAAGAAAGCACTTGACTTCCAGGGCTCCATAATTCACATGTTTCTGTGTTTTATTCCTAGTGCTGAACCAAAAGAAGATATATTTAGAGTTTTACATACCAAAGAAAACATCTTAATCTAGTTATATTGTATATTTATATATTGTATGTATATTTTATCTCTCTTCTTTCGGGAGCTTAACAGGCTGGTGAGACAATCCGAAGAGAAGAGGTTCTGAGCCTCTCCTGTGATTGGCTGGCTATCTTATTAGAATGAATATAAAGCAGATAGACTTCAGGTACATGGTTGGATTGTGGAGCTTGGGGCATTGCTGTGGTCAGTGACTCCTTGGTTGTGACGTCACTAATAAGTTACACAAGTTCCGACAACTTGTATTAAGGCTCGGGACTGAGCATATTGATTGATGTTATATAGAACCTAAATCTGATTTATAATTTTAAAAACAAGGACACGGACATCTACCTGTGTACTATATGGGACCTTTAGATGTTTTCTGTATAGGATTTTCCTTGGAGTGCTTTCACTATTTTTTTTAGAACAATGACCACATCATTTTCTTAACATTAACCAGTTGGTAGCTATTGCTTACTGTACCAAAACCACAGACTTTCCTACCCTAAAAACTGAGTTGTATACCAAAACCTTGACAAGCCTTTTCACAGTGCAGATAAGCAACCAATCATATGAATCATTGTGTAATAGTTTCACATTTTGTTTTGAAGGTAAACGGAAGGAATATATTTGTGCTAGTAAAGATGTTAGATGAGAAAATGAACACAAAGAGAATGTGCTGTTTTTTAAGGCAATGGTGCATTTTGTTATTTGGTGGAGCTGATAAACAAATTCTCTATGCCTGCATGGGTTGCACCATGCACTGATGCACAGTTTCTCCTACAATACAGTTTAGATTTCTAAACCCAAAGTGTCCTGTTGATGCCTAGCACCAGTCTAGTATAAGAGCTGAGCTCTCATTTTCCTAATTTAATATCTTTATACCTTGCTGCGATCATTTTAATTTAAGGGGATGTGAGGCCAGGGAGTTGGCTTATAAATGCAACTGATCTGGAAATTACAGCGACAATCAAAGTGTTTTAATGCTGAACTGCTGCATTTAACTAATCCCTGAAATGCCTTTTAAGGTCAATATTGGCACCAGTACTGATCCAGGATCTTGGATCGCTGTATTCTTAATGGGATGAGCAAGATAATTCACTGTAATAATGCAGTCAGATTTCCTGAGAAACAGATAGGCAACGCAGGGGTAAATGATGTCACAACATGAGCGATTATGTTAATTACACTTTATAAGGGCTGCCATCCCAAAACCCAGGTAGCCAGGAGCATGTGGTGTATCACATTTTTGAGATTACAGGCTGATAATATCTATTTATGTCTACCGTGTCCACATCCAGCTTTGAACAAGGAGCCAAATCGAATCGCACTTTCCCAAATTTGCTAATTAGCAGCTGTCCTTTCTGACTCCTATGCAGAGGAGAATTTAATACTGGCTGTCGAAATGTTGCTGAAACAACAACAGCAGTCCTTTGGCCTCGGGCTCCTCAAAACCGTTGTATTTGATTATATTTTATCACATTTAAAAACTGGATTATGCCAGCTCATCCCCTCATGTCCACTGGTCTTTCTCTGGTTACACACCCCAGTTGACTGACAAGGAAATCTTTATTAGAGCTGATGTAATGCCATTGTGAAAGACAGCCGCACAACTCTGGGTGTAACTTCATAGCAACACAAATCAAACATCTCCCCTACATCCATCCTCCAGCAGTTTTCAGGCAGGATCAAAGGCAGCAGTTGAGTCTAATATTCCAAAATGAAACATCTTATGATCTGATAAGGTCTGAAATCAAGAAAAAGGAGTGAGTGTATTTGCTCTGCTGTGATGCTCCGCCACTGCCTCGCTGTCTTAGTTGTTAAAGAGTATATTGCTCTCTCTCGCCCGTCTGATACTGTATATCCAGGAAAATGCCGTTTGAATGAAAAACACAGGATCGAATAAAGCTTGTGTTTGGTCTATAAATCCCATCCCCGCGTCTTTCTCCTCAGTCATCACAGGTGCACAGATGCATTGTGATGCCACGAAAGAAAAGAGAGAATGCTTTCCTTAGGTAGCAAATGTCTGGCTTGCAAACAAATGACTGCATGACTCAAACCAGGAGCCTTATCATCCACTAAACATATCTGTGTCTCTGTTTTAGGAGACCTTTTATTCACTATTTATTACACCGGTCATTAGCCGACTCACTATCTTTGACCTTTATGGCGGAGCAGCGTTGTTCTGCTTTCTTTCTCCCTGCTGAGACTACTTCCCACCGTCGCAACAAATTAAAATCACTCAGACCAGGTGCAGCTTGTGCCTGCGTGACGCACATGTATATGCATTCCCTCCCCTCTGTACATCTTCATCCATATCTGCGCTCATTTGTGTGTGTGTGTGTGTGTGTGCGCGCATGCAGGAGGGCAATCTAACTTCAGTATGCAGCGAGTGGGCCCAGCAGTGCAAGGTTAATCCAGTGACTGTGTGCAGAGATCACTTGAGGCAGAAGGAGGCAGTCGACAGTATGCAGGGACACGCAGACCCGGTGTCAAATAAAGACAGGGAAAAGATTCTGTCCTGTTCCTCCACAGTGTAATGGAAGACATTAAAAAGTTCAGGGGGGAGAGAACGGGAAATGCAAAGAGGTGGGCAGGAGAGGTGAAGCAGTTAAACAGGTGCCAGGAGGTTGATGGCAAAAGAAAAAGTACAGGGTGAAAGTGTGTTGACATGAGTGCATGCACACACACACACACACACACACACACACACACACACACACACACACACACACAAGCAAGCACGTCTCCACAAATTGTTTTCAGTTTGTGCTCTTGGCTCTAAGTCAAAGCAGTGGATCTTCAGTTGTTCAGTCATTCAAAAATCTAAGGCGTTAGAGGCTAAAAGCAGGAGACAGCGAACAAAAAGTAGAAATCAATATGGAGAGGAAGAGAGGGAGGACGATGTCCTAACGCCTCAGCGACAATGTGTTTTGTCACTGACAGTGATGCCCTCTAATTTGAAGAAACATCGATCACTCAGAAAAGCTTTATAGAGATTTGGTGAAGACAGACACAGTCACTTTGTCAAAAGATGCAGCCGGCATTATTCATCTAAACAATCAATTTCACTTTTCCTATCTCTGACCTCCTTCATTCCGTCTTTCACTCTGGTTTTACGAGCCCATTGAGGAATTACTCATCCATAACCAACGGGCGCTCTAATGATGTCTGCGAGCCATGTCTCTCGCACAAATACGCGCTGTCTCTCTTCCCGCCATGTTTTAGCTTGGAGAAGCTCAAGTCCTGTTTGACAGGTTTTTAATAAATTGGCTCCTTGTGGACGTCACAGTTACACATCTTCAAGATGGTGCTCAATCTCAGCATAAAATTCAAGTTAGCAAGGCAGCGGGCACAATCAGAGTACATCCAGATACTGAGCGACATTGGAGGCTCACTTTATTCTTCACAATATGACTGAAATGAAGTAATTCTGTTTTCAAAATTGCCAAACTTATCCCAGAGGAAGTGAAAGTAGCACTGAAGAGTCTGTTTTCAATTTAAAAGTTTGACAGATTCAAGAGGCTGTTAAGCAACAGGAAATTCAATTGAGTTAAGTTGAATGTAACTGTGTGAAAATTCTTAGTAGGCCAGGGAAAGCAACACAGCAGCCGGGTGACAGAAAAACCACAGAAGGAAAAGTCTGCAAGAGTGGCCTGCAGCATGAATCTTAATCACCAAGAGTAATGTGTGTAAATCTTTAGTTCCCTGCTCTGCTGCATGTATAGATGGGTCGACAGGGTGCCCGGGGTTTCACCATGCAAATGTCACTGAAATACTGTAGATACCATCATCAAAACAGACAACAGCAAAACCAGCCCATACAAAAGCCATTAAGAGATTCAAATCGACCGCAAAGACACACAAAACTATTAAATGACTATAAAGAGATACAAGAGTACAAGAGACATAAAGGATCATAAAGTAATTAAACTTTACCTAAAACAAATGCAGAATAGCAAAAGCTGAAGACACAAAAGGAAAGCAGACTGATGCAAAACGACTATAAAGTAACATCAACTGTCTGCAAAGAGACAGAAGACTACAACATAGATACAAATGACTACAGAGGAACAAAACCAACGGCAAAATGACAAAATGAGAACAAAGACTCTCAAAACTGGTGTTGAAAAGAGACTGAAAACAACTCAAGTGGAGCCAAGACAACACAAAGAGACAATGATGCTTAATGTCAGCTGGACTCTGGAGCAGGTGATACTCCAGATAAGGACAAATGTCTGAAATCTTTGGTTACAACAGGTATCACAGCCCCGATGTTTGTCTCGTGTGTTGCTGAGATTATGAGTGGTTACTGGGGTTTTAAGCATCAGGAGATTGGACGCACTGAAGTGAGTGAGAGGGAACCCTTCGTGCAAGATTTATGAGCCCTTTATACAAACTTCATCAGAGGAAAGTTACGGCCGCTGACTACAGACGCTCAGAATGCAATGTGCAGTCGTAAAGGGAGCTGGAGGTCTCTGTTTCTGAAAAGCTCTGAATATTTCATCAAATGTTATCTTTTTTTTTTTTTTTCAAATCCTGTGAAAAGCCATTCACAAAGCCGACATGCTTTTTTAATTATTACTATTATTATTATTTTATTATTATTCCAGAGGCCAATGAACTTCAGGAAGTCATTTTTAGATGGAGCTGACCGTGAAATTCAGCGGCTATGATTAATTGATGTGGGCTGTATTGCTGAAAACAAAGTGGCACAGGAATGAAAACATGATAAATTATTCAAACGGGACTAAAGGAGTGACAGATGTCAGTTAAAGTTTGATTATCTACACATGCAGCGAATTTCACATGCGTATAGATTGGGGTTTCTGACACAGTCAGTCATGCGGGATCATGAATGTGACAGACATACAGTCATCTTTCATACCCACTGCATCTCTCGCCCCGCCTGTTTCTTATTCCCAAAAATATGCAATTTGAATTTGAGACCTTGGCTTCAAATCATGAATTGTGAAATATCCTTTGGCTTTGACAGAATGTGTAGCCACAGTATAAACAGCAGTGAAAATGTTATAGCATTGTGTTAATGTCAAAGATTTGAGAAATGAGTGTGTTCCCAACCCAATATCTCACACAGCCCGGTCTCTGAAGGTTGTTCAGATGGCTGGGAAAGCTTTTTACAGCAATTAGTGGAGACTGATAGCAGGAGAGTCTGTTCATTAAAGAAACCTGAATTACGCATCAGGCCAAGGACGTGTGGTGATGGAAGCATTTTCATGTTCATGTGATGCATTAATGAATCTTCTCCCATAGGCTATCAAACAAAGTTCATGAATTAAACTGACTGGCACAATGCTTCAATGGGTTTCATCCAAAATTCCTTATTTGCAACTTCTTTATAGCAGTCCTGGCACATCCAAAGGTGAGCACTAAGCTTTTTTTTTTTTCTTTTTTTTTTACTTCAGTATCCCAGCCTGGCCAGACTCCAGGTGAGTGAGTGCCTTATTCTCCATTGCATCATTGTGGCACATTTGCATCGATATCAGCACAACTGAGCAAAGGTAGACCGCCTCTACTCTCATTACTAATTTCCCCTGGGTGATTTTATTCTGCAACAAATGCTGTTGATGCATCTGCCACAGCCTGATCACGGAGCGAGACCGACAGACCCGCAGCCAAATGAACAGTGATGAGGCTCCCTTTGCCTCAGGCGCAGACACTCTAACTGTATGATAACAAGCGTTTAGCGGACACTTAGTGGCAGCCTGCACACTGCTTTACATACAGCATACGTGCAGCGTTGTCAAGAGTTCCTAATGACATTTGAACGTGTGACTGAGAGCCGTAAACACACACACAGACTATGCGCTTCTGCTCCAAATACCCAGAGCGGTGTCTCATTATGAAAATGCAGCACATGCATCTTTGGAAGTGACTGGAAGTGGTTCAACAGCCTCAGCAGGAGATTATGACCATGAGCAGCTCCACTGAACTGGTTTCCACAACTCATCAACTAGAAAGAAAAAATATGGGGGTATCTGCATGTGCATGTGCAGCCAGGGGTCTACTGGACCGTGATGGAGGATTTGCACCCTCAAAGTCCGTGATCCGCAACACCACACCGGCGCTCTTGACTTGAATTATTCTGCGCTTTGAGCAGCAACAGCAAATAAATGACATGATCTGCACTTAAAGACCGTAACCTTATCATGACCGTAGGCTGCAGCATGATCACACCCACCACTAAGAAAAAGAAACAAGATATCAGTGTTCAAACCCAATCAACTGGCCGAACAATACTAATAATGATGGAATTTGGTGCATGTAGTCATTTTCATGTAGGTTGGGCGGATCTTCAGGCTTTTCTATTAAAGTTTGACATGGTCGTAAAGAGGCACCGTGTTCATCACAGCGGATGTTATAAACCCAGACAGTCAAAGATTTATCTGATGTTTGAAAACGCGCTGTTCCGACCACAGAAATGAAGATTAACTTCATGCAACCTAACGAGTGCAGAAGGATCCGCACGCAGCGCACCATCACTCACACCCAACATCAGAAATAGAAAATAAAACAGCTCGCAGATGTGCAACAAACACGGCAAATCTAACAGAAAAAAACATATATAATGAATATCGCTTCACACATCCCGCATTCCTACTCACCAAAGAGGGAATTGGCGAAGCCGTACCACACGCATCCGCTCTCTCCTATGAGCCACCGTCCCTGCGTGCTGGCCGCGAAGCTGAACGGAGTCCCCAGTACGCACACCAGCAGGTCGCTGATGGAAATGTTAATCAGGAGCAGGTTGATGGGCGACCGCAGCATCTTGTAGCGGCAGAAGAGCACGAGCACCAGCAGGTTGTTCAGAAGTCCGAAAGTGCCGATGAAGCCCAGGCACACAGCCACGATCAGGTTCCCGGTCGGGGTGAGGGTGGTCCGGTATGAGCCGCCCCCCAGCTGCCCTTCCCCGGCTCCGGCGCACACAGCGCTGTTGACCCCCGCGCAGCCGCTCAGGCTCACGTTGGACACGATCATCACGGCGGCCACAGTGCACTGATCAGCGGCTAATATGTCGTTTCCATTTCTTTTTTCTTTTCTTTTCTTTCTTTTTTTTAAATGTGTGTTTGAAAAAGATTGGACAGTGTCGCTCCAAGCCCTGCAGCACTTGTTGCTTTAAAAGAAATGGTGACCGAGAGGGGAAAAAAAGTAAAAACCAAGCACGAGTGTGGGATGATACACAGTTTTTTTTGTTTGTTGGGGGTATCAAAACTTTATGTCTCAGTTCAAAGGGGAGAGGGAGTTAGGAAATAAAAAGGAGGAAAAAAAAAAGTTTGGTCAGGCTTTGCTCCACCGTGTGGCAGGCTACAATGCACTCTCTGACTCGCGCACCTTCCCTCTCTGTCCGTATTTAAATCACCGTAGCCCGCTCTCCAGCAGCTAACGTCTGGGTAGGGGGAGGGGTGGGGGGGGTGGCGTGGGGGCGCACACGTTTCGGCGATGGGGAGAGAGCCGCATGGAAATCCAGCGGCAGACCAATCGGACCAATCATCATGTGGCTGTATAAGACAGCAGGACTGCGCTAAAGCCAACTCCCCCTGGGCACAAAGCCACTCTCAAAAAAAAAAAGAAGAGAAAAAAAAGTCCACCTTAGAAGTTTCAGCAGCTGCTCCCTTGTATTTCTCCCACTGCTGCTATATGGAATATAATTAAACAAAACTCCTTAACAGGGGTACGCCATCATTGCCGCATGAGTTTATGAGTGACAGCTCCTTTGTTGTCATCATCCATAAAGTCATGTAACAGTGTGGACCCACACCGTCCCACTGCTGCAAGTTCACACTTTGTTCAGACCTAAAAGTCAAAACAAAACCACTTTCTGGTGGAGTGTGTGTACAGTATGTCTGCCCTACAAAGGCAAAGTGCAGCATCTGCATTTTTTCTTTTTTCTTTTTTTTGACCAATCAAAAGTGTGGCATATTCTCTTCAATCTGGTAGAATTTGATTGGTACTGCTAAAATTTCCAGAGTTATTGGGCTTTTTATTTTGCTGTCCATCCAAAACAACATTGTGAAACAAAGGCAAAGTGCAGTATCTGCAAACTCCCTACATTCTATAATTTACTCTATAATTCCATTGGAGTAAAACCAAGCCAAAATGCTGTGTCTGTAGCTAATACCAAGGCAAAGTGCAATATCTGTGCCAAAACCAAGGTAAAAGTGCAGTATCTGCCATAAAACGGTCAAAATTGGTCAGAAAGACAAACTACAAAATACATTTAATTCAGTCCACCTAATCAATTATAGACTTGGTAGTTATTCATAATTTGATGCTTATAAACCTGACAATGAAAAACACAAAAAGCTGTTTTTCTCAGTTTGACATTTTTACAGATTGCACTTTGCCTTTGTAGGGCAGATGTGGTTGATGTGTCCAAGTCATCATCTGCTATAGTGCAATTTAAAATAGTTGTCATATAGCAGCAATAAATGAACAGTTTTTTGACACCTGTCTACAGAAATGTCTCTCCAGTGTCAGCCTCGGTTCAGCGTGTGTAGTCCTATGTATTTGTGTAGTAAATCACTGACTAACAGCATAAGTAATGTTCAATGAAAAATTGTTGAGTGATGTTGATGTGATAAGACACATCGCTTTGTGAGACCACAGTGCTGAAGCTGTGACTGTAATGTCTATTGTCTACAAAGGGTTGACGCACAAGATGTCCTATAAGACATAAAAGTTCAGGGCAGCGCAGGTCAGGAGGACATACTGTACATCAATAAGTGGTCAGGTCAAACTTCTGAAATCATGATCAATAAACACTGTAAAGCCACCAACTTCAGGACATAACATTGTGTTCCAGTAATAATAGAAAAATAAATCCCCTGTTATGTTTTATGACATATTTTCATTATTGCACCATCTTGTGCAGCTTGATTTATTTACTGTGACATTGTTTGCAGCTCTATCGTTTTATTCATTTATTTATTTTTTGGCGAGGGGCAAAGCAAAGTTCAATAAGCTCTAATAAGCCAGCAAAGTGGGAGCCATTTCATTTTATGCCCTTTATTCTTTACAAAAAACTGTGAGACAACCCCCTCACCAGTTCAGGATCTACAGCACATGCAGGCGGGTCCGGGGGAAGAGAAGTCTTTCCATGCCTGAGGAGGTGACTCATGCAGAGGTGGCGTATCTTCCTCTGTCTGGCACTGACTCAATCAACTGATCAAGCAAATGTCTTTGTCTAGCACACAAGAAACTATTGAAAATTCATAATACAGACTTACATTTTTGCTCTGCAGCCTTGTTAAAAATCTCTGGAGGTTGGCCTGTGTGCAAAGCAGCCGGGTTAAAAAAAAACAGAACAGAAAAGAAGTCATTATGCATCTTGTAATAGAATTATAGTTCGAGCCTGATGTGAAATACTTATGATAAGTTTTGTAATTTTTTCAGCAGACAGAAAGGAAAGGCAGCATTTATCTGTTGCACCCTCTGAATCAGAGGGATATGATGATCAGAAGTGCTAGAGGGCAGACCAGGTTGTACGTTGTTCCCTCACAGGAGGAATTTGATTTAGCGCCTCTTCCCAATGATGCCCAGGAGTCTCCCTCATGCCAACGGTTGAAAGCAAGTTCTGTTTTATAGTTCTGCTCCTGCAGTTTCTTTTCCTCCACATTAAAAGCATACAATTGCCCCTAGTGTGACTCACTTTAAGACACTGAACCAGAGATAAAATACAGTAGTTCCTTCTGTGTAAACAGAGACACGTGGATGACAAGTCACTTCTTCTCAATGTCATTTCTTTGTCTGTAAGGGATAGTTCACCCAAAATTGAAATTTCACTCATTATCTACTCACCCTCATGTGGACTAAGGGCTGGGAGAAGTTTCAGAGTCCTCCGTGGCTTCTCTGAGTTACAGGCGGTCTCGGCGTAGCAGTGCATGTCCATATGACGGCTGCAAATGGATACCAACTGTCTTCGTAACAAAAAGACACACCAAAAAACATCCAGATACCTCCATAGTGCTCGTATGTCATGTCCGTCTTGTATTGAAGCCCCACAATGCGAAATTGTCCCAAAAAAAATTAAATAAGACTATATTTCAAGCTTGTTTTGTAATGGAAGCTTCTCGAAGCTCCTCTTCCCGGTTCGTCCAATTTAGACGAACTGGGAAGAGGACAGACCCTGGTTCGTCCAAATTTGACGAACCGGGAAGAGGAGCTTCCGCTACAAAACAAGCTTGAAATATAGACTTATTGAATTTTTTTCGGGACAATTTCGCATTTCGGGGCTTCAATACAAGACGGACATTACATACGAGCAGCATGGAGGTATTTGGATGTTTTTTGGTGTTTCCTTTTTGTTACGAAGACAGTTGGTATCCATTTGCAACCGTTATATGGACATGCACTGCTATGCCGAGACCCCCTGTACCTCAGACAAGCCACGGATTAACTCTGAAACTTCTCCCAGCCCTTAGTCCACATGAGGGTGAGTAGATAATGAGTGAAATTTCAATTTTGGGTGAACTATCCCTTTAACTGAGCTACTGTCCTCTGACAGTATTTCAACTGAAGAAGTTGAAACATTTGTACAGATTTCAAACTCAACACTCAAAATGAAAATTAAAGCACAAGTCAAATCAGAAAGACTATCTCTGTCTTACTCACATTTCCTCCCTCTCTTTCCTGGCCTTCAGGTGTTTGGCTGGTTGGGCTCATGGTGAGATCAGATTGGTTACTACACATTGTCCATACTTAAAAGATCTGTGCTCCTCCTTCACTCTTCATCCATCCAGACTCTCACTCACATCTCCCACTTGTCCTCCCTGGTTTAGCACATAGCAATAAAGTTAATTTGTTAGAACTAATGAGTCTTTCCTGATTGAACTTCATATTCAATATCTCAAATACTGATTATGAAGCTTTGTGAAATTATGTTGTATTACATCACTATCCAGCCTCCACTAAAAGAAAGCATTAACCACCAACAGACTGAAACGTATACCCAAGCCTCAAGAAACAATGGCTCACATACAGTATCATGTGTCATTCATACTAATTAATAATACATTAAAATTCCACCCAGCCAACCACCAACTGATTAAACAGTGTTTGGTTTTTGAATTGAAACCAATGCATAAACTAATTCAATAATATAATTGTATTTATTTAACAGATATTGACACCTCTACTTTTCTGATGAAGTGAATGTTCTTTTTTTCCCTTTTTTTTCTGCGACTGACATCCAAGCTGCTGTCTGAAATCTATGCAAAGTAGGGCTCAACTAAAATTTAACTTACTGTAACTGAAATCAAAATATGGCCAAGTCTAATACAGAAATCCCAGGGCTTTTTGATAAAAAGTAAAAGGTGTTAAAACAAACCATGTGGTGTTAAGTGACCTTATTCTCTATGTGTGTGTGTGTGTGTGTGTGTGTGTGTGTGTGTGTTTATCTTGTGTAATAGGGCCAGGACTCAATTAAAACAATTCATCTAATTAATAAGAGGCTTTGTAATTAATTAATCGCAATTAATTGCATTTTAATCGCATATAAATATTTGACCTGAGAACAGTGAGAAGCATTTTTTTCACATGGATTTTAGTATACCATTGAATTACTGAATAGCTTAAGCAACAAAACATTGTGTTTTTTTTTTCAAGGTGGTACTTAACCAAGACCAACATGCAAATTATCGATTAATTCATTAATCGATATTTGATACAGATTTAAATGGTCTTTCCTGCCAATACACTATGATGATTACTGTAGTATTTAACTAGGCTACATAAATCACAGTAGCATAAACTGATTTGTTGAACGGACCAGGTGATGGGCTGACTGGTCCTGTCTAACTTCTGTGTACTGGGTGCCATTGTGCAGGGTGTTAAGGCTGCCTTCCTCCACTGCAGTCCCTATGGTCCTGGACCCTCTGGCTGGTGGGGTGGGCTGCTTTCAGCTGGGGGGGACTCTATCAGCTGCTCCCACGAGAGGCATTTGACGCATTTGACACCAACAAGGTTTAATTTTAAAACCAGATTAAATCATGGTTTAAGTTTAAATTCTGTTGCACGTTAACTGTGTTTTAATCACATGAAGGTGTGTGTGTGTTTGTGTGTGTGTGTGTGTGTGTGTGTGTGACTGTAATCACATGAAGCTGGCTCTAGAGTCTGTGTGTGTGTGTGTGACTGACTTGACACATAGTTAGTTAGTAGCTGCATCCTGTGTCAGTCTGATTTAGCTGTGTCGGTGTTTATAAACATTTAAACGAGCGCCAGGTGGATTGTTTATGAAGTTAACGAGCTCTGGCCTGAGGATCAAAGAGGTAACCACAGCGATAGGGGCCCCCGCAGGCTGAGACAGACAGAAACGTGGAGAAAAAGAGCCATTTTCTGCCTCTGCACCGGTCTCACATTTAGGCTTAGCATGACAAAACGGTAACTCCTATCAGAACAAAACACAGATCAACGTTGCTCTAAGGACTTACTGAAGATTTTGGTACGATTTGGTGTTTCTACAGTAAATATTTTGGCGACGCTGGCAGTTTTAAAACATCAGGCCGTTCTGCTTCTCTCAGAAAATATTTGTATTGGAGTCAATGAGGAGCAGAGACAGACGTGGCCGCACTTAGAGGCTCAGAGTTTAAATTCTGTAAGTCTCTCTGATATTTTGAGCAGATGATGAGTGACAAAACAAGTTTGTCTTACAAATTCTGAAAAAATTATGTGTGTAGAGTGTAAATTGTGGCCGGGCCGAGTTTGGAAAGAGAAAAAATCTGGAGTTTTTCTGGCATCTCTCCCACTCTAACCGATGATGTCACGCACTCTGACACGAACATTCCGTCCAATACACAACCATTATAATCTCATTATTTCTCCAAAAAATGATCATGGTCATTGAACAGGGATTGATCAAAAACTATATGACTCTTCGAGTTGCAGGACTAGTTGCGGACCGAAAAAGCGTCCGGAAGATGAAGGAGAATAATAAGAAAAAATCCACACAATAACAGTGGTCCCTGCAGCTATTTCATAGCTGTTGGGACCAGTGCCCGGTGCGATTGCCCGTGGCCCTAATGACTTGTCATTTGATTGTGAGGGATGAGTGAGAACTCTTTTACTTTTTGTACATTCTTTTAGGAGTTAAAAGAATAAAGTGTACATTTAGTGAGGGCAAGTGTGTGTGTGTGTAAGAAAGCGAGAGAGAGAGAAAACACAAGATTGAAAGTCGCATCTGATTAATTTATGGTTGGTGTCTACATTAACTATGGACAATGGTGCAGAAACACAGCAGCTTCTGTGAGCTAATCCAAATTGTATCATCCTGAAAAACACTGTGGCTCCATCCACCCAGTATGTAGCAGCCTGTCACAGCAACCTCCGGCTAGCAGCTCACCTTTCACCACCGTCCACTCAGCACAAGCCACTCACGACATGACGAAACTCATCATCACATATTTTGCAATTGCATTCAGGAACAGAGAGGGGTGTGATTTCTTCTTCCTGAAATACCACAGAACTCGGCTGGCAGTGGCAGTCACGATATCTGACACATTAACTGATTGTTCTTCAGCCGATTGAATAGGTAAGGGTGTGGATCGACCCCTGCAGACTGTTAATGAGTTCCAGTGGGATGCTTAGGTGATGTGAAGTCATTGTTGCCAAGGGAAGCTCTCAGTGAGCGAGGTCCAGGAGGTAATGCCCATCCAGCATCACATTTCTGAGAATTAAGTTGAAATATTGCTTAAGTCGCTTAGTTGCTTAGTCGTGTTACGCGACTAAAAACATTTCTTTTCCGCCCAGCTATAGAAGATGCAGCCACGTGTATGTTTATGTTCACATCACCAGGCTTGTTAATCTATATGTGACCTTTGGTTTTGTGCTCATTTACATATGCAGGTAGATTCTGCATGATTTTTTTCAGACTGTTTCAGATCTTTACTGTATCCGTGCACATTTTTTATTGCAAGTTCCTCTTTCTTCTATTTTCCTAAATTTAGGTATTGTATCTGTCGTATTTATTGTAACCAGGCAACCAATCAAACATTACACAGTATGGCAGCCCCCCTTCTCAAACCTACGAAAGTAACCCCAACAATTGCACTTTACCTTTGTATATTGATTGTATTTTAATATTGTTGATATTTAATATTTGAATTCCTTACACTCAGACATGTGGGAAAGTGATTGGTTTGTGTCACACAGCCACTCCTATTTAAGATGGCTTCCTGTGTTGGCACAAACATTTGCTTGAAGAAGGTTCAGTACCGAAACGTTGCAATAAATTCAGCAAGTTGGCTATGTGTGCGGGAACTCTTCTTTGTTTAATTTTGACTTAATTGTCACCCTCCGACGCACCTGTCAAGGAAATAGATGTACGAAGATTTTGCTTTTTCAGTGTTTACGCTACTAAAAACATTTCTTTACATGATCAATGCTACTTCTGTAACTTTGAGTTCAATGTAAATTTTAGCGCTAAATGTATTTGGATTTAGATTTAGGGAGCCTGTGCATATTCTCATTTGTCCAGGTCATAGTATTTCAAAGGAGGTTAAATCGAAAGCAACTGGACTTAGTTATTTGTCTAGGAAGACGTTTCACCTCTCATCCAAGAGGCTTCATCAGTTCATGTACGTGTGACAGTTGAGGTTCCTGTCACTATGCCCCCAATTGATTGTGCGCCCTGGCTACTTGGCCAAGGGGATGTCCCTCTGGCCAAGTGGCAAGCGTGCATGACTCTTACCCGGGAGGTGTGGGTTCCATCCCCGCCCAGGCCCTCTTCACCTTGCCACATTCGCATCTGACCAGGCTGGGACTGGTCCAACTATCTGGTGTGGAGACTCACTATTTAACCTCTTGTGTGGGCGTTCACAAGGCTGATGATGTCACTGGTTCCCTTTTGTGCTCCAAGTGCCAACGACAGTCGTTTAAGTGACTGTCTTTGATGGAAAGTTGGTTTCGACTTCGTTAGTGCCCTATGTTGTTATAACGACAGTCGTTGGAGTCACTTGCCACTTGTGAACAGTTAGATTTAGGGAGCAAACTAGAGTGACCACCTCACCTCATAGTGGAGATCTGAAGGAATTAGATACAAGATATTATGTATATTATGTCACAGTTTGCATATGAATTCTGGGGTTATGCCCAAATGTCCTTGACCTTTGACCTCAGATTTGTTGAAATGAAGATTGTGCCAGTATGTAATATAATAAGGAGTCATTGTCAGTGTGTCGCTGACCTACCTGCCACTGTGTCATGTTTATCACAGGTCAGCCTTTGCTCATTGCTCATTTGCATACCTTCTTTTTATCGAATGCATATCACATGCACTTACATTGACAACAAGAAATGAGAACAGCCCAGTACACCCAGGCACATCCCTCTGTGTGGGTTCTCATCCATGCATACATGGCACTACAGTATACTCACAGCCAGCAAATTAACCTCTGCTGATTAGGTAACTGCATACATATGTAGCTGAGTTTGGCTTTACTTCTAAATGAACACAACAAAACGTCTAGTACAGGACAGACAACATACTGTATGATCAGCGCTTCACTGATCTTGTAGGAATCCAGTAATGTTATAATCCAGTCCAAAGTGCCACAGTTGAGGTTGTTTGTACCCACCAAACCTGAATCGCTTGCTTCAAACATCTGGGGTACTAAACCGTCACTCACAAACTCATGAGTTATAGGGACACACAGCGGAACAGAAAAAAAACACTCTTGCCAGAGGTTTGTGCCAAAACTGCAAAGTCAGGCAACGAAAACAAGAGAGCTGGCAGGAAAAGTGCAAAGCCAACAGTGAGGGCAGAAATCTGATCATTGAGAAAGAAGCAGTGAACAGTAAACATGACACAAGTTTACTAGGTTACACAAATTATTTGTTATAAACGACCGGTTGTGCTCTTGAGATGACATTGGTTTTACTTCGCTGAGTTTTATTCTCTCACTTTTGTATCCTGTTTGATATTTGAGGAACGCCGTTTGACAATATTGACACCAGTGAGATGAGCTCTTATTGATGCATGGTGCTGTCCATGGTGCTGAAGTTCCTCTGCAGTCTCCGAGGAGCAGATCACCCACTGTTCCACAATGGCAGCTCCACTGATCAACACTTTATTCTGGTCTGACATGCATTTTAATGACTGTTTGAAGTAATTAAAGGATGATTAAAGAGTTCAAAGCGAGTAGTGAGCATTAATTTTCTTCATTCAAGTTACAAATACAAACTCAAGAACATTTACTATCCAAATGGCAACTAGGTATAATTAATAGAATACATTAGGTGAGTTAATGATCACAGGTCAAACTTGTTCTTTACCTTTTTGTACTTTGGTCATTATTTGACCAGGTTGGATATTTTAAAAATGTTCACAGCCATGTGCTGGACTCAGGCACATGGCCGAGCTGATTCATGGTCTAGATTTAGCTGCACACAAGAGGCTGAGTCACTGCCGTGTTAAAGATGAAATATCCGGGCAACTTAATTTGGTGTCACTTTGGATAAGAAGATGGTGACGATGTCATTTTGGAGTCACTGTGTAACACTTAGGGCAGCCAGAAGTTAAGTCAGCGTGACTCTGGGCTGTCATTGATATCCAGATGTTCAGACATTTGGCATAGTAAGTTGTTTTTTCCCCTGCAGAGGAGATGAATTCAAGTTGATTTGCCATTGTCCAGTGCCCTTTTTCTTGTCTGTTTCAGTCAATTCTATCTATGAAATTCAATCATCTTTTTTTCTTTCTGTCAGCTTTAAAGGCATACTCTCAGGATGGCAGTTTCAGACTGGAATAATGAGCGGCAGCGAGATGCTAAAACCTGATGTGTGACAGCCATCTCCCCTCACGGTGTCCGTATATTCCACCGCAGACTATAAGAAGCTGCAGGCCTTGTTTGTAGAAAGCACACACTGTGCTACTGAACCTTGGCTTCCCTCTGAGTCAAACAAGCATAATGTGGCTCAACCTTGTCCACTGCAGTGCTAAACCTCTCATCTGTTACCTAATTTACATGGCTGGCAGGTAAAGTACTACCAAATGCAGAGGCCTTTTTTTTTTTTTTTTTTAATTTTGGGGCAAGAACAGCTTGTTCTAATTTTAATTAGGCAGTTTCAAATTAAGAATACGGAGTTCAGTTTTTAAAGTAAAAGTAAGAGTAAGCGGAACTACTGAATACAAAGGTGCTCTAATGACTTTCAGAGAGAACAGTTGCATTTGGCAGCAGGTACAGCAGAGAAGTTTCTTGGTTGTTTTCTGTGTATATGCTGCTGCCATACTCGCACAAGACAGTACAGACACCCACAATATGATAGGAGAAAAAAAGAAAGAAAGGGAAAAAAAAGAAAAAAAGTCAAGCATGGGTTCAGGATGTCAGCAGTTACTTGGTAATTAAAGGGAAATCCTTGTGGTTAAATGCTGGCATTTCATGTTAATGTGGTGTTCTTAATTATGCGTGGCCGGGTAAAAACCTGCCCTCTGTAACACTTGGCTTCGCACGACGATGAAAACTTACAGAATCAGATGGGGGAACTTACTCTGCCCCTTCATGGTCTGTTCTAATTCCTTCTTAGAAAATAACCCCCTTGTCACACAGGAGCAAGGTAATTACCCATGAAAACTGTACAGCGACATTTACTCTGACAACATCTTCCGCTTATACAGTCCTAATTGGGTTGAATTAAGACACTTGGGTTGTATTGTGAATACCATCCCTATTTAATCACTGCAGTGGGGCCGGCCAGTTGGTATTTAGTTGGATTTTTAGGTCGACTTGGTGGCTTTGCTCTGGGGAACTGTCCAGGAAGATGAAGTGCAGATGGGGCAGGAAGGTCACAGAAAATCTATGTGTAGAGAAAAGGTGCAACCAGAATGCTGTTTTATGGCTATATATGTGATTTGGTATGGCCTTCCTAATGGATTATGTATAATAATAATAATAATAAATAACATTTAGTAAAAAAACAGCATTATTTATTAGTAAAGGTTTTTTTTGTTTTTGCTTAGAGGGCTGCAAGTTTTCACACCAGTTGTCAGACTCAGTTACCTACTGTATAACCGAAATGTCACATGTCAGAGTGGTGACACTTTATCATTCAGCAACCTGAGTTAAGTTTTAGTCAGAAAATAAAAGGACTGACTTGTGGTCAGTCAATCATGCCAATACGATGCATTATGTTTCTGCTATTACCTAATGTGTTGTGATTATAGAGTCTCCAGTGCCTTCCTGCAGCTTAAATTTGCAATTACAGATCAAGAGTTGCACCCAAAATGAAGTTAGAGGACAGTTATGGTCCCAGCAGCCAATTAAATCTCATTAACCCTCCCCCTAAAAAGACCAAGGGCAATGCATCTCATTGCTTCTCTGTTGGGGATGTGAACAAATTATCCTGTTGCTCCGAACTTTCCATCATCTCACAGATTTGTTGTGTCATAGCAGAGCTGAAGAGGATGTTTATACCTTCTCTAACTTAATCAACATTAAAACAAAAAGCTAACAGCTCTGCGAGACTGTTATATCAGCAGGCACAGATGCTAGTCGGTATGAAGTTAACCATGTTCTCCATCTTAGTTAAACTTGTTAGCAAGCCATAGCCACTGCAATTAGGATAAAGAATATTCTGTAGGTGTTATACCAGGTGAATCACATTATATACAAAATTATATGGAGCCCCCTACCCTCACCAGGTATCTGTACCATGTGCTTAGTCCTGACGCCTGCAGCAGCCATGGGTTTAAGTCTGACCTTTACCCCCCCCGCCCCCCGCCTTTCTGGCTTATCTCTACTGCCTCATCCAATTAAAGCCAAAAGTGCTCCCCCGACCTCCGCCCACCCCAAAAAAGCATTATGTAACATGTTTTACAAGTAGCTACTGAAAAAAAAAAGAAAAAAAGGTAGGTACAAGATAAAAGTGATGAGGTTCCAGAAAATATATATTTTTAAAAGAAACAAAATAGACAGACTTATTATAGACAATATTAATTTATTTCATTTCCATTGATTTACGGTACTTTACTTTTTGCTAAGACTTTTTAGTATTCTTGTGGAGACTATTTGT